>NC_086102.1:81446315-82069042 GCF_963921235.1 Mobula hypostoma
CAGCATACCGTTCGCCTTTTTCACCGCCTGCTGTACCTGCATGCCCACTTTCAATGACTGGTGTATAATGACACCCAGGTCTCGTTGCACCTCCCCTTTTCCTAATCGGCCACCATTCAGATAATAATCTGTTTTCCTATTTTTGCCACCAAAGTGGATAACTTCACATTTATCCACATTAAATTGCATCTGCCATGAGTTTGCCCACTCACCCAACCTATCCAAGTCACCCTGCATCCTCTTAGCATCCTCCTCACTGCTAACACTGCCACCCAGCTTCGTGTCATCCGCAAACTTGGAGATGCTGCATTTAGTTCCCTCATCCAAGTCATTAATATATATTGTAAACAACTGGGGTCCCAGCACTGAGCCTTGCGGTACCCCACTAGTCACCGCCTGCCATTCTGAAAAGGTCCCGTTTATTCCCACTCTTTGCTTCCTGTCTGCTAACCAATTCTCCACCCACACCAATACCTTACCCCCAATACCGTGTGCTTTAAGTTTGCACACTAATCTCCTGTGTGGGACCTTGTCAAAAGCCTTTTGAAAATCCAAATATACCACATCCACTGGTTCTCCCCTATCCACTCTACTAGTTACATCCTCAAAAAATTCTATGAGATTCGTCAGACATGATTTTCCTTTCACAAATCCATGCTGACTTTGTCCGATCATTTCACCGCTTTCCAAATGTGCTGTTATCACATCCTTGATAATTGACTCCAGCAGTTTCCCCACCACCGACGTTAGGCTAACCGGCCTATAATTCCCCGGTTTCTCTCTCCCTCCTTTTTTAAAAAGTGGGGTTACATTAGCCACCCTCCAATCCTAAGGAACTAGTCCAGAATCTAACGAGTTTTGAAAAATTATCACTAATGCATTCACTATTTCTTGGGCTACTTCCCTAAGCACTCTAGGATGCAGACCATCTGGCCCTGGGGATTTATCTGCCTTCAATCCCTTCAATTTACCTAACACCACTTCCCTACTAACATGTATTTCACTCAGTTCCTCCATCTCACTGGACCCTCTGTCCCTTACTATTTCTGGAAGATTATTTATGTCCTCCTTAGTGAAGACAGAACCAAAGTAATTATTCAATTGGTCTGCCATGTCCTTGCTCCCCATAATCAATTCACCTGTTTCTGTCTGCAGGGGACCTACATTTGTCTTTACCAATCTTTTCCTTTTTACATATCTATAAAAGCTGTTACAGTCCATTTTTATGTTCTCTGCCAGATTTCTCTCATAATCTTTTTTCCCCTTCCTAATTAAGCCCTTTGTCCTCCTCTGCTGAACTCTGAATTTCTCCCAGTCCTCAGGTGAGCCACTTTCTCTGGCTAATTTGTATGCTACTTCTTTGGAATTGATACTATCCCTAATTTCTCTTGTCAGCCACGGGTGCACTACCTTCCTTGATTTATTCTTTTGCCAAACTGGGATGAACAATTGTTGTAGTTCATCCATGCAACCTTTAAATGCTTGCCATTACATATCCACCGTCAATCCTTTAAGTGTCATTTGCCAGTCTATCTTAGCTAATTCACGTCTCATACCTTCAAAGTTACCCCTCTTTAAGTTCAGAACCTTTGTTTCTGAATTAACTATGTCACTCTCCATCTTAATGAAGAATTCCACCATATTATGGTCACTCTTACCCAAGGGGCCTCTCACGACAAGATCGGTAATTAACCCTTCCTCATTGCTCAATACCCAGTCCAGAATAGCCTGCTCTCTAGTTGGTTCCTCGACATGTTGGTTCAAAAAACCATCCCGCATACGTTCCAAGAAATCCTCTTCCTCAGCACCTTTACCAATTTGGTTCACCCAGTCTACATGTAGATTGAAGTCACCCATTATAACTGCTGTTCCTTTATTGCACACATTTCTAATTTCCTGTTTAATACCATCTCCGACCTCACTACTACTGTTAGGTGGCCTGTACACACCTCCCACCAGCGTCTTCTGCCCCTTAGTGTTACGCAGCTCTACCCATATCAATTCCACATCTTCCCGGCTTATGTCCTTCCTTTCTATTGCGTTAATCTCTTCTTTAACCAGCAACGCCACCCCACTTCCCCTTCCTTCATGTCTATCCCTCCTGAATATTGAATATCCCTGAACGTTGAGCTCCCATCCCTGGTCCCCCTGGAGCCATGTCTCTGTGATCCCAACTATATCATAATCATTAATAACAATCTGCACTTTCAATTCATCCACCTTATTACGAATGCTCCTTGCATTGACACTCGAAAACTTCTACAGATGGAGAACATCTGATTGGCTGCAACACTGTCTGGCATTGGGTGGGGGGGGTGGGGATGCTGCTGTACAGAATCGAAAGAAGCTACAGGAAGTTGTAAAATTAGTCAGCTCCATCTTGGGCTCTAGCCTCCGTAGTATCCAAGACACTTTCAAGTAGCGGTATCTCAGAAAGATGGCGTCTATCATTAAAGTGTCCCAGGAAATGCCTCTTCTCATTGTTACCATCAGGAAGGAGGTTTTGTTTTAGCGTGTCACACCAGACAGTCAGCCATTCTTGTCTGGTGCGTAGTGTCAGGATCTGATTAATTGGGTCACGATATGAACATTTCTGACTCAGCCCTTTTTTTTCACAAGGCTGAGTGACTAGCTCGATGCTCAACCCGGAACGGATGGTGGGAAGCGTGCTCGGGGGGTGGCCTGACTTGGATTCAAACTCGGGAGCCTTCGCTCCGGAGTCCGGTGCTGATGCCGTTGCGCCACCAGCCGGCCAAGGAAGGAGGTATAGGAGCCTGAAGGTGCACACTCAATGACTCAGGAACAGCTTCTTCCCCTTTGCCATCTGATATCTAAATCGGCATTGAACCCATGAACACTACCTCACTCTTATTATTTCTGTATTTTGCACTAGTTTTAATTTACATATATATTCATTTATTACTGTAATTTATTTTCTTATTTTTCCTATATTATCATATATTGCATTGTACTGCTGCTGCTAAGGTAACAGCTTTCTCAGCACATGCCGGTGATATTAAACCAGATTCTGACTCTGACTATCCAGATAAGTTATTTGGTGCTGTTCCTCTAGTTTCCGTTTGACCTCACCCTGGTGGTGATGGAGACTGATAATGGACAGGTTAGTGAGGGAATGGAGTGGGGAATTAAACCGACTAGTAACCAGGAGCTCCAGATAGCCATAGCGGGCAGAAAGCAGATACTCAGCAAAGTAGATAATAAAAGTTTTTTATTTCAGCCGTTTGCTTGTCATAAACACTTCATCCATGTCAGCCTCTTGCTCAATGAAGGGGAACTTAATTTGAAACCATTTTATTGCATCTTACTACTCTTCATCTTTGATGGATCAAAGTCCTATAGTTCTTTCACATAGTCGTGGGTGCTCTTTCACTCTTTCAAGCAATTAGGGACAAGGATCACTTAGGTCAACCTATGTCCTGGAAATGCAAAAATGAAAGCGTGGACATAGAAAATCACCTTTAAGGTTTACAAAAGAGTGTCTTGTGGACTGTGAAGCTTGCTGGTAACATTCTTGGGAAGGCATGATGAGCTGCCTTAAAACGATAGTGCCAGATCAGTCTTGACATGGAATTGATGACACTTTTAATTTTAATGAGAACCCTTAGCCTATAGAATGGGAAGGTGTTAAGTTTAAATTATTTGTCTTCAGTGTTTTACTGCTTTTGAAGCGCCTCATTGTGTTTTAATAAGTTTTAAATATCGTTAGAATATTATTTAGAGTTACAGTGCAGAACAGGACTTTCTAGCCCTTTGAGCCACACCACCCAGCACCCACCGGTTTAACCCTAGCTTAACCACGGATCAATTCACAATGACCGATTATCCTACTAAGTGGTCTGTCTTTGGACTGTGGGAGGAAACCGGAGCACCTGGAGAAAACCCACTCGGACATGAGAAGGAGCATACAAGCTTGCTAACAGAGAGGGCTGGAACTGAACTCTGAACTCCGACCCTCCGATAATTGCACTAACTGCTATGCTATCGTGGCACCCCAATTGTTTAAAGACTTCTGAAAACTCCCATGGCTTTGACAGAGGTCAAAACTCCGCCCTCCATCTTTGGCTTCTTTCGAAGCTATGGAAGTAATTCAAGAGCAGGCCTGAGTCATCTGCTGCCTGAGGCTCAGTTGCCCTCAGACTTTGCCACCTGATTCCAAAAAGGCCTGTGCATCTGGGCCCAGAGTGGGGAATCATGGCTGACAAAGCTGAGCAGCAGAATGAGTCCAAGGAGCGTAAACTCACTTCACACTAGACCCAACGTGCATGAAGGACTTTGTATTCCTGAAACCCACAACAGATACAATGTATTGTAAAAGTATTCAGCCCCCAACCCATTGTCCACATAAGTGAGTATTACAACCGGGATTTTGATCAGTATAACTGAGGATTTTTATTTGTGAATCACATGCTCCTTTCTTCATAGTGAAGTCCAAAGAAAGGGAAAATGGTAAAGCATGAAAAACTAAAACATCACAAACTGAAATGTCAAAAGTATTCATCCCCTTTGCTCAGTACTTAAATGAACCACCTTTCACAGCTGTTACAGCCAGTAGTCTTTTTTGGATAAATCTCAATTAGCTTTGCAAAGTATGATGGAGTAAGATTTGCCCATCCTTCCTTGCAAAATTGCTCAAGCTGTGCCCGGTTAGTTGGGGATTGGCAGTGGACAGCAATCTTGAGGTCTTGCCAGAGATGTTCAATTGGGTTTAGTTCAGGATTCTGACTAGGCCACTCAAGGTCATCAATTTTCGATATTTGAAGCCACTCCATGATTGCTCTGGCAGTGTGCTTTGAGTCATTGTCTTGCTAAAAGGCAAACTTCCTCCCCAATTTAAGTTTTCTGGTAGAGGCTAGCAGGTTTTTATCCAGGATCCCTCTGTACTTAGCAGCATTCATCTTCCCATCAATCCTGACCAGATTTCCAGTCCCTGTGCTAATAAACATCCACATAGCACGATGCTATCTCCACCATACTTTACAGCAGGGATGGTGTTACCTGGTGGATGCACAGTATTACAATTATGCCACACATACCACTTAGAGTTGAGGTCAGAAAGTTCCGTGTTAGTCTCATCTCACCACAAGACCTTCTTCCATATCTTTACAGTATCTGCTCAGTGACTCTTTGCAGTCTTTTTTTGCAGGCAAGTAGATGTTTTTTTTTTAGCCAGGACTTCTTCCTTGCCACTTTTCCATAGATACCCTTTTTGTGCAAGGCTTTAGAGATTGTGGACCATGAACTTCATCTCAGATTAACTGTCGGTATCACTGTAGCTTCTCTTACAAATACCAATCTTCTCTGGTGACTAAGTTTAGAGGGGCGGCCAGACCTAGGCAGCATGGCTATGGTTTCATAATTTTTCCACTTTTTCACGATGGACTGCACTGGGCTCCAAAGTATGTTCAGTGCCTCTGAGGTGATCTTGTACCCTTCCCCAGATTTGTACTTCTCTATTATCATTTCCCTAATTTGCCTTGAGTGCTCTTTTGACTTCATTTTGGTTTGGTCAGTTGCGGGGGGGGGGGGCGGTATTTATTCAGATGACCCTCCAATTTTCTATCTCTTTAAATTGTGTGAGGTAATATACGGTATTGCAGCAGAGGAAAGTTAATGTGGTAATTACAAAGGGGATGAATACATTTACAGCCTCACTATTTTGTTTTTTAATTTTTAGTAAGTTGTTGACAGGTTTTGGAATTTTGATTTGACATGATGCACAACATTTTGTAGATTAGCTCAACAAATCCTACTTCAATATATTTTAAATTTAGAAAAGAAGGCAGTAAAATGTGAAATTAATTGTAGGGGCTGAGTACTTTTTCAATGCACTTTATAACATGTTCATTCGGCGTTCTAAATCAATGGGCACAATGAATGATTAACATGTTTGTTTAATAGGCGGGTTCTGATATATTTAGTACTCCCGTTTCACGTCAATTATCCAAACTAAACTTCCGAAAATCAAAATAGTTTTATTCTCCGAGATGATTGGAATGGTTATGAAATGCAAATGATTTGTTTTCAAGGCAGCTGCAGAAATTCCAGAAAAACGCTGGAGAAATACAGAAAGCAGTTCAACATTGATTTCCATGGGGTAGTCTCGGAAGGAAAGTAAAGAATTACAGTTAGTGAGATTTTATACAGGCCTTGTACAGTTTGTCTGCAGTGAAAACTATTTCAATGGTAAACTGTGAGAAATTTTTTGAAAATGATAAGCGTAGCTATGTTCATCAGTAAATAAGCAGAAGTTTATTTATATATTTATGCTGATCTGAGATTTTTATGTGGACACTAAACAAGTCTAATTCAGTGGCCATGTTATGTTTCTGAATGGAATGGTGGCAGGAAGATTAGGATGAAGAGTCAGTTTGACAATTGTTGATTTCATTGTAAAATTGTAACCTTCCCTTGCTCCCATTGTCCACACTCCTCTCCTATCAGATTCCTTCTTCTTCTGTCCTAGCCTCTTCCCCCTTCCTCCCCCTTTTTATTCTGGCATCTTCCCCCTTCCTTCTCAGTCCTAAAGAAGGGTCTCAGCCCAAAATGTCTGCCTGAGTTCCATGCTGCTTTGGATTTCCAGCATCTGCAGACTCTCTTGTGTTCATTGTACCTTACTATCCTACAATTACTCGTGATTGTTGGTGTGGACTCATTCGGCTGAGTCTCTCTCCCTGACTCTAACTTTGATGCAAATGGCCTAAAGTAATTGTTTATTTACAACATTTTAATGTGAGGTTTTACAAGTTCCAGTGGTTGTTACTTGCAGTCCACTTTGCTTGAGTGAACTTACTTATCGTGTGTCTGATGCCTAGGGGGAGTTAGAAGGATGGGATGAGCCAGTCAATTACAGATTGTCTCAGGGCGTGGCTTTGTTTGTTGGAGAGGAACTGCCTCAGCCAGTGATCTGTGAATTAGTGGAGACTAAATATATCCCTTAATCTTCTGATGATTGTGATAATATTTATACAACTCGGTAACATTTAGTTTATTAAAGCTATTCTTGTGAGTTGAAAGGTTTGTGCTGTGTTGGATTTTCCAGCACTTCATCTCTCGTTTCAAATGTTCTCAGTGGAGTGTGCCTTACAATCAGATGTATTTCCAACACTTTTGAGTTTCTAAACTTCTCACCCGTCACTGGTAATGTTATGTGATGTGGCTTAATTGTTTATTATACTAGACGCAAGTTGCTTTTTTTTTGAGGTACAGCGCAGAATAGGATTTTCCAGCCTTTCGAGCTGCGCCGCCCAGCAATCCCTCGATTTAATCCTAGCCTCACCATAGGGCAGTTTACAATGACCAATTAACCTACCAACTGGTACGCCTTTGGAGGAAACTGGAGCACCTGGAGGAAATCCACACGGTCACGGGGAGAATGTACAAACTCCTTACGGGCAGCGATGGGAATTGAACCCGGGTTGCCTGTACTGCAAAGTGTGTGCTCACCACTAGCTACCGTAATTCAGACTGGAGACTTGGGGGCCAGGAGCAATGCCACGAGTGATAAGCGTGAACCTGTTTGGTTAATAGTCTAGAATATAACTAGCTGAAGGGTGATTGCCATTGGTTTTGGAATCTGATGGATGATCAAGGACATCTCTGCATTTCTTCACCATGGATTCTGAAATGGTAGTGTTTTAATAACAAATACTTCAATTATTTTTCTGCTGGAAACAAAGAATAATGTTGGATAAATACTATATATATCTGAATGCATATAAATGCAGATGATCCACTGACATCTGTTACAAACCCATTGATTCCTACAGCTATTCCGACTATACCTCCTCCCACCCTGAAACTTACAAGGCTGCCAACCCCTTTTCTCAGTTTCTCTGTCTCTTTTGCATCTATTTAGAGATACAACACGCTAACAGGACCTCTGTCTCAACAAGCCCACGATGCCTAATTACAACAATGTGACCAATTGGACCTACTACCCATAACCCCTTTTTGAATTTGGGAGGAAACCAGAGCACCTGGAGGAAACCACACTGTCTTGGGGAAGGAGAGCTTACAGACAGTGGTGGAATTGGACCCAGATCGCCGTTGCCATAACAACATTACGCTAATTACTGGGTCACTGTGCCACCACTCATGATGTGACTTTGCACTCCAAGGCATTCAAGACGCCCTCCATTTTCAGAGAATAGAGTTAACCCCCCCCCCGCCCTCCACTGCAATTGATGGAACCCTCACCCACATCTCCTCTAATTTCTGCAATTTTGCCCTCACTCCATTTCTTCCCCACACCCCCAGCGGAACAGGGTTGAGTTTCCCTAGTCCTTACTGGCCAATTCATATTGTTTGCTCAGCTTCTGTTGCCTGCAACAGAATCAAGAGCGTGTTGCCGAAAGTTGGAGAATTAGTTACCAGTGACTGAGCCCGAAGGTGTGGTGTGTCTGTGGTGAATCCAGGTGGAAAATAAGGCGTTGTTTCTTGTGCTTGCTTTGGACCTCAGTGGCCTCCCGATCAGACAGAAAGGCCAAGAATAAGAATGAGATGGTGAATGAAGGTTGTAAGCCATGGGAGGCTCAGGATCACCTCGGCAGACTGAATGTTGATGCTTTGGCATCCTTCTCCTTTTAACTTCTCTTTATGCTAAACTTAAACTGTCTGCCTGCTGGATTTGGCCATGACCATCTTATGTCAGAACTTAGCTTCGTTCTACAAGCAGTTTAATTGTCTGCATATTTCTTTTACCCCAATATCACGGGTTACTGGAGGGGAGAGAGAGCGAGAGAGAGAGAGACTAGAACTTACTGCGTTGAACCATCATAAATATAACGGCACTGCTTGCTGTATAATGTAACTAATCTTTATTGCATTGACACTGGGAGAAAATCTGAGGAGTTTCCATTGATGCTTTGCAACTCTGAGGATTTAATTGAAAATGATTCTGGTCCCAACTTGTGAACACAGTAGTCTATCATGCTGTAGTCTATAAAGCAGTCTCACAATTCAAGAACGGTACATATATCATTACATAATAAATTGTATGTGTGTGTTGTAGGTGTTTTATATATACATATATATGTTTGTCTTTATCCATCTTCTAATATGTTTCTGCACTATTTATGGAAAAGAAGTATTTTGATGACCTTTAATAATCTAGCAATATTGGAAATAATCAGATAGTTTTGAAAATAACTTTATTTATTCTATTTCCAACTCTCAATTTTCCTGAAAGAATTGTTGAATCAGATTTAATCATAGTTTCCTGAACAAAATTGAATAATTCAAAGAATCAAAGTATATTTACTATCAAAGAATATATAAGTTATACAAACATAGAAAACATAGAAAATAGGTGCAGGAGTAGGCCATTCGGCCCTTCAAGCCTGCACCACCATTCAGTATGATCATGGCTGATCATCCAACTCAGAAACCTGTACCAGCCTTCCCTCCATACCCCCCAATCCCTTTAGCCACAAGGGCCATATCTAACTCCCTCTTAAATATAGCCAATGAACTGGCCTCAACTGTTTCCTGTGGCAGAGAATTCCACAGATTCACCACTCTCTGTGTGAAGAAGTTTTTCCTAATCTCGGTCCTAAAAGGCTTCCCCTTTATCCTCAAACTGTGACCCCTCGTTCTGGACTTCCCCAACATCGGGAACAATCTTCCTGCATCTAGCCTGTCCAATCCCTTTAGGATTTTATATGTTTCAATAAGATCCCCCCCTCAATCTTCTAAATTCCAATGAGTATAAGCCTAGTTCATCCAGTCTTTCATCATATGAAAGTCCTGCCATCCCAGGAATCAATCTGGTGAACTTTCTTTGTACTCCCTCTATGGCAAGGATGTCTTTCCTCAGATTAGGGGACCAAAACTGCACACAATACTCCAGGTGTGGTCTCACCAAGGCCCTGTACAACTACAGTAGTACCTCCCTGCTCCTGTACTCAAATCCTCTTGCTATAAATGCCAGCATACCATTCACCTTTTTCACTGCCTGCTGTACCTGCATGCCCAATTTCAATGACTGGTGTATAATGACACCCAGGTCTCGGTGCACCTCCCCTTTTCCTAATCGGCCACCATTCAGATAATAATCTGTTTTCCTGTTTTTGCCACCAAAGTGGATAACCTCACATTTACCCACATTAAATTGCATCTGCCATGAGTTTGCCCACTCACCCAACCTATCCAAGTCACCCTGCATCCTCTTAACTCAAATAACCACAAGTGACAACAGAGATGTGCAGAAGAGCATCTCTGAATGCACAACATGTCAAACCTTGAAGTGGATGGTCCACAGCAGCAGAAGACCACAAACATACACTCAGTGGCCATTTTTTTTACGTTCACGATTTTATAGGCCTATACTTATTAAGTGCTACTGCTCCCTCTGCATTTTCAGGCTCAGTAAATTAATCTTTTCTAAGAAATCAGAGACCGTATAATCCCAGTTTCAACTTAATCAAGCCAGTCTTACTCATGGCTGCTGGAAATATTGCTCCGATCTGGTGGTTCCTGAGATAGAGTGAGTAAAATTGTTCTCCTCCCCAAATTCTTGACTAGAGGCATCCACATGTGACCATGACGATAACAGGGGGATCAGCTGAAAACTGAATATCCAACAGGTGATAGAACAGGCTATCTGAAGTCTAGAGAACTTTACCCAAAGTCAATACTTACGTCAGGCTGCTGTTTATTGACAACAGCTCAGCCTTCAACACAATCACACCCTCAGTTCTAATCAACAAGCTTCAAAACCTGGGCCTCCGTACCTCCCTCTGCAACTGGATCCTTGACTTCCTCATAAGGGGACCATAGTCAGTGCAGATTGGAAATAACATCTCCTCCTCACTGACAATCAACACTGGTGCACGTCAAGGATGTGCGCTTAGCCCACTGCTCTACTCTCTCTACACCCATAATGGTGTAGCTAGGCACAGCTCAAAGGCCATCTATAAATTTGCAGATGTCCCAACTATTGTTGGCAGAATTTCAACAGAGGAGGAGCAGAAGAGTGAGATAGATCAGCTGGTTGATTGAGATTGAAACAACAACCTTACACTCAACATCACTAACACCAAAAAATTGATTGTGGAATGGGAAGTTGGGGGAACACACACCAATCCTCATTGAGGGATCAGCAGTAGAAAGGACGAGCAGACTCAAGTTCCTGCTGCCAACAGCTCTGAAGGTCTATCCTGGGCCCAAGATATTGATGCAATTACAAAGGAGGCACAACAGTGGCTATATTTCATTAGGCGTCTGATGAGAGTTGGGCATGTCACCAAAGACTCTCACAATTTTCTACTGATGTACCATAGAGAGCATTCTAACTGGTTGCAGTGCTGCTTGGTATGGAGTGGCGAATGCACAGGATTGGAAAAAGCTGCAGACAGTTTTTAAACTCAGCCAGCACCATCATAGGCACTAG
Source organism: Mobula hypostoma (assembly GCF_963921235.1). NCBI lineage: Eukaryota > Metazoa > Chordata > Chondrichthyes > Myliobatiformes > Myliobatidae > Mobula > Mobula hypostoma. Next base: position 81,457,726 of record NC_086102.1, read on the forward strand.
CCCCCAGCAATGTGGACACCTTCTAAAGATGATACCTCAAGAAGGCAAGATCCGTCATTGTGGATCCCCATCACCTAGGAGATGCCCTCTTCTCATTGCTGCCATCGAGGAGGAGATACAGGAGCCTGAGGGGACACACTCAATGTTTTAGGAACAGCATCTTTTCTGCCATCTTATTTCTGAATGGACAATGAACCCGTGAATACTACTGCACTATTTTTCTGCTCTCTTTTTGCACTAATTTAGTTTAATTTTTAAATATATATTCCTTTTTGTAATTTATAGTTTAAAAGATACATTATTATGTATTGCAGTGTACTACTGCCAGAAAACAACAAATTTCACGACATATGCCAGTGATATTAAACCTGATTCTGATTCTGAAAGGCAATGTCATAAAGTCGTAACAGGAATAGACTAGATAATTTGGTCTACTGAGTTCACAGTGACCACTTACAACACATATTTATTAATCCTACATCTATCCCATTCTCCCTACATCTATTAATTTTCCAGATTCTACCATTCACTTGCATGCTTGGAGTAGCTGGCAGTGGCCAGTTAACCTACCATTTTTTTGACGGTGTGGTAGGAAACTGGAACACCCAGAGCAAACTTACATGGTCACACAGAAAGTGTGCAAACTGCACACAGTACAAGATTGAAGTCAGATGTACAAAAGGAAATAGTGAAAGAAATAACCTGGTCCGTGGAGTAGTTTCCAGTCCTGATGAAAACGTTGACTGTTTATTTCCCTCCATAGATGCTGCCTGACCTGCTGAGCTCCGCCAGCATCTTGTGCGTGTCGCTCAAGATTTCCAGCATCTGCAGAATCTCCTGTGTCTACAGAGTAGTTACCATGATTGAAAAGTGGCAAAGAACGCCCCCCCCCCACAAATAACAGCAGTGTAGATTATATTTGTGGTACTTAGTGAAGCATTCGTGCCCATCTAATCCATAAGAAATTAATCTCAATTGGTGTCTCTTGGGCTCCTCTGCCAATGAAATACTGTCACACCCCAAAAAGCAAAGAGACAGCCATAATATTTTTTTGCTCAAGTTGACCGTGCATGAAGAGATCTTCCACCCTTCAGTGTAATGGGCTCATTTATGTCCACCTGATAGGACAGAATGGAATTTGGTTTAAAATCTCATTCAGAAGACAGACTCTTTTGCCATGCAGCCATTCATCTGCAAAAAGAAAACCAGATAATCAGCCGAATTATGTGCTTAGCTCTCTGGAGTGAACTTAGCCTCAGAGTATCTGACTCCTAGTGGAGAACACTGCCACTGAACCACAGAATGCAGTCTAAGTGTAATTCAACCAATGAAGAACACTAAACACTGATCTGCTTTCGATTCCTCTCCGATGGTTTGGGTGCCCTGGAAAGAATAAATATATCAACCTTCTACTGTTTAGATATTCCAGCAGATCTTCTGATGCTGGCAGTCCATTTTAATGATTGATTTAGCATATAAAATAGTTTTTTCTGCTTAATGTATATTCCATTACATACAAAATCCAAAAAGGTCATCATATTTTACTAACAAATCCAAAGGCAGCTTTGGTATTTAGTACTTAAACAGCTACCTGCAATTCATCATATGTATGACTTAAATTAATATAAACTGTGGAAGATAATTGCACTTAGTGGCTTTAAATTTGAAAGATTTAGAGTGTTTTAGCCTTGCATTTTTATTCTGGTTTGCATTGAGCTTGTCATCAACTGAATGGTTGCTACAAACAACACAGTTGTATAATCAGCTATTGTTCTTAAATTCACTGTGCTTTCTCTTGGCAACACTATTGTAAAGTAACTATTCCTCAGCAAGCACTTCCAATGATTGAGAATTGTTCAATGCAGCTGAGTTTCTATACGAGGGACAGGCATTATTTGCTAGTTGCCTGGAGAAGGTGATGTTGAGCTTCTTAATAAACTGGTATAGTCATTATTGTCTTAATATACAGTGTACATGACTAATCAACTGGCTGGAGTGTTTACTAACATCTTTAACCTCTTACTTTGGTATTTACCCGTTTCAAGCAGGCTTCAATCAAAGCAAGAAGGATGTGGTAGCCTGCTTCAATGACTATCACCCAGTAGCACCTACATCCACAGTGATGAAATGCTTTGAGAGGCTGGTCATGAAGCATATCAAACCCTGCCTGAGGAGTGGCTTAGGTCCACTCCAATTTACCTACAATCACAACAAGTCAACAGCAGATGCCATTTTATTGGCTCATCCCTCTTATCATATCAGAGGGTCTGTCTCGGGACCAGCATGTTAGTGCCATTTCAAAGAAGGCATGGTAGCACCGCTACTTCCTTAGAAATTTATAGAGATTTGGCATTTCATCTAAAGCTTCGACAAACTTCTATAGATGTATAGTAGAGTGGTTGCATCATGGCTTGTAATGGAAGCACCAGTGCCCAAGACAAAAAAGCCTATATTGGGTGCTGGATACAGCCCAGTCCGTCACTGGAAAAGCCCATCCCACCAATAGCACATCTACAGGGAGTTTTTATTTGGAGATACAGTGCAGAACATGCCTTTCCAGCCTACTGAGCTGCACCACCCAGCAATCCATCAATTTAGCCTAATCATGGGATGAATTAACCTACTAACTGGTACATCTTTGGATGGTAGGAGGAAACCAGAGCACCTGGAGGAATGCATGATCTTCATGGGAAGGATGCACTAACTTTCTTTCAGAGGACTCTGTAATTGAACTTCGAACTCTGACACCTCAAAGCTGTAATAGCATTGCGTTAAATGCTCTGCTACGGTAGCCCAACAAGAAAGCAGCATCCATCATCGGGGTCCTCTACAATCCTGGCCATGCTCTCTTTTCGCTGCTGCCGTCAGGATGGAGGTACTGGAGCCTCACGTCCCACACCAACGGGTTCAGGAATAGTTATTACCCTTCAACCATAAGGTTCTTAAACCAGTGTAAATAATGTCATTCAACACAACACTGAAATGATCACTGAACACATCCTACGGTCTCACTTTCCAGGACTCTTCAAATCATGTTCCCTCAGTGTTATTTATTTTCTCTTTTCTTGTATTTGCATAATTTATCTTCTCTTGCACATTGTTTGCTTGTCAGTCATTGTCAGAATCAGAATTAAATTTAACACAAAATAATCTGCAGATGCTGGGGTCAAAGCAACACTCACAACACGCCGGAGGAACTCAGCAGGTCAGGCAGCATCCGTGGAAACGATTAGTCAACGTTTCGGGCCGGAACCCTTCGTCAGGACTGTAGGGGGAAGGGGCAGAGGCCCTGTAAAGAAGGTGGGGGGAGGGTGGGAAGGAGAAGGCTGGAAGGCTAGAAGTTTACTATCACCAAAGTAAGTCATGAAATTTGTTAACTTTGTAGCAGCAGTAAAATGCAATACATGATCAAAATGGAAAATAAAACACTTGAATTACAGTAATTTTACACACACATACGTGCTTTTATATATATATATATGTGTGTGTGTGTGCGTATATGTTAAATAGTTAAAATAAGTAGAGCAAAAAACGAAATTTAAAAAAGAATTGAGTTAGTAACCAAGGGTTCAATGTCCATTTAGAAATTGGATGTCAGAGAGGAATGAGCTGTTCATGAATCGCTGAGTGTGTGCCTTCAGGCTTCTGTACCTCCTCCCTGATGGTAACAGTGAGAAGAGGGCATGTCCAGGGTGGTGAGGGTCTTTAATGATGGAAGCTGCCTTCCTGAGGCACCGCTCCTTGAAGATGTCTTGGATACTTTGGAGGCTAGTACCCATGATGGAGCTGACTAATTTTACAAATTACTTTGACCCTGTTCAGCAGCACCATCCATACCAGATGGTGATGCAGCCAGTCGGAACGCTCACCACGGTACACCTGGAGAAATTTTCGAGTGTTTTAGGTGAGAAACCAAACCTCCTCAAATTCCTGATGAAATATAGCTGCTGTCTTGCCTTCTATGTAGCTGCATCGATATGTTGTGATCTGGTTAGGTCTTCAGAGATATTGACACTTGAAATTGCTCACTTGCTCTACTTCTGATCACTGTATGAGGATTGGTACGTGTTCCCTCGTCTTACCCTTTCTGAAGTTCACAATCAGCTCTTTGGTTTTACCGGCTTTGTGTGCAAGGTTGTTGCTATGATACCACTCAACCAGCTGGTATATCTCTCTCCTGTACGCCCGCTCATCCATCTGAGATTCTGTCAACAACAGTTGTGTCATCAGAAAATTTATAGATGGAATTTGATCTGAGGCGAGCTACACAGTTATGGGTGTAGAGAGAGTAGAGCAGTGGGCTAAGCACACATCCCTGAGGTGCGCCAGAGTTGATTGTCAGCCCGGTGGACAACATGTTATTTCTAATCTGCACAGATTATGGTTTTCCAGTTAGGAAGTCGAGGATCCAGTTGCAGAGGGAGGTACAGAGGCCCAGGTTCTGTAGTTTTTCAATCAGAACTGTAGGAACAATGGTGTTAAATGCTCATCGTAGTCTCTCAAAATGTTAATAAAGTGAAAACATTTGTCAGAACAAAGTAAATAAATATTGTGACCTATATTCTTGTAAGAGGCTGGAGTTTTCTGTCAGTACTGAAGTATTTACAGTTGCAAATATCTTGTTCGACACCTGTCTAAATAATTAAATATTTCACTGCTGAGACTGAATTATCATAATGTAAAAAAAGCCGCAAAAAGGAGAGTAAGAGATGTACAATTTTAAGGAGCAAATAGTCTGTAATGAAGAGAAGAAAGACAGACCACGCTATTGTTGGACATAAATTCCAGAACTGAATGACTGATTGTGTCACATCTAGGCACAGACAGTGTAGTACTGGAGGAGCAGACAATGTGGTATTGTGAAACAGGCTGGCACTCCAGGGAGTGAGCTAATCAGAAAGCCACCCACCCCACTTCACCAGTTACATTCATGACTTAACTGCATTGGCTTTGACCCATATCTCTTCATATCTCCAATATAGGAACAAAATCTAGCTAGAAGAAGGAGAAAAAATTGGATTGGTCATTGGGGCAGTGCCTTCTGAAACTAACAGATGTGATAAGCTGAATGGTCCAAACATGCCACTACGTTTTATGGTCTTAAGGTCTAAGTAATTTACCTTCCAGTCATTCAAAAAAAAGGCTCCCAGAACACAGCTGTTGCTGTTAAATTCTGGTATTTAATGCTTATGTCTGGCTGTCTGAAAAAGAGTTGATTCATCTTGTACTGAATTTTGTGAATTGTTATTAAGTGAATGCTTTGCAGGACTGACAAAAATAAGGATAATTTAGTCAGTCACCAATATAGGGTCAGAGATAGAACAGATCGATTTTTATTCCCTAAAGGACATTGATGAATCAGTATGTCTTTTATGGGAATCTAGCAGTTGCATACAATTTTAATGCTTGTTAATTAAGGTGATTAGATTATGAGCCAGATGATATTAACTCATAAACATTGGATTGGAAGAACCGGAAGGATATTCTTCAGTAGTTAAAACCAGCAGAAGGTTTGAGAACATATATCATCCAAATGAACATCCAAATATTCAGTCCTCTCTTTAGAACAATAATAATCCGAATAACAACACATTTTAGGGCATTTTATTAACTTTTACATCCTTGTGTATCATTATAAAATAAATAATCATTTTCTTCAGCACTGCAGTAAGTTAAATACATATGTAATTTAATTTTAATTCTTGCTTTGAATCATATATAAATAGAATATTGATGTTAATCAGACCCTGAGATGAATCCACAGTAATGAATTTAATCCAGACATGCTATTACTGGAATGATAAAGGAATATTTGAACCAATACCCTAAGATTAACATTTCAGCTGCAGCTAAATTGATAACACAGTTGTCAGTGGGTGAAAGGATTCTGGGTTTATAACCATCGTGACTGAGATTAAATGGGCCCATGCATTTACCTCTCTGCGTGGCTTCCCATGGGTTCCAGCTGCCCATGTTTACAAATATAAGGTTTGAATTTGGGCACCACTGTGGCACTAGGACTTTTCTTTTCTCAGCTGCATGGGAGTTCATCTCATTAGCACATAACAATTATATCCCCAGTATTGGGTACTGGCAAAATGCTGGGGGTTAACCTTGCAATAGACTGGTGTCCTATCGGGCGGGGGGGGGGCGGGTGTGGAGTCTCATACTCTCGGTCGCTTCACGCCACGGAAACCGGCATAAGCACCAACCTGATGGGCCACAAGGCTCGTGATAGATTTTAACTTAAAATTAACCCCATTGAATTGGAGTGTGAATAGCTTAGAGAGGGTGTAATTTTTAAAGTACACCCAGAAAAGCTTTTTTGAGCTAATATGTAGATAGTCTTGTCAGAAAAGGGGAAATATTGGACTGAATATTTTGCCCCGACTTGTAGGAATCAAAGGATTCTTACTTTAAACTTGCCTCCTAAAATTTATAGATGTAGCATTACCATAACAAAAACAGGTGGGTCTTCAAGCAGCTACATCATGGGTATGTTACTTGCTCATGTATCATTGTGGGTTACTACTTGCTGGATGCCGTTACACTGCCGGGGTTTAGGGCAGCAATATAGCTCCCCCACCTCTGTCTGTCCTTGGGTATCTTCCCTATTGTGCCTAACAGTATGGCGCCAAGTTGTGTTTGGTCGGGTTCAAATACTGGAAATTTCAACCTGATAGTTCTGCACAAGTACCTTCATCAGCACTATCTCAAGGATAGTAGCAGATGAGAAATAATATCCCACATCATGTAAACAAATACAAGTTAAAGAAATCAGACTGTTGAAGATATAAGTGAGCAGATATCAAGTTCTTCAACACTGTTCTGTGAGTAATAATTGAATACTGCATCCAACATAACTGTAGACAAGTAAAGTGTAAATGAAAGTACTAAATGTTTCTAATGCTGAGATATATCAGAGGATGTGGTTGGGCATGTCATCAGTGCTAAAAACTGGGAACATGAGATATTTTTGTCCAGCTGACCCAGCCAGGGTTGATCGGGCCCTGGCTTGTATCCCAGGAGCATTGGTCCGTGGGTCACAACCCTATATCCATAGACATTGGGAGGCTAACTCAGATGCCACTGTGAAGGTCCTGATAGCTCTTTTCTTTGCTGCCCCTATAATGCTGATGAGAAAGTAGATTCTGCGTAGTGAGCAGTCAGCAAAATCTCTACATCCCATCTCCATAGCCTCACATCATACCTTCGACCACTGTTTCCAGCACAGCTCATGATGTCATTTGATCAACTTCTCAGGATTGTCAAAGCTTCCCTCAAGATCAGACTCAAAAGGGTGGGAAACAAAATCTTTTGCCTTTCTTCCTTATTCTTCTTTGCACTGACGGTGCTTCCACCAACTCAACCACCAACTCATCCACCAACTCATTCAACAACTCAACCATCAGCTCATCTACCAACTCAATCATCAGCTCACCCACCAACTCAACCATCAGCTCACCCACCAACTCAACCATCAGCTGATCCACCAACTCATTCTCCAACTCATTCACCAACTCATCCACGAACTCATCCACGAACTCATCCATCAACTTGTCCATCAACTCGTCCATCAACTCGTCCATCAACTCATCCATCAACTCGTCCACGAACTCATCCATTAACTCATCCACCAGCTCATCTACCAACTTATCCATCAGCTCATCCACCAACTCATTCATCAACCCATTCACCAACTCATCCACCAACTCATCCACTAACTCATTCACTAATCCATCCACCAAGTCACTCACCAAACATTCACAAATGCATGGATCAACTCATCCATCAACTCATCCACCAAATCATCCACTAACACATCCAACAACTCATACAGCAACTCATCACTTCATCCATCAACTCATCCACCAAGTCATTCACCAACTCATCCATCAACTCTGCCAACAACTCATCCACCAACTCATTCATAACTGATCCACCAACTCAACCACCAACTCATTCACCAATTCATCTATCAACTCATCACCACGTCCATCTACTCATCCACCGACTCATCACCTCATCCGCCAGCTCCACCACCAAGTCATCCACCAACTTATTCACCAACTCATCCACCAGCTTATTCACCAACTCATCCACCAACTCATCCACCAAATCATCCACTAACACATCCATCAACTCATTCACCAACTCATCACCTCATCCATCAGCTCATTCACCAACTCATCACCTCATCCATCAACTCATCCAAGTCATTCATCAACTCGTCCATCAACTCTTCCAACAACTCATCCCATCACCTCATCCATCAACTCATTCACCAACTCATTCATCGGCTCAACCACCAATTCATTCACCAGCTCAACCACTAATTCTTTCACCAACTCATCCACCAACTCATTCAACTGCTCATTCAACAACTCATCCGCCAACTCATACATCAAGATCACCTCATTCATCAACTCATCCACCAACTCATCACCTCGTCTACCAACTCACCCACCAACTCCTTCACAAACTCATCACCTCATCCGCTAGCTCCACCACCAAGTCATCCATCAACTCATTCATCAATTCATTCATCAACTCATTAACCAACTCATCCATCAACTCATCCATCAACACATCCACCAACTCAACAACCAACCCATTCACCAACTTATCCATCAACTCATTCAGCAACCCATCCACCAAGTCACCCACAAACTTATTCACCAACTCATCCATCAACTTGTCCACTAAATCATCCACTAGCACATCCATCACCTCATTCACCAACTCATCATTTCATCCATCCACTCATCCACCAACTCATTCACCAACTCATCCATTAATACATCCACTAATTCAACTGTCAGCTCATCCACCAACTCATCCACCAGCTCATCCACCAACTCATTCATCAACCATCCACCAACTCATTCATCAACTATCCACCAAGTCACCAACAAACTCATCCATCACTCATCAATCAACTCATCCAACAGCACATCCATCAACTCATCCACCAGCTCTTCCACCAACTCATCCATCTACCACGCTACTGACTATTCCACCAACTCATCCACCAGCTCACTCACCAACTCAACCATCAACTCATTCACCAACTCATCCACCATCTCTACCATCAGCTCAGCCACCAACTCATTCACCAGTTCATCCACCAACTCATTCACCAGCTCATCTACCAACTTATTCACCAGTTTATCCACCAACTCAACCATCAGCTCATCCACCAACTCATTCACCAACTCATCCACCAACTCATTCACCAGCTCATCCACCAACTCTACCATCAGATCAACCACCAACTCATTCTCCAACTCATCCACCAACTCATCCACCAGCTCACTCACCAACTCAACCATCAAATCATCCACCAATTCATCCACTAACTCATCCACCAACTCATCCACCAACTCATTCACTAGCTCATCCACCAACTCTACCATCATCTCAACCACCAACTCAGTCACCAACTCATCCACCAGCTCATCCACCAACTCAGCCATCAACTCATCCACCAACTCATCCATTAACCATTCCACTAACTCATTCACTAACCCATCCACCAAGTCACTCACCAAACATTCACAAATGCATGCTTCAACTCATCCACTAACTCATTCACCAGCTCATTCACCAACTCTGCCATCAGCTCATCCACCAACTCATTCACCAGCTCATCCACCAAGTCAACCATCAGCTCATCCACCAACTCATTCATCAAGTCATCCACGAACTCATCCATCAACTCATCCACTAACACATCCACAACTCATCCAAGAACTCATCCACCAGCTCACTCACCAACTCAACCATCAACTCGTCCCTCAACTCATCCATCCATGTAAATCCTTTCATTTGGTTCCTCATATTACTGCGCATGAAGGGAACATTTAAAGTGATGCTTTAACATTCAATAATAGGTGTGGTGGGATGTGTGGAACATCATTGTGTTCCTTGGGCCTTTGTTGCTGCCTCCGTGGAATCAATAATCACACATTTAAGAACAACAAGAAGGAAGTGAGAAGAACTTTATTTTTTATGCAGTGAATTGTTACAATTGGAATGAACTAGCTGTAAGTGTAGTAGAAGCTGCTTCAATAGTAAATAAAACATACTTGGAAAGTATGGAATTAATTAACTAACTCTATCACTAAGCCAACAGATCCACAATGGCTTGAATACACTTCCTATATACAGTATCATGCTACGATTAATTTGCTGCTCAGACTGTGTATGGAATCCTGCCCAATGACTGAAACCCAACACAAAGACAACCGCTACCAGTTGGTATCGTTGCAAGCCACTGAGTAAGAAAGATTTGCCAAATTTTATTTTCTCTCTTGGAAGAAAACAATGACACTTTTAAATGGTTTGGAAACCTTGAAGTGGAATTGGAACCAAACAAATTGTCCGCTGTCCTTTGTGAGGGGTTGAATGAAATAGCACATTTCTGTGGTGTGTGAAGTACTCATTCCTAAAGGGCTGTTGTACAAAGTTTTGGGTATGCAATGGAAGCAAAAGGCTGTCTTTGCTCCAGTGTGGTCTCCTCAGTTGCTCTGGTTGATGATCTTCCACAGGAGGAACTGTTGCTATAGGCTAACTCAATTCGACGAAACACCAATCACAAACAAGAGAAAATCTGCAGTTGCTGGAAATCAAAGCAACAGCGCAAAATGCCCAAGGAACACAGCAGGCCAAACAGCATCTATGGAAAAGATAGAAAAGAGACTGTACTCTTTTCCATAGATGCTACCCAGCCTGCTGAATTCCTCCAGCATTTTGTGTGAGTTGTTTCAAAGAAATACCATTTTCCAGTTACAAAAAAAATTCCACAAACCCACGTGCATGAGGCAAAATACATAAGTAATAGATTACATTTCATCAGCCATTTGAAACATTGATTTTATAAGAGATAAAATTCTAAGGGCTAGGTGTACGTGGAATCTGGTATGGAGTGCCTTCCAATGGTTGGATAGTTAGATGGCGGATTCTGTGGATTGTGAGGATTTGAGTCTAGTTCTAGGTCTGTTTTGTTTTACTATTATACATGTCCCTAAACTTTTGCTGAGAAGCACTGATCCTATCATTTTGATCTGTATGCAATTTGATTTGACAAAGTCTTTTTTTTTTGCTGCATTACAAGGAGGGGACTAAAATGTCACTAAACAATTCCTTGGAAATAATGTTGCTATCTCAAATATTTCGAGCTTTATCGGCATCAAACTTTTAAACATAAATGGTTCTGGAATGTTTTAACATTTGACCACATGTTAGATATGCTATAGGTTGAGAATGGAGACTGCTACAAATCAGAGATAGAATAATAAATAGAATGTCATGCAGCAAACTTAGGAAACAATAATGAATATGTGTGTCAGCACCCACTGTTGCAGTGATTTAGTGCAGGAGTCACAAATTAAAGGTACAGATTTTAATTTTAACTTTGTAATAAATTCTAATTCCCCTGCCTTATTTTTCAGCGGGCTTTGTCTTTAACAAAGTAGCTTCTTCTAAATTTGGACTTCAAAAAAAAGTTAACACTTGTTGTCCACATCCAGTAAGCCCGAAGTTGCAGTTACAGGCATATATCAGCAGTCTGCCTTTGCCTTTGAGCAGAAAAGTTAGTGGACTCAGCCCAGTACATCATAGGTAAAGCCTTCCCAACCATTGAGCAAATCTACATCAAATGCTGTGACAGGAACGCAGCATCCATCATCAGAGATCCCCACCGCTCAGACCATGCTCTCTTCTAGCTGCTGCCAGAAGGTAGAGGTACAAGAGCCTGAAACCACCAGGTTCAAGAACAGTTACTGCCCCCTCAACCATCAGGCTCGTGAACCGAAGTGGATAACTGCACTCACTTGCCCATCCTTTGAAATGTTTCCCACAACCAATGATCTCACTTTAAGGACTCTTTATCATATTATCTCATGTTCTCATTATTTATTGCTATTTATTTATATTTGCATTTGCACAGTTTGTTGTCTTCTGCACTCTGGTTGATCTTTCATTGATCCTGTTATAGTTCCATTTGCTGAGTATGCCCACGGGAAAATGAATCTCAGGTTTGTAGATGGTGACATATATGTCCTTTGATGATGAAGCTTACTTTGACTTTGATATTGTGTGGTGATTGTACTTTCACAGTAAGGCTCGGTTTGGCATAGTGCATTGGTAGCTTTAATACAACTGAAAGACTTGCTGCACCACCCCAAAGGTACCCATGCCAGTGTGGAGCAGAGCTCACAGACAGGACCCGACTAGGTGAGGGTGGGCGGTCTCATTTCCTAAAGGATCTTCATGACACAGTGATGCGGCGAGGCTCTCAGGGGTCCAGCAATCCAGCTGCTATGCTATCCTCGCCTCTAGCACTGTCTAAAGTTTGCACATTTTCCCTGGGGTTCTTTCAGGTGCTCTAGTTTCCACCCACATCTCAAAGATGTGGGATTGGTAGATTAATTGTTCCCCCTCCCCCAGAATCTGGGGTGAGCTGATGTGAATGTGGGGAGAATAGGTTATGGGGAAAATTACTGGGGGGTGGATTATTTCTGAGCAAGTGCAAATTCAACGGGCTGAATTGCCTCAGTCTATGCAAAAAGTAAATGCAGAAATATCAGGATTAATTTGACAAATTTGTAGTTACTTATAGTTGCCCGAGCTTTTCTTTAAACTGGTCTTGTTCTTAAAGTGCTGTGGGATTTTAAACATTCAGTCTTGGCATTATTATTCAGCTATTGCTAGAACTACAGTATAAACTCAACTACCACTATTTATTTATTTATTTATTTATTTATTTTAATTTGCAGTACACTGTGGAATAGGCCCCTCCAGCCCTTTGAGCTGCACCGCTCAGCACCCCTGACTACCCCAAATTTAACCCTAGCCTTATCACAGAACAATTTACAATGTCCAGTTAGCTTACTCACTGGTGCGTCGTTGGACTGTGGGAGGTAACCAGAGTGTCCGGAGAAAACCCTCGCATTCCACAGGGAGGATGTATGGACTCCTTACAGAGGACACTGGGATTGAACTCTGAACTCTGAACTGTAACACCCTGAGCTGTAATGGCGTCACCCTAACTGCTACACTACCCTGGCACTCCTGCGAAGCACCATTGTTAAAATAAAGCTGCTTCACCTTGTTTATCTGGATGTACAATCTACTGCTTGTTTATTCTAAATTTCTGTTAACCATACATGCTTTGTCATAATCTGAGGATGACAGGATTCCTTGTATGATAACACTGTGTCACAGTGCATAGAATACCAATATCCAATGCAACTTTAACGGATAAAAACTCCATTAACTTTTACTGCCTGTTGGAAACTTCTCTCAGTTTTACAGGGGTTTTTAAATTGTTGAGAGACAACTTTCAGGCAGAATATCAGCAAGAGGCATTAAAATTAACCACAATATCAATTTGTCAGTACTGGCATTCACAGGAAGCACACAGAGTTTAGGAGGCAGTCATTGTAATTATTGTTTCCCAACATTTTCGTTTGTGGGAGCAGTTAACCCAGTAACTTCCAAACCTGGAATGTTAGTTGTATGCCATGACCTATTTTGCTCTAATTTTGTATCTGTTTTTGAAGCATTCTAAATTTATTTCCAAATATTTTATGAAGGATGACAATCTGTGAGTAGGAGTGAGTTAGAGAAGCACGCTCATGTGTCTTTGCCCCTGAGAGTGCTCATCTGCCTGTGAGCACACATGTGTGCATGCGTGCAAGTTCGTAAGCCCATGCATGCACATAGGGCCACATACGCATACTCAAAACTTCTATGTATGCACACATGCTCTCTAGCTGATGCATACTGTCACGGATGAAGGCACATGTGTATTCATTCTCATACACATGCATTTGTGTATGCTCGTGAGTGTGTGTGTAAATATGCATCAGAAACATTTGTGTGCATGAGACAATGAATGCGTATATGTGTGCGCACAGTTTCTGTGAGATAAGTGCATACATATTATGTGCATACTATTCTGTATGACTATAACTATAGTTTAGAATAGGATTAAGTACATCTGTGTCCAAAGGTGTGTGGGCTAGGAAGTTAATTTGCCAGCCTTGTGTGTAGGCAGGTGACAGAGTCGGGGTGGGGGAGAGGAGGGGGAGTAGGGAAGTATAAGATGGAATTTTGTGTCAGTGGGTGATCGATGGCTGGAGCAGATTCAGTTACTACAGATGTGTCTATGACTCCATTAGGGGCTGACTGTTGTATAAATTGGTAAAACCTTGTTTAAAGTAGAAGGATTTGCAGTTTCGCAGCACCTTTCATGGTCTTATTATGGACTAAATCTAGCCCAGTAGTGAAGTACTTTAATGCAGAAAATACAGCAGCCCAGTTGTGTACAGCAAGCTCCCGTGAATATTCCGTCTGAGTAGCCTCCAACCTGATGGCATGCACATTGATGTCTCTAACTTCCGTTAATGCCCCTCCTCCCCTTCTTACCCCATTCCTTATTTATTTATTTATTTATTTATTTATTTATCATCCATCTCTCTTCCCCCCCCCCTTCTTTTTTCTCTCTCTGTCCCTCTCACAATAACTCATTGCCTGCTCTCCATCTTCCTCTGGTGCTCCCCTCCCCCTTTCTTTCTCCCTAGGCCTCCTGTCCCATGCCTCTCCCTTCTCCAGCTCTGTATCCCTTTTGCCAATCAACTTTCCCACTCTTAGCATCATCCCTCCCCTCCTGTCTTCTCCTAGCATTTCAGATTTCCCCCTCCCCCTCCCACTTTCAAACCTCTTACTATCTCTTCTTTTAGTTAGTCCTGACAAAGGGTCTCGGCCCGAAACATCGACTGTACTTCTTCCTAGAGATGTTGCCTGGCCTGCTGCATTCACCAGCATTTTGTGTGTGTTGCTTGAAATTCCAGCATCTGCAGATTTTCTTGTGTTCCGGTGAATAGTAATGTGATGATCATTGGCTGATAATTAATTTTCATTGTGACAAAGGTAAAGGGACAAATACCAGTGGAAGGTTAATTTGTACTTATAGAGGTGCAGATCAGATATGAAACTAGTTTTGCAAATAGGCCGTCCCTTACAGAAGCTGCACAAGTTTAACTGCTGTGAAACCCATTTGAAACTATCAAAAGCTGAATAATTGTGGACCACCTCTAAAACCAGGAATCACAGCAGGTGTGCAAGGTTTTTAGAGATTTACCATTCGCTGACAGATCATAATCACATTCTCAGAGAAAACTTCGCAAGACTCTTGAATATTTAAAAGGAGTGCAAAATTACATTGAAGTCTGTGGCACTCATGAATGTGATTATGATCTGAAGGCCCCATTGGTATGATACTAATAGGAAATTTCACGCAGCGATTCAGGAATAGCTTCTTCCCCTCTGCCACCCAATTTCTGAAAGGACCTTGAATCCATGAATACAATCTCACTACTTCTTTTTGTTTTTATCTTTGCACTACTTAATTGATTTAACTATTTAATATACTGTATATACTTACTGTAATTCATGTTTTTTCCTTTATTATTGTGTATTGTGTTGTACTGCTGCCACAAAGACAACAAATCTCTCAACATATGCCAGTGATATTCAACCTGCTTCTGATTCTGAAATGCCACTCCCTCCTATATCCTTCAGACTTGGAAGTGAGGGCCCTGCCTCTTGTTTTTGGGTCAGTCATAGCTATTGATCAAAAAGTGACAAAGCTCAACATTTATGCCAAGGCAACCTGCTTGTCTTTAATTATCACGGGCAACAAAACCTCACTTTCGCAAAGTTTCATCCTTACACTTCACATATCCCATTTAAACAGTTTTTTTACAAATATGATTAACACATAATTCCTTGTTAAGAAGCAAGCCCACTTATATTGTAAAAGTACAAAACACTACTTTTAGAGTAAGGGCCTGACTTATATTACGTTGAGTCCCTTGGTGCAGATGTACCAGAGGAAGCTTGATAACATAGAATACTAGTTTCTTAGTGGGTACACCCTGAAGTAAATAAAACATACTCCTCACATAAATATTCATATTAAGAGAGTTATGGAATAAATGGGAAATGCATTGGGATTTTATACAAATGTTTAATTTTCAAAAATTCCTATAAACTGGCACAGATTTTCCCTATGGAAACATTCTCTATGCAGAGGGCAATTTAAATCCTGACATCTTTTCTCTGACCGAAGTACAACCCCTCAGTCACAATTCAGTAAGTGGAGCTGTGTGCACATTGATGTTTGCACATACAGAGTTCAGCCTTATTCACTGTCCTTACGCTGCTCTTCGAAATGCTCCTCTTGCTGTTATGCTGTACAGCCAGTGTATTCATTAACGTGTGGCCCTGCTTATGCTCAGGCATTTTCTAATTTGTCATTGGGATGCAGGCATCACTGCAAGGTTTGTGATTATTTGCCATTTCTGGCTGTCCAGAAAGGACCACCAGTGGGCCTCCTCCTGAAAGAACTGAATACAAGTGAGCATTTTCAGGGCTCAGAATTTCTCCTCCTGTTTTGGAATAGGGCACCGTCTGACCAAATTATTGTCGTTAAAACATAGCTTCTCCAATGTATATTTCCACTTCTTAATTTAATACTTTACTTGCTTTGCAGTTTTCAGTTGGCCAACAATCATTCTTAGAAAATGTACATGGAGTATTTACATTTTGCTTGCAGTACTTGTCACCTTGGCTTGTCCCTGGCGTAGTTAACTCTGAATCATGGGCTATGGGTTCGTAGTCCTGTTCTCAAGTCAAGAAACAAACAGAGGTTGACATTTTAACACTAATCTGAGGGATACACAGTATACCAATGATTGGCGAGTCCTGTGGTTGATATTGAGGTGTCGGCGAAGTTCAGGCCGGGGGGAGAGGGTGCAGAGCTGAAGGTCTAAGTTCAGATACAAACAAGAGAAAGTCTGCAGACGCTGGAAATCCAAGCAACACACACAGAATGTTGGAGGAGCTCAACGGGCCAGGCAGCGTCCTTGGATAAGAGTATAGTCAATGTTTTTGGCTGAGACCATTCATCAGGACTGGTGAAAAAAGATGAGGAGTCAGAGTGTGATGACTCCAATCTTGGTGAACGGTCTCGGCTCAAAACGTCGACTGTACTCTTTTCCATAGATGCTGCCTGGCCTGCTGAGTTCCTCCAGCATTCTGTGTGTGTTGAATCGAAGTTCGGAGCTCAGCAAGTCTGAAGGTAGAAAATCATAAGCACGAGCAAATCTGCAGATGCTGGAAATCCAAAGCAACGCAGATGGAATGCTGGAGGAACTCAGTAGGTCAGGCAGCATCTATGAAAATGAATAAACAGTCGTCTTTTAGGACAGAAACCCTTCTTCAGGACTGAGGAGGATGGGGTAAGGTGCCAGAATAAAAAGGTAGGGGGAGAGAAAGGAGGCTAACTTGGTGATAGGTGAAGTCAGGTGGGTGGGAAAGGTCAAGGGCTGGAGAAGAAGGAGTCTGATGGGATAGGAGAGTGGACCGTAGGAGGAGTTAGGAAGCCCCAAGGTCAAAGACCAAAGATGGCAAGTCCAGATGTAGAGGCCTGAAGGTCGAGTCTGTGAGTCCAGGCCAGGGACTGGAGATTGAAGGCCCAATGTCTGTAAGTCTGAGCATTCGGGGCCAAGGAGGGACTGGAGGCCTGGAGACAGCCCGTCCTCGGGTTGGATGTCTGTCCATGCATCTGAGGGCTGTGTGAGTGGGAGGGTGGGAAAAGGGCTTGTTTTGATGTGGTTACCTTCTTTTGTTCTGTTGTTGTTGTGGCTGATTGTTTGGTTCTGCTGAACATTGTGTGCATGCTGTGTCGGTGCCAGAATATGTGGTAAAACTGACATCATCGGGTGTGTTAGTTGTGAATGCAAATTTCAGTGTATTTTTTGATGTACACATGATAAATAAATTTGAAAATGGATCTGAGTGCTGTACTGCTAGGTGCACCCTTTTAGATGAGACCCTGAGCTGAGGTCTTATCTACCTTTTCAGTGAATGTAAAAGATCTCATAAAGGAGATCGGAAAAAGAATGAAAGAGTTTTCTGCTGTCCTAGTAGTGAAGTTTCCATTGATCCTTGAGGTATGATGACGCTGTCTAGGGATAGTTGAATATAGGGGACAACAAGAAATACACTCAACCCAATTTACAATTTTCAAATAACTTTAGACAGGCTGAATAAGCACAAGTTAAAAAATAAAGAAAAGTAACACTGGAAACTTCCAGCAGTACCAACAGAGAGAAACTCAAGCTTAAATTGTTTGAGTGTGGATTTTAAAATTAGTTTAAAGGAACTACAGTTGGAGAAAGTTTGCTTTTGTGTTTGTGTAACTGCAAGTTCCAAATATGTAAAATGAAGTTCTGTCCATAGTTACAATTTTCATTAGGACTCAATGGATAGAAGGGATTTGAATCACCAGAAATGTTCACATTTGGATTACTGGGACATAAAGTTTTAAACAAATCTGAGTCTTACTCCCAATACACTGCTTTCCCACGGATTTAATGGGATGGGGTGGGGGTGGGGGTGATGGTCATGGTCGCAGAGCATGACCAAATCCCAGGAGTGCCTTTGGCTGAAAGGACATAAGTACTGATTATTCAAGTGTGAGGGACAACTGCAAACTCAAGGGCAGGAATCAGGGAGACTTTGGCAATTAAAATAAAACTAAGGATTTATTACATAAATTAGCAAGAAAAAAAAACTAACAAGAGCTCAGGCAATCCGTACAGAATCTTGATGAACTGAAATTACTCATGATACAAAAAAGAACTCAATCTGAAGTTCACTAGACAAAGAACCAGTAGGACCCAACAGAGAGAGGTTGGCACGCCCCTCTGAAACACACCATAGAGCACGTAGGAATTCCGAACATTGAACACAGTGTGTTAATTAAATTATCACCAGTTAAAGAAAAGTGATCAATACAAAGAGCTTAACAATCCTCATGATCCCAAATGAGACACAAAGTAAAAACCGGAGCTGGTGCAGAGACAAACAATTAGACATAAAAGGTAAGCAATCCAAGGACAAAGCAAAAGCAGGGGGTGACACCGAGAGTGAACAGTCCACATACTAACTGACTAAAAAAGATCTCTTTTTAAAAACAGCCCTGGTTGTGACACCAGGAGCTAAATGTCTTCCCATTCATTTCATAGATTGAGTTATCTGATGCATCCACGGTGGGAGATCACCATTCCTTTCGTTCCTCCTCTCTCCAAGTTCTCTGATCTGCTCCCTGACACATTCTCTGTCTTCTGTCAGTTAGACCATTCTCAATCAGCAGCATCTCATCATTCCCCTCCCTTCTCTTAGCCTTGCTTTCCGACCTACGCCAGCAGCCAGTGCATGCATCAAACTGACAACAGAGAGGAGGCAGGGTCAAGAAATCTGTTAACTTTGCAGCAGCATTGCAATGAAATACATGATAAATAAATATAGAGTACAAAAAAACTGAGTTATATTAAATATTTATATGTCTATTATATAGTTAAGTTAAAATAAGTAGCACAAAAAAAAAACAAATTGAAAAGTTGTGGGGTAGTGTTCATGGGTTCAATGTCCATTCAGAAATCGGATGGCAGAGGGGATGAAGCTGTTCCCAAATTACTGAGTGTGTGCCTTCAGGCTTCTGTACCTCCTTCCTGATGGTAACAGTGAGAAAAGGGCATGTCCCGGGTGCTGGGGTCCTTAATGTTGGACGCTGCCTTCCTGCAGCATAGCCCCTTGAAGATGTCTTGGGAACTACAGAGGTTGGTACCCATGAGGGAGCTGACTAACTTTACATTTCTGCAACTTACTTCGATCTTGTGCAGTAGTTCCCCCCCCCCCCCGATACTAGACGGTGATGCAGCCAATTAGAATGCTTTTCACAGTACATTTGTAGAAAGTTTTTGAGTGTTTTAGTTGACAAACAAAATCTCCTCAAACTCCAGATGAAATATAGCCACTGTCTTGCCTTCTTTATAGCTGCTTCAATATTTTGGGACCAGGTTAGGCCCTCAGATTGACACCTAGGAACTTGAAATTGCTCACTCTCTCCACTTCTGATCCCTCCATGAGGATTGGTATGTGTTCCCTCGTCTTAACCTTTCTGAAGTCCACAATCAGCTTTTTCATCTTGCCGACGCTGAGTGCAAGATTACTGCTGCAACACCACTCAACAATGGTTATATCATCAGCAAATTTATGGATTGCATTTGAGCTATGCCTAGCCACACGGTCATTGGTGTACTGCAGAGAGAGTAAAGCAGTGGGTTAAGTACGCATCCCTGATATTAATCTGCCTCTACCACCAAACTCGGTATGACATGAGGGAAATCTATCCTTCCCCTTCTAGACCCTACTTTGTAATATCATTAAAGCAGTTCAGAACATGTCATCTCTTCAATGCTCTTTTGTACCAGCAACTGGCTAAACAGCATGTGATAGAAGTGCAGATTCACACTGAATAATTCAAGTTGCTTTGTGGAAATAACTTCCACATAACCTGACTGCTTTAAAAGTTATGAAGCAGAAGGCAAAGCTCATTTATTTTTAACCAAGGGTTGCAATTTATGGAGTTCTAAATCCTTTCATCACTTGTTAATGACAAGATAATAGTTTATTTGTGGGGCTGGCACTCTAAGCAATGCTGAGAATATCGAGAGAGAACTGCTCAGCAAAGGGCAAGCTCCAGGTACAAAGTAAAAATTTCTGTCAGACTTCAAAATTCCCTTTGACTTTTGATTCCATAGGTCTTTAATGATTGCTTTCAGATATTTGATTATTCGAATCAAATTCTGCTCACTCGCAGTTTCTTCTTCCCACTAGTTCACCATTACACAGTTAGGACAGTATAACGTGGGGGGGGGGGGCAGGTGTTTTAGTCAGTTGGATTGTTCCTAGGCATGTTTGCAGTGGGATGTTCCTGATTGTTGGCAAGATTAGTACAGAACAATTTTGGCGTTATATAGAAAAATGGTGGAAAAACAAAGTTCTCAAAAAGGGAGTCTAAGGAGGAGACCCACATGGCAGAAGGGGAATAGGATTGGTTGGTTGACAAAGAGAGAATGGGGAATGGCAGTGGATTTGCATCTTAGTGCCGTATGATCTACATCTCTGAGGATTCAGATTAAAGCATTTACTGCTTCATCGGTCTTTTTCAACATCACTAGTAAAATAGCGAACTAGGAGACATTGCTACCAACTGATAGGGGCCGGCGCCAGTTTAGCTTGGCTTCTCCGCATTTATCCTTTCCTTACTCACCATTAGAAGGCTAAGGCCAAATAACACACTGCTAGTTCCCGGGATATAGTCTACTCTCTTTCCAGTCTACACTCAACTTTATAAATACAGAAGTGGAATTTTGTTTGTGGTTGTCAGTGCCATATACAGTACACAAGGTAGTTGGTATCAGCTATGTTCATCTCCACTTGTTTGATTCCAAAGGAGGAAGTTACATTAATAAATCAGCAGTGGTCAATTCTGCATCTTAGAGAGATTGTCATAACCTATGTAAGGACACAAAGGGTATTTACTAGCATGGAGGAATCCATATATTGTGGATCTGAAACCTCAGTTATGCTGAGAAACTTCTAGATTTACTCTTCTCATTTCAGGAAAATGTTAAGGGAAAATTTGTTAGATTTGTTCAAAGTCATTAATGATTTTGATAGAGTAAATAAGATTAAAGTGCTTCCAGTGATAGAGAGGGTGATAATCATACAACTCCAACTACGAAGTTCACTTTTAAGTAGAAATTTCTCTCTCCATGGTTGCTGACTGGTCTGCTAATTATCTGACTTTTTCTGTTTAAGTTTGATGTTTCTAGCATCTGCGTTTAAAAAAAATTGAGTTAATACATTGAACATGCAAATAGGCAGATGTATAGATTAAATTTTGATGCAGGACTTTAGTTGGGCTAAAATGTTATTGCATGCCAATTCGTTCTCACGATTTCATGGAGGGATCTGTACTCTATGATCTTTGCCTCTGATCATCCCACATGCACACTGATGTTGGAGACTCCTTCTAGGAACACAGTTACATGGCAAAGCCATCACACACAAAAAAAGTCAGTTTCCTCTACTCCCACTGCACTTCCATTTCACCCCCATAACAGCAGAATATTATGCAGCTGATCCAGGGCCTTCTTGGAGATAGGCCTTTTAAGATTAAAAGTCATCCCTGGGTAATGAATAGATTCCAGTTTTACAGATGTAAACTAAAATGGGATGAATGAGATGAATTTTGGCTCCTGATGGCTGATGCAGATACTATAGGTCGAAGGGTTGCATATTCCATCTCAAAAGAAGTGACAAGTGTTGAGCTGTGCATGTCCCAACACGAGCTGCATGGAAAACTCACAGCTGCACCATTATTGCTAGGTTGGTCACAGGGATAGTACCGATCATTCCAATGTTACGCATCCCTACCTTATGAACACCTGTATGAATGAGTGAGTTTCCATAATATTAAGTTTGAAAATATGATGTATGTATAGATGCTTGAGAGTTTGTGTTCAATAGTTGACAAAGTTAACCTTGTCAACATTACCTTTCAGTGGATCAAAATTCCCCCAGTCGGTGCTCTGCTGAAAAATTAATGACATGTGTACATATGTTTGAAGAGGAAACTTTGTAATTTTTTCCTTTTCTTTTTTCAATTGGAAATGTTTGCTATGAAACCAATGACAACTATCTTGTGAACTTCATAGAAACAGAACTATATCCAAAGGCAATATATGTGTACTGCAACAGAGGCACCCTCAATTTGCCTTGAGATTCAACAATATATGAAATAAAAAGAACTGCAAAAGCAAACAGACAACTTTTTGACAATACTAACACCACAGATCACGGAATGTCCTTTTTTCTTGTTGCAGTTGCAACACTGAAAGGACTCCCCCAGACCACACCATCTGGTATGGTGGCTGCTGCACAGGATCAAAATGAGCTGCAGAGAGTGGTGAAGTTAGTTAGCTCCATCATGGGTACTAGCCTCCGTAGTTTCCAAGACATCGTCAAGGAGCGGTGCCTCAAAAAGGCGGTGTCCATCATTAACGACCCCCACCACCTAGGACATGCCTTCTTCTCACTGTTATCATTAGGAAAGAGATACAGAAGCCTGAAGGCACACTCAATGAATCAGGAACAGCTTCTTCCTTTCTGCTATCAGATTTCTGAATGGACAGTGAACCCATAAACACTACCGCACTACTTTTTTACTTTTATTTTTGCATTACTTATTTAATTTAACTATTTAATATACTGCATATATACTTACTGTAATTCAGCTTCTCCCCTAGATTAGCGTGTATTGTATTGTACTGCTGCCGCAAAGTTAACAAACTTTACAACATGTGCCAGTGATATCAAACCTGAATCTGATTCTGATTCAGACAAACTCCTCAGACTCTCCATCAGTTGCATCAGGGTCACCTTGAAAGAAGAAACAGAATGTGGTTTTTTAAACTTACAGTTAAGCTGTGTGTAATTTTGCACCATAGAGAAATAAATCAGTTAAATAATTAAACAAAATAAATGTCTCTATGTAAACAAGTATCTAGCAATGAGATTAGGGGTTATTTATCTCCCTGCTCTAATTTTAGCAGTTAATCAAATAATCTAGTATGAGTGCTTACGGTCAATGTAACTCGGAGAAAGAAAACATGATTTTTGTCTGTTAAGGGGACAGTTAACAAGGATTCAACTTTGATGACTTGTGAATTAGAAAGACTTGATTGTAGAGTTTCATAATCTAAACTGACAACTCACCAGTGGCATTCATAGAATTTATCACATTTTGTTATGGCATAGATGGGGATCATTTAGCCCATCCGCTCAAAGCCAATACCATTTTTAGGTTAGATTTAGGTTCCTTTAATATTAGAGAATGCATACAGTATGCAACCTGAAATTTGTACTCTTCACAGACATCCACGAAACAAGAGATTCCATAGTGTGAATAAGTCTGTTTTACTACTTCTATTCCACCCTTTCCCTCCTTAATTCCATTGAGCCAATTTAGAATGGCCAGTTAACCTACCAATCTGCACATCTTTAGGAAGTGGGAACAAGCCACAGTAGGTTTCTGTGTTCTCTTCTCACTGTTTGATAAACATCTTACTTTAAGTATTTAACTGATTCTCTTTTGAACATTCCTCTGTTACAGCAACTACAAGCCACAAGTCTGAAGTGCTTCCTGAGATTCCACCCCACCCCCCACCTTTAACTAGGAATTTAATTAGACTTACCACAACAGGAGAAGGCCAGATAATAGATAGTCTATAATGACTGTCTTACTTTTTGACTCCCACCCTCTACAAGGGACAAGTTATAGAGTTATTGTGCTGCACAGTAGGGAAACACATCCTTTGACCCAACTGATCCATGCCGATGTTGCCTGTCTGCCTGCATTTATCCCATAATCCTCTCAACCTCTCCTACTTATCCAGATGTCTTTTAAATGTTGCTAATGTACCCGCCTCAGCCATTGTTTATAGCAGCTCATTCCAAGTCTGCACCACCCTTTGAGTGAAGTTGTGCCTGATTTCCCTTTTAAATTTCTTGCCTCTAATCTTAAAGTGACACTTAACGCCCCATCCCTGGGGAAAAAATTGTATGTTTTCACCCTTTCTATGCCCCTTATGATCTTAGTTATCTCTGTTGGCTCATCCCCTCAAGTTAGGTGTCTGATGGAATTATTCTATTTGCTTAATTGAACGCAGCTCCAACAACTTTCAAGAAGTTTCATACTGTCCTAACAAAACAGCTCACATTATCGATACCCTCTATGCTGCCATGTACACCCTTCACCTCTGGTGCAAAGTGAAAGAGTGTTTATCATCTATAAAATGTATTACACTTACTCACACAAGGCCTCCCCTTCCAGTGCATACCACATCCACAATCTCTGTCACCAAGAAGGACAAGGCAGGAGGAGCATAGTAATACAAAGGCCTGCAAGTATCTCCGAAGTTATATGCCAATCTGACTTAGAAATATAATTGGTATTCCTTTATCACCCCTCACTCAACAGTATACTGGGAGAATAGTTACTAGTAGACAGATGCAGTACTGCCATTTTCTCAAGGGCTTTTAGGGATAGACAGAGAATGTTGGCTTTGCCAGGGTAGCCATTATCCTGCAGATGATTAAAGAAAAACTGTATGAGCTTGCAGAGCAGTAGATTCCAGATCATCATAATTTGTTCTTCAATAAGTACAGATAATTTAAATCACCTCAGGTTCTTTCGTCAGTCACCTCAAATCTGAAATATTTATCCCAGTTTTCCTCTCACATGAACCATCCTTTCCTTACTTAATTACTGTCAAAAATATTCATGATATTGAACTCCTGTGTTATATATTCTCTTAATATTGTCTGTCCTGAGAAGAATAACTTTAATTTTTCAATTCCTTACAAAAATTGAAGTTCCTCGCCTGGCACAATTCTAGTAAATCCCTTCCCATCCTCTCTTGTCTGCTTTATTTTTCCAGAATTGAATGCTATACCTTAGATGGTCTTGGTGCCATTCTATATGGGCTTAGAATAACTTTCTTACTTTTGTTCCCTTCTGCTCCATACTAACAATTTGCATTTGTCCATTAGCTTTAATTTAAAAAAGCAGGATTCTTCCCAACAATGCTTTCAGTCAAATTTCCCTTAATCTTCTCATAAGATATCAAGAGCTTAGTGGTAAGCTTAAGGAATACCTTAATAGATGAAGGAGAGAGAGGGTGTTAAATTTTAGGAAGGAAATTCAGAAATTGAGACCGAGTCAGCAGATGACATGTCAACCAGTGGCAAATCAATTCACTTCATGAGGCCAGAATTCGAGGAGCATTGGTAACTCAGAGGTTTACGGATGTGGGCTGTTTGCAGTGACAGAGAGGAGCAAGCTCATGGAAGAATATGAAATCAGGGAGAAAATATTAAAGCAAGGTCCGCGAGAACAAGGATGAAGTGAGATAAGGATGGGTAACAGAGCTCAGGTGTACCCTGACTACAACAACGGAGATTCACCTATTGATTTCAAGAGCAGTACTTAGAGAATACAAAAACATTGGTAAACGTTCTAGCTGGTGAGCTGAAGCTTGGGTAGAATTACACGCAATTACAGAGACGGAAGAAGGTTGTCTTAGTGAATAAGAACCAAAATCAAGTTTGTTATCACTGGCATATGTTGTGAAATTCGTTGTTTTGCAGTAGCGGTATTGTACAATACATAAAAATATTATAAAAATATATATAAATCTGTTAGCCAGCATCTATGATGACAGGAACAGAATAAAGTTTCACGCTGAGGATTTCCAGCATTTGCAGTTTTTTCTTATCTTCATTTATGGTAGTTTTCACTGCCACTTATTAGAATACCAACAATGAAGAAGTTCTGCTCCTCTCTCAGGCAGAATTTCTCTCCAACTAACCCAGCCTCACTAAAGCCAAAGACGTAATGTTGAAAAGCTCCTCCTGTGGAGGGATGAAAACAAGACTTACAGGATCGCAATAAGAGATTTTGAAAAAAAATACCTATGATAAAAAGAGGGGTGGCTGATGCATGCTTGGGAAGCAAGAGGAACTCAGCAAATGATAGAAACTAACAACCAAAATGGAATTAGTCGTTCGTGTCTCTACCCTACTCGATATACCTGATGTATTAGTGCTGCTTCTCCTTCTCCAGATTCAACCTGGAGCTGCTGAATGTTTACAGCATTCACTGTTTTTCCTAGCATAGTGGGAAATTGGAGGAGTCAAAGGTGTCAGGATGAGGAAAAATATATAAAATCATATCGGATGCCATTGGTGATTTTGATAAGAACACTTAGTACTGTGGCAGAGTCTGAAACTTAATTGATGGGATTAAAGCAGGAAGTTGTGCAAAAGAACGGCAAGAATTTTGGAGAATACAACATGTCCAGGGATTCCAGAGGATGAAGAAATGAGAGATGGGGTGATAATTTGCAGTGATGGTGGTATTAAGTTTCTTTCTGAGAATAGATTGTAAATAAAACTTCCACTCCACAAAAAACTGAGATCTTTCCTGATCTTTTAAATTGGTTGAAACAAAAACAAATTTTGGAAGCAGTACAGCATGAATTTGGAGCCACACTATGTTTTCAGCAAGAGTAACTAAGGACGTAAGATCTGAGCGATACCACACTGCTATTTCTGGAGCTTTTACTGAGCTAGATTGGCTCCAATGTTTCTTATTAATTTTTTTGAAAAGGACTACGCTTTAAAATGAGTTAAATCAGGTGAAAGGACTTTGGTACATTCTGAGGATATTATTTGCAAGTTATTTATTTCTAATAAACATTGCCTTTGCTGTTGCAATCTTGTCACTTATTTCGAATTAATGACCATTGTCTTTGCATCCAAAGTTCAGATGGGTTTTATTATTCATGAGTACAGTATTGGATTTGAAAAATTGTGCTCTGTGACCCTGTATCAATGAACTTTAACATTTTGCTAGTCATGTAACTCATTAGCTGGCTGAGAGCAGGGAGTTTTGACACAAGGATCACAATTCAGCATCCAATAAAATCCTTTTCTCACGTTTCTAAATCTTTCCCTGTCACAATGTTCTAAAGCACAGAAATTTCTTACAAAGAAGCCTGGGCATATTTAGATAGATGTGTATTTGCAACGTTTGGCTGAAGCAGTAATAGATTTATGCACTAGGATTTCAGGAAGATTGCACCACTCCCTAAGTTCCACTCATGACTCTTGTTTATTTGACGCTCATTTCTTCATTTGCTCTCTCTGCTCTCCCTAACAAATGCCACTACATTTGACAGCAGCTGCAAATTAAGCTCACTGTAAGTAATTCATCAATCTGTTGTAGATTTGTTTGGCTGAAAATTATTTTTTAGAAGTTTCTATCCTTAATGACATACCATGAACTGAAACTCAGTGGACCTCAGAAGGATGAGTGGATTACGTTGAAACCTACTGGATAATGCAAGGCCTAGAGTAGACATGGAGAGTGTGTTTCAATTAGTAGAACAGTCCAGGATTTGAGGGCTAAGCCTCAGAATAAAGTGGTGTCACTTTGAAACTGAGATAAAGAGGAATTTCTTCAACCAGATGATGGTATATCTGAGGAATTCATGGCCACAGAGGGCTATGGAGGCCAAGTCATTAGGTGTATTTAAGACAGAGATTGATAGGTTCTTGATTGGAAAAGGGGTTAAGAGCTGCGAATGGTGTTGCAAAAAAAAATTAACCACTGATTGGCAGAGCAGACTCGACAGGCCAAAATACCTAGTTCTGTTCCTAAACATGAGAAAATCTACATTTGCTGGAAATTCAAAGCAACGTACACAAAATGCTGAAGGAACTCAACAGGCCTGGCAGCATCTAGGGAAAGGAGTAACCAGTTGACGTATTGGGCCGAGACCCTTCTCTTCTAGTGGACTTCTCCTCTTTCTTACCAGTCCTGATGAAGGTTCTCAGCCCAAAACATCAACTGTTTACTCTTTTCCATAGATGCTGCCTGGCCTGCTGAGTTCCTCCAGCATTTTGTGTGTGTTGCCCTAATTCTGTTCCTCTATTGAATAGTCTAAAGAAATCACAAGAATGGAAATATAATGGTTAATATTCTTGGCTATTAATACTGATCACTGAAGTAACCATGGCAATCATCAGCTGGAAATAAAAGTTTGGCTCTCAGTGAACAAGTCCAGGAAGCTTTCAGAGGATCAAATATCACAACTGATTAATCGCTACAGTAATCCCTCTCGTATATTAAATGCGGTAAAATATGCCAAATTTCACAGTGGACTTAACCAACAATTTTTGACTTAAAATGATGAAGGTACACATCAGGATAATGACCTTAGTCAAAGAAATTGGTTTTGAGGAGCATTTGAAAGGAGGGAAGCAAAAGGAATATACACTGGGTTTAAGTTAGGAATGCTCAACAAAGGTATATTCCAGGTAAAAGCAAGGACAGAAAGGATGGGGAGAGCCATCCCTGAATAACTAAGGAAATAAGTGAAGGCATCAAACAAAAGCTCATGCATACAAGGTCACCAAGAGTAGTAGGAAACTGGAAGATTGAGAAAAACTTAGAAACAACAAAGAAATGTCGACTGTACACTTTTCCTAGATGCTGCCTGGCCTGCTGAGTTCCTCCAGCATTTTATGTGTGTTGCTCGAATTTCCAGCATCTGCAGATTTTCTCTTGTTTGTGAAAGAACCACTAAGCAGGAAATAAGGAAAGGGAAAAAGGATTTTGAAAGTGCACTGGCACAAAATATAAAAAGAGATAGTATAAATTTCTATAATAATATAAAGTGGTAAAGGGCAGCCAAAGTGAATGTAAGTACCTTGGAAGGCCACATTGGGAACACTGGTCACAATAGACGACCCCAGCAGATTCGCAAGTGAAGTGTTGCCTCACTTGGAAGGACTGTTTGGCGTCCTGAATGGAGGTGAGGAAGGAGGTGAATGGGGTGGTAGATAAGGATAAGAGGAACTCTATCACTGTTGGGACAGCAGGAAGATGGGATGAGTGAGGATGTTTGGGAAACGGAGGTGATGCAGGTGAGAGAAGCATCAATGGTGAAGGAAGGGAAATCCTATTCTTTGAAGAAGGAAGAGATCTCGGATGTCCTGGAAAGGGAAGGAGCATCCTGGGAATAGATGCGGCAGAGAGGAAGGAACTGAGAAAAGGGAATAGGACTTTTACAGGAGACAGAGTGGAAAGAGGTATAGTCAAGGTAGCCTTGGGAATCAGTAGGTTTACAAAATCAGTAGGTTCATTGGTAGATAGGGTAGTTAAGAAAACTAATGGGATGTTAGCTTTCATAAGTCGAGGGATAGAGTTTAAGAGTCGCGATGTAATGATGTAGCTCTGTAAAACTCTGGTTAGGCCACACTTGGAGTACCGTGTCCAGTTCTGGTTGCCTCACTATAGGAAGGATGTGGAAGCATTGGAAAGGGTACAGAGGAGATTTACCAGGATGCTGCCTGGTTTAGAGAGTATGGATTATGATCAGAGATTAAGGGAGTTAGGGCTTTACTCTTTGGAGAGAAGGAGGCTGAGAGGAGACATGTTAGAGGTGTACAAGATATTAAGAGGAATAGATAGAGTGGCTAGCCAGCGCCTCTTCCCCAGGGCACCACTGCTCAATACAAGAGGACATGACTTTAACGTAAGGGGTGGGAAGTTCAAGGGGGATATTAGAGGAAGGTTTTTTACTCAGAGAGTGGTTGGTGCATGGAATGCACTGCCTGAGTCAGTGGTGGAGGCAGATACATTAGAGAAGTTTAAGAGACTACTAGACAGGTATATGGAGGAGCTTAAGGTGGGGGGGTTATATGGGAGGCAGGGTTTGAAGGTCGGCAGAACATTGTGGGCCAAATATTCTATGTTCTAAAAGATGTCAGTAGACAGTTTGTCTCCAGAGATAGAGACAGAGAGATTGTAAAATGGGAAGGAGGTGTGAGAAGTAAACCAAATGAATTTAAGGGCAGGGTGAAAGTTGGAGGCAAAGTTGATGAAGTTGACAAGCTCAGCATGGGTGCAAGAAGCAGCACTGATTCAGTTGTCAATGTAGCGGAGGAAAGGTTGGGGAGCATTACTAGGGAAGGCTCAGAACATGGGCTGTTCTACATAGCTAATGAAAAGGCAGGCACAGCTGTGGCCCACGCAGTTGCCCATAGCTGCTCCTCAAGTCTGGAGAAAGTGGGAGCAGCCACAGGAAAAGTTGTTAAGGGTGAGGACCAGTCCTGCCAGATGGAGGAGAGGTGGTGGTGGAAAGGAATTGCTTGGTTCTTTTATTGAGAAAGCAGTGGAAGCTCTAAGGCTTTCTTGGGGGATTAAGGTGCTTAGGGACTTGCCTTCTATGGAGAAACTGAGATGGTCAGAGCCCGGGTATTGAAAATTAGAGAGGAGATCGAGAGTATGAGAAGAGTCACGGATGCAGGTAGGACGGGAATGAACTAAGGTGGATAGAATGGAGTTAGGTATGAGGACATGAGTTCAGTGAGGCAGGAGCAGGAAGAGACAAAAGGCCGACCTGGACAGTCAGGTTTGCGGATCTTGAGTAGGAGGGAGAAGTGAGCACTGTGGGGTAAGTGAAGTATGTGTCTTGTGGCAGTGGATGGAAGTTCACCAGAGCTGATTGTGTTGGAGACAGTTTTCTGATGGTTTGGTGTGGGGTCCTCTTCAAGGGGTAGGTAGGAAGAGGTGTCTGAGAGCTGTTGCCTGGCCTTAGCCAGGTAGTTGTCAGTGCCACACTACAACAGGTTCAATGGTAAGGTTGGGATTGATGCGGAGCGAGTGGAGGACAGGTGTTCATAGGAGTTAAGGTTCAAGATGAGTGTGGAGTGTTGAAGTTGAGCTGGTTGATGTCTTGACAATAATTAGAGAAGAATACTCGGAAGTTTTGTTACTGTTGTAATATAGGAAACAAGCTATCCGCAAACAAGTTATATAGATGAAATTTGCTTTCCTCTAAAAGGGATGGCTGGCTGGTGGCACAGTGACATCAGCGCCGGACTCCAGAATGGAAGTTCCCAGGTTCGAATCCAGTCGGGCTCTTCCCGAGTACGCTTTCCATCCGTGCCAGGTTGAGTGTTGAGCTCGCAACTGGACCTCGTAAAATAAAGAAAAATACTGTACTGCGAAATGTCTGTGTGAGGAGTGGTGCCCTACACAGTCTCTTGTGCCTTGTAAGGCACGAAAATGCCCGATGCTGGCCTCTCAGGCCTGAGTCAACGTCATCATAAAAGGGATAGAATTATAAATTTTCATAAAAGAACAAAATGAAGGAGAATACAAAAGCAAATGAAGAAAAAGTTAAGAAATGATTTTGGTGGTCAATTTTAATAGAAATGCAATATATCACTGAATAATGAAAAAGCAACATGTTTAGAAATTGACCAAGCCTGTTGTCATTTGATATACGCATGATCAGCTAACCAACAGATGGATTTGCTTTAGAACTTCTGACTGTGTTTTTCTAAGGTCCCAGTTTGACATACGTATCAAAATTACTTCCATCAATTTAGTACCACACATATATGAAAATAATCATTCGGATTCTGATCGCGCGCCAAAATGGGACGCTGTGATCGAAGTTCCCAGAGGGGTACTTTTGGTCTGGTGACTGAAAGCACAAAACAGAAATAGAACAAACACAGGTCATCAAAGTTCAGTACGCAGCAGCCATACATTTTGAGTGTTGATTTGGTTCCAAAATGGTGACCCGTGGGGGTATTCTGATTTTAGGACATTAAATCATGTCAGCCACCATATTGATGAGGATGTTTGCTTATTCATCTCACACCCACTGGTAGAGATTTGGTAGGTCGTGATCATCAATCTAGCAATAATGCTGCCTTCACTACTTTAGAGTTCTTCTCTGGTTGGCAGATTTGGTCTCAGAATTTTCAGTCATTTTTGCAATTGTTATTGACGAACTAAGCTACACGGAAGCTGTAAAGGTTCAAGTATTCATTTTATTGTCAATGTATGTCTGTACAATACAACTCTGATATTCGTTTTCTCCAGATAGCCATGAAATATAGAAAAAACTGTAGGAGTTGTTGAAAGAAAAGACATCAACACCCCCCCCACTGCACAAAAATGAAAAAGAAAAAGAAACAAAATCACTAAACCCCAAACCCCTCAACCCCTCCCTTGCACAAACAGTTAACAGATCACAGCTAGGCAGATACAAAACACCCAAGTCCCCAACCCCGTCGCAAAATAAACAACAACAATATCAAACCCCAAACCTGTCCCTCATAAAAAAGAACAGCGACAATAGCATCAAACCCCTAATCCCCTCTCTTGCACACAAAAACTAATGGATCGCCCACACACAAGAACATCAGACCTTAAATCTCCAACCCCTCCCTCCAGCAAAAAGTAACATATCGCCCACCCGCCAATCGGCAACAAGAAAGAAATCATTGAAAACTGAACAAAGTCAATGTAAACTACAGTTCAATAATCACATAAATCTCAGAATTTTGAAAACATCCTCTTGTCAGCATCGAGGAGATTGGCCACATGAACCCTGTCCTTCCGTGAAGAATGACCACCACACTGGATCTGAATGCCGCCAACCCAGCTACCAACCACTGCTGACCACATGGCCACTGTGGAGGGTGACTGCTGATGCCCTCCTCATTTGCATCGATGCTTCAATCATCCATGACGCTTCAAAATGGAGTCAATCCTGGCCTCGTCTCTGGTCTTCTTCACGAGGTAGCTTGTGCTCTCGGTTCTCTCCGGGGCCAGCAGAGTGCTAGATCATTCAATCAAATTCCAAACTGCATGTCACAGGTTCCAGAAGTTTTCAAAACGCAGTCAAGACAAAAAAGAACAAAGGATATAGAGAAAGTGAAATAATTGAAGAGATTGGCTATCTGGAAGATGTTGCCTGAGGAATTGTTTCCTGGCTCCATCTTGACCAGAAGTTTACTGGGAGATATGAAAGTATTCAACATAGCAGATCTGGACAAGATCTAGTTCTCGTAGTACATCCCAACTAGCAGAACTCCTTTGAGTATTCATCGCTGATCTGAAAGCTTCTAAGCACTGTGATAGTATTGAGTTTGCTGTCCATGAAGTTCTGAACTCAAAGGAAGATCTTAAGCCCTCTCCAACACAGATAGCTATGGATACCCTCACTAAAGGCAGGTTATGCTGTAACCACCTACTCTTCAAAGGCTGGACCTCTGTTTATCTTCCGTGGCAGGTTTAGCTGCCAGTATGCACTATTTCAGCAGTGGGCCCCTCTGTCCATCAAGGAGGAGATACTTCCAATTACTGAAGTAGATTAAACAAAGTCCATTTATATTTTAGTGATGCACATTTAAATTTAGATAAAATTCTTAAAATACATTTAAAACCCTCGGAGTATTTCTATCTTACAAAAGATTTACTAATTACAAACTATTTCCAAAACACAGGTAAAAGCTGAAAAGACATACTAATGCATTTCAGACAAATGAGTCATCCGTGGCAGGGGAATGGATTCTAGTCACCATCTTTCTGACGTTCTTCTTGACATTTCTTGACTATTCCTGACAGGCTTGACTGCTCCCTGACATTAATACTTCTTTTTTGGCTACTTGATGACTTCATGCATGTGATATTTTTCTGATACTTTTGTTGGGAAATTCACACTGGCTGTCTAAAAGCTTCTGGGGCCAGAGATCCCAGGAACCCAAAATTAGTGCTGTGAGGCTGACTCTCCGAGTACACAAATCTCCCAACTATTTGATGTGGCAATTGTTAATGTCTGTGTGGTCTGCAAGTTTCCTTGAACTAAATAATTTAGCCAGTGTCATCTGGTTTGAAGTATGCCCAATTAACATGACCCCATTGTCTTTCACTGCAGCCTGTGTTCCATAGACAATACTGGTTGTTTGCAACACTGTCCTTTTAACTTCATACTAAATATTGCTTGCAAATTTACATTAAAAACTAAAGACTGGCTCCCATTTATGATAGGAAACTGAGCGAAGAATATTAATTGGACGTTTAACTTACACAGAACAACTCTTTGATGCCTGGAAGTGTCAGCTGCTGTGTTAGCAAGCTGAGCTTGGCAAAAAGTGTCCCCAGCCTGACCATCATTTGTGCTATCCATCATAGCACAAACTCCAGGCAATGCAAAAGGTATACTTATTTTGTTACAGAGTGGAGGAATGGTTCCCTTAATATACAACTAACCGAAACATGAAGCAAAAAACAGAGCAACTATGCTTTAAATAGCAAGAATACACCTTCACTAATGTGCAAATTCTGGAGATGTCCAATTTATGCCTTCCTGATCTCATCTTGTAGTTTTCAATGACTACTGATTGGCATTAACAACTGACAATTGACACTGAATGTAGCAGAACCAGAACATCCCATATCCAATGACTGGATTTAATGCTCATCTATTGTCTTCCCCTGAATAACTCCAGTGGTACAAAATTCGAATGTGCCACACTCACTGATTGGTTTCAATTGCTTTAAACTGTCTGTTGAAGGTAACATGTGAACAGTTTTTATTTCCTGATTCTCATTTTAAGTAATATTTGCTAACCATAGTTTTATAGCTCCAGAATAATCGCTAACATTCTTCACGTTATGTACAGGACATAATCTTGCTATTGCAAGGGCTTGGTCCTTCCCGCCATTTTTATGATGAGCAACTGTACAGAGGATATGGAGCCTACTCCATTTCTGGCTTGGTTGTCCATGACTAATAATCAATATTGTTAATACAACCCCGCGTCTCCAATCACCAACAATGTATCACTTTACCTCCCATCCAATTTAACCATAGTAGTTTCCACTTGGCCGCAGTGCAAAAATAAAAAGACTCCACTTAGTGTAATCTTTAATGGAGAGCATGCCAAATTGCACAGAAATACTGACTTTTCAGCCTTATGTACTGCCATAGTGTCAATATTGTGTGGCGGGGGTGTGTGTGTGTGTGTGTGTGTGTGTGTGTGTGTGTGTGTGTGTGTGTGTGTGTGGTTTGCTGCCTTTGAGTGGCAGAAACCACAAGTGACCCTGAAGAATATCTGTGACATAATCTGGGTCTGAAAGACTGGCTTCAATTACACCATCCTGCTCTGAATACCATCTCCCTGTATTGTTGACAGGCGGGCTGTAATGGCAGTAGTAGAATGGCAATGGTGAAATCTTTCAGCCCCTCACTCTGCTGTCTTGAGAGAGGAGACCAGGTGTTTGCTCCCCACTGCCTCAGCAATCCTCATAATTCGATGGAGGTCAAATAGTTGTACTGCTGTGGGATCCTACAAGCCCTACCTATGTTTATGGCCTTATGTTAGAACAGTGCACTCTGTATATTGTGTTCCACTAAAATTGACATTTCTGTTCAACTTATTCTCTGAACTGGTTGCTGGTCACTCCCACTGAAACACCATGTCTACTTCTCAGTGGCTGCATCTGAACTGACAGATGGAGCCATGATGTGTTTTCATTTTCATTCTCCTCTACTCACACTGGGCAGTTTTCAAATTGTTGTTACCTGCAAATAGAAAGACACACAAGATTCAGCCTATGGTGAGGTGAGGATGTTGCGAGAGGAACAAATCTGGAAATCAGGCGGGTTGGAGGGGATAAAAGATTACAAAGGTGTGACAAGAAGGATTATGCATGAAGATTCTCTCATATTCCATATTTTCGGCCCTGAGATTGGATAAAGTTGTAGTAAGTCCTGCTTCAGTTATGGTGTGAATGTTCCACTCCATGAGATCAGATGATGCAGTCATGCTTAGGAAAGAATATTGGGTTGGTACTGTTACGTACCCCGTAACTGGGTTGCCAAACCAGCAGAAATGGATCACTCAGTTGGAGTCTGGAGTACTAGAACTAAGAAAGTTTTATTAAAGAAACAAGCAACACATTTAATCGAAAGGATAATAAATGCAACAGTTCAGCGATGATAAACGCACATGTGCACAGAATTAAGATAACAGCATCAATCAAGCTCTATCGTTGTCTAGGGGTAAATGACCAATTTCAAAATGACTCAAAGTTCAGTCCAGTTTAGTAGTTCAGTTCGCAGTAATCGTTGCCATGGCGGTGGACAATGTGGGGGAAGAGAGAGATAGAATAGGAACAACTCATCATTCAGAACGGCTTCACTCACAGACCAGCAAGATGGCTCACAGACCAGCGAGATGGCTCACAAACAGCTTTTTGGGCGGGTCCTTGGTGATGTCACCTGAGGTCACCGACTGTGACCCCTCCTCCAGATGCGGTCGATCCTCTGCAGTGAACCCGGCACCCAGGCAAGGGCGGACACACACCGGGTTCCCGCTGATCGTACCTTTCCACCCTTGTCGTTGTCTGGGACTTCTCACCCACTCGTGAGAAGCGCACCGCTTCCAGGGTCTCGTTACCTCGGGTGGCGTGTGTGTCTGTCTTAGCGAACCTGTCCCTTTTTATCCCCCTGCTGGGGTATCGCCTGTCCATCACTTCAAACAGTTCAGGCTTCAAAGGGGGGAGCCGCTCCAGACAGCTCTTCCTCCCACATCCCTTCATTACACATCTCCAGACGCTGCTCCATTGTTCCTTATCTCTCCTTCCCCTGAGGGCAGGTGGCAGACCAACTGCTGATGCCACTGATGCTAGCCCAGGCCAGCAAACATCTTAATTTCATGTGTATTCTCGTAACAGTACCAACTGGCATAAAAACAGAAAATAACTGAAATAACACACATAAAAGTTGCTGGTGAAAGCAGCAGGCCAGGCACATCTCTAGGAAGAGGTACAGTCAACGTTTTGGGCCGAGACCCTTCGTCAGGACTAACTGAAAGAAGAGCTAGTAAGAGGTTTGAAAGTGGGAGGGGGAGGGGGAGATCCGAAATGATAGGAGAAGACAGGAGGGGGAGGGATGGAGCCAAGAGCTGGACAGTTGATTGGCAAAAGGGATATGAGAGGATCATGGAACAGGAGGCCTAGGGAGAAAGAAAAGGGGGAGGGGGGGAAAACCCAGAGGATGGGCAAGGGGTATAGTCAGAGGGACAGAGGGAGAAAAAGGAGAGAGAGAGAAAAAGAATGTGTGTATAAAAATAAATAACGGGTGGGGTACGAGGGGGTGGTGGGGCATTAGCGGAAGTTTGAGAAGTCAATGTTCATGCCATCAGGTTGGAGGTTACCCAGACGGAGTATAAGGTGTTGTTCCTCCAACCTGAGTGTGGCTTCAACACCTTATATTCCGTCTGGGTAGCCTCCAACCTGATGGCATGAACATTGACTTCTCTAACTTCCGCTAAGGCCCCACCTCCCCCTCGTACCCCACCCATTACTTATTTATATACACACATTCTTTTTCTCTCTCTCCTTTTTCTCCCTCTGTCCCCCTCACTATACCCCTTGCCCATCCTCTGGGCTTCCCCCCCTCCCTTTTCTTTCTCCCTAGGCCTCCTGTCCCATGATCCTCTCATATCCCTTTCGCCAATCACCTGTCCAGCTCTTGGCTCCATCCCTCCCCCTCCTGTCTTCTCCTATCATTTCGGATCTCTCCCTCCCCCTCCCACTTTCAAATCTCTTACTAGCTCTTCTTTCAGTTACTCCTGACGAAGGGTCTCGGCCTGAAACGTCGACTGCACCTCTTCCTAGAGATGCTGCCTGGCCTGCTGTATTCACCAGCAACTTTTATGTGTGTTGCTTGAAATTCCAGCATCTGCAGATTTCCTCGTGTTTGCGTTTTTAAATAATTGAAATAATTGAACTACTTGGCAGGCTAGGCAGCGTAATTGAAGGGAAAAATAGAGTTAACATTTAGGCTGATAATCTTTGATCAGCATGGACTTGTGTGCTGTGATAGTTCTACACTCACAACATTGCACTAACATTCTGATATGTTCTCTTCTTCCTCACTCCCAAATGGATTATATTTTATTCTCTTGCACCATCAAAGAAAAATCACTGACCAAGACTACAAATGGCACTGAACTAAACACAATAAAATATTTTCTCTTCCCCGGATTAAATATATCTTGATAGAATAAGGCAGACAGAATTGCTATAAGACACAGGCTCAAGTAAATTGTGCTACCCATAAAAGAAGATATTACTTGACTAATTCAAAGCTTGAAAGGCCAGGGTAATAATAATTCACCAAAAGATTCAAACCAACATATTTTTCAAATGAGATGATCTTTTCAAATGAGGCAGCAGATTACATCAGCGTTGACTGAATATAAAATACAAATGCTTGAAAAGTCAAGTATAATATTTTTTGAAATTAATTGAAAAGTGTTTTTTTTCAACAGTGAAACATGACTTCAACCATTTTAAGGTGTTTATTTTTGCATTACTCTGAAAATTTCATTTGGTGCATAAGCCTTAGTGACCTCAGCATAATTCTACATCAGGGACACATTGGATGATGTCATTTGCTGTACAATATTCCTGTTAAAAAATTGCAGAGAAATTTGGACTACCCATCTTAGGAGTGCCTTGAGTTGCAACAACTGGTCTTCAACTAACAATTTTGGTCTGAAGTGCCTGCAGAGTAATTGAAGTATTAACATATGGCCAGTATATTAGGAAATGTGAAATTAAATGAGCTAACAATGTTAGTGAGTCTCAGTTGCATCAAGTTGTTTCTCAGCATACGGAGCACTTGTTTAATAAATTAATGTAACAAATACAACTTTAGTGGAATTTTGGGGCTCAAGGTTCATGGGTCTGATAAACAACAACTTCCCACTAATTACGAGGAAAAAAGTGCACGACAGCTGACAACAATATTGTTTTTTAGAATGTTTTCAAGTCAGGTATAAGAAGCAATAATGTTTGACAGGGGTGGTACCAGTTTCAAACTTATTCTTCAAAGGATGAAGGCATAAAGTGAAATAAAGAGAAATTAAAATCCTGCCATGCCATTCATTTTGATTATGGTGGATCTATCAGTCAGTTCTCACAGATCCATAGATAGTATTACTCAAAGGAAATTGTAGATTTCCATTTTCCTTTTATTAAAAGGTGTTAATGGAATTCATCCTTGAATACAAATAGTCACTTGTCCTGGATCCTCTTTGCTCAGAGAAGTATTTTTTTATATCAAGCTACTGGCTTATTCTAAACACTTTGAATTTATTAACTTCTGAAAAGATTACAAGTTAAATTTCAGGCTAGCCTTTTATGTTCTGTCCCCAAGGGCAGCATATCCTTCCTGATCCAGAGATGTTCAAAGATGAAAGCAGGATTGCAGATGGGATCTACGTCTGACCAAGCCTTTGCATACTAAAGCACCGCTTCTCCGCTTTCACCTCACCATTTAATGTTGAAGCAAAGGCAACTATTCACTAACTTTTAAAATTGTTTTTCATAGTTGTTAATGAATGCATTAACATATCGAACCTTCTCAATGGGCATCTACCATTTCCTATCAAGGAGAAGCATCTGTGTTTGGATGTATGCTGTTTTCAAACATCCGACATAATTTCACCTCTCACTTTTAATCAGTCTGATGGCCGAATTCCTGAAAAATTGCCTTTTGTTTCTCATTTGTTGGCGGAACATATGATTTATCTTTTCATATATTGTTGCTTGGTGGGACACTTCAAACTTCATTTGTCCCACTGAGCAAAAATAATCATGACATCCCTACCTTTTTTACTTATTATGATATAGATAGACTCTCCCACGCATAGGGTCCACAGCAGTGCCTGACAGAGCAATCCCATGAGCCCTAATCCTAGCTCCTTATCATTCTGAAGCCGATTGACTCCCCTTTGATCCTTCTACCAATCCATGCAAAGGCATGATTTACAGTAGACCAGCATGTCTTTGGACTGTGGGATTTGTATTATCTGTGTGTTTCTAGAATATAAGCAAGGAGTAGCTGGTAACATACTACTGACAAAACATTGGCTTAGAGATCAATAGAGAAAACTGAAAAAGAGATGAGTTATCTTTCCCTAGGAATTTTCTTGCCTACACTGGAACAGCATAAGTTAACAATGAGGCCAGTCATTAGTCCTATGGAGTTTGGTCTAGCACTTAGACCAGATTCAGTGCTCATCTACATCAGTTTCAACAGCTTCTCTTGCCTTGGGATTGAGCCCAGATCTTCAACCTTGACTGCCTGCAGAGCCAGGAAATGCTCCAATGATGCTATCGGAACCAGTTTCAACAAATTCACAAATAGCCCACATCTATACATTACTGAACATCACAGAGTAAGGCACACAGGGGGTACTCCATTGCAGATTTCAGACTGCATTCATTCTTCCAAAACGTGGAGCAGCCCTCTACATCAATTCATATATGATAAAATGATGGTCCCGTAATTATGGTCCAGTATGGTAAAATTATGGTCCCATAATTTTATCGTCCCGTAAAACATAGTCCCAGTACCCAAGAAGGCCAAACCGAAAGTCTTGAATGGCTACCTTCCAGTAACTCTGACTTCACACATCATGAAGACCCTAAAGAGTCTGGTCCTGTTTCTCCTCTGGCACCTGGTCAGATCAGACTCCTATCCCTTGCAGTTTGCCCATCAGAAGCACATTGGAGTCGACAATGTTGTCATCTACCTGCTGAACAGAGCCTACTCCCATATGGACAAGCAGAGCAGCACTGGGAGGATCTTTTTTTTTTGATTTCTCAAGTGCCTTCAATAACATACAGTCCTCATTGCTGGGAAAAAAGCTCCATTCCATGCATATTGGCACTTCCATTCTATCCTGGATAATGGATTACCTGGCTGGCAGACCACAGTTCGTGCAGCTTCAGAGCTGTGTGTCAGACATGGCTATAAGCAGCACTGGGGCCCCAGAAGGGATTATATTGGCTTCTTTCCTGTTTACCCTGTATACCTCGGACTTTAGTTACAACACTGAGTTGTGTCATCTGCAGAAACTCTCCGATGACTCAGCAATAGTTAGGTGTATAAAGGGAGGACAGGAGGATGAATACAGGGCCCTGGTGGAGGACTTTGTCAAATGGTGCAAGCTAAATCATGTGCAGCTCAACATCAGCAAGACAAAGGAGATGGTGATGGACTTTAAGAAGACTAAGCATTGCTCCCTGTTACTATTGATGGTGAGGATGAGGATGTGGATGTGGTGAGGACCTGCATGTACCTGGAGGTGCTCCTGGATGACAGACTTGAGTGGAGCACCAACATAGAGGCCAGGTACAAGAAGGGCCAGAGTCACCTCTACTTCCTAAGGAAACTGAGGTCCTTTCGAGCAGGGTCCCCAACCTTTCTCGCACTGCGGACCGGTTTCATATTGACAATATTCTTGCGGACCGGCCAACCGGGGCGGGGGGTGGGTGGTAGGGTTGCCAATGAACAAGAGTAGCAGACAAATACATTGGGTTTACCCCAAGAAAGACTACAATGGCCATGAAGCCTTGCGCGGGCACCAGTGCGCATGCGTGTACATGCCCATTTTTTCTACAATTCGTTTT
The DNA here is from genome assembly GCF_963921235.1 of Mobula hypostoma. Taxonomy (NCBI): domain Eukaryota; kingdom Metazoa; phylum Chordata; class Chondrichthyes; order Myliobatiformes; family Myliobatidae; genus Mobula; species Mobula hypostoma. The sequence goes on from NC_086102.1 coordinate 81,499,571, forward strand.
TGGAGATTCTGTTTGGGAGGGGGTGTTAATCACGAACGCAATATAGGTGCTAAGTGGCTAATACACTCTAATTTCGTTTCTAAAAGGGTTTATCTAATGAATTTAATATTAAACACACAGCGCATATTTTCCTCACATGAATTTAGCGATAAGTCAATTATCAGGGGAGCTTGAAGTAAGTGTTGAAAGAACTTCCAGTAGAAGTGGTAGAGACAGGTTCGATATTATCACTTAAAGAAAAATTGGATAGGTATATGGACAGGAAAGGAATGGAGGGTTATGGGCTGAGTGCAGGTCAGTGGGACTAGCGTTCGGCACGGACTAGAAGGACCGAGATCACCTGTTTCCATGCTGTAATTGTTATATGGTTATATAAGTCACTTATAAGTCAATAACATCATAACATTTTAAGTAACGTTTGGATATTAAACACACAGAACATATTTTCCCCATATGAACATATAAAATCGTTGCAACACACCAATATCGCTGAACCAGCGGGAGCCCTGGGCTTGTTTTCCTGCAACAAGCCGGTCCTATCGAGGGGTGATGGGAGACAGCGATACTCGAAGGGGGTTCCTTATGTCCAGTCTATTCCGCAATTTATTTTTCGTTGCATTCATTGCAGAGATATGTTGGAAATGGAAGCAACGTTTTCAGTGCTTTCATGGCTATCTCAGGATATTTAGCCTTGACTTTGATCCAGAATGCCAGCAGAGATGTTATGTCAAATATGCTTTTCAGCCCGCCGTCCTTTGCAAGCTCGAGGAGTTGATCTTCTTCCCGCGCTGACATGGATCACATGTGCGTAATGACCTCGCGTGCATTCAAGCTCAACAGTGGGTGTGACAGGGAATGAGGAAAGGTGCAGCTGACTCCTATTGCCAAATCATATCGTTTCCTCGCGACCCGGTAGCGCATGCTTTGCGGCCCGGTTGGAGTATGCAGGCCTCTCCTTCACAAGTTCTACCAGTCTGTTGTCGCCAGTACAATATTCTATGCGGTGGTGCGCTGCAGCAATGGCATCAACACGGGTGATGCTAACAAGCTCAATAAACTGATTAGATAAGCTGGCTCTGTTATAGGAGTCAAACTGGACACACTGGAGGCTGTAGTAGGACAAAGGACCCTACGGAAAATCCTAGCAATTCTGGACAGTGTTTCTCACCCTCTGCATGCCACCTTGGCTGAACAGAGGAGCACTTTTAGCAATATACTAAGACAACTGCACTGCTACAAAGAACACCATATGAGGTCATTCTTACCCTCGGCCATTAGACTCTATAATGAGTCAACCTATAGCCAGGGAAGTGATGACCCCTCCTGTTAGACTATTTGAGGTAACTTTTTTTTTATTCTTTCTTACTTCTCTTCTAATATTTGTATATTTGTATATCTGTGCATTTGTAATGCTACTGTGACAACGTAATTTCCTTTGGGATCAATAGCTATCTGTTTTCCATTACAAATTACTGTCTTTATTCAATTGTTTCCACAAATGAAATCTGGATCTTTATTCTTCTGTTTCCATTTCAAATGAGTTTCTTTAGAGTTGAAATTATTCAGTGATTTCTTCTATTTTTACAAGAAAGTTTTCTTTATGGATGCAGTGGCGTGATCCCTGTAGAAATTACTTGTTATTGTAATTCTCACTAATTAATTAGTATTGGTTGGAATGGTGAACTCTGAATATTTTGAAACTTACATTATTATGAAACACAGAACACATGACTTCCATTTTTATTTGCTCAGGGGTTTTGAGTGTGCCTGGAAAAATCAGCATTTATTGCCAAGCCCTAATACCCTCAAAATTAGTGGCTTATATCCTGAAATAGTCAGCCGTGTTATCATATATATAGTCAAGCTAAGATAGTGAGCTGTCTTGGTTTGAATGCAGCCAGCTCCTTGCACACTTTCTATCCATGCTGATCTGAGCGTCAAACTAGCAACTCGGCCTCATATAAAACAGACAAATACAAAAGAAACTGCACTGTTGTCGCTAGGTGTGGAGGGGAACAACAACAGGCTAAATGGGGGGTAAGGGCAACAGATTTCCTTCCCTGAAAGCCTTCAGTGGAACAGAGGGGTTTTAAAAACATCCTGATAACTTTGTGTCTCCACTACTGAGACCAACATTTTAAATCCACATTCTCATTTCATTAATTTAAATTCAGATGGCCATTTTCCAAAATAGGATTTAAATTTATGTCTCCAGATCAACACTCGTGCCTCTACTTACTATAATTCAATTGTGTGGCCTTAGACTTTGTACTGTCGGACAACTTGAAATTCACATCAACAGTCATATCCAGTTTTGTATCAAAACATACACTCACAGTGAAGCTCTTGAGAGTCTCATCAACCAATGCTGGATAGGAAGAATTCTGCGTAAGTAATTGGCTTCTGTGGAATGTAGAGAACTTGCCTATCCACATTGCATTTCCAGTATGAAAATTAAAGTCATTATGCCAATCTTTTAAAAATATTAAGTTCATAAGCCTAATAAAGACTAATATGTAAAGTAAAATGTTCCCATTCATGTGACTGTGGGTGTTGCATCCGGGGGTATAGTGGAGAGATTTTCTGCGTATGTAAATAGAGTTATTCATGGATGTTAGGTGTTGTTAGAGATTGTAACAGCATGTCATTTTTGGAAGTGATCCAAGGTACCCCGCGCAATGCCCCAACATGGCAGGAGCTGTTAAAGTGATGTTAGAAATAGTGGGGGCAGAAGTGAAACATGCTGGAAGTGATTTGGCAATGAGCAGCCTCTTTCTGTAAGCTAGCATTCTCGTAGCTGAGGTAGGTGCTTACGCAGATGATCGGTTACCCCAGAAGTAAACTGAAAGGTCTCTGCAAAATTCAGAGAAGGCTTTTCATCAGTGCATTTCAGCTGAATCCATTCTCCTGGAAAAGAATCCCTGACGACCATCCAAGTAATGGCTGTCCCTTTGAAGGGTCTCGAAGTGGATAGGCTTCCATTTCATTCGAGCTTATAATTCAAATCAGAAATCCATGGTTTCTTTGCAGTAACGTATGTTGGTACAAGTAGGAGCAGGAATGTCAAGTGTGTGTTGCATATGAATGACTGTCCCTAGAAAGATTCAACGTGAGTATGCATCCTTAGATATGTACAGTATGCATGTATAAATGTAAAATGTCAATTTGATGTTACATCTCAACTCTATTTTACAGCATTTAAAAAAAGTGTGTACTATGCAGTTGACTTCTAGGCCCCATCGATATGTTCAGGAAAAAACTAATTGTGGAAATTTTTCAGATTTTAATGTGGGTTATTCAGTTGCCATAGAAGTTTACAGGAATCATAAACTTTAGTATATTGTATTAATTGTTAAATATAAGAACAAACCGTTTAGAAACAGACATATGACGCAAGAAATTAAACATTCCTCTCCAGCTGTGTCGGAAATTTTGGATGTAAGCTTACAACCATTTCAGAATTTTTTTTAGATCCTGTGAGCTGAACAGGCAGGCTTTTGTAGGGGCTAGGAAAAGGTGGTGCAGGGAAACAGAACTGCAGTGATTCCTCGGAGTTGGTGCAACATGATCAGAAGTATTAGTGATTGAAAATTGTCAGGTATCACTTATGCGGGATGTTTTTCAATCTTTCATGCTGAAGTTTGGTATTATGCCTGACAGGGTTATTGTTTAAATGTGTTTTCAGGAAGCTCAAAGACCTGGTACTTACCCCATGCATACTACAGAAAGTTCTGGGCCAGACTTCAATACAGGGAAGTTCTTACACAGAAGTTCAGACTGAAATTGATGTGACACTGCTATCTCACACTGAGTCAAGTGATGATTTACTATGTACCTCTTTTTGCAGTGAAGTCTTAATTTAATCTTGTACAGACATCCCACCCTGCAAAAACTCATTTCAGGGAGGTAGTACCACCACCCCTGCCCCTCGCAACCCCGTACCCCCCCCCCACCCCGGTCGACCTCCAAGGGTGTATGTATACAAGACATTTGATTATGAAAGAACACAACAATTTATTTGATCACATATAGAAACTATTTACACACACACACACACACACACACATATATATGTATATATATTCCTTGTTGCGTATTCCTTGTAGAGTAGCTCCTTAGCAGCTAGTTTAAATAACATTAGCTATGCTAATAAACGAATGGTTGACACCTGTTAAACTCACCTCAACATGTCTTTTACAGCCATTTAACCCACCATGGGCAATAGAAAAGTCACTGTTGCAAACAGTGCAACACTGTCATTATTTTTGACCCCTATTAGGCAGGGGTACACTTTAGTGTAGTCTGGGGTGAAGTACGTTTTATATTTCCTCTTTTTGGAGCACTCTGCCATGGCGCTGCAGGACACTAAACTGAACCTATGGACAATGAAAGAGAGAGAGAGGTCGACTGTAAAGCCTGCCCACAGAGAAAACTGATAGGTCTACTTAGTGCAAAGAGAGACCAGTCAGGATGCTCTCTCTGTCACTCTCTTGCTACGTCCGTCACCCGCGTGCTCTCTCTCTCTCTCTCTCTCTCCCTCTTGCTCTCAAAAAAATCAATTTCCGGGATATTGTATATAATTTGCGGGCATCAGGGAGCCGCTATCAATATGCGGGAGACTCCCAGAACTTCTGGGAGAGGTGGGATGTCTGCTTGTAATAAATATACAGTAGCAGTCCAAATCAAAGGGACAAAGTTGCCTTGTTCTCGCCTGAGTTTGCAGTAGGTGTGAGCATATACAGTAAGAGAAAATCTTACATCCTCCTCTTTTGAAAGATCATTAATGGGGGCCCCTGTGAGATTTTAAAGACCCTGACCAACTTTATCTTGTCACTTCTACAATGGTATTGTAGTGAGTTCAAAGGATTCCCTCTCTTCTTGGATCTTGCCATAGTGGTTTCTAGAGGAACAGGCTTTGATGACAGGAATCCTTGGAGTACAGCTGAGAGAAAATTCTGATCTTATCATCCTAATGAAACCTTGGTGCTTTAAACTCTCCCATGAGCTTGCAATTTAAACAGGGTGTTCCACATTTCAAATACAAACATAACTGAAGCAAGGAAAATATGAGTTAAAAGGACTCCCATCATCATGCATGGAAAGTGTTTTATTGCACTTAAATTTTTAATGGATCCCATTGCAACTTGGAACAAGTTTGCCCAATAGCATGTCTACAGTTTTTTGGGGAACTGGTAGAAACCACAATGACCTTAAGCTCATCTAGAGCTGCATTGCATGTTCTGAACTGACTCCATGTCCAACTCACTCCTTATTCCTGCCCGTTCTGATTTATCTGCCAATTAACGCTCTAACAACCACTTAAAAATTTTCATTCTGATTCACAAACCTGCCTATGGCCTTGTCCCTCCACAACATCCAGCAGATATTGATTTATTATTGTCACTTTTACCAAGCTGTAGCAAAGAAACTTTGTTTACTTGTCATCCAGGCTAATCATGACATGCATCAGTACATCAAAGGTGTATAAAGGAAACTGAATGGAAAATATAGCAATGTAGCTGCAGAAAAGGTGCAAAGCAGTTACACAAATAAAATGCAAGGACCATGATCGGATGGATAGGGAGATCAAGAGTTCATCTTTACCATATGAGTATCTGATAACCAGTGGGATAAAAACTGCTCTTAAATCTGTTGATACATCTGAGAAATCTACATACCATCAGTGCTTGGGTTCCTGTTCATACTTTGCTTCTTCTGTTTAATCGCTAACTCTGGAATTCCTTCTCCAAAATGCTTTGCCTCTCTTAATTCTCCTTTTTTACGGCACTTCTTAAAGCCTAACTTTTTAACCAAACTTTTGTTAATATCCTATCCTAGTATTTTCTTACATGGCTCAGCGACACGTTTGTCTGCGAATGCTCCTCAAAGCATTGTGGTTCACTTCAGCATGTTAGAGTTGCAGTAAGAACTGAAGTTGTTATTGGAACACTTATTATCATTGATACATCAAAGGAATCTGGATTTCAAATGTTCTCCTTATCAGTTGTGGTTTCATTGTTTATGACAGCAGTTGGTAGTACTTTTTATAATTTATTTACCTGATATCATCTAATTTACTTATCTGTCTCAGCTGAGCCTTAGAATGGAAAAGGTCACAGGTTCATGTCCCTCTCCAGATACTTGAAGACAAAAGGCAGATTGACACACTAGGGCAGTACAAAGGAAACACTGCACGATTGAAGATGGTATCTACTGAAAGAGATATTAAATTATAATCCTGTGAGGTGCACATAAAGTTCTTCCCAGTATCCGGACCAAAAGTTAACCCTCACTCAACATCCCCAATACACTCAGCATATCACTGGCCATATTTTGATTCCATTTTCTTTTTTCCTTCTTTATACACGTGATCACTCTGAAGAAGCTCTAAAGTACTTTGAAATGTTTCAAGATTATGAAAGATTATATAAAAATGCTTTACTCATAAACATTAATAACAGTGATCTAATATATTGTATTACCAAATATACACAAAACTAATACATATTACACTGAACACGAGGAATTCTGCAGATGCTGGAAATTCAAGCAACACACATCAAAGTTGCTGGTGAACGCAGCAGGCCAGGCAGCATCTCTAGGAAGAGGTACAGTCGACGTTTCGGGCCGAGACCCTTCATCAGGACTAACTGAAGGAAGAGCTAGTAAGAGAGTTCAAAGTGGGAGGGGGAGGGGGAGATCCAAAATGATAGGAGAAGGCAGGAGGGGGAGGGATGGAGCCAAGAGCTGGACAGTTGATTGGCAAAAGCGAGACGAGAGGATCATGGGACAGGAGGCCCAGGGAGAAGGAAAAGGGATCCCACGACTAAGCACATCTTTCCCTCCACCCCCTCTGCTTTCCGCAGGGATCACTCCCTACGCGACGTCCTTGTCCATTTGTACCCCCCCTCCCCATCCCTCCCCACCGATCTCCCTCCCGGCACTTATCCTTGTAAGCGGAACAAGTGCTACACATGTCCTTACACTTCCTCCCTCACCACCATTCAGGGCCCCAGACAGTCCTTCCAGGTGAGGCGACACTTCACCGGTGAGGCGACACTTCACCTGTGAGTCGGCTGGGGTGATATACTGCGTCCGGTGCTCCCGATGTGGCCTTCTATATATTGGCGAGACCCGACGCAGACTGGGAGATCGTTTTGCTGAACACCTACGGTCTGTCCGCCAGAGAAAGCAGGATCTCCCAGTGGCCACACATTTTAATTCCACATCCCATTCCCATTCTGATATGTCTATCCACGGCCTCCTCTACTGTAAAGTTGAAGCCACACTCAGGTTGGAGGAACAACACCTTATATTCCATCTAGGTAGCCTCCAACCTGATGGCATGAACATTGACTTCTCTAACTTTCGCTAATGCCCCACCTCCACCTTGTACCCCATCCGTTATTTATTTATATACACACATTCTTTCTCTCTCTCTCCTTTTTCTCCCTCTGTCCCTCTGACTATACCCCTTGCCCATCCTCTGGGTCCCCCCGCCTTCCTTCTCCCTGGGCCTCCTGTCCCATGATCCTCTCATATCCCTTTTGCCAATCACCTGTCCAGCTCTTGGCTCCATCCCTCCCCCTCCTGTCTTCTCCTATCATTTCAGATCTCCCCCTCCCCCTCCCACTTTCAAATCTCTTACTAGCTCTTCCTTCAGTTAGTCCTGACGAAGGGTCTCGGCCTGAAACGTCGACTGCACCTCTTCCTAGAGATGCTGCCTGACCTGCTGCGTTCACCAGCAACTTTGATGTGTGTTACGTATTACACTGACACTGAAAGGTGTGGGTGTCACAACCAAAATCATCCATGCGTTCACTTCAATACCTTCTCATAAACTGCACTTCTAATGAGTAGAAATGAAAAAAAAGTGGTCTCCTGACGGAATAATCTAACTGTATTGCCATTTGGCACACAATTGCTGTGTTGACTATCTATTTGTTGTCAATTTTATCCTTTGCCATCTGTCTAAACCACTTCTCTGTTGTCAGATTGTTTGGTTAATATCAGCTTCCAGAAGAATCACAACTTTGCTTTAGAGAAAATCAAAGAAAAACAGCAGTCTCTCAGTATTTTAAATAAAAACAGAAAATGCTGGAAACACTCAGCGGGTCGGTAAGCATCATTCTGATGAAGGGTCATTGACCTGAAAGGCTCCCTCTCCACAAATATTGCTTATTTAAGGAGTCTTTCCCATGCTTTCCTTCTCAGATTCAATTCAGGGCAGGTCAAGGATATCATCTTTGACTCAGCACATATTTTGCTGCTTTGTCATTATCTCACTCCTTGTCCCTGACAACTGGTACAGGCACTGAGTTGATTCCATGTTAGAGCCTTGCTTTGGCTCTGCTTCCTACAGATTCTATTGTGGTCTCGGGCATAAGATCGGTCTTCTAGAAAGTGAGCCTACAGAAAGCATCGAGCCTGCTTGTCGTTGGCTGTGCCCTTAGATCGGCTGGTGCAGATTTTTGCAGATGTTCTTGACCTCTCCCTGCTTTAGTCTGAGATCCCCACCTGCTTTAAGAAGACCACTGTCAACCTGCTATCTATGAAAATGAGATAACATGCCCTAATGACTACCTCCCAGTGGCTCTGACATTCACCATCATGAAGTGCCTTAAGGGACAGGTCCTGGTACATGTTAACTTCAGCCTCCCAGGCAGTCTCAGCCTACTGCCCAAATAGGCCAGCAACAGATGCCACCTCCCTGGCTCTACACTCATCTCTGGAGCGTCTGGATAGCAAAATTACCAATGATAGACTATTGTTTATTTACTACAGCTCCATCTTCAATACCATAATTCCAAATAAATTCATGTCCAAACTCCTAGACCTGGGAATTAACACCTCCCTTTGCAACTAGATCCTTGACTTCCTGACTGCAATCAGTAAGGATAGGCAACAACACCTCTGCCACAATTATCGCCAGCACTGGTGGCCCACAGGGATGCATCCTCAGCCCCCTACTCAACTCCCACGAATGTTTGGCCAGATTCTGCTCTAACACCATCTACAACTCTGTAGATGATACCACCATATCTCAAGTAACATTGAGTTGGAGTACAGGAAAGTGATAGAGTGCCTTGGTGACATGGTGTCATGACAACAACCTTTCCCTCAATGTCAGCAAAACAAAAGAGCTGGCATTGACTTCTTGGCAGTGTGGAGGATCAGAGGGATCTTGTAGTCCGAGTCCATAGGATTGCAGAGCAGACTCGATGGGCCAAATGGCCTACTCCTCCTAAATCTTATGGTCCTATGGACACTCAAAGCTGCTGTGCAGGTTGACTCTGTGGTTAAGAAAGCATAAGGTGCATTGGCCTTCATCAACTGTGGGACTGAGTTCAAAAGCCGAGAGGTAATGTTGCAGCTGTATAGGACCCTGGTCTGACCCACTTGGAGATTGTGCTCAGTTCTGGTCACCTCACTACAGGAAGGATGTGGAAACTATAGAAAGAGTGCAGAGGAGATTTACAAGATTGCTGCCTGGATTGGGAAGCATGCCTTTTGAGAATAGGTTGAGTTTCTCCTTGGAGCGGCAGAGGATGAGAGGTGACCTGATAGAGGTGTATAAGATGATGAGAGGCATTGATCATGTGGATAGTCAGAGGCTTTTTCCCAGGGCTGAAATGGCTAACATGAGAGGGCACAGTTTTAAGGTGCTTGGAAGTGGGTACAGAGGAGATGTCAGGAGTAAGTTTTTTTTAAAACGCAGATAGTGGTTAGTGTGTGGAATGGGCTGCCAGCAACTATGGTGGAGGCAGATAGGATAGGGTCTTTTAAGAGACTCCTGGATAGGTACATGGAGCTTAGAAAAATAGAGAGCTATGGGTAACCCTAGCTAATTTCTAAAGTAAGTACATGGTAGGCACAGCATTGTGGGCTGAAGGGCCTGTATTGTGCTGTAGGTTTTCTATGTTTCTATATTCTTTATGTTCTAACATATATTCTGCTGTTTACATCATTGAGGCTGAGATCATGAGCTTGAGAGCTTCAAGGTCCAGGGGATGAAAATCACCACTTGGCTTCTGTGGCCCAACCACATAGTTGCCATGGCCTAGAAAGATCATCAGCATCTCTACTTCCTCAGGAAGTTAAATAAATTTGGTATGTCCCCTTTGAGCCTCACTATTTTTAATCAATGCACATAGAAAGCATGCGATCAGTATGCATCATGACTTGGCATGGCAGCTGCTTTGCCCATGACCACAGGAAACTGCAGAGAGCTGTCGATACAGCTCATGCGTCATGGAACTCAAGCTCCCCTCCGTGGACTCTGTCTATACTTCTAGCAGTCTCAGTAAAGCAGTCAGCATCATCAAAGACCCCCACCCACCCTGTACATCCTCCCTTCTTCCTCCCATTGAGTGAAGATACAAAAACCTGAAAGCTCAAAGACAGCTCCTCCCTCACAGTTACAAATCAATAGAATTGTTCCCTGGTATGATAACGAGGACTCTTGCCCTCACAATCTACCTTCTTATGACCTTGCACCTTATTGTCTATTTGCACTGCACTTTCTCTCTAACTCTAACATTATTCTACACTGTAATTGTCATTTACTTGTACCATCTCGAAACACTGTTCTAATGTCTTGATCTGTATGAACGCTACACAAGACAAGATTTTTATTGTACCTTGTTATATATGACAATATTAAACCAACCACCAATTTTCTAATCTGTTAGTCTCAGCTGTCAAATTTCCAGTTGATATGACTGCCTCAGCAGAAGACAATGTTTCTTGCTGTCAGGCTATCAACTCATTTAATCATCTTAATTTAAGCAAAATCCCTTTTTTAATGAAAATTGGATGAACTTCCAATACAGTTCTTTTTATTTATTTCTTGTTATAATTAGCTGTAGCTCCTGACCTCAGGAAATGAGTTGCATTGACTATTATTGCTATCTCTGGTATCATGGAAAGATAGGTCACATGCTATTTGGCCGTTAAATGTAAAACACTCCTCAGTCCCCACCTTTCCTGCCAATTATTTCGATGTTACAATAATATCAGATACAATGACAATCAATGTGTGTGAAGGCAACAATCAGCTATCGTAAACCATTAGCAGAGTGTGGGTTTGCACTGCAATTAAACAAGAAGCTAGCCAGTTGTTAATTCATTGCAAAGTTGAAATAAACTTGGAGCACTTATGATTTCAATGCTTTGTTTAACACACACACAGATCTCTCTGCTGTTTCAGTGGAAACAAAATGATTTGGAAGAATTAACAGATGTTTGATGACATTACTTTTCATTTGAGTACAAATAAATGCTAGGTGACCTGAGGTCCATTTTTGTACACTTACCAATTGGTCTTCCCATGTGCAGCAAAAAAATCAACTTTAACTCTTCTAGTGTGGGTTTTGCTGTGGTACTAATACATACATATTTGACTTCAATCCATGTTGTAAATGTGTCTATAAGCACAAATAACTGATGGTTCCCTTTAGACAAAAATAATTTGGATTTGTTAGAATGATTGGCTCAGCCATATCCATGGTTGTAGTGGTGTCTCTTGCCTGTAATCTCCATGGCTCTGCGTTGCTGGCATGGATATAGCTTCCTTCAGCTCTCTATTGATGCTTGGCCATTATACTAATTACCTGGTTAGGGTGTTCATGTTCACAATTCCAATGATACAGCATTGTGTTATTCATCCACAGTCTTTTGCAGAAAATACTTTTTGACGTGTTCAATTTAAACATACTTTATTGGTTGATAAATCAAAGCGGCAATAGCAGAATGACTGTAAATCTTTATTAGGCCCATCTTCTCAAAGTGTATTCATGGATATGCATCAATACTACAGTATATCTTGCTGAGTCACCTGAGCAATCTCAAGGGTTGTTGCCCAAGAAATCGTTGTCTTTGAGCTCCAAATTAAATTTTTACTCCCAGTTTAGATTAGATTAGATTAGATTATGAGGAAATGCAGTCCTCTTTTATTGTCATTTAGAAATGATACAGTATTCCTCCGGTGTGATATCACAGAAACACAGGACAGACCAAGACTAAAAAACTGACAAAAACCACATAATTATAACATATAGTTACAACAGTGCAAACAATACCATAGCTTGATGAAGAACAAACCGTGAGCACGGCAAAAAGTTCAAAGTCTCTCGAAAGCCCCACGTCTCACGCAGACGGGAGAAGGAAGAAAATTCTCCCTGCCATACCCGACCACAGTCCGACTCTGAGTCGTCCGAAAACTTCGAGCTCCGACACTGAGTACCGAGCACCATCTCTGCCGAACACTTTGACCTCAGCCCCGGTTGCCAGCAGCAGGCAAAGCCGAGGATTTTGGGGCCTTCCCTCCGGAGATTCTCGATTGCACAGTAGCAGCGGCAGCAAACCGGGCATTTCAGAAGTTAATCCAGATGTTCCTCCATGCTTTCATGGCTGTCTCCATCAAAGCAGAATTGTGCATGGCATCCTGCTTACAAATACAATATCATTTCACTGGAGAGGCTACGCGCGCTGCATCGCGCCGCCATCTTCTCCTCCTCCTCCTCCATAGGTGATATCCAATATCAGATTATTCCCGCGATAATCAGGACAGAATCTCAATTTGAACAGTAAGCACCTGGTCTTGTTAACGAATCTTCATCTATAATCACTGGTCACCCTATATAGTAACTCGAAACTGTGGCTATCGTAGCACATCATACATCTGTCACAAGACTTCCACAACTGCCCAGAATTCCTTCCTGAAATGAACTATTTGTCATGTGTTAATGTGCATGTTTACTGGCTTTCTGTCAATCAGGACTGATTAAAGTCCTTATATCCTTAAACTCCTATTTAATACAGTTGCCTGCATCAATCTTCCAAAAAAATAAATTATCTATAATATGCAGTGGTTGCAATATGGGACAGATTTCCTGTTTGTAATTTCTTAAGACAGACTCATTCTCTCTGTCATATTTAAGGCTACACTACTAATATTTCAATTTACAAGCTATTGCTGCATGTCCTTCTTCCTGATGTGAGTAGCACAAATACTTAAAAAGAAGTTATATGGGTATAACTGCTTCTGCACCACCAAGAGTACTTCAAAGGTTTCAAAAGTACATTTCATATCAGAGAGATGTATACAATGTACATCTTGAAATGCTTTTTCTTCGCAACCATCCACGAAAACAGGGGAGTGCCCCAAAGAATGTACGACATTCAAATGTTAGAACCCCAAAGTCCCTCCCAGCTCCCCTCCCTCCTGTGCGAAAGTGGCAGCAAGCAACAATCCCCCTCCCCCACTGGCAAAAAAAACATGGCACCCTCCACCAAGCAGTCAAGCATGAGCAAAGCAACAGCAAAGACACAGACTTGAAGTACCCCAAAGACTACTCATTCACCCAGTATACATCATACCACAGGCTCTCTCTCTCCCTAATAAGGGAGAAAGAGATGTCTCCGTTTTACAGCGAGAGGGGAGACATAACAAACAACTCGCTGGTTTATGCTGTTAAAAGTCCATTGTGTTGTTTTTTCCGAGCTCTGTGCCCAAAAATCTCAGGTCTCTGGGCACAGAGCCAAAGATCTTCCAGCTACCACGACACACTGGTCTGTCGGGACACCAACCTTTGATCCGCCAATCTCCAGAGCCCCATGATTGTAGGCCTCCAAAGGTGAGCTGAAGTCTTAGGCCGCACCTTTGGCATGTCGGATAACGGCCAGTCATGAAACCCCAAGGGCGGGTCCCATTCCCGCAACGAACCAAAGTCAGCGTGTAATTCCAGGTCAGGGTCTTCAAAAGATTGGCCGACATATGACATCAATGTTTTGATATCAAGCTTAAGGAGTTGCCATTGGATTGGAAGCACTGTTACACCTGCGGCTGGCAGAGGGTGAAATTATGTGACATTCTTGCCTGTCTTCCCCATGAATCATCTCCTACCCAACAGTCAATCCTAGCACCAAGATACTTTTCCTAATCACCAGGACTAATAAAACAATTCATACCTTTGCTGCAGAGCCTGTTATTGATATCGTTAAAATTTTGGAAATAACAAAATCTGCAGTCTTATTGAGATTCACCTCAAGGCTGTTTTTGTTGCAAAAATTCTCTCAGACCTTGAAGATTTTGGATATGCTCTTGTAAGAGTCACTCACAAGGGCTACATCATCGGCAGAAGCCAGGCTGTTGCATTAAGTATTTTCTGCACTGAGATGGAACCCGGAGTTCATGGCCTAAGGTAGAAGGAGATGAGTTATACAGCTCTCGTTAGATGCACATGCAGTCCAATTCTTTGAGTGATTATGCAGAAAGTTTGAAGTTAATGACTCATCTCATTTTACCTTAGGCCACGAACTTATCAATCACCCCTGCTGTGGACACTTTCTGGAGGTCCAAAATCCGTATGCTCCACGACCGCTGGACTAAGTGTGTTAATGTAGGAGGGGACTATGTTGACAAATGAATGTGCTATGTTTTCTAAAATTGACTCCTTCTACCTTAGGCCTCGAACTTATCAATCACCCCTCGTATATGTTCCTGCACTATCTTCTGGCTCAAGAATATTATTCACCATAGGAAGCATCTCCTTCCTCTTTACATAACAGATTCACATGTCTTGTTATGTACCTCCATTCTTACCATGACCACTGCTTGTGTTCAAACTGCTGTTTCCTTTCTTTTACTACCAAAACAACATAGCACTACTCAAGCACTGTTTTGTACTCATTCCCCCATGCCAACATATCAGTCCATGGCCTCCGCTCTTGCCATAATAGGTTCAATAGGTTCAATTTAATGTCAGAGAAATGTATACAGTATACATCCTTCGCAAACATCCACAAAAACAGAGCAGTGCCCCAAAGAATGAATGACAGTTAAATGTTAGAACACCAAAGCCCCCCCAGCTCCCCCCTACAATGCACAAGCAGCAGCAAAGCGACAATCCCCCCCCCCCGCCACCAGCGTAAGAGCATCGCCCCCCCCCCCCACTGGGCACTCAAGCGTGCAGCAAAGCATCAATAAAGACACAGTCTTGCAGTACCCCAAAGACTACATGTTCACCTGGTAATTTGACATACCACAGGCTCTCTCTCTCCCTAATAAGGGAAAAAGAGGTGTCCCCGTTTCACAGCGAGAGGGGAGACATAACAAAACAACTCACCGATTTATGGTGTTAAAAGTCTGTTGCGTCGCTTTCTCCGAGCTCTATGCCCAAAGATCTCGGGTCTCTGGGCATACAGCCAGCAGCCAGCACGCGCTAACGATCTTCCGTCTCCCATGATGCACCAGTTTTCTGCAGTGGCACCAACCTCGAATCCGCCTGCCTCCAGAGCCACAAAAATCTGGCACCCTAAAGACACACTAGTCTTCTAGGCCCCGTCCTTGGCATATTGAAAATGACCAGACGTGAGGCCCTGAGAGTGGGTCCCATTCCCGCAAAAAACCTGAGGCCATTCTCAGGTTGGAGGAACAACACTTCATATTCTGTCCGAGTAATCTCAAACATGAAGGCATGGACTTCAATTTCATTAACTTCTGGTAATTCTCCCCTCACCCCCATTATCTTTTGTTCCATCTCCCATTCTGGCTCTTCTCTTCTCCTCATGTGTCCATCACCTCCTTCTGATCTCTGTCCTTCTTTCTTTCTCCCATGGTCCTCTCTCCTATCCCATCAGACTCCTCCTTCTTCAGCGTTTTACTTTTTTCATGTAACCCCTCTCAACTTCTTACTTCATTCTCCCTTCCCCCCCCATCCATCCATCCATCTTCTCCCTTACCTGTTTTCACCTATCACCTGACAACTTTTACTCTTCCCTCCACCTCCTTATTCCGGCTTCTTCCCCCTTCCTTTCCAGTCATGCTGAAGAGCCTTGGCCCGAAGGTTCGACTGTTTATTCCCCTCCATCTGCTGAGTTCCTCCAGTAATTTGTGTGTGTTGCTCTGTGATTTTCATGTTTATCAGCTTGTTCCATTATTTGCAGACTTACACATATTTAAATGTTCTTTAAAATTTGATTGGAGAAGCTTTAAGAATGAGCACAACCGCTATATGATTGCCTGCTGCTCTTCCTGTTTTCCCTTTGATCTGACCCATGGGACCTCTGCAAAATGGGTCCAAGCGGTCAGAAGATTCAACCTTTGTGTCCTGCTCTTTTTGCTGGTATCAGAAATGTTCATGCATTTTCTCTTTCCTCCGACGGCACCTGTCTTGCTGAGCACCCTCTGCGTCTATGACTATTTTTCTTGTGACTAGTGCAGATTCAAATCTTGAGATTGATTACAGAGCTGTGCACAGATCATTAGATTTCTGGACATGATGCTATTCAAGGGATATAGGGAAAATGGATCTGATCAACAATATTTTGGTGAGTGGTCGATGCAGCCTCAAAGAACCAGATGGCAACTCCTGCCCACAGCTCTTGTGAATATTTAAGACCACAAGACCATAAGATATCAGAGCAGAATTAGGCCATTTTGCCCATTGAGTCTGCTCCGCCATTTCATAATGGCGGAACCATTTTTCCTCTCAGCCCCAGTCCCCTGCCTTCTCCCTATATCCCTTCATGCCCTGACTAATCAAGAATATATCAACCTCTGCCTTAAATATACATAAAGACTTGACCTCCACAGCTGCCTGTGGTAACAAATTCCACAGATTCAACACTCTCTGGCTACTCCTCATCTCCATTCTAAAATGATGCCCTCTATTCTGAGGCTGTGATCTGTTGTCTTAGACTCTTCCATCATCATTTCCACATCTATTGAGGCCTTGCAACATTCAATAAGTTCCAATGAGGTCACCCCTCATTCTTTTTAGTCCAGAGCACAATTGGTGTTTAATGACTGCCTATATCCAAGGGACCATGCATCCCTCCTAAAGCAGGCACCTTCCTGTCCCTGTGGAAGAAGATATCCAAGGCTGACATCAATCGATTTTTGGATACTTACCAAGGGATATAGGGTTCAGGCAGAAAGTAGAATTGAATTGCTATTCTTTTATTAAATAGTGGAGCAAGACAAAATGCCACTTGGGTTATTCCTGTTTGTTCTTTCACTGCTTTTCCCCCCTACCAAATACACCAAGCGTGGCTTAAACAATATTGCAGCTATCATACCAGTGGTTTGTTGTCCATTTTGAACTGTTGCCATGGAGTTGAATAGGAAAAAAACAGGCATGGAATTGGACAAGCTTTGATCAGTATTTCATTCCAGAAAGAAGGGTTTTCTAGAACATTATTATAAAATGCATTTTCAGGGCAAATTGAGCCCCCACAAACACATGAATGAAACAGTATTCCAGACACATGTTATGATGAATATGCCATTTAATTCAAACAATAAAGATATTCTGCAGAAACATGTAATAAATTGGGATTCAAAGATCATTTATAACCCATTGTTTTTTATATTATAATAATATCACAGTTTTTAAATGACATTTTAAGTAAACAATATGATCTATTGGTGTTTGCAGCTTTGAGGCTGTGCTGTTGCTCTATCTCCTGGGACAGCATGCTTTCATTACCCCCACGTATAATTTTGTTGATGTTTGACATGTTTTTTCAATTAATTCGAAAGTTGTTTGTTGGATTTCTTCCACCACTATCGCATCTGTTTCTTTTGATTGAAATAATGTGCATAAGCTGGGAAATGTTTTTATGAACACTGCCTCCAAGTTTGCATTTGGATGTATCTTTTGGTAATGCTTTATGGGATGCTGCTGGAGATTACCAGAGATAAGTGCGCTACGGACTGGCACCATGGCCCCTTCCTCTCCGTCCCACAGGACCTGTTCTGTCTCCACATTGCTTATTATCACCTCTTGTAGCTGATTGCTACAATTCTATCCCTTGAATTCTATATTCCATTATCACTGCATTCTGCCGCTTGTCCTCCACTTTGCCAAACATTCAAACCCCTTCTGCTCCACCCATCTTTTCCTCTTTCAATTCTCACCACAGGCAATGGTGCAAAGAACATAAAGTGGAGAATATACCATCTCTTCAGCTCATGCTCCAGAGATCAGTTCAAGTACTGTCACTGTGTGGAATCTGCACGTGGTGAGTCGGAAACTGCAGTCAAGGCAAGGATGCTACTGTCAGATACCAACACACTGGAAGGCATGATCACACAACAGACAGGGGCCGAAACTTCACACACACAATATTGTTGCCAACAAGAGGAGGCTGATGGATACTCCAAGAAAACACCAAGTGCATGGACAGGTCTGTCAGAAAGTTGCAGTTTAGTGCCAAAGGGTGTTTTGGAGTCTAGCAAGAATGTAGCAGAGGTTGCAGTTCAGCCCTACCAGTATGCAGGTGGTGGGTAGCACAATGTACAAGCTTGCTAAGGGTATTGCTGATCGCCAGCACCCTTTTACCCCTGAGTTCATTCTCCCATCTGCTCCTCCCAAACCCCGAGTTCATTCTCCCATCTGCTCCTCCCAAACCCCGAGTTCATTCTCCCATCTGCTCCCTCTGAACCCCGAGTTCATTCTCCCATCTGCTCCCTCCGAACCCCGAGTGCATTCTCCCAGCTGCTCCCTCCGAACGCCGAGTGCATTCTCCCATCTGTTCCCTCCGAACCCCAAGTTCATTCTCCCATCTGCTCCCTCCAAACCCCAAGTTCATTCTCCCATCTGCTCCCTCCGAACCCCAAGTTCATTCTCCCATCTGCTCCTCCCAAACCCTGAGTTCATTCTCCCATCTGCTCCCTCCGAACCCTGAGTTCATTCTCCCATCTGCTCCCTCCGAACCCCGAGTGCATTCTCCCAGCTGCTCCCTCCGAACCCCGAGTGCATTCTCCCATCTGTTCCCTCCGAACCCCAAGTTCATTCTCCCATCTGCTCCCTCCAAACCCCAAGTTCATTCTCCCATCTGCTCCCTCCGAACCCCGAGTTCATTCTCCCATCTGCTCCTCCCAAACCCCGAGTTCATTCTCCCATCTGCTCCCTCCGAACCCCGAGTTCATTCTCCCATCTGCTCCCTCCGAACCCCGAGTGCATTCTCCCAGCTGCTCCCTCCGAACCCTGAGTGCATTCTCCCATCTGTTCCCTCCGAACCCCAAGTTCATTCTCCCATCTGCTCCCTCCAAACCCCGAGTTCATTCTCCCATCTGCTCCCTCCAAACCCCGAGTGCATTCTCCCATCTGCTCCCTCCGAACCCCGAGTGCATTCTCCCATCTGCTCCCTCTGAACCCCGAGTTCATTCTCCCATCTGCTCCCTCCCAACCCCGAGTGCATTCTCCCATCTGCTGCCTCTGAACCCCGAGTGCATTCTCCCATCTGCTCCCTCTGAACCCCGAGTGCATTCTCCCATCTGCTCCCTCTGAACCTCGAGTGCATTCTCCCATCTGCTCCCTCCCAACCCCGAGTGCATTCTTCCATCTGCTCCCTCTGAACCCCGAGTGCATTCTCCCATCTGCTCCCTCTGAACCCCGAGTGCATTCTCCCATCTGCTCCCTCCAAACCCCGAATTCATTCTCCCATCTGCTCCCTCCGAACCCCGAGTGCATTCTCCCATCTGCTCCCTCCCAACCCTGAGTGCATTCTCCCATCTGCTCCCTCCGAACCCCGAGTGCATTCTCCCATCTGCTCCCTCCGAACCCCGAGTGCATTCTTCCATCTGTTCCCTCCGAACCCCGAGTTCATTCTCCCATCTGCTCCCTCCGAACCCTGAGTGCATTCTCCCATCTGCTCCCTCCAAACCCCGAGTGCATTCTTCCATCTGTTCCCTCCGAACCCCGAGTGCATTCTCCCATCTGCTCCCTCCCAACCCCAAGTGCATTCTCCCATTTACTCCCTCCCAACATTGAGTGCATTCTCCCATCTGCTGCCTCTGAACCCCGAGTGCATTCTCCCATCTGCTCCCTCTGAACCCCGAGTGCATTCTCCCATCTGCTCCCTCCAAGCCCCGAATTCATTCTCCCATCTGCTCCCTCTGAACCCCGAGTGCATTCTCCCATCTGCTCCCTCTGAACCCCGAGTGCATTCTCCCATCTGCTCCCTCCGAACACTGAATACGTTCTCCCATCTGCTCCCTCCCAACCCCGAGTGCATTCTCCTATCTGCTCCCTCCGAACCCCGAGTGCTTTCTCCCATCTGCTCCCTCTGAACCCCGAGTGCATTCTCCCATCTGCTCCCTCCAAACCACGAATGCATTCTCCCATCTGCTCCCTCCGAACCCCGAATACATTCTCCCATCTGCTTGCACGCAACTCCAAGTGCATTCTCCCATCTGCTGCCTCTGAATCCCGAGTGCATTCTCCCATCTGCTCCCTCTGAACCCCGAGTGCATTCTCCCATCTGCTCCCCCCAAACCCCGAGATTATTCTCCCATCTGCTCCCTCCGAACCCCGAGTGCATTCTCCCATCTGCTCCCTCCGAACCCCGAGTGCATTCTTCCATCTGCTCCCTCCGAACCCCGAATACATTCTCCTATCTGCTCCCTCCGAACCCCGAGTGCAATCTCCCATCTGCTCCCTCCAAACCCCGAGTGCATTCTCCCATCTGCTCCCTCCGAACCCCGAGTGCATTCTCCCATCTGCTCCCTCCGAACCCCGAGTGCATTCTCCCATCTGCTCCCTCCAAACCACGAATGCATTCTCCCATCTGCTCCCTCCGAACCCCGCGTGCATTCCCCCATCTGCTCCCTCCCAATCCCGAGTGCATTCTCCAATCTGCTCCCTCTGAACCCCAAGTGCATTCTCCTATCTGCTCCCTCCGAACCCCGAGTGCATTCTCCCATCTGCTCCCTCTGAACCCCGAGTGCATTCTGCCATCTGCTCCCTCCGAACCCCGAGTGCATTCTCCCATCTGCTGCCTCTGAATAATGCAGCTTCGATTTGTCAAGTAGCAGCGATCTCCTGCAGTTGGAAGTATGCTGCTTGTACTGTGGTTGCCCCTTAAAGTACTGGCTGGATAGGTTGCACCTACTATGCCAGATGCTGGGATCTGTCAGAACAGTCAGGAATGCTGCAGCAATGGGGAATGAGGACCCAGCACAACACTGCACTGAGAAACCCAGTGAAGTTGTTCTATAAACTCTGCAAGTGAAGGTCTCACTTCCTGTGTCACTTTCACAAATATTACAGTGTGCCCTGCAGTGTTCCTTTAATTCCAAACTTTGACTTCCAACAATTTTTGGGCTTGTGTGTTTCTGGATGTTCATCAGCTAATAAAATATTCAATGCACATAAAATTAGATCTATTAAACATAAAAAACTAGAGAATTAAAAACGCAGCAACATTTAAATGGCTCTACGACATGTAGTTAAAACTGCCCAATGCATCACTGGCACCAGCCAAGGGCACGTATACAGAAAGCTACTGGTGAAAGGCCAGCAATATCGTAAAGGATCCTACCCAACTTACTTATGGACTGTTTGTCCCACTCTCATCAGGGAAGAGGCTGCACAGTGCTTATGCCAAGAACACTAGACTCAAAAGCAGTTACTTCCCCCAAGCCGTCAGGCTGAGTAATACCTGCACCCATGAACCACCACTACATACACGTCAACTCGTGTATGTACATACAATCACTCTATGTATGTACGGTACTTGTACATTATAGGATTGCTTTTATATTTATATTTATTGTTTTTGTGTTTCTCTGTGTTATTTATGCTTATTTTGATTTGTATATGCTGCACGAGATCCAGAATAGCAGTAATTTTGTTCTCCTTTAAACTTGAAACTTGAAATGAATTCAAACCAATTAAAATGACGAAAGTAAGCTAATAATTATTTAAATCCATTGTAAACCTCCCTGTACACTGACTTGAGTTGGGACAAGTTTCGGTCCCTGGTGCAACTGATTTGAGTGATTTCCCCATCACAAGTGGTGGTGAAGTTATGATTGAGTGTCCCTTTGCTGAAATGCATGAGGTACCTAGATTAGACTGCAGTGGGCAAAACCATGACTGCAACGTCAGATCTTCTACATCTGCATGGAAATCCCTTCTCCAGAGATATGTGAGGAACTGCTGCCATAATCTTGCAGTCTGGGCCAATGTTTTTCTCAATCCCTTCTGTGATTCAAATGTTCTATTTGAACCCTCTGTTATGTACATAGTTTCCAGCAACTGGGAGGCTGAGTTTCAAGGCAAAGTGTTTTTATTATTTTCCTCACATCTTGAACAGTTTGTTCCATTTTTGTACCACAGCTGTAGTAAACACTAACTGGGAAAGCTTGAGTGAGTTGGAGAAGCACATCATGCAGGGAAAAATGTGGGGCTTTTCCGAGGGACAACTTAAAATAGCAAGACCAATAAGCAAGTGGCTGGGTCATTTTACTGTGTGTTGCAGGGCAGGCATTCAACATATCTGCAATGACAAATTGTGATTAGTACAGAATGTGGGGTTAGCATTTCTATTTAAATAAATACCCTCTTTCCACTCTCTTTTCTTAATCTCCAACATTTTATCACAACTAATAACTAAAATTACTTTGAATATTTTTTGCCCAATTGCTCTGAGCAACATCCATGAGATAAATCTTTAATTCATGAGTTTCTGAGAGAGTCCTGCTGACATTTCAACTCCTACAGCATTATTACTGTTATAAAATCCCCATAGATCATAAACAGGCAAAATGTGATGTTGAGCCACTGAGGGAAGTTACCTAGGAACATAAGAAACAGGAGCAGGAGTAGGCCATCTGGCCTGTTCAGCCTGTTCCACCATTCAATAAGACCATGGCTGATTGACCATGGACTCATCTCACCGACCTGCCTTTCCCCATAACACTTAATTCTCCTCCTATGCAAAAATCTACCCAACCTTGTGTAATGCTCAGGTCTATCAGCTCGTGTTTATCGAGGGGAAACCCGTCCGTCTGCCAAACCGTGTCTCACGGTTAGCGTAGTTGCTGTGTAATGCCACCTGGTACAAACTCACACATCAAATATCAGACAGCACACAATGTACGATTTACAGATTACACTTTATAAATCTTACTGGAACTATGTAATTAATAGAGATACAATATAAAAGGGAAGGTAAAAGGCACCAGACTTATCAGAGTTCAACCGCTCCGTGCACAACCACTGGAGCTCAATTGACGGGGTCCTCGTTCCACCATGCGATCTCCTCCAACCTCCTCAACCCGCTGCTCGGGAACCACGGTGGTCGACCAGAGCGCTTCCAGCACGTCCTTCCTCTTCGGGTCTCCTCCCAAAAGCCCTCCAAACCACACAGTTCCCAGCCATATGAGACAGAATATCACCCACAAAAAGAATAACATGGACACTCATTGGTTCGTTCTTCCTCTTATCAATAATATAACCCAAAGAAGCAGGAAGAGACAGAAGTCCTTACATCGCAGCTATTATTACAGAAAAGCCATCGCAGTAACATCAAAGAAACCCCTTACACTTGTCTTAAATATATTTACTGTGGTAGCTGAAGGTTTAGATATAAAGCACAAGTACATCGGGATGACTCCAGTTAAGTGCAGGTCTGTAGATCATTGTTCTTGACCAGAACGGTCAAAGAGGCTGCCATTGATTAGGCAGTACTGGCCAAGTAATACACTCAGTTTGAGTAAGATGGTCATGGTTGAAAGCAATTCTGTAGTGCAGAACCAATGAAAAGCTGCATGCTTGGTGGGCCTGTCATTCAGCTAGGACAATAGCCCATTGTTCAAATAAAAGATCCTGGAGAACCGTCAAAGCCAGCAGAATGATCTTCTGGAGTATGGGCTAACATTTGCCATTAACACAAACTCTCAGTTTTTAGAACCTTGCAATGTGCAAGTCAGCTGTCTTGCTTTGCCAACAAAGTGGTAAGTTCATTTCAAAGCAAGTTCATGGGCTTTGATCTTGTTTGGAACAATCCAGGAATGTGAAAGTTACCATACTTTCATCCTTTCCTGCTTTTCTCGAATGCAAATCCGAAAAGGGGGAAACTGGACCTTGTTAGTATCCACCTGAAATTCTGTCAGGGTAACATATTGAAGGCAAGAGTACAAATTTGTGCATTCCTAAAGCTGCCCAGCTAGAGGATCAAGCATATTTTATTTTAATCTTTAGTACGCCTTGTTTTGGCTGCATTCCTAAACTAAGCACAATTTTCAGTAATCATTCCTTGTTGGTGATTTTTAAACTTCCATCCACATTTGGGAACTCATTTCCTTATATAGCTTATTCAGCTGATTTCTTATTCAGCTAGAACAATTTGTTTGAAAGATGCAGTGCAAACATTTATGCACTGTATTTGAACAGATCCAGCCAAAAGCACAGGAGGCAACGAATCAGAGTCGACTGAAAGCAACATAAAGTAAATGGTCCCTTACAGTGATCAGTGAAAATCCTGAATAAGCCTGATGGTGTTGTGTCAATAATTCCTTTAACCTGCTGTCGTTAAGGTGTATGCAAGGAAATTGAGATAAAATATTTTTTAAAAAATACTACTGTATGTCGACTGTTTGTATGTTGGCTAGTAATCCCGAGAATCACATCAGGAATAATGAAAAAGGCACAGAGACACAGAGGTTGGGAAAAACCTCCTTTTCAAAAAGGCTGTTTAAAGTAACATTCCGTTTTCATCCGGTGGAGATAATTAGGAAATTCCTGTGAATCGAGTTTGGTGACATAATGAATGGGATTATGTTTATGCATGTAGTTTATACATAATTCCTCCACTTACTGAATTTTGCTGAAGAAATAATCCTTCTCTTACTACCAGATGCTACTATAGTTTGCTTCTTTCAGTCTTTAAGTTGTACACTTTTGGAGTACTTTGACACTGTATAACAACCACTTTGTTGAGTCATACACTTACCCAGTCCCTTCTTCAAATTATAGGCTGACACAGCTTCAGCAAAGGTATATGGAGCTGGAATTGCATTGCTGCTTTAAAACAACATTGTGGCCGCTACTAGTTGCATGAAGAAGATCAGCTGTGAAGTTCACAGACCAACTTTTTTGGGTGTCCGTGTATAAAGTTGCACTGAAACTGAAACTGATCTTCACAATTTCAGCTCAATGTTTCTGAGTGATATGTTGTGAGTTCTTGCAGTTGTCGTCTGTTAGCAAACAAGAACTGTGTTTGTTCTAATCACTCAGGTGAAGTAGGTCACTGAAGGTGAGTTTTGTGTATTGCATTGCTGTTGATATCCCCATTTGAGAGAGTTTTAGACTGGAGATAAAGACTCTGAGGAAAATCAAAATTATACCAAATAATGAGATAATTAACAATAACATTGTAACATTAGTAATACCTCTTGTGCACCTTTCTGGGTTTTATTATTTTTGTAATGAGCACTAACCTGAAAGATGCACAGCACTGCTTCACTCCCACATGAAGGCAATTTCCAAATGCACATCCCTAGTTTAATTTGGAGAACACACAGTCCAGATGAAAGGTCTCAACCCAGAATGTCAATGATCTATTTCCCTCTGTAGATGCTGCCTGGCCTGTTGAGTTCTGCCAGACTTTGTCTGTTGTTACTGCTTTTGTTTTGAGTTACGTGAACAGATTTTGAGGACACTGTTTTTAAGAACCATCCTTAGCACTGTTAAGGCCAATGCTCTTAAAAAGCTGAATCATTTGGGTCCATGTGGTATTAGTTTAAAGCTTAGAAAATCATTCCAGAGATTACCAGGGGACACCTGTGGCAGTGTCTGATTAGAGTGACATAAAGAATGGCAATTTTTCTTCTCTAAAGAATAGTATTGATAGTTTGATTTCTGTGAGGAGCTGAGATCTTCATAGTCACATTCAAATACGTATGCTAGTTGCACCTTTAGATGTGGATTCTAAATGCATATTCGCATTAAGTGGCCGTGAATGCATATTGGCAGCATAATTTATTGATATTATTTGATTACATGTCTGATAACATAAACACTAGACCAGCTTTGTATTTCTGTTTCTCTTTTATACCACGTTTTAATTTTCAATTTGCCTTAAAGTGATCATTCATAAAGTTATCTGAGCTACTAGCTCGGTGAGATAACCACAAATCTATGTTTTGCTAATAATAGAAAAGAAACAGGAAGTCTGACCGTTTTGTGTATATTGGCAATACTATTTTAAGCATAACCCATGATAAGACTGGTTCATTTCACAAAGCTTTGTCTCTTCCACCCACGCTCACAGCAGTACATTAGCACAGAAATAAACACTGTTTAAACACTCAGGTCCTTGCCCTGAGAGTCATGTATCTTTTCTGCCTTTAAGTGAGAATGAGCCCCCAAGAGAGAGCCATCTATGGTCATTTGTGTAGGATGAAAGGAAAGACATATAGATTCAGTGAAAGCACAACAGCAACAACAGTTGTAGCAGAGTTTAGCCTGGACTCCTGAGAACTGTGTTGTTCTCTGCAATTAAAATCTGAGTCTTACACGATTAGATTTGGCAATATTCAACTTTTCCAGAGAAACAATACCGTAGAGGATATCCTTGATGGAAGTTTGTGGCACTGTCTGAAATCATCCATTTTTAAGTTTTCTCAGTGCACGGTACCGTTGTTAAATTTGTCTGAACGGTAACACTACCTTGCTACTTTTTTAATATATTTGTGTTTTTGCACTACTGACTTTAACTTAACGATTTAATATACAAATATATATAATTACTGTAATTCAGTTTTTTCTATATTTATCATGTATTGCATTGTACTACTGCTGCAAAGTTAACGAGTTTCATGACATTTGCCAGCGATATTAAACCTGATTCTGATTCTTTCAGCTCTTCGTCACAAGAACCATGAATGCAATAAGGAGAAAGAAAAGCACATTGTCTATTTTTGGTTTTGGCTGCTGGAGGAATATTGTAGTAGACACGGGAGAAAGCGCAGACTTTTTAAATAGATTAAATGGCTTGCTCGCTATATACCTTTCCTCTCCTCGGGTCCTGATGGTTTACAGCCAGTTAGTTACCTTTCCCGTATAGTCACAGTTGCAAAGCAGGAAACACAGTACTCCAATTGTACATAGAAGGGTCCCATAAACAACATAGCAATCAAGATCATGTAATATATTTTACAAATGTTGATTTAGGGATAGATATTGAACAGGACATCAAGGAAAGGATCCATATTCGCCAAAATAGTTCCGTGTGATTTTGCATAAACTGTGCAGCTGGAGCTCTGGCTTAATATTTCATTTGAAAGGGATTTTCTCTGACACTGTGGCAAGAGTAAAAACATTTTGTTTTAGATTCTACAGAGCTCTGCTAAGATCACAGTTGCAATATTCAACTCCACCTATAAAAGGATTCACCAAATTGACCCCTGGTATTGGTATTGGCGTTGGCGTTGGTTTATTATCGTCACATGGACTAAGATACAGTGTAAAGCTTGCCTTATATACTGCTTATACAGATCGAGTCATGACACAGTGCATTAAAATAGAAAAAGATGCTGAAGTACATCCTAGGATGCGCTGGGACATATCATCATGATGTAACCTGGGGCGATTGAGTGATTTGGGTCTTTCATCATCAGACACCCTCGCCCAGGCGACCCAGCCAGGGTTGATCAGTCCTGGGTTTGTGTCCCAGCCGCATTGGTCAGCAGCTCACACATCTTGATCCATAGCCATCTGGAGGCTCACAGAGCAGCTTCTGTGACGGTCCTGATGGCTCCTTGCAGACCCCATAATGCCAAGGAGTGAGTAGATTCTGCAGAGCGAACAGCCAGAGAACCTCTGCACCCGACCTCTATAGGCTTGCATCGTGCCTTCCACCCCTGTCTCTGGCTCTGCTCTGCCAGATCCTGGTGTTTGGCTTTCTTACACTCAAACACCTCCTCAAAGCAATGACAATGCAGAATCACAGTGGTGTGCAAAGGTTTGGGCACCCCGGTCAAAATTTCTGTTACTGCGAATAGCTAAGCGAGTAAAAGATGACCTGATTTCCAAAAGGCGTGAAGTTAAAGATGACACATTTCTTTAATAGTTTCAAAATAACAAAAAAGGAAAAGGGCCCGAAGCAGAAGTTTGGGCACTCTGCATGGTCAGTACTTAGTAACACCCCCTTTGGCAGGTATCACAGCTTGTAAATGCTTTCTGTAGCCAGCTAAGAGTCTTTCAATTCTTGTTTGGGGGATTTTTGCCCATTCTTCTTTGCAAAAGGCTTCTAGTTCTGTGAGATTCTTGGGCCGTCTTGCATGCACTGCTCTTTTGAGGTCTATTCACAGATTTTCAATGATGTTTAGGTCAGGGGACTGTGAAGGCCATGGCAAAACCTTCAGCTTTCTCCTCTTGAGGTAGTCCATTGTGGATTTTGAGGTGTGTTTGGGATCAGTATCCAGTAGTAGAAGCCATCCTCTTTTCATCTTCAGCTTTTTTGCAGATGGTGTGATGTTTGCTTCCAGAATTTGGTGGTATTTAATTGAATTAATTCTTCCCTCTATCAGTGAAATGTTTCCCGTGCCACTGGCTGCAACACAAGCCCAAAACATGATCGATCCACCCCCGTGCTTAACAGTTGGAAAAGTGTTCTTTTCATGAAACTCTGCATCCTTTTTTTTCCAAACATACCTTTGCTCATTGCAGCCAAAACGTTCTATTTTAACTTCACCAGTCCACAGGACTTGTTTCCAAAATGCATCAGGCTTGTTTAGATGTTCCTTTGCAAACTTCCGACACTGAATTTTGTGGTGAGGACACAGGAAAGGTTTTCTTCTGATGACTCTTCCATGAAGGTTATATTTGTGCAGGTGTTGCTGCACAGTAGAACAGAGCACCACCAATCCAGAGTCTGCTAAGTCTTCCTGAAGGTCTTTTGCAGTCAAACGGGGGTTTTGATTTGCCTTACTAGCAATCCTACGGGCAGTTCTCTCGGAAAGTTTTCTTGGTCTTCCAGACCTCAGCTTGACCTCCACCATTCCTGTTAACTGCCATTTCTTAAGTACGTTATGAACTGAGGAAACGGCTACCTGAAAACACTTTGCTATCTTCTTATAGCCTTCTCCTGCTTTGTGGGCATCATTTATTTTAATTTTCAGAGTGCTAGGCAGCTGCTTAGAGGAGCCCATGGCTGCTGATTGTTGGGACAAGGTTTGAGGAGTCAGGGTATTTATAAAGCTTTGAAATTTGCATCACCTGGCCTTTCCTAACAATGACTGTGAACAAGCCATAGCCCTAACAAGCTAATGAAGGTCTGAGACCTTGGTAAATGTTCTCTGAGAGCTCAAATCTCCTGAAGTGCCCAAACTTTTGCATGGTGCTCCTTTCCTTTTTTTCACTCTAAAATTGTACAAAAAAAATACTAATCTTGCTTAAAATGTTGAAAAGAATGTTTCATCTTTAACTTTATGACTTTTGGAGATAATCTTGAACATTATCTTGAAGATAATTTTGAAGATCATCTTCTACTCACTTAACTATTCACAGTAACAGAAACTTTGACCGGGGTGCCCAAACTTCTGCATGCCACTGTAAGTGTAAAAGCTACCAAGAAAATGCAGTGTAGGTAAATGGTAAAGTGCAAGTTCATAATGAGGTTGATTGTGAGGCCAGCAGTCCATATAGGAGGTCCATTCAAAAGTCTGATAACAGAGGGATAGAACAGTGGGAAGGGAGGAATGTCCTGCAAGGAATGCAGACTGGGCCTACTAACTCAAAATCAGGTTTAATATCACTGGCACAGATCGTGAAATTTCCTCTCTTTGTGGCAGCAGTTAAATGCAATGCATAATAGAGAAAAATGTGAATTACAGTATATATATACCTCTCTGAGTCATCGCTCCTTGTTGATGCCCTGGATGCCCAATACCAGATGATGATGTAGCCAGTCAGGATGCCCTCCACGGTACGTCTGTAGAAATTTGTGAGTGTCTTTGGTGACATGACAAATCTCCTCAAACTGCTTATGAGATATAGCCACTGCTGTGCTTCTTAGCAACTACATCGATATGTTGGGTCCTTCAAACTCTGATGGTTTGAAAGACAAGAGGAAATCTCATAGAACTAAATAAAATTTTTAAGGGCCTTGAGAGGATAAATGCAAGGCAGCTGGTTTTTCTGTGCCAGATGTCTGGAGCCAGGGTTTGATTGAGCATTCAGGACAGAGTAGAGAAAAATTTCTTTATCCAAAGGATGTTGAATCTTTGGAATTCTTTTCCCAAGAGAGGTGTGGAGACTCAGTCACTGTATATATTCAAGAGAGAGACCTGTATATTTTTGGACGGCAGGGGACTTTATGTATAGATATGTGTTGTTGAAGCAAGAGGTTCTGGAATTTCAAATCAACCACAACCTTAATAAATGACAGAACAGGCAGGCTGTGGATAGAGAAGCAATTGAAATGAAAGATTTGGAGAAAAAGAGGAGCTCAGAAGCATTGGAAGGCAGGTTACAGAGATAAAGAGGTGAAGGCAGGGGGAGATTTATATCAGACATAAGACCATAAGACATAGGAACAGAATTAGGCCATTTGGTCCATCTAGTCAGATCTACCATTCCATCACAGCTGAATTATTATCCCTATCAGCTTCATTCTCCTGCCTTCTCCATGTAACCTTTGAGGTACTTACTAATCAAGAACCTATCAATCTCCGCTTTAAATGTACCCAATAACTTGGCCTCCATAGCCATCCATGGCAATGAATTCCACAGATTCACCACCCTCTGACTAAAGAAATTCCTCCTCATCTCTGTTCTAAAGGAATGTCCTTCTATTCTGAGGCTGTGTTCTCTGGTCCCTGACTCCCCCACTATAGGACACACATCCACTCTATCTAGGCCTTTCAATATTTGATAGGTTTCAATGAGATTCCCCCTCATTCTTCCAAACTCTAGTGAGTACAGGCCCAGAGCTATCAAATGCTCCTCATACGTTAACCCTTTCATTCCTGGGATCATTCTTATAAACCTCCTCTGTACCCTCTCCAATGTCAGTACATCTTTTCTTAGATAAGGGGCGCAAAACTTTTCACAGCACTCCGAGTGTGGTCTGACCAATGCCTTATGAAGCCTCAGGATTATATCCTTGCTTTTGTATTCCAGTCCTCTTGAAATGAATCCTAACTTCGCATTTGTCTTCCTCACCACTGACCCAACCTGTAAGTTAATCTTTAGGGAATCCTGCATAAGGGCCCTCAATTCACTTTGCATCTCTGATATCTGAATTTTCTCCTTGTATAGTATGTAATGATGAGATTTTTTTTGAAGTCAAGACATTCCCAGAATGTGGAGCAATATAGGCCAGAGGTTGAATTCTTTATTATGTATCAACTTGGACCATTTCCCATCGATGAACTCCAGAATGAAACACAACTTACCAAAATCCACTGGGGGCTTATTGTAAATTAAATCCTGTGTGGGAGATATTTTGTTTATATCAAATGTTTAGCTGTATTAGCCCCAGAGGGTGAATCATGTTGGCTGATTGCAAAAGAGGGTGAAATGTGGCTTAACACTGGGCTTATATTTGTAAGGTCACTCAGTGCGTGCCTGCATGTGGATGGAGTAAATAGACCAAGTAAACACTTGGTCTACAAGTGCTCAAAGAAAAATAAAAGGATTTTAGAATAAAATAATAAAATAAAAGATCTTTACTTGCAACTGAGAGGGAGAGGTGGAGGGTGTGAGCGGAATTGGAGCATGATTTGTCTGACCAGGAATTGGAAATGAACCTCTCAGGTGCTATATATTTGGACTGCAGAAGATGTGGAGACCTGATGGAAATACAGCAAGTATTCACAAAGGTGTACCCAGATCTGAGAGGCTATGCCTATCACAGAAGATAGACTAGGAAGGTATCTGTTCCTGGAATAAAGAAGATTGAGTGTTGGCCTCAGGTAGTCTTCAAGATTGTGAAAGGGTTTCATGGAGCACTATTTTGAAGAGTAGGAGTCCTTTCCTTGATATTGTGGTCAAATTTATCCAAAATGAACATTTATGAAACACATATAACCATTTGCAGGGGGGTCTGAATCTCGGGACTTTGCTTTATCTACGTATATGATAGGTACTAAGAACTTCAGTAGGGAATTCAATAAAACATTTTTATTCTGAGAGATTAGAACAGGCAATTTTGTGCCAAAAGAGATAGTTAAAGGAAAATAATGAGAAGAAATGACTTCACGTGGTCTGTACACACCAGCTGTGTGGTGTGAAAAGCACAACAGCGCCTCTTTCACCTCAGACAGTATGGACTCTCAAATTCTAAGAACTTTCTACAGGGGCACAATTGAGAGCATCCTGACTGGCTGCATCACTGCCTGGTATGGGAACTGTACTTCCCTCAATCACAGGACTCTGCAGAGAGTGGTGTGGACAGCCCAGTGCATCTGTAGATGTGAACTTCCCACTATTGAGGATATTTAAAAAAACAAGTGTGTAAAAAGGGCCCGAAGGATCATTGGGGACCCAAGTCATCCCAACCAACCACAATCTATTCCAGCTGCTACCATCCGGGAAATGATACCGCAGCATAAAAGCCAGGATCAACAGGCTCTGGGACAGCTTCTTCCACCAGGCCATCAGACTGATTAACTCACGTTGATTTGAGTATACTCTATATTACATTGACTGTTCTATTTATTATAAATTATTACAAATTACTATGATTGCACATGTCACATTTAGATGGAGATGTAACGTACAGATTTTTACTCCTCATGTATATGAAGGATGTAAGAAATAAAGTCAATTCAATTCAATTCAATTCTTCTGAGCTGATCCCTTGGGAAAGAGGATGACTTGATTTCACCCACATTATGTGGGTTTTGAGGTGATTGCTGAGATTAAAATAGGGTTCAGAGACTCTCACACAGATGGGGCAGAATGGTACGGCCATTTCATCTTCCCGAATGGTAATACCTGGGGAATGAAGGGACAGTAAGGATCTGCTCAGTGGTATTAGCTGAAACAACATGAGATGTAACTCTAGTGAAGTATAACTAGCTGCATCAGTTATCCTCTGGCTGTGTTGAACATTCCATGTAAATAAGGAGCTCAAATATGTGTTAAATATTGCTGATTAGAGAATACTGTTGTCGCAGATAGAATATCCAACAGCAGAAATCTCACTTTCAGAGTCTGATAAAATATTGCAATAGTTATATATTATTTCTATTTGCTTGTTATGTATATCTAGCTGTCTACTTCTCTGCAAACCAATGATAATTGTTTATCCTAGCTCCAGATTTCACTTCTCTTCAACTGCTACTAAAAATAGAACCCTTTTTAAGTTACAGCCCATCCACTGTTGAGCTGCCAAAAGTACAGAATGTGATTGCACGCCAGTTTGTTGATATACAGTATTTCAGCAGAAAGATTGTATAAGTGACATAACAGGTCGATATTCTAGCATATGGTTGGTTGGTTATATAAAGCTTTTGGAGTTGGATTTGAACTATACAACTTAGTTATTATTAGTTTAGAAACTGGATTGATTTTGTGTGTGTTTTTCATGTGCAAATTGCACATAACGTTGATTATACCTGGAGTAAAATCATGCTGACCATCCCTTCCCAGTGAGACATTCCCCTGCATATTTCTGTGCAGGATATATACTAGCTCAGTGAGATTTACTTGGCACCATGTCACACACCTAATAATGGTATGAGTCACCTATTGCATGATTCCTCCATTGCTGGCAAGAACTAGAACTATTGAGTATGACTTACAATTATTATGGAGCACTTCCAGTACGACTGGGAATATTTTTGAGAAGATCTTGGGGAAATCTGGCAACTCTAGAACTACCTGCAGTCCCTGAAATATCCTGAATTATATTAAAGAAAAACCAAAGAGAGAAAATCCCCTCAAATATCAAAGTGGACATCTTTGTATGAAGGTGCGGGAGACAGGTGAGATCCTTAATGAATATTTTATTCTCTGTTTTACTATTGAGAAAGACATGAAGACTTCAAAATGAGGGAAGGTAGAGGCCTTGGAGATATAGGTGGTGCTTAAACTGTATTGAGGTAGACAAATTTCCAGGTTGGGACCAGATATATTCAAGAATTCTGTGGGAGGCTAGAGAAGAAATTGCGGATCCCGGGCTGAGACTTTGCATAATCATTAGTCAAAGTTTTAGTGCTGGTAGATTGGAGAGCAATAAATGTTGTGTCTTTATTTAAGAAGGGCTGCAAAAAAAAATTGTAACTACAGACAAGTAGGTCTAACATCTCGGGTAGATAAGTACCGGGTGAGGACTCTAAGGGGTAAGATTAACATACATTTTGAAAGGCAGGGGTTGAAGAATGGTAGACTGCACAGCTTTTTGGGTGGGAGATTATGTCTCATGAAAATTGAGTTTTTTGATGATGTCACCAAGAAGGTCAATGAGGACACAGTCTAAGTCAGGGGTCCCCAACCTGGGGGTCATAAAAAAGGGTGGGAACCCCTTGTCTAGGTGGACTTTAGTAAAGCCTTTGATAAGGTTCCACATGGTAAGCTGCTCTGGAAGGTCACACCTTCTGGCAAGCTGGACAACAATCAGATGGTGATGCTGGAAAGTAGTTTGCAGGATGGAGGCTTGTAAATAGAGCTGTGCCTCAGGGGTCACTGTTGTTTATCCTCCAATTCAATAAGGGTGTACAGAACATATTCCAAAATGTATGGGTTGGTAAGTTAATTGACCTCCAATTTACTCTGAGTGTGTAGGCGAATGGAAGGATCTGGCGAGGGTTGATAGGAATGTGGGGAAATGGAATGGATTAGTGTAGGAATAATGTGACTGGGTCCCTGATGATCAGTGCAGACTGGGTGTGTTGAAGGTCTTTCTTACCATGCTGTAAAACTCCGTAATTCTGTCTCCTGAACTCATGGACACTCTGTGATGGGATTGTCACTAAGCCTTGGTGAAGAAGTATGCATGACTTCCTGCAAAGACTTGGAGATGGAAGTGCTTGCATTTGGTCAGTGAGGTATAATGGCTGCCACTCATCCTGCTCAGCATGCACCTATCCGCTATCCACACTCTGGAGCAGTATAGTTTAGCCAGACAGTGGTGAATCTGTGGAATTCATTGCCATAGGCAGCTGTGGAGGTCATGTCACTGAGTATATTTAAAGCAGAGGTTGATGGGTTTGTGGAGAAGGCAGGAGATGGGGTTTCAGAGATAATAAATCAACCATGGTGGAATGTCTGAGCAGACTTGATGGACCAATGGCCTAACTTTGCTCCTATGTCTTATGGACTTATACACTCAGCTATATCACCATCTGGTGTGGGAATTGCAAGCCATCTGGGAAAACTGCTGAGGGGAGCATTGGGGTCTCTCTTCCACCCATCAGAGACATTTATCAGGAATACTGCATATGTTGGGCCCTTAGCATTGCCAGTGATACCTCCCATCCATCCAACAATCTAGATAGATAGATATACTTTATTGATCCTGAGGGAAATTGGGTTTTGTTACAGCCGTACCAACCAGAAATAGAACATAAATATAGCAATACAAAAATTACAAACAATCAAACAACAAAATGCAAACTATGCCAGTTGGAAATAAGTCCAGGACCAGCCTATTGGCTCAGGGTGTCTGATCCTCCACGGGAGGAGCTGCAAAGTTCGATGGCCACAGGCAGGAACAACCTCCCGTGACGCCCAGTGTTGTATCTCGGTGGAATATGGCCGAAGTCCAACAGTAAAAAGTTCAATATCTGGTCTACAAACACGTTCCTTGATCGTAATATGACCCGGATTGCACCATCCGTTGTTAACCAGAACAATAAACACCCAGACCCTTTACGCTTACTGCTCTCAGTACACTTCCGGTCAGCCCGAACGGTCTGGAAGCCGTCCATGGAAAAGATTTGATCGGGTATGTCCTCGTGCAGCCCCGTTCCAGTAAAGCACATAACACTGCACACCTGAAATGTTCTCTGACGCCTGGCTAGCGCCATGAACTCGTCCATTTTATTACCCACTGAACTCCTCTTCTCCATAAGTCTCTGTGGTCTCGACCCGGTCCTCTTTCCTCGCCTTTGTGATCCCCCTCTGCATCCTCTGTGTGTTTTCCTCCAGATTTCAGCAGGGGTGTCCACTGCTCTGCTCACTAAACCGGCCGTCATAAGCGCAATCAGCTGGTCCCTGAAATGAACAATGCGACCATGCTTCTGCCCCGCTAATGAGGCGTGTCGGAATGTAACTATTTTCAGCACTAAAAACCCAAATAACACCCTCTCTTCCAACATGTTAGAGAGGGTGCAGCTTCAATGTGTTACTGTGAAACAAAATACAAAAAATAATGTAAGTTAAAAAAGTAAGAAGAAAAAAGTAAGAATACTCGTCGGAACGGCTGTAACAGGCTGCATGCACGACTGGCGCATCTCTTTGACCCCTTATCATCTGGCGGCAGGTACCGTAGCATAAAGTCAAGAACTATTAGGATGGGAAACAGCTTCTTCCCCCAGGCCATAAGAATACTCAACTTCCTGCCACTACCCAGGTCTCATCATGTATGAAGTGCCAGTAGCATTACCTTGTTTACGTTTTAACTTGTATCATAAATACACCTTATTATTTGTGGCAATATTACGTTATGTGTTGCGTGTGTGTGCGAGAGTTATATGTACTGTGTTATGCACCTTGGTCCAGAGGAACATCGTTTCCTTTGGCAGTATACAGGTGTACAATTGAATGACAATAAACTGAACAGGAGGTACCTAATAAAGTGGCCACTGTCTTTATGTTACACACATCAAAGTTGCTGGTGAACACAGCAGGCCAGGCAGCATCTCTAGGAAGAGGTGCAGTCGACATTTCAGGCCGAGACCCTTCGTCAGGACTAACTGAAGGAAGAGTGAGTAAGGGATTTGAAAGTTGGAGGGGGAGGGGGAGATCCAAAATGATAGGAGAAGACAGGAGGGGGAGGGATGGAGCCAAGAGCTGGACAGGTGATAGGCAAAAGAGGATACGAGAGGATCATGGGACAGGTCGTCCGGGAAGAAAGACAGGTGGGGGGGGACCCAGAGGATGGGCAAGAGGTATATTCAGAGGGACAGAGGGAGAAAAAGGAGAGTGAGAGGAAGAATGTGTGCATAAAAATAAGTAACAGAAGGGGTACGAGGGGGAGGTGGGGCCTTAGCGGAAGTTAGAGAAGTCGATGTTCATGCCATCAGGTTGGAGGCTACCCAGACGGAATATAAGGTGTTGTTCCTCCAACCTGAGTGTGGCTTCATCTTTACAGTAGAGGAGGCCGTGGATAGACATGTCAGAATGGGAAAGGGATGTGGAATTAAAATGTGTGGCCACTGGGAGATCCTGCTTTCTCTGGCAGACAGAGCGTAGATGTTCAGCAAAGCGGTCTCCCAGTCTGCATCAGGTCTCACCAATATATAAAAGGCCACATCGGGAACACCGGACGCAGTATATCACCCCAGTCAACTCACAGGTGAAGTGTTGCCTCACCTGGAAGGACTGTTTAGGGCCCTGAATGGTGGTAAGGGAGGAAGTGTAAGGGCATGTGTAGCACTTATTCCGCTTACACGGATAAGTGCCAGGAGGGAGATCAGTGGGGAGGGATGGGGGGGACGAATGGACAAGGGAGTTGCGCAGGGAGCAATCCCTGTGGAATGCAGAGAGAGGGGGGGAGGGAAAGATGTGCTTAGTGGTGGGATCCCGTTGGAGGTGGCGGAAGTTACGGAGAATAATATGTTGGACCCGGAGGCTGGTGGGGTGGTAGGTGAGGACCAGGGGAACCCTATTCCTAGTGGGGTGGCGGGAGGATGGAGTGAGAGCAGATGTACGTGAAATGGGGGAGATTCATTTAAGAGCAGAGTTGATAGTGGAGGAAGGGAAGCCCCTTTCTTTAAAAAAGGAAGACATCTCCCTCGTCCTAGAATGAAAAGCCTCATCCTGAGAGCAGATGCGGCGGAGACGGAGGAATTGCGAGAAGGGGATGGCGTTTTTGCAAGAGACAGGGTGAGAAGAGGAATAGTCCAGATAGCTGTGAGAGTCAGTAGGCTTATAGTAGACATCAGTGGATAAGCTGTCTCCAGAGACAGAGTCAGAAAGATCTAGAAAGGGGAGGGAGGTGTCGGAAATGGACCAGGTAAACTTGAGGGCAGGGTGAAAGTTGGAGGCAAAGTTAATAAAGTCAACGAGTTCTGCATGCGTGCAGGAAGCAGCGCCAATGCAGTCGTCGATGTAGCGAAGGAAAAGTGGGGAACAGATACCAGAATAGGCACGGAACATAGATTGTTCCACAAACCCAACAAAAAGGCAGGCTGTCTTTATGTTCATTGCTTTCTGCTGTTGTAGCCCGTCCACTTCAAAGTTTGACGAGTTGTGCATTCATAGATGCTCTTCTGTGTATCACTGTTGTAACATATGGTTATTTGAGTTACTTGTCACCTTCCTGTCTGCTTGAACCAGTCTGACCATTCTCCTCTGACCTCTCTCACTAACAAGGCATGTTTGCCCACTGAACCACCGTTCACAAACAAGAGAAAATCTGCAGATGCTGGAAATCCAAGCTACACACACAAAATTCTGGAGGAAATCAGTGGGCCAGGCAGTATCTATGAAAAAGAGTAAATAGTTGATGTTTTGGGCTGAGACCTTTCATTAGGACTGCATGAGTCTGGATGAATGGTTTCGGCCTAAAACATCAACTGTTTATTTATTAACCATAGGAGCTGGCTGGCCAGCTGAGTTCCTCCAGCAGTTTGTGTGTGTTGCTTACCACCGCCGGCTCTCTGTAAACTCTAGAGACTTGTGCATGAAAATTCAAGGAGATTCAAAGTTCAAAGTACATTTATTATCAAAAGTATGCCTGAATTATACAACCTTGAGATTTGTCTGCTTACAAGCAGCCACTAAATAAGAAACCCAACGGAACCCATTAAAAAACACATACACACATCATGCAAACAATAAAAGCAAGCAACAGCATTCAGAACAAAAGTGGGTCCATAGATCAGCCGTTTCTGAGATAATCAAACCACCCCATCTGGCACCAAAAATCATTCAACAGTCAAAGTTACTTAGATCGCATTTCTTCCTCATTCTGATGTTTGGTCTGAACAACAACTGAACCTCTTGACCATGTCTGCATGCCTTTATGATTGAGTGCTGCCATGTGATTGGCTGAATAGATATTTGTATTAACATACAGGTGTACCTAATAAAGTGGCCACTGAGTGTATATCGCATGCCAATAAAGGTGAAATCCACTTTACTGCTTCTAGGAGACAAGGGGTTAAGCTAAGTTTAAATAGTCGTAGCTTTAATGAAGTAAGGCTCAGTGAATCTGGAATGTTAAAGAAAGAGTCTGTTAAAAGGAAAAGGAGTGGAGAGAAATAATGGGAACATGAAAAGAGGTGAGTGGGAATGGCGTTTGGGAAAGAAAGAGACGAAAGAATGGGCAGATTGAGAGAAGTAAGTGAGGAAGTAAAATAGTGGGAAAGAACAAGAGCGTGGAAGGGGAAGAATGGAGAAAAGAACAATTAGAAAGGAAATACGAGATCAGCAGGAATTGAGATAAGTGAGAGAGTGGAGGAAATGGGTGAAAGGTGGAGTGATGAATAATGATGAACACAAGTGATTCTGCAGATCCTGGAAACCCAGAGCAACATACACAGAATGCTGGAGAAACTCAGCAAGTCAGGCAGCATCTATGGAGATGAATAAACAGTTGACATTTTGGGCTGAGGCCCTTCATCAGGTCCTGAGGATAAATGATGATGACATTTTTTTTCCTGAATAAATATGTTGGGATTATGCCAGAGTATGTTCACATCCATGCAAGTCGGATGCCAGCAGTGGAGCAGTAGATAGCACTGTTATGTCCAGATCAGGAGATTGTGGGTCACATCACATTTCAGAGGGTTAAGTACCAAAACAGGTTAACTCTGCGTTACTGTAAAATGAATGCTGAACAAGCAAAGCCCCAGAGCCTTCCTACCAGGGCTACACTACAGAGGAGCAAAGAAGTTCTGTCTATTTTTTTCTCAGACCAACTTTTCCGTTCATTGTCAAATTGCTCCTTGTTGGCTTTTGTTGTGTTTAACTTGCTTGG
Source organism: Mobula hypostoma (assembly GCF_963921235.1). NCBI lineage: Eukaryota > Metazoa > Chordata > Chondrichthyes > Myliobatiformes > Myliobatidae > Mobula > Mobula hypostoma. Next base: position 81,539,462 of record NC_086102.1, read on the forward strand.
AATGATTTCTACATTACAAGGGTGGTTTGGTCTCTGAATGAGTACTGCAAAGACAGTGAAGTACCTCAGGATCATGAAAGGTGCAATTGAAATGCAAGACTTTCATTTTCTTTCTCCCCCGGGGTGATTCAGTGGATTGTGAGCCACAGAATTTTGGATGAGCTCGTTTATGAAAGGTGGAGGATGGGAAGCTGGCCAAGAGAGGGCTCAGGTAGTTGAGTCTGGAATAGGAGGTCCCAGCTGCAGATGAGCGGAGGCGAGAGCAGACACCAAGATGTTCTTGACACAGGTATAGGCGATCGTTGTGGTGGAGGGATAAAGGGGAAGAAACTCAGCTTGGGGGTCAAGCAGATTATTATGACAGTGAAGCTGCTTGAGTGGCAGGGAATGCAGGAGTAATCAGGAGCAAAGTTAGGAGCTGTGGTAGGACTAATAATTGGCCCATTATTTTCTATCTGTATTCCAAAACTTGCATTCAGCACTTCAGTATAACGAAAGGCACTTTCAGCTCTGTTCAGATATTGGAGGTTCTTAGCCAATATCCTATATGGAATAATATTGCTTTGGGTAAATATCCTCACTTCCTTGTGGGTAGGCTCGGGATAGACAAAGACTACGGGAGTAAACCCCGAAAGCAAATCGGGAGTGGAGCCCCTAAGTCAGCCGGATGTCATTGACCATCCTTCTGGCAGCTCCTGTAGCCGAGCTGGTGCCAAACGTATTGCTTCATAAGTTTTCTTTTGGTGACACTAAGAGGGGGATCTTGATGACTGGGCATCGTAGGATCTGCATATCTTCCCGACCAGGATTGTGAAGATGATGATCCTTTGAGACAGATGGATACCAACCAACCAACCAATAATAGTGCTTTGCTTGTGCACACCCTTCACGAACATTGTCTGTGTTACACATCTGTACATTCACTTGTAATAATCCATTGGGGGGGATTTTAAATCCCACCATAGCAATTTAAGAATCTGAATTTAGTTTCTCTCCAAATCTGTAAATTTAAAATGGCCTCAGTAAAACTTGTCCTTGAAACTTAGGGTTGCCCTAATGAAACTGTTTGACTTATTTCTGTAAGAATGCATTCTGGATAATAGATAATCATGTCTATGCCAGTGTCATTTACTCTCCACTGCCCTCTGACATGATGCTCAGAATCAAATTTATTATTTCTGACATATGGCGTGAAATTAGGTGTTTTGTGGCGGAAGTTCAGTGCAGTGATGTTGAACCACTTCAGCCAGGGAAGGTGGGCCGCCATCTCACTCTCATTTAAACAGGATAAAAATTAGCTTCTGTGGAGAACAGATAATACATGAAGATGCATCAGTAGTCGTTGAAGGCTAATTAAGCCAAATATTAATAAGTGTAGATGCAATGTTTTTTTTAATTGACCAGCAGATTAATTAGTCAAATCCAACCAATATCATAAAATAAAGCACCTCATTATTTTTGAAGGTAAGTTTTATTTCAAGTGATCCAGATAAAACTATATAGTGGTTATATTACATTTTTATGTGAAAGTGAAACTTTATGCAATTTTTTTCTCCTGTCTTGTTTGTTAGTCTGGAACAGCTGTTACCTTACAATAAACAACACTGGGCTCGCATTGGAATGAGCTGAGTTCTCAGCTGCATACCCGACCAAATCGGTTAACCAAACTGGTGCCTTCCTCCAATGCATATTCCATAATTGAATGCAGAGTCTGATCCAAAATCTTCCTTGCATTTTTGCAAAGGAATAACAGTTTCAATAACAGTTGAGAGCTATTTCACCAACACTTTGCTCACCCAATTCTGCTAGCTGTTTTTCCCTCTCGTATTAATAGCTTTCCTGTCCCTACTTATATGATATCGCAATTAATCATCTTGTTCTTCCTTTATTGCAAATTCAACACCCTAACTATTTTAAGCCTTCTTTCCATCTCGACCACATCTGGCTAGGTTATAACACTGCTAAAACTGCAAAGTACGCCTCTTGCATTCCTCCGTCAAGCCACTTGTCTTTTATAGCTAAAACAGGCCTGACTTCACCATTGCATTTTCCTTTGTTTTGTCTGTCTTTGTACCCTTTGCTGCTCTCTGGAGATACAATGTAGGACATAGAGCAGTACAGGCTCTTTGGCCCACAATGTTATGCCAAAGGTTTAACCTACTTCAAGATCAATTTAACCCCTTCCTCTCACGTCACCCTCCATTTTTCTTTTATCAATATGCATAAGAGTCTCTTAAAAGTCCTGGATATATCTGCCCCTGGCAACGCGTTCCACACACTCACCAGTCTCTGTGTTAAAAAAAAACTACTTTTGACATCTCCCCTATACTTTCCTCCAATCACCTTATGCCCTCTCAAATTGGCTATTTCCACTCTGGGAAAAAGACACTGACTGTCCACTCTCCAGTCTTCTGGTACTACACTTGAGGCCTGAGAGGACACAAAGATCATCGCCGCAGGTGCAGCACTCTCTTTCCTTGCTATTTGTTTCTTAACAATAAAACTGCAGTATTATTTAATTGATGGCTTACCAGTTTCTGAAGTGAATAATGATTATTAAATGCCAAACTAAATTTGCATCAGATTTAAACAGCAATTCAAAAGACAAATAACATCCCACTGTACTTAGAAAAGTGCAGATCAAAAAGATAGTGTTCAGTCCAAAAAAGGCAATGACCTATTTCAGTAATATTCCTGGCAAGTTTTTAAAAGGAAATCTTGGTTACAGATCTAAAATTCTTGGAAGGTGCAAAAGTAGGTCAAAGGAAAAGCTATTGTAAGTAACATTATTTAAATATGCTTAGGGCAAGGTAAAATCTCTCTCCTCTTCATTACTCTGCTGATAAGGTTCCCACATTGATCTCTGAACTCTCCAACTTCCATTGTTGATGTTTAATTTAAAAATGAACAACTTCCCAGCTCTGAGTGGGGGATATATCTTAGTGGAGTTGTAGATGCCGTTAAACTATGGCCCAGTCCACCTTCTCAGGTTGTGATAAATAAAATCTCAACACAGTATTTCAGAATATGAAAGTGTTTCTGTGTGTTGGCTACTGTTTATTCTCAATATAACCACAAATAGGTAGTTTTTTTCTGATATTTTGAAATTTGGTGATACATCAGTTCTCTACATTTTAGATGATAAGACCATAAAATATAGGAGCAAATTGGGTCATTTGGCCCATCAAGTCTACTCTGCCATTTCATCATGGCTGATCAATTTTCCTCGCAGCCCCACTCACAACACACTGGAGGAACTCAGCAGGTCGGGCAGCGTCCGTGGAAAAGATCGGTCGACGTTTCGGGCCGGAACCCTTCGTCAGGACTGTAGGGGGAAGGGGCAGAGGCCCTATAAAGAAGGTTGGGGGAGGATGGGAAGGAGAAGGCTAGTAGGTTCCAGGTGAAAAACCAGTAAGGGGAAAGATAAGGGGGTGGGGGAGGGGAAGCAGGGAGGTGACAGGCAAGAAAGGTGAAGAAGGAATAGGGGGAAGCACAATGGGTAGTAGAAGGAGGCAGAACCATGAGGGAGGTGATAGGCAGCTGGGGGAGCGGGCAGAGTGACATAGGGATAGGGGAAGGGAGGGAGAGGGAATTACCGGAAGTTGGAGAATTCTATGTTCATACCAAGGGGCTGGAGACTACCTAGACGGTATATGAGGTGTTGCTCCTCCAACCTGAGTTTAGCCTCATCATGGCAGTAGAGGAGGCCATGTATGGACATATCTGTATGGGAGTGGGAAGCAGAGTTGAAGTGGGTGGCAACCGGGAGATCCTATCTGTTGTGGCGGACTTCCCTTCTTAGCCATGGTTGTGTCATCTTGCCTTCTTCGTCTTTGGGATGTATATATCCTGTGTCTTCTGAATTGCTTCTATAAGTTCCAGCCATTGCTGCTCTGCTGTCATCCCTGCCAGTGTTCTTTTCCAATCAATTCTGGCCAACTCCTCTTTCATGCTTCTGTAATTTCTTTTACTCCACCGTAATACTGATACATCTGACTTTAGCTTCTCTTTCTCAAGTTTCGGGGTGAATTTGATCATATTATGATCACTTTCCCCTAAGGGTTATTTTACCTTAAGCTCTCTTATCAATTCCAGTTCATTGCATAACACCCAATCCAGAATAGCTAATCTCCTAGTGGGCTCAACATGAGCTGCTCTAAAAGGCATTCTTGTAGGCATTCTAGAAATTTTGCCTCTTGAAATCCTGCACCAACCTGATTTTCCCAATCTACCTGCGTATTGAAGTCACCCATCATTATTGTAACATTGCCCTTTCGGCATGCGTTTTCTATCTCCCCTTGTAACTTGTAGACCACATCCTTACTACTGTTTTGGTGATCTGTATACAACTCCAATCAGGGTCTCTTTACCCTTGCAATTCCTTAGTTCCAGCTACAATGACTCAACACCTTCTGATGCTATGTCACATCTTTCTAAAGATTTAATTTCAGAGCCGTGCCACCCCCTCTGCCTTCCTGCCTGCCCTTTTGATACAATATGTATCCTTGGACATTAAGCTCCCAACTATAATCTTCTTTCAGCCATGATTTGGAGATGCCTACAACATCATATTTGCCAGTTTGTAACTGTGATATAAGTTCTTTGACCTTATTCCATATACTGTACGTATTCAAATACAACACCTTTAGCCCTGTAATCACCTTTTTCAATTTTGTCCACCTTTTACATTGCAACTCATCTTGTTGACTGCAATTTTACCCTGTCATCAGCCTCTCCTTGCTCGGAGTCTCACCACACTTTGCCACTGTTTGTAAACCTACTACCTCATCTTCAGCGTTATCACTTCGGTACCCTGCCAAAATAGCTTAAATCAACCTGAGCAACTCTAGCCAACCTACTCACAAGGATCTTGGACCCCCTTGGGGTCAGGTGTAACCCGTCTCTTTTGTACTGGTCATAACTTCTTCAGAAGAGATCCCAATGATCCATAAATCTGAACCCCTGCCCCCGGCACCAGTTTCTCAGCCTACAACAAGATAGTACACGCTGAAACGTGGTTCATCTCTTGACTTCCCAAAGCATTTCCACCATCTCCAAGGGACAAATGAGGAACATTCTTCACTTGGTCTGTATGCCTGTAGCTCAACAGCTGTTAAGAAACTCAACACCATCCAGGCAAAAGCAAATGGTTTGCTGATTATTAGTCCATTATCTACCCTAAACTTTCATTCACTCCATGTTTGCTGCAGCATGAATCACCACCCTTTATCCATTTACTTCCAAGATGCATGCTATTGGTTCATCATGTATATCAATGATTTAGATGATGGAATAGATGGCTTTATCAGGACTGCATCAGATAAAGAAGGCATCTAGTTGCCACCTACTTGAAGGATGGTTAAATAAATGCTGGCCCTACCAAAAGTGTTACCACTGTACTAGAAATAATACTATTTGAATTGCTTTTGGAAATGTGATTGTGAAATCGCAGTGATATATTTTCAAGTTAGGAGTGTGTGTGACTTGGAAGAAAATCGTATGTGCCTTCTGCCTTGGCTGGAAATGATTGCTTAGGGTCCATTTCCTTTCCTTCACTCTCATCACTAAGTTCAACTACACAGGTTTAACCTTGTGCTGATTCAGTGATCTATCAGTTGAGATGCATCTGAAATTAGAATGGGATTTTGTTAACACAACAGTGGAAAGATCACTGTTCTGTGCTGCATGATTCTGACCAAGTTCTTGGCTTTTTCCCTAATGCATCATTCACAGTCTGAACAGATTGTCCATCTTCTCCATTTGAGATAGTAGATGTGAAGCAGCACAGAACTTTTGCTAATTGTCTGGAGTGGGACTTTGTCCTATAATTTGAAACTGGTTCTAACAATCCATGTGTTAGGAGGATCGGCTGTAATTCGTAAATGGTCTTTTTGCTTGATATGCAGGAACAAAAGGTTAATCTCCCAGTAAGAAAGCTGCAAAGAAGTATTGGGTAATGTGAGAACAGTCACATTGGGCACAAGTGTGGTGGAGTTATGGGAGCTTGGAGGTGGAGGTCTTGCAATGGAACCTTTCAGAATGCATCCAAACAAAGTTGGCTGTTCTAACCTCTATTTGTATGCCCAATCTTCTGTTTCATTGGCAGTAGCTTAAAGCTGCATAATCTTACAGGCAACTACTGAGGCTCAGAATATCCTAGTTCCATAAACAGTTGAAAGCATATCCAGGACAAAAAGTTAAGGGTGATTTCAGTAAAATAGTTCAAGTGCATAGATTGTGTACAGTATGTACATGATCATCATTTACTAATGAGTATTTTGGAAGGATTGACAATGCTTGTTTTTAAACATCAAACGGAATAATTTTCTTTTAGTACAGGACAATGTAGAAGGCTTAGTCTAGCTATAACTAAGTCAATTAATTTTGTCAAATCATTGAAAGTAAGAAGGCATTCCTCATTTATAGACCAACATGTCTCAGACGATGAGGAGTCACACTGTGTACCACCTAGTGGCCACATCTGTCAACTGCATTGGCAGCACAGCAGCAGTGTCGTCTGGTTTCAGTACTGAGTCATGTGCGGAAGTTTCAGCAGCAAATAAGTTGGTACGGAAGTGATTTTGGTGCAATGCATCTGCATTTTTATAAAGAACCCTGTATTGCCATCTCACCTCATGTTGTCGCAAACAACCAAGACAGAAATTATACAGATACAAACAACAGATAGAGACACACTTCCATAACGCCACCAGCCCCCAACATGTGTGGGAAGGCATCAGGTCCATCACTAGTAGAAAAGGAAGATCTTTGGCCCTGCAAACAGCAACGCCACATTAGCTGAGGAGCTGAATGACTTCTTTACTCGGTTTGATAGGGCAAAAACAAAGCAGAGCTGAGGGGCTTGATACCTGAGGAGGGCACAGTGTTGACACTGAGCACACATGAGGTGAGACATAATCTCCTCAGTATCAACACACGCAGAACAGCAGGACCAGATGGTGTGCCCGGGCAGGTCCTCGGGACTGCGCTAACCAGCTAGCAGAGGTTTTTACTGAAATCTATAACCCCTTGCTACGGTCCCTGCATGCTTCACACATCAACCATCATACTCATTCCAAAGCAGTCAGTGGTAACATGTCTCAACGACTACAGGCCAGTTGCTCTCACCCACAGAGCTCCCTTGTGCCTGGAGAGACTGGTTATGCCCCACATTTAGAACACCATCCCTTCTGCTCTGGACCAGGGTTAGTTTGCCTCATAGGCAAACACACCAACTGAGGATACCATTTCCATCGGTCTGCACATCATACTGGAACAGCTGGAACACAAGGACACCTATGCAAAAATGCTTTTTATTAACTACAGCTGTGCCTTCAACACCATACTCCCCAACAAGCTGACCATTAACCTACACAATCTGGGACTCAATTTGCAACTGGATTCTGGACTTTCTTACCAATCACACCCAGACAGTCAGTCTAGGCAAGCACACATCACCCTCGCTGACTGTGAACAGCGATGCACCCTGTACACGATGTGTACTGAGCCCAGTCCTTTGCACTCTTTTCACCCACGACTCTGCCATCAACTCCATCACCAGATTGTCAGATAACTCCACAGTGATGGGATTAATTACAAATGACAATGAAACAGCATACAGAGAGGAGGTGCAGAAACTGTCTGAATGGTGCAATGACCATAACCTCTCACTCAACATCCCAAAAAGCCCAAAGAAATTATCAACTTCAGAAATCAAGAAGGTATGAACAAGCTCTGCTACTGATAAACAATGAAGCAGCGGGAAACGTCTCCAGCTTCAGTTCTTGGCAGTGAACACCACAGAGGAGCTTTCTTGGACCACCAACACCTCCCTGACAGTAGGGGAGGCTCAGCAGCACCTATACCATCTTAGGAGTGTAAAGAGAGCAAATCTGCCCCAAAAGCTGCTGGTAAACTTTTACCGATAAACCATGGAGAGCATACTGACTTACTACGTGACAGTATGGTACATTAGCTGCAACAAGATCAACTAGAAAGCATTTCAATGAATGATCAAGACCTCACAGAACATGACTGGGACACAGCTATGAGATATGGAAACCATCAACAACTCACACTGTCAACGGCAAACTCAGAGCATTGTGATGGGCATTACACCCCAGTGATCACCTGTTCAATCTCCTACCATCCAGGAGATACAGAAACATTTCTGCATGGACATCCAGACTGAAAAACAGCTTTTTCCCCAGGGCTGTGGAGCAACTGAACAATGCTTCCCCCACCCCACCCATCCATAGTCTATAGGCACTCTGGACAACCTCTAGGGGCAATACGTCGGCATGTGCAATATTTGAGTTTAAATGGGGCAGCAAATGGGGCAATGGGGGGAGCTGCAGTGATCGGGTTTCTGACAATGAGTCTGGTGCAATGGCTGAGAAGGGAAAGGTGGAGAAAACGACTGGCGTGGTGATAGTGGATTCCATAGTTAGAGTAGACATGAGATTCTATGGATGTGATAGAGACACCCAGATGATATGCTGCCTTCCAGGTGCCAAAGTCAGGAATATCTCAGACTGGGTCCATGGCATTCCAAAGAGGGAGGGTGAGCAGTCAGAAACTTTGGTACATATTAGCACCAATGACACAGGTAGAAAAGGTGAGGAGGTCCTGAAGAGAGAATTTAGGGATCTAGGTAGAAAGCTGAAAAGCAGGACCTCAAGGATAGTAATCTGCCTGTGCAATGTGCGAGTGAGATTAAGAATAGAACGATTTGGCAGGTGAATGCGTGGCTGAGGAACTGGTGCAGGTGGTAGGGATTCAGGTTTCTGGATCATTGGGATCTCTTCTGCAGAAGGTATGACTTATACAAAAAGGATGGCTTACACCTGAATCCAAGGGGGACCAATATCCTTGTGGGCAAGTTTGCTAGAACTGTTGGGGATCGTTTAAGCTAATTTGGCTAGGGGATGGGAACCTCTGTGATAGGGCTGAGAATGGGGCAGTTGGTATGCAAGTAGACGCAGTGTGCAGTGAGAATGCATGTGGTATACAGAATAATGTAGATGATCTTGTAGTGTTGAGGGCATCACTGAGCCATGGCTGAAAGAAGATTATAGATGGGAGCTTAACATCCAAGAATACACATTGTATTAAAATGACAAGCAGGTATGCAGAGGGGGTGGTGAGGCTCTGCTGGTAAAAAATTAAAACAAATCATTAGAAATAGGTAACATAGGATTGGAAAATGTAGAATCCTGGTGGGTAGAGTAAAGAAACTACAATGGTAAAAAGACCCTGACAGGAATTATATACAGGTCTCTCAACAGTAGCCAGGAAGTGGGCTACAAATTACAACAAGAGATAGAAAATGCATGTCAAAAGGACAATGTTAAGATAGTCATGGGAGATTTCAATATGCAAGTAGATTGGGAAATCAAATTGGTTCTGGATCCCAAGAGAAAGAATTTTTAGAATGCCTACGAGATGGCTTTTTAGAGCAGCTTGTGGTTGAGCCCACTAGGAGATCAGCTATTCTGGATTGGGTGTTGTGTAATGAACCAAATTTCGTTAGGGAGATCAAAGTAAAGAAACACCTAGAAGGCAGTGGTCATAATATTGTAGAATTCACCCTACAATTTGAGAGGAGAAGCTCAAATGAGATGTATCAGTAATTGCTGTGGAGTAAAAGAAATTACAGAGGCATGAGAGATGAGCTGGCCAAAGATGACTGGAAGAAGACACGAGCAGGGCTGATGACACAACAACAATGGCTAGAGTTTCTTGGAGCAAGTCAGAAGGAACAGCATAGATACATCCCAAAAAAGTATTCTAAAGGCAGGATGACAGAACTGTGGCTGACAAGAAGTCAAAGCCAATATAAAAGCAAAAGAGAGCACATATAAGAGAGGATTGGGAAGCTTTAAAAAACCAACAGAAGGCAACTAAAAAAGCCATAAAGAGGGAAAAGAGTAAGTATTTTCAGATACGTAAAGAGTAAAAGAGAGGTGGAAATAGATATCGTACTGCTGGAAAAGGACGCTGGAAAGGTATTAATGGGGGGACAAGGAAATAGCAAATGAACTGAATAAGTATTTTGCAACAGCCTTCACTGTGGAAGACACCAGCAATATGCTGGAAGTTCGAGAGTGTCAGAAGGCAGAAGTGAGCACGGTTGCTATTACTAGGGAGAATGTTCTTGGGAAAGTGAAAGGTCTGAAGGTAGATAAGTTACCTAGACCAGAGGGACTACAACTCAGGGTTCTGAAAGAGGTGGGGGAAGCAATTGTGGTGACATTTGTAATGATCTTTTAAGAATCACTAGATTTTGGCATGGTTCAGGGGGACTGTAAAATTGCAAATGTCACTCCACTCCTTAAGAAGGGAGGGAGGCAGAAGAAAGGAAATCATAGGCCAGTTCGCCTGCACTCTGTGGCTGGGAAGGTTTTAGAGTCAATTGTGAAGGATGAGGTTTCGAGGTACTTGGTGGCACATGCTACATAGGCGAAAGTCAGCCTGGTTTCCTTAAGGGTAAAATCCTTGCCCGGCAAATCTGTTGGAATTCTTTGAGGAAATAACAAGCAGGGTAGACAAAGGAGAATCAGTGGTTGTTGTGTACTTGGATTTTCAAAATGCCTTTGATAAGGTGCCACATATGAGGCTGCCAAAGACATTAGCATGGATAGAACATTGGTTGATTGGCAGGAGACAAAGAGTAGGAATAAAGAGAGACTTTTCTGATTTGCTGCCACTGACTAGTGGCATTCCGCAGGGCTAGATGTTGGGACTGCTACTTTTTAAATTGTATATCAATGTAATTAATGATGGAATTTATGGCTTTGCGGCCAAGTTTGCTGATGATTCGAAGATAGGTGGAGGGTCAAGTAGTGTTGTCGAAGTAAGGAAGCTGCAAAAGGACAGATTAAGAGAATGGGCAAAGAAGTTACAGATGGAATACAGTGTCGGGAAGTGTATGATCATGCACTTTGTTAGAAGGAATAAAAGCATAGACTAGTTTCTAACGGGGAGAAAATTCATAAATCTGAGGCGCAAAGAGACTTGGGAATCCTCGTGCAGGATTCCCAAGTCTCTTTGCGCCTCAGATTTATGAATTTTCTCCCCATTAGAAACTTTGCGGTACCAGGCCGCAAAGCATGTGCTGTCGGGGTATGTGCCACCTTTCCTCATTCCTGGCATGCCCACTGTTGAGCTTGAACGCACGCGAGGTCATGACGCACGAGTTATCTATGTCAGCGCGGGAGGAAGATCAACTCCTCGAGCTTGCAAATGACGGCGGGCTGAAAAGTATGTTTGACATAACATCTCTGCCGGCATTCTGGATCAAAGCCAAGGCTGAATATCCTGAGATAGCCACGAAAGCACTGAAAGCGTTGCTTCCATTTCCAACATCATATCGCTGTCAAGCGGAGTTATCTGCAATGAATGTAGCGAAAACTAAATTGCGGAATAGATAGGACATAAGGAGTATCGCTGTCTCCCATCACCCATCGATGGCACCACCTTGTTGCTGGGAAACAAGCCCAGGGCTCCCACTGATTCAGCGATATTGGTATGTTGCAATGATTTTATATGTTCATAATACGGGAAAAATATGTGCTGTGTGTTTAATATCCTAACGTTAACTTAAAATGTTATGATGCTTTTGACTTATGTGACTTATAATTGACTTATCACTATATTCATGCGCTGTGTTACATAAAACCTAAAATAACACTAACATATAGTAAAAGCAGGAATGATATGATAAATACACAGCCTATATAAAGAAGAAATAATGTATGTACAGTGTAGTTTCAGTGAACAGAATTGCCAAAAACAACTTGTAGAAAAAATCAGCACGTGCACGCATGTGCAAGTCACGCATGCGCACACAGGTGCCCGCGCAAGGCTTCATGGTCATGGTAGTCTTTATCGGGGTAAACGCAATGTACTTGACGCAACGTATCTTGTTCGTTGGCAACCCCGCCCCCCACCCCTGGTCTGTGTTGTGGCCGAGCAGATGCTGTGACAGTGAAAGAGAGAATACAAGGTGCATGACTGCTGTTGAATGGAGATTTGGATTATGTTCGATGGCATCATTGTCAAATAGATTCTTCATGGTCAGGCAGAAACCTGCAGCTTAAGCTTCTTGTACGTTTCCTCCAACCCAGGCCCTGCACAACCCCCCCTTCCCCACACCCTAATATTTTCGTCCATTCCACACTCTTCAAATCTGAACATATTTGCTGAGAAGGGCAGCCCAACCATAGAAGCATTGTTTCAACAAACCAGTGTTCTCCTGAATGGCATTGTTTATGCCAGCATGGCTATCAGTTTATGCATTTTGCCCACACACTTGTGAGCTGGAGTCATAAGAACATAAGAAATGGGTTCAGAGTAGCCTGTCGCCATTCAGAAAGATGATAGTTGATCTGATTTTGACAGCACTTCTCTAACGCTCTAAATAAGCCTTCACTCCACAATAACCATGTGCTGAATGTGCTGGAATAACTAGACTCCGGAGGTTCACGGCACTGGAAGGAATTCCTTCTCTTCTCTCTCTAAATAGGGCACATGTGCGTATTGACACCCTCACATCAGACATGATGTAATCACAATCTGAGTCAGAGTCAGGTTTAATATCACCTGCATGTGCCATGAAATCTGTTAACTTCACAGCAGCAGTACAATGAAATACATGATAATATAGAATAAATAAATAATTACAGTAGGTACATAAATGTATATTAAACAGTTACATTTAAAAATAGGAGTGCAACAACAGTAATAATAAAAACTAGCCGGGTAGTGTTCATGGATTCAACGTCCTTTCAGAAATCGTACAGCAGAGGGGAAGAAACTGTTCCCAAATCATTGAGTGTGTGCCTTTAGGCTCCTGCACCTCCTTCCTGATGGTGACAATGAGAAGAGGGCATGTCCTGAGTGGTTGGGGGTCCTTAATAATGGATGCCACCTTGCTGAGACACCGCTCCTTGAAGATATTTTGGATACATAGTATATTAGAAGCTAATTTCCAAACAAAATGATGCCTACCAATGCCCCCAAAAGAACAATGCTCTGGTTTTCAGAAGGGAATGTCAGTCTCAGTTATGTCCTTGGGAATCTGAGATGTGATTGGAAACCACAGCCCTCTGACTCAGGGCTGAGCCCAAATGAACATTTTGTACGGTAGTCATTGCAATTCCTCTCGAGACGATTAAGAAATATTAAGAAGAATTGAACTGAAATCTAAATAAAGCCTGGATTAGAAATGAAAGTAAAACCCCTTTTCAAATTTTTTGACAGACACTGGCTGCAGCTCAGTGAGGCCACCCAGTGTCTATAAATGAATTCTCAACTTAGTACTTTAAAGAATTTCTTCTAACCCTAACCCTAAACCTAATTACCAACTGATTGTATATGACTGAAAATGCACTTACAGTGACATGGTACGATTAGCTTCAGTTTCCAAATAGGATCAGGCTGAATTTTTCACACAGCTGCTGGGTTTATGGGAAATAAGTGGACAAATAAAAAGATTAGCTGTAAGGATTGTGTTTCATTCTTGTTCTTGTGTTATGCTACATTATGCATGTTATATTCATGTTCTTGATGTGAAGTGCTTTGCTGATTTTTGTGCATGGGCACATGTACATCTTAAAGAATTGAACTGAAACAAACTCAGATGTTTACTCATCAATCTTCCTAATGGAGAATTCACGGGGATTCAGCTGATGAAGAGAGTGTGTCAGAAGTCACAGTTCTAGGAAAGTGTTTATTGTGATCAATTGCAAAGTGATTAATGTGGTTAATGTGGGTACTAAGGTATTTTGAAAGAGACTGTCTTAAGCATCAGCCTGCCTGAGCTAGCTTAAGAAATTTGCTCAAGAAATTTTAAGCAATGATTTTAAGTTACCTCAGTAGGCACAGTGATTAGATGTCCATGCTTAAGTATCTGACAGAAACCCTACAATAAACCTTAGTCTCACCTAACCAAAATTCCATATTCAGGCCTTTGTCTCAAATCCAGATTTTCATTGAGTTTTCTGGATCTCCATAGGTTATGTGACATTTGGACTTCTGAAATGTTTTAATTCCCCGTTGTTCTTGCCTGTAGCCCACTCAACAAGACCCTCAAGTGAAGGAAAGTGGCCTTTTTGGAATATGCTTCCACTCCTGTGATCTCCATGTGGTAGGGACTCCCCTATGTTAACAAGTTAACAGCTGAGGTTCTATCCCAATAGCATAGTTTAGACCAGATATGTACTTAAAAAGATTGACTCCGCCTCTCCCTTTCCCTACCCTAGAGTCTTCTGGTGGATCAATTGATTCCTACAGAGGATATGGTGGTAAAGAGGGCATGTATGCCTTCAGTGATTATAGGCATCCATTAGTCTCATGAGACCATGGATTTGCGCCTTGTAAGGTTTCCAGGGTGCAGGCCTGGGCAAGGTTGTATGGAAGACTGGCAGTTGCCCATGCTGCAAGTCTCCCCTCTCCAAGCCACCGATGTTGTCCAAGGGAAGGGTATTAGGACCCATACAGCTTGGCACCGGTGTCATCGCAGAGCAATGTGTGGTTAAGTGCCTTGCTCAAGGACACACACGCTGCCCCAGCCAAGGTTCAAACTAGTGACCTTCAAATCACTGGACGAATGCCTTAACCACTTAGCCACGCACCAACAGTGATTAGAGTACTGAGTATAATAACAGGAAGTTATACTTTGGGTAACTTTGGATAACCCTTTGAGTATTGCGTGTAATTCCAGTGGACGAATGTATAAGCTTTGGAACAGGTACAAAAGAGGTTTATTGGGATGATGCCTGGATTTGAGGGAATGAGCTGTCAGGAGACGATAGCCCTGATGAAGGGTCTCGGCCTGAAATGTTGACTGTTTATTCCTTTCTGTAGAGGATGCCTGACCTGCTGTGAGTTCCTCCAACATTTTGTGTGTGCTACTCTGAGGCTGGACAAAGTTGGGTTGTTTACTCTGGAGTGTCAGAGGCAGAGGGGAAATCTGATAGGAGTTTATACGATAACGATGGGGTGAAAAATCAGAATCTTGTTTTCCCCAGTACTACAGAACATGCATTTGAGTGAGAGGAGGAAGTTTTCAAGGAAATGCGTGGAGCA
The DNA here is from genome assembly GCF_963921235.1 of Mobula hypostoma. Classification (NCBI taxonomy): domain Eukaryota; kingdom Metazoa; phylum Chordata; class Chondrichthyes; order Myliobatiformes; family Myliobatidae; genus Mobula; species Mobula hypostoma. The sequence goes on from NC_086102.1 coordinate 81,554,552, forward strand.
AGTTTTTTTTACGCAAGCATTCGTGGGTGCCTGGATGGGCTGTCAGATAGTAGTGGCATTTAAGAGAATATTAGATAGGCAAATTAATATGCAGAGAATGGAAAGGTATTGATGATTAGTAGACAGAAGAGATTTAATTTAATTTGCCATTGCGTTTGACACAGATATTGTGGATTGCATGGCCTGTTTTTGTGCTGTCCCGTTCTTTGTTCTACATTCTATTCAGTACAGCAAGCACCCAAATGAAGCAAATTTATCTGCACGATTGTTCTATTCATTCTTGGCCTTTTTGGTTGCAATTTCCTCCATGGATTTCAAATGTGTTGCTGCCTTTTGGAACTACCAGTTCTGTTAGTGCTATGTTTTGACTGAATTTCTGCCAAACTCTGTAAAGTATTATTGCTAGGGTAGGATATACCTTTTAGAATATCTATGATATAAGTTTATAATTAATTAATTAAGATTTGGTGTATACTCACATCAGCCTCAGAAATCAAAGCTATCACATCGTGCTTTTATAGCTTATTTTGATAAAAATGAAAATACGGATGTGGGTGGACTCCTGAGAAAACTCTTACCCTTCCTGAAGCATAAACTTCCCAAAATAATTTGACATGTCTTTGAATTGAGAGGTATAGCAGATTTTTCTCTTATTCAGTAATATTTGGGTGAGAAACCTATGTTTTCAGTCATGGAATGAACCACTCCTCCTGATTCCATATTAATATCTGATTATGTGGGGGTTGGTGTGGATACGTTATCACCAACGTCTGCAGTTCCGCAACCATTCTGCTCAGTCTTGATATATCATTCCAAAGGGATCCCTAAACATTCATAAGTTTCATGAGGTGCAAGGAATACTAACAGATACAAGTTCACTTCCAGCTTATCTACAAACAAAATTATGGATTCTTTATCATAATTGGGACATTAGCCTGAAACCCCAGTGAACCAAGGAAAAGCTTCATCACATCAAACTACAATGATTAAATTTTGCCAATGATATTGACAAGATTTTGCATAAAGTACTTAAAGGATAGACTCCAAGGTAGCAATATACAGAGGGCCAAGAGCAATCCTGAGCTCTTGTTTGGTGTTGGTGTTTGAATGCTCATCTACAACTCTTACTCTTTAAAAATATACTTTTAATACTCTTACAAAGTTAAATCAAGTGACATAGGTGTCAACAGGGCTTCACTTCCAAATTACATTAATGCCTTCCATGCTCGCTTTGGCTGTCAAAACAGGGAGGAAACATCACTAACTCTCATAGCCCCTGATAACCCTGTGATTTTAGTCTCTGAGGCTGACGTGAGAGCTTCTTTCAGGAGGATGAACTCATGGAAAGCATCTGGCTCAGTTGGACTACCTGGTTGAGTATTATAGACCTGCACTGATCAACTGTTTGGAGTATTCATTGAAATCTTTAGCCTCTCAGTTGGGAGTCTGAGGTACCCACCTGCTTCAAGCAGGCTTCAGTTATACCAGTGCCTAAGAAGAACATGGTAACCAGCCTCTATCGTCCAGTAGCACTTACATCCACTGTGCTGAAATGTTTTGAGAAGATGGTGATGAAACTCCTGCCTGAGAAGTGACTTGGATCCACTCCAATTTGCCTACCGGCACAATAGGTCCACAGCAGATGCCATTTCATTGGCTCTTCACTCAATCCTGGAACATCTGGACAGCAAAGATGCATACATCAGGATGCTCTTTTATCAACTACAGCTCGGCATTTAATACTATCATCCCCTCAAAACTAATCAATAAGCTTCAAGACCTTGGCCTCAATACCTTCCTGTGCAATTGGATCCTCAATTTCCTCACCTGCAGACCCCAGACAGTTTGGATTAGCAACAACATTTCCTCCACAAACTCCATCAGCTCAGATGCACCACAGGGCCGTGTGCTTAGCTCCCTGCTACACTCGCTTTATTCTTATGACTGTGTGGCTAGGCACAGCTCCAGTGCCATATTTAAGTTTGCTGAAGACACCATTGTTGTAGGTCGAATCAAAGATGGTGACAAATCAGCAGATGAGAGGGAGATTGAAAATCTGGCTGCGTGGTGCCACAACAATAATCTCTCACTCAATGTCAGCAAGACCAAGGAGCTGATTATTGACTTCAGGATGAGGAATATGAAAGTCCATGAGCCAGTCCTCATTGGGGGGTCAGAGGTAGAGAGGGTTAGCAATTTTAAATTGCTAGGTGTTATCTTTTCAGAGGACCTGGTCTGGGCATGGAATCAAAGTGCAATGATAAAGAAAACATGGCAGTGCCTCTACTTCCTCAGGAGTTTGCAAAGATTTGGCATGACATCTATAACTTTGACAAACTTCTATAGATGTGTGGTGGAGATTATATTGAGTGGCTGCATCACAGCCTAGTGTGGAAACACCAACGGCCTTGAACTGAAAATCCTACAAAATATGGTGGATGCAGCCCTGTCCATCACAGGTAAAGGCCTCCCCACCACTGGGTACATCTACACAGAGTGTTGTCATCAGAAAGCAGCATCTGTCATCCGGGAACCCCACCATCCAGGCCATGCTTTCTTCTCGCTGCTGCCATCAGGAAGAAGGTAGAGGATCCTCAGGACCAACACTACCAGGTTCAGGAACAATCCTCAACCATCAGGCTCCTGAACCAGAGAGGATAACTTCACTCAATTTCACTCACCCCAGCACTGAACTGTTGCCATAACCTATAGACTCACCTTCAAGGACTCATCTCAAGTTCTCAATAATAATTGCTTATTTATTATTGTTATTATTTTTATATTTTTTTCTTTCTTTTTGTATTTGCAGTTTGTTCTCTTTGGCAAACTAGTTGTCTGCCCTGTTGGTGCAGTCTTTCATTGATTCTATTTTGGTTATTGGATTTGTGTTGGCGCGTGGCCAGGTGGTTAAGGTGTTGGTCTAGTAATCTGAAGGTCGCTAGTTCAAGCCTCAGCTGAGGCAGCGTGTTGTGTCCTTGAGCAAGGCACTTCACCACACATTGCTCTGCGATGACACCAGTGCCAAGCTGTATCGGTTCTAGTGCCCTTCCCTTGGACAACATCGGTGGCGTGGAGAAGGGAGACTTGCAGTATGGGCAACTGCTGGTCTTCCATATAACCTTGCCCAGGCCTGCGCCTTGGAAACCTTCCAAGGTGCAAATCTATGGTCTCACAAGACTAACAGTTGCCTAATTAATTATTGGATTTATTGAGTAGGCCTGCAAGAAAATAAATCAGGGTTGTAAATGGTAACATATATATACTTTGATAATAAATTTACTTCGAAATTTTAATTTGATCACATTGCAAAATACCAATGTTCTAATAAGAAATCTGCTTGCTTGAGTATCTGCTGGTGTCACTGTTCCGCAAGGCGGGTTGTATAACAGCAAGCTACTTTGAGCCTCAGTCTGAATAACAAGAGTGAGTTTCCAACTTTGGAATTCTGACATTTTCATCTGATGCTGAAACACTACCCGCCCCGCCCCCCAAGACTTTCCTCCAATAATCTTAAAGTTATGTCCCTTGGTATTAGCCATTCTTGCCCTTTGGAAAAGTTTCTGACTATCCTTTTAAACTATGCCTCATCATCTTGTACACCTCTATCAAGTCGCCTATCATGCACCTTTGTCCCGAAGAGAAAAGCCCTAGCTCACTCAACCTATTCTCAAGATATGATCTCTAATCCAGGTTGCATCCTGGTAAATCTACTGTGCACCCTCTCTGAATTTCCTGCATCCTTCCTCTAATGAGGCGACCAGAACTGAACACAATATTCCAAGTATGTTCTAATCAGGATTTTATAGACCTGAAAAATTACCTTATGGCTCTTGAACCCAATCCCCTAATTAATAAAGCCTTACACACCATACGCCTCCTTAACCACTCTATCAACTTGCATGGTAACTTTGAGGGGCCTATGGACATGGACTCCAAGATATCACTGTCCTTCCACACTGCCACAAATCATGCCATTAACCCAGTGTTCTGCCTTCAAATTCAACTTTCCAAAGTGAATCACTTCACACTTCCCTGGATTGAATTCCATCTACCACTCTTACCCTAGGTTAACCAAAGGCAATAATCTCTGAAAAAAATAATAAACTCAATAAACCGATCTGGAAAGAGTAAACACTAGAGGTTCTGCAGATGCTGGAAATCATGCAAAATGCTGGAGGAACTCAGCAAGTCAGAGAGCATCTATGGCGGGGAAGAAACAGTGGACGTTGAAGGATCTCAGCTGGAAATGTCAATTGTTTAATCCCCTCCAAAGATGCTGTTATATGTGATAGGGAGGTGTGAGTATACAGAGACTGAGTTTCCAGGGCCTCCATGGGTTGAGAATTCCAATGATTCACTAACTCACTACTTTTTTATTTCTACTTTTGCCCTATTTATTTAATTGTACTGCTGCCAGAAAGACAACAAATTTCTTGACATATGCCAGTGATATTAAACCTGACTGATTCTGATTCTGAATCTGAGATCAGCTGTCTCTCTTCTTAACTCAAGAGGCTGCTTAACCTCCTTATAGGATAACGCCATCATGCCAGAAATCAATGTCATTAACCTTTGATCACACGTACATTATTCCTGTGGGAGGGCTATCAGACATGTACACAATATTCCTCAATTCCTAGCGTAAGTCCATGATTACTTTCTATGTTCTCTATTACTACCACTTATAATAATAGATTCCAGCATTTTCAATTTTACCAATTTCAGGCCAATTTTTCTATTGTTCTTTGTTTTCTCTCTCCCTCCTTTCATAAATAACAAGGTTATACTGTATATGCTACCTTCCCAACAGTGGAAACACTCCAGGACTTTGGGATGTTGGAAGATGAAAAGTGCTTCCATTATCTCTACACTGTCTTCCTTCAAAACATTGTGAGGTCATGAGGTCATGAGGTCGTCCCCTCCAGTTTCTTTCAATTTCCCAATTTTTTTTAAACAAATGGGAATTACTTTCAGCCCTTCATTACTTCTAGATCTCTTGTTTGACATTATATCTGGATGATTTTCTCCCATGAAGGGAGTGTGATGGATAGTCATTTTCCAGGGCCCGAGATGCTTATTGCTAACCTCAGCTTTCTAGCACAGCAAAATGATCTTTCCAAAGGGTCAGAGTTGTTCTTGGCAAAGTTAAACTTCTAACCAATATTCCTTGTTCAGCTACTTGTTGTAAACAAGTGAACAATGAGGTCTTGTGGGCGTATGTTTAATCAATGTAAGACAATTGGGTTATGTTAACTGGCCTGCATCAAACCAGACAGCACTGATTAAATTATTTGCACCATTGTGACTGAGTTCAAGGCAGCTTACAGACCACAGTATTTTTGTCACTTAGCACAAAAAACATGGTCACAGGTATAGGTGATCAATTAATAGTTGAGTTATTTGTGTACTCAGAGAGTCAGCCCTCACAGCATTAATTTTTGGTGTCTGGAAACTCTGTCCCCAGAAGCCTTTACACCATTGGTGTGAATTAATTTGTCCCAGCAAAAGTACGTGAAAGACATCACATGCAGATAATGTCAACTTGTAGCAAAACTGTACAGATATTAGGAAACATTGGGAATGACAAGGAGAATGACAGAAAGATGGGGTGACAGAAGGAAGAACAATAATTCATTCTTCTACCTTCAGTTTCTGTGACAATCGCAACATTTAGGTATATTAGTATGTAAGAATTGAACCTGTGTTTGGGAATCCTTTGTAGCTTATAAACCTTTTGTAATTCTGAAACCTTTTATAAATCAGAAACCCTCTGCGAGTTTTAAATGTGTGTTAATGATTATTGGTCTAAATTTAAACATGAATCATTAAAAATTAAATTAACCTGTGTTTAAACAACTTTGTTAGCTGGAGGTATCTCTTTCTTGATAAGGAGGAGGAGCCCACCGTAGCGCAAGTTGGCAGCTAGACCTCACCGCAGAGGCTGCACAGGGAAGTAAGCTAGTCTTTGAAGAGTAGGTTGATACAGTATAACCTCCCTGTTGTGAGGGTATATGTAGATACAAATATCGAATATGACTTAAAATCTCCTTTTGCGTTTACGGCTTTGTGGACAGTGAACCCAATACCATCACAGGAGACATTAACTATTAGCTTAATTTCTCTGCCATTTTCTTATTTTGCAATTTAATTTCTCCTGTCTCACTCTGTAAGAGACTCGGATAACTGTTTTCCTTTGTTTGTATATCCGTCAAACTGTCAGCAATCTATATTTTATGCTTCTTCCTTGATTATTCCTGTGTTCTATTTTATCTTCCCTTTTGCAGCATTTTGGTCCTCCTTTATTGAATTCTGAAATGTTCCCTGCTCATTTTAGCAACATTATAAGACTTTTCCAATACTATAATACTTCCTTTAACTTCCCTTGTTAGCTATATTAACAATTTCTCATTTACTGTCAAACCTTTTAATGTGGTACACATTTATTCTGTACACAGCCAAGTATGCTCCACATCTTCATGGCTTACTAACTATGCTTAGATATTGAAGTAAACTACTTTTTTATATTAAACTGAACCACTTTTAATCTTTATGTAAAATGCTATCATGTTACAATCACACTTTCTTAAAGACTCCCCAAAATTAACAGTTCATTGATTACCAATTTCTCATTGCACAGTGTTAGATGCAAAGTAGCCTTCTTTATCTTCTCAATATCCTTAAGTAGAAAATCATGAGTCTATCCTCCATAAAATTACTGGTCTTTATGTAGGTCAAAGTGCCCGTGATTGATATATCACCCTTGCTATTTCACTTCTGACAGTCTGATCAAAACTTACATTGTTGTCTGTTGGGCTGCAAGACAGCACTCACCATTTTTTCTGTTCCTCTTGTTTTTTAGCCTCATCCAAATACATACACACCTCTTTTGAAGCTCTGGTCCTTTATCCCTGCTTTATTATCAGATAACCTCTCCCCTTCTACTCTTTGCTGATAATGAACTATTCTGGGATATTTAATTCTCAACCTCAGTCCTTTGCAGCATGTCTTTTGGTCATTAGATTATATCACTTATTTCTGTGTGGTCTATTAATACTTTTTCATGTTATAAATGCTGCATGCATTCAGGTAGAATCTGAATTCCGGTAATGGCCCAGCCCCTCTCCTTCACCATTCCCCATTTCCAATTCCCTCTCTCACCTTATCTCCTCACCTGCCCGTCAACTACCTCTGGTGCTCTTCGCATTCTTCCATGGCCTTCTGCCCTCTTCTCCTACCCTTTATCTCTTTCACCCATCGACTTTCCAGCTCTCTACTTCACCACTCCCCCTCCCAGTTTCACCAATCACCTACTACCTTGTGTTTCTTCCTCACCTCCCCCCACCCTCTTACTCTGACTTCTCATCTTTTTTCTCCAGTCCTGATGAAGCGTGGCGACCCAAAACCTCAGCTGTTATTTGAGGATGTAACTAGTAGAGTGGATAGGGGAGAATCAGTGGATGTGGTATATTTGGATTTTCAAAAGGCTTTTGACAAGGTCCCACACAGGAGATTAGTGTGCAAACTTAAAGCACACGGTATTGGGGGTAAGGTATTGGTGTGGGTGGAGAATTGGTTAGCAGACAGGAAGCAAAGAGTGGGAATAAACGGGACCTTTTCAGAATGGCAGGCGGTGACTAGTGGGGTACTGCAAGGCTCAGTGCTGGGACCCCAGTTGTTTACAATATATATTAATGACTTGGATGAGGGAATTAAATGCAGCATCTCCAAGTTTGCGGATGACACGAAGTTGGGTGGCAGTGTTAGCTGTGACGAGGATGCTAAGAGGATGCAGGGTGACTTGGATAGGTTGGGTGAGTGGGCAAATTCATGGCAGATGCAATTTAATGTGGATAAATGTGAAGTTATCCACTTTGGTGGCAAAAATAGGAAAACAGATTATTATCTGAATGGTGGCCGATTAGGAAAAGGGGAGGTGCAACGAGACCTGGGTGTCATTATACACCAGTCATTGAAAGTGGGCATGCAGATACAGCAGGCGGTGAAAAAGGCGAATGGTATGCTGGCATTTATAGCAAGAGGATTCGAGTACAGGAGCAGGGAGGTACTGCTGCAGTTGTACAAGGCCTTGGTGAGACCACACCTGGAGTATTGTGTGCAGTTTTGGTCCCCTAATCTGAGGAAAGACATCCTTGCCATAGAGGGAGTACAAAGAAGGTTCACCAGATTGATTCCTGGGATGGCAGGACTTTCATATGAAGAAAGACTGGATGAACTGGGCTTGTACTCGTTGGAATTTAGAAGATTGAGGGGGGATCTGATTGAAACGTATAAGATCCTAAAGGGATTGGACAGGCTAGATGCAGGAAGATTGTTCCCGATGTTGGGGAAGTCCAAAACGAGGGGCCACAGTTTGAGGATAGAGGGGAAGCCTTTTAGGACCGAGATTAGGAAAAACTTCTTCACACAGAGAGTGGTGAATCTGTGGAATTCTCTGCCACGGGAAACAGTTGAGGCCAGTTCATTGGCTATATTTAAGAAGGAGTTAGATATGGCCCTTGTGGCTACGGGGATCGGGGGTATGGAGGGAAGGCTGGGGCGGGGTTCTGAGTTGGATGATCAGCCATGATCATAACAAATGGTGGTGCAGGCTCGAAGGGCCGAATGGCCTACTCCTGCACCTATTTTCTATGTTTCTATGTTTACTTTTTACTGTAGATGCCGCCAGGCCTGCTAAGTTTCTCCAGCATTTTGTGTGTGTGTGTTGCTATCAGACTGGGTCTTTTTTTTACCATTTCCCTTCTCTAACTCTAATTAGAGGTATACTCTTATAGACTTGGAAACATCTCCATGGAAGTCAGGACCAACTACATCTGTACAGTTGCAACTCAGTTCCTCATTGTTTCCCAAGGTCAGATTCCCCTGTAGTATGCCTGCTAACAATTGCTCCAGCTGTCTTGGCTAGATATAACTGGTGCTCCCTACTTTCTGTATTGGTCCAGTGAGTCACCAGCACTGTTATAGAATAGAACATAGAATAGTACAGCACAGTACAGGCCCTTTGGCCCACAATGTTGTGCCAACCCTCAAACCCTGCCTCCCATATAACTCCCCCTACCTTAAATTCCTCCATATACCTGTCTAGTAGTCTCTTAAATTTCACTAGTGTATCTGCCTCCACCACTGACTCAGGCAGTGCATTCCACGCACCAACCACTCTCTGAGTAAAAAACCTTCCTCTAGTATCCCCCTTGAACTTTCCACCCCTTACCTTAAAGCCATGTCCTCTTATATTGAGCAGTGGTGCCCTGGGGAAGAGGCGCTGGCTATCCACTCTATGTATTCCTCTTAATATCTTGTATACCTCTATCATGTCTCCACTCATCCTCCTTCTCTCCAAAAAGTAAAGCCCTAGCTCCCTTAATCTCTGATCATAATGCATACTCTGTAAACCAGGCAGCATCCTGGTAAATCTCCTCTGTACCCTTTCCAATGCTTCCACATCCTTCCTATAGTGAGGCGACCAGAACTGGACACAATACTCCAAGTGTGGCCTAACCGGAGTTTTATAGAGCTGCATCATTACATCGTGACTCTTAAACTCTATCCCTTGACTTATGAAAGCTAACACCCCATAAGCTTTCTTAATTACCCTATCCACCTGTGAGGCAACTTCCAGGGATCTGTGAACATGTACCCCCAGATCCCTCTGCTCCTCCACACTACCAAGTATCCTGCCACTTACTTTGTACTCTGCCTTGGAGCTTGGCCTTCCAAAGTGTATCACCTCACACTTCTCCGGGTTGAACTCCATCTGCCACTTCTCAGCCCACTTCTGCATCCTATCAATGTCTCTCTGCAATCTTTGACAATCCTCTACACTATCTACAACACCACCAACCTTTGTGTCATCTGCAAACTTGGCAGCCCACCCTTCTACCCCCACATCCAGGTCGTTAATAAAAATCACAAAAAGTAGAGGTCCCAGAACAGATCCTAGTCACAACCCTCCAATCTGAATGTACTCCCTCCACCATGACCCTCTGCCTTCTGCAGGCAAGCCAATTCTGAATCCAGAGTAATAAAAATCAGTATGAAGCCCCTCATACTGCTTATAGCACACAGCAAGGAACAGGTTAATTCCCCATACTAACTAACCCCTGTGCCAGTTTTGGGGAAGGGACAATTGAACTTAACAGCCTTTTTTTGCAAGTTATCGCAATGTTAGTTGTGTTTGTTAATTATTAGTAATATTTCCTACATTATAGCAGCTTACTTCAAAAAACTATTTGATTGACCCTAAAACACTTTGGGACACCATGCAGTTCTGAAGGCGCTGTATAAATAAATATAAGTTCTGTCTTCCTAACTGCTTTTATTGTCACAGGCGTGACATTGACTGATTGGTTTAAAAGGCACTGTACTGATATTCTGAATTTGTAACCATGGGAATGCTCAACGTTGATTAAGTAATCTTGAGAAAGGCACAGTAACTGGAAATGAGAATGCAAAATGAAGTAGTCCTGCTATCAACTGCAAGAATGCTGTGTAAAGGAGGGATTAAATACTGTCAACCCTTCCTTAGCACTTAGCCTCTGAGTTAAATTTAAAGGGGCAATGTCTTCATGAAAAATTATATTTCAAATAATTTGTTATGCAAATAATATGAATCGAATAAGAACATGCTATTTCATATGCTTGCAGGCAATATGTATCTATCCACAGAAAAGTTATTAAACATTTTTTCTTCTTGATAAAGCATCGGAGGAAAAACACTTTTTTCTCCTTCTCGATTTGGACCAGTTCCTGGGAGTTAGCTGTGCCAGAATGTTACTAAACTTAGGGCAACAATGTTGAAATGTAAAATTGTCTATGCCTAAGGAATGTAATGTTGCTAAGTGTTCCATGACTGATACATCTTACTCTGTGGGTCAGCCTTGAAGGGTACTGGCGAAACGCCTATTGTCAATCTCTCTCATTGGTTTCTTCCATCAGAGTTACTGATCAGAAATGCTCTCAGGCTGAGCAGTTGGTAGCACTTGTGATTGCTGCCTGACTGCTCACCATCATTCAAAGCATTGTTGCAGATATGAAACGGTGAGGTAAGGCAGTTGGAGAAAGGGAAATTGTTGTGTATTTAATATATAAGTAATGTCTGAGTAATCATGAATGTGTGTGTGTGTATATATGTATTTAGGTTGATTAAGCATTCCTGTTTGTTTAAATAATTAATTATAGGTCATATGTATAAATATGTGAATTGCATAGGTCACCATGCTACCACATGATACTTGTGCGCTTTGCTTGAAGTAAACTCGAAGTTAAACCTGCATTTTTGGACTCCCATGTGTTGCTTTGAATTAGTGTAATGTTTTGAAGTTACAAAACATAATGGAAATGGTGGAAGGGGAAAGATTATAGGTGGGTGTGGTGTATCCTTCGGTAATTTTCAAAGCTATCCGCAATAGTGTTAATCTCGTATTATCTGCAAACTTACTTATTCACCCATCAACATTTTTATCCAGGTCTTAAACAGCAGAGCTCCCAGTTTAGATCTCCGTGTACACCACTACTCACAAACTTCCAGAAGAATAAGTCCCACCAACCTCTCTGTTTTCCATAGGCAAGCCAATTCTGAATCGAAGTGGCCAAGTCATGCTGGATCCCAGCCATTGTTATCTTCTGGATGAATTTTCCATGAGGGACCTTGTCAACCATCTTACTAAAGTCCACATACACAACATCCACAGCTCTCACTTCATCAATCACCTTCTCAAAAAGCTCGAATTAATAAAACATGACCTGTTACACATAAAGCCGCACTGACTGTCCCTAATTTGGACATCATTTTCCAAATGCTCCTAGATCCCATCCCAAAGAATGTTCTCCAGTAGCTTCCCTGCCTCGGTCTAGAGTTTACAGGATTATCCTTATCCTCCATCTTGAATAAAGAAACAACACTAGCTACTCACTAGTCTTCCAGGAGCTTGTCTGTGGCTAGAGAAGACATGAAGATGTTGGTTAAGATCCACCTATTGCCTCTCTCAATTAATGTGTATGTCCTGTCAGGCCCTGGCGATCTACCCTCTTTAATCTCCATCAAGAGACCAAACATTACCTCCTTCTATATCTCAAAATGCTCCAGCACATTAACAGGCTCCAGACTGATCTTTTCATCCTCTACATCCTTCTCCTTGGTAAATACTGATGCAAAGTACTCATTTAGGACCCCATCCATGTCCTCTACCTCCAAGCACATTTTCTCCTCCTTTATTTTTGAGTGGTCCTATCTTCTTCCTATTTACCCTCTTGTGGTTAATGTATGTATAGAATGACTTGGGATTCTCTTACCTGCCAAGGACTATGGCCCCCTCCTGAATCTTCTAATTCTCCTCTTGAGATTTTTTCTAACTTCTTTATAATCGTCAGGGGCTTCATTTGATTCTTAGCTTTATAAACCTTACAAGCACCTCCTTTTTCTTCTTAATTAAATTCACCATCTCTCTCAACATCCAAGGTTCCCTTATCTTGTCCTTCCTTCCAAATGGAACATAGCTGCCCTTTACACTGACCAGTTAGCCTGTAGGGTAACATAACTAGGGAAATGTACTTAATTCTCAACCTCCAACACTGAGTTGGGGTTTCACTTTAAGAGACTGGTCTGATGTGCTGATATCATTACGTAAGGATTTTTAGTGCACTTTTGTGGTTAGGTTCTGAGGTCAATTAAACTGTGTTAAGGGTTTCATTAAACATAAAACACCTCACTTCATTTTATTTGCAAAAACCTATATTGGTGACCCTGATGCTCTAGGCTGATTCCAGAGTTATTGGACATGAAGGCCAACGCAGTCGCTTTGAAACTGTTGGAGATTTGGGAGCAAAATGCAGTTGCTTAGCTTGTACAAGCTGAGGCCCAATTTGCTCTGCGAGAAATCACCACCGATGAAACTAAGTTCTACTACATGGTAGCATCGCTCAACAATTCTACGGTGGCAAGAGTGGTGATTCTGCTTGAACACCAGCCTGAACACGATAAATACCGATTGCTGAACAGACTTTTGGACTATCAGAGTCAGGGCACGCCAAACAGTTTTTGTCCTTACCCGGTATCAGTGATGCTAGGCCTTCAGAGCTAATGAACCACATGCTGTCTCTACTGGGAAATCACTGTCCTTGTTTTATTTTTAAAGAACTCTTCACGTAGCAAATGACTGATCAAGTTTGCATAGCCCTTGCTAATACACCTGTGAAGGACTATAGGAGCTTGCTAAAATGGCTGATAGTTTGCCTACACTCAGCCAGGCAGTGGTGCATCATTCCTCCTCCTTTCTCTACCTCAGCAAGCCCGGTCAGCAAAGCCCTCAACAGAAGGATGCCTGCGGCTGTAAAACAGATGATGCCAGGCCTGTGTTTTTACCATGTTTGCTGACCGCCTTGCAGCTTCGATAGTGCCAGCGCATTGGGACGTCAGAGGTCTGTGAATACCATGGGTTCCAGCTGCTGGGGTTATCGACTGTTTACTATGGACACCTTTTCAGGGTGACACTTCCTGTGTGACACGGGTGCTCAAGTGAGCGTGCTGCCAGCATCGCCTATTGACGAGAAAGCCAAGGAAAACAAAACCTCGGAGGAGGCTGTCAATGGCAGGAGGATCCAGACTTCTGGGACATGACAGGGGACACTGCTTCAGTGGATGATGTTACACATGGAACTTCATCCTGGCTAAAGTAGCCAGATCTGAGCTCAGTGCCGATTTCCTGTGTGCCCAAGGGCTGTTGGTCGATCTTAAGAACTGCTGGCCTGTGGATATCAAGGACTTTGGGTCGTTATCCTGCTCCCCCAGTTAGTTCCCCACAACAACTCTGATAAGAGCATGCACCACGATAGCTGAGCAAATTCCCAAACCTCACCAAGCCCACATTCTTCACTACAGTCACAAAACACGGGGTCGAGCACCACGTGCCCTCAACTGGCCCGCCAGTCCATGCCCGCGCACGTAGACTGGATGCAGAAAAGCTGGCAACCGCAAAGGCTGAGTTTGCCAACGTGGAAAGACCCAGTATTGTACGCCGGTTGAATGTCCCCTGGGCATCAATCCCTCCAACTGGTTCCTAAGTCCGAAGGTGGTTGCTGCCCACGTGGTGATTACTGATGCCTTAGCAAGGCCACCGCACCCAATCGTTACCCGAACCCACTAATCCCAGTCCTCTCTAAACCTTTAGCGGAAAAGATAATTTTTTCCAAAGTCAATCTAGTTAGGGCCTACCGCCGGGTGCCTGTGTGCTCAGAGGACATTCCCAAAATGGCTGAGATAACTCCTTTTGGCCTCTTTGAGATTCTGCGCATGCCATTTGGACTGAAAAATGCAGCACAGACTTTCCAATGGCTGATAGACTCTGCATTAAAACCTTAGATTTTCTTTATGTTTACCTTGATACTTGTCTTCAGTTTGACCAAATCTGAACACGTATCTCATCTCCGCACACTTCTTTAGCACTTATGTCAACACAAGTTGATTGTTAACCCTGCTAAATGCCAGTTAGGGTTGTCAACCTTTGACTTTCTTAGCCATCGCATTTCTGCAGAAGGCTTGAAACTCCTCCCATCAAAAATAGCCGCTATTATGAGTTTCCCACCACCTCGCGCTACCAAAAACAACAGGAGTTTTTAAGATTCTAAATTTTAAATTTCTATCACCACTTTATTCCTCAAGCTGTTAAATTTATGCTCCCCCTGTATAGTGCGTTTAAAGGCAATAACCCTAATCAACGCTTGACTGATCAGCAGATATGACCAGGGCATTTGAAAATACCAAACAAGCTCTTTCCAATGCAACCCTACTGGTGCACTCACTCCTCGCCACGCCCATAGCCATTAATACTGATGCCTCAGATTATGCTGTGGGTGCTGTTGACAAATAGTTGGTCAGAAGCATGTGGCAGCTGGCAGCTCTACCCCCAGAAAGGAAGTACAACACATTTGACCGTGATCTTCTCAGTCTCTATCTGATTGTCCACCATTTTTGCTTTCTCCTAGAGGGTTGCCATTTCACAGCATTCATTGACCACAAACCCCTCGGTTACACGATGACCAAAATATCTGACCCTTGGTCTGTAGGGCAGCAATACCACCTGACCTACATACTTGAGATCACAACTGATATACAGTACAAGATATCAAGGGGAAAATGTCATGGCTGATTGTGACCCATGGCCATCCATTGACACCGTACACATAGGGGTTGACTATGTCGGCATGGAAGCCGACCAAGCTACTGACCCCAGAGGTCCAGGCTTACTGAACAGTAGTCACGGGCCTGCGGTTGGCTGACATTAATCTGAGGGAAGCTGAGGTTTCTCTCCTGTGCGATGTCTCAACCAGTCTCCCTCACCCCATTGTGCCCACAAACTGGAGACAGACTGTTTTCAACTCCATACATGGCTTCTTACATCCAGGCCAGAAGGCCTCACAGAAACTGGTTGCACTAAAGTTTCCTCAGAAAGGGGTGCATGACTGGACTGTGGCCTGTGTGGAGTGCCAGCGGGCAAAAATTAACCGTCATATTCAGGTGCCATTGGCACCTTTTGAGGTCCCCGAGCAACGGTTTGACCGTGTCATCATGGACCTTGATGATGGCCGCAGACATGGTTCATTCATCATCACCTGGGGGCACCCCATCTGATATTTCCTTTGACTACAGTCCCCAATTCACATCAGACGTCTGGGGTGCAATGGCCCAGAACCTTGGTGTTAGGCCACATTACACCACGGCCTATCACCCGCAGTCCAATGGTCTGTGCGAGCGGTTTCACCACTCCTTAAAGGCTGCTCTAAGGGCTTCGCTGTTGGACAAGTGTTGACACGATCATCTCCCATGGGTCCTGCTGGGGCTCAGAGCAGCCCCAGTAGAGGACCTGCAGTCATCTGCGGCTGAGTTGGTATAATGACAGCCATTATGAGTGTCAAGTGATTTCATTCCTGACACCACGACCGCCTGGCCAGCCTCTCAACAGCATTCCACCCTTCTCAGTAAATTCAATTCCTTTTCACCTATTCCTACCTCCCATCATGGCACGGAGTACAACTGGGTTCCTGTTGACCTACGTTCTGCCTCGTTTGTTTTTGTCCGCCATGATACACACCAACCCCTTCGGCTCACTTATGATGCCCCATTCCATGTTTTCGAATGGAGAGAGAAGACTTTTATCATGGATAAGAGGGTAAACCTGAATGTATTTTGGTGGATTGCCTTAAAGTGGCCCACCAAGATCTGGAGAATTCCACTGCCATGCCTGCGGCTCACAACATGACCATGAACATGACAGCACACCTCTGGACAAAGCAGACGCCCTTGCTGTTCCTCCACCCTTGGAACACAGGACACGAGCTGGGTGGCTCGTCTGAGCTCCAGACAGACTCAGAAGGCCGGTCGTAGTGAATAATGGGGGCTGGGGGGGCTATGTAGGGTAATGTAATTGGGAGAATGTGCATAGTTCACAACCACTGACATCGAGTTGGGGTTTCGCTTTAAGAGACTGGCCTGACATGCTGACGTTACGGAGATTTTTAGCATGGTTTTGTGTTTAGGTTTTGGAGTTAAATAAGATGTGTTACGGGTTTCATTAAACATGAGATGCCTCACTTCGTTTTATTTGCGAAACCCTACAAGTCCTTAAATATCCGCCACTTGTCAGTTCTGCACTTGTCCAAAAACAGCTGTTCCTAGTTAACTCTGCCTAGTTCCTGCTGAATACTCTTATAACTTGCTCTGCCCCAGTTTGGTGCTCTACCACAAGGTTCATACTTATCTTTTATCTATAGCCATCGTAAAACTTAAGGAGTTGGGATCATTGTTCACTAAGCGTTCTCTCACTGAAAGATTGGGCATGTGGCAGGCTCATTTCCCAACATCACGTCCAATACATCAGGCCCTCATTGGACTATCTGTATACAGTATTGATTTAAGAAACACTTCTGGATGCACCAAACAACTTTTGCCACAACTAAACCTCTTGCACTAAGGGAGTCACAGTCTATATTGTGAAGGTTAACGTCATCCGTGACAACAACCTTGTTGGCTTCACACCTTTCCTTAATCTCCTGCACATCCTTAATATCCTTACTGTCCTGGTGGCTATTGGGTATTTAGATTAGATTAGATTATGAGGACACTCAGTCCTCGTTTATCTCCATTAAGAAATGCATGCATTAAAAACTGATACAATGTTCCTCCAGTATGATATCACGGAAACACAGGACAAACCAGGATTAAAACTGACAAAACCACGTAATTATAACATATAGTTACAACAGTGCAAAGCAATACCATAAATTGATAAAGATCACACCATGGACACGGTAAAAAAAGAAGTCCCAATAACCCCATCATCTCACGCAGACGGTAGAAGGGAGAAACTCTCCCTGCCTCCAAGCGCCGCAAACTTGCCGATGCATTGGAAGCACCCAACCGCAGCCGACTCTTGAGTCCGTCCGAAAACTTCGAGCCTCCGACCAGCCCTCTGACACCAAGCACCGAGCACCATCCACTGCCGGGCGCTTCGACCCCGCCCCAGCCGCCAAGCAACAAGCAAAGCCGAGGACTCGGGGCCTTCCTCTCCTGAGATTCTGGATTACACAGTAGCAGCGGCAGTGAAGCAGGCATTTCAGAAGTTTCACCAGATGTTCCTCTGTGCTCTCACGTCTGTCTCCATCAAATCAGGATTGTGCACAGCACCCTACTTGACAGATAACAGATATCATTCACCGGAGTGGCTGCTGCGAGCTGTGTCACACCACCGTCTTCTCCTCCCGACTTACTGGGGAGGGGTGGGAGTGCTGGGGTCTGTAGTCTGTCGTGCACCTGTGATATGGTCCGATTAAAGCATGCCCCCTCCCACCCTGGTCCCTTTAGTTCTTTCTATCTTTTCTGGAACTTACTGTTCCAGAAACCAGAGGGAAAGTGAAACAGTTAACAATTTGCGAACAATACATAACAAAATGCTGGGGGAACCCTTTTCTCAGAACAATTTGCCAGCGAACTAGCTTCCCCGTGTGAATTTACACACTGAATTGAAACTTTTATTCAGCACTGGGTTTAAACCTTTCAGTTGCTGTTAGATTTAAAATATAAATTTTTAAATTACATTATATTAATATTAAAATTCATTTATCTTTGTTTTGTCTTTTAACACAAGCATTAACACATTCCTGTTAACCAGTGCTGCATGAATCCAGCTAACAGAGAAGCTTATGACTTTGCAAGAGCAACAAAGAAAATAGCATGAAGTGGGACTCTTCAACACTGACTGTGGTCTGGTTTAAGGTGTTGGAAGGTGTTTGAGATAGTATTGCATGTGTATAAAGAAAGTGGTTTTGTGTGTCACTTAGAGTGTTTTTTCCTGTCTCTCATTTGCTGGGAACCCGGACAGTTCCTATTAGTGCCTAAGAAATGCACAGCGATGCCCTTCCTGCCTTTAGCCCAACAACTGTCCCCGTTTTCTTTCTCCCCGACAATTGCCGAATCCCTTTCAAACACGAGAAAACCTGCAGATGCTGGAAATCCAAAGCAACACACACAAAATGCTGGAGCAACTCAGCAGGCCAGGCAGCATCAATGGAAAAGAGTAAGCAGTCGACGTTTTGAGTCGAGACCCTTTATCAGGACTGGAAAGGAAGGGGAGAAGTCAGACTAAGGCGAGGTGGGGGGGAGGAAGAAGTACAAAGTGGCAGGTAATAGGTAAAACTGGGAAGGGGGAGGGGGTGAAGTAAAGAGCTGGGAATTTGATTGGTGAAAGAGATAAAGGGCTGAAGAAGGGGGAATCTGATAGGAGAGGACGGAAGACACTGGAAGAGGGGAAGGAGGAGGAGCACCAGAGAGAGGTGATGGGCAGGTAAGGAGATAAGGTGAGAGAGGGAAACAGGAATGGGGAATGGTGCAGGAAAGGGAGGGTGCAGGACAATTATCGGTGCTATTGTCCCCCGCACCTTCACCGACCCTATCGACTCTGGGGATCTCCCTTTCACTGCCACCAACCTCATAGTTCCCTTACCCTGCACCTTCCGTTTCTACCTCCTATCCAAGATCCATAAACCTGACTGATCAGGTGGACTTATTGTTTCTGCCTGCTCCTACCCCACTGAACTTGTGTCTGCATACCCCGACTCTGTCTTATCTCCCTTGGTTCAGTCCCTTCCTACCTGCATCTATGACATTTCACATACTCTTGATCGCTTCAATGACTTCAAGTCCCCTGCCCTGATTGTCTCATTTTCACCATGGATGTCCAGTACCTACACACCTCCATCCCCCATCAGGAGGGCCTTAAAGCTCTCCACTTCTTTCTAGACAACAGACCCAACAAGTTCCCCTCCACCACCAATTTCTTCCATCTGGCAGAACTGGTCCTCACTCAATAATTTCTCCGTCAGCTCCTCCCTTCAAGCCAAAGGTGTAACCGTGGGCACTCACATGGCTTCCAGCTATGTCAGCTTTGGTGACATAGCTGAAACACTTAGATACACTTTCGTCAGCTACGTACAACAGTCCATGTTCCAAGATTACACCAAGATTTGCAGCTCTTTCTACGCTATATCAATGACTGCATTGGTGCTGCTTCCTGCACCCATACTGAGCTCGTCGACTTCATCAACTTTGCCTCCTACTTCAATTCTGCCTTCAAATTTATCTGGTCCATTTCCAACACTTCCCACCCCTTTCTCGATCTCTCTGTCTCTGTATCTGGAGGCAATCTATCTACTGATTTCTTTTATAAACCCACTGACTCATTGCTATCTGGACTATACCTCTTCCCACCCTGTCACTTGTAAAAATGCCGTCCCCTTCTCTCCATTCCTCTGTTTCTGCCACAACTGCTGTCAGGATGAGGCTTTTCATTCAAGAACAACTGAGATGTCCTCCTTGTTCAAAGAAAGGGGCTTCCCTTCCTCCACAATCAATGCTGCCCTCACTTACATCGCTTCCAACACGTCAGTCCATGGCCTCCTCTGCTGCCATGATTAGGCCATACTCAGGCTGGAGGAGCCACACTTTTATATTCTGTCTGGGTAGCCTCCAACCTGATGGCATGAACATCAATTTCAAAGTTCAAAGTAAAATTTATTATCAGAGTACGTACATGTCACCACATACAACTCTGTGATTCTGTGTCTGCAGGCATACTTAGCAGATCTATGGAACAGTAACTGTAAATAGGATCTGTAAACTGTAAACAAAGTGCAGATGCAGCTAATAAATAAATAGCATGAAATAACAAGATAAAAGAGTCCTTAAATGAGTGTAGTCAGCCATTTTTGTTCAAGGGCCTGATGGTTGAGGGGTAGTAACTGTTCCTGAACCTGGTGGTATGAGTACTGAGGCTCTTGTACCTTCTGCCTGACGGTAGCAGCGAGAAAAGAGCATGGTCAGGGTGGTGAGGATCTCAAACTTCTGGTAATTTTCCCCCCTTCCCCATTCCTGTGTTTTGTTTCCTTCTGTCACCTTATCTCCTTACCTGCCCAACACCTCCCTCTGGTGTTCCTCTCCCTTTTCTTTATTCCATGGTCTTCTGTCCCCTCCTTTCAGATTATCCCTTTTCCAACCCTTTATCTCTTTCAGCAATCAACTTTCAAGCTCGTTATTTCAGCCGCTCCCCCTCTCCCAGTTTCACCTATCACCTGCTACCTTGTACTTCTTCTTTCCCTCCCCCCCCACCTTCTCAATCTGACTTCTCCCCTTCCTTTTCAGTCCTGAAGAAGGGTCTCAGCCCGAAACGTCATCTGTTTACTCTTTTCCATAGATGCTTCCTGGCCTGCTGAGTTCCTCCAGCATTTTGTATGTGTTACAGATCCCTTCCAATACTGACAACTGCAAATACCTGCCCAGATTCTCTTGCATCACTTTTCCACTGTCAGCAGCCAGTCGCCCAGTCCGTATCTGCAATCTATTCAGAGACATACCATTGGATCTTTTCATTCCCTGGAGAGGGCAGATTGGTCTTGGTTTACTTTTCATTTGAATGACATTTAAAAATCATGATTCAAATTAAGTATACAAGCTAAATTCTATGTATACTGAGTGTAGCATTATCCTATATACTACAGCGTTAACCTTGGCATTATACTACATTGTGAATGAATTGGATGTAATACTACAGATTTTAGAGTTTAAAAGCTGGTGTATATTTCTTGCTGTATTTGGTAGGACCGTAGTTGCTTTATCTTTATTCCTAATTACAGAAAAGTTAGATCAGGTGGAGTTAAATGAAGATAAGGATAAAGTATACCTTTGTTATGTAGTGTAACGTTGTGTATCATCTTTGCCCTTCTGTTCAAATAGAATCCCAGTTCAAGTGTGGAATTAAGTGAGATTTAGAGCTTGTATCAAAGCTCTGGTTTTCTCCAGCATTAATAACTCTCAGCTTTAGGAGAAGATCCAAGTAATGCAAAAATAATGAGTGTGAAGTAAAACTAAGTCAGCAGCTGAATATAAGTGAGCAGGGATCTCAGGAACCTCTTGGCCATCTAAGTTTTTTGGATATAGGCTTCGATATAAATGATCCCCTTGATAAATTACATCTGCAGGGAACACTTTTTTAATGAGGAACAAAATCCATCCTCTGTTAAGTTTCCTACTTTAGGAGATTTGGAATGTCCAACGATCCCATGGTGGTGGCCAAGTTTTCTTTGTGGAAATTGGCAGATGTAGGACATTTTATTAAAAATAAAGAGCATATTCATCAGTCCCCAAAAACCAACATCCCACTCCTTTTCCTATATTTAGTGTAATGGCTTTGGTAGATTCATATACTATATGTACTCAGTGATAGCAATCTGACAGCAATGTTTTTGCACAACAACACCCTCGGGATCTAGTTTCACTTGCTGACCTCAGGAGAGAATGCCAGAAATGTTTTAATTACTAAAGCCATTATTCACACAGTTTTCTAAGTATACCAAAGGAATGTGGAAACTCTGTAAAGACTTACACATGATGTTACGTTTTTGCAACTCGGAAAACTAATTGAAAGGAAAACACAGGGGCCAGGGAGAATGTGTGTGCTTCGTTTTTCTTTTAGTAGGGTGCGCACTTGTGATGTGGTGACATAATGATGCATGCCATTCACCTACTTTTACATACCCATGCTGAATAGTGTAAAGAAACAATGCTTAATCAAACAATATAATTACAATATTAGTCAAATGTGACTGAAATATTAAATACTCAACACATGATTTTGCAAAGGAGCTGTCAGAGAGTGAGAAAGACGAGATGGAGTCCTTTGGTCCTACCACCCTACACCTTGTGCTTCTTTTTTCCCTCCCACCACCTTCTTATTACGACTTCTCTTTCTTTCCAGTCCTCATGAAGGCTGTCTGCCGGAAACATCGACTGTTTACTATTTTCCATAGAAACTGCCTGGCCTGCTCAGTTCCTCCAGCGTTTTATGTGTGTTCCGTTGGGTTAGTACCAGCTTTCCTATTCAAGTGATGAAGGGTAACATTTCACACAGACACTTGATTTATGATAGTTCGAATCTTTGATCGATATTTCCATTTTATTTTCATAAGTCTGAGAGAGAACCCGTGGAGGTGCACCTGGAAAATCAAAAAGAGCAAGAATGCTCCGTTGCACATTGTAGGGTGAATTCTTCTGCTACTGAGAATATTGTTGACAGCTACATGTTAATTTAGCATAAATCAAAACAACGTACTTAACAGTAAGATTTCTAGTCATGTGATGGGTGCCACGTTCACAAGGTTTCTTTCCCTCACAGTGACAAGGATCCGTAAACAACAGAGTCCTATTGTATTTTAATCTGAGGATACCCCGGATCTCCTTCTTGCAGGCCTCTTCGAACGTATGCCTGGCAGTGTGCCACAAATGCTTTAGAAACGGATTGCTGGATCATATGGATATGAATTACATGACCACCGTGCTTCACGCCAGCTCTGATGTCAACAGCAATAAATCTTGCTTTGGTCAACAGCAGAGTTGTGGTTTAATTCTCATATGGTAAAGTCAACAGGCCAATCATTTAATTGTTGTTTAGATAGGGAAATTTGTAGATAGCTTGTTGAAATTTAACATGCTGTTTCAGAAATACCTGGCATTAACTCTATTCCCTCTGTGTTTTCTAAAACTGGTTGAAGATGCCCATCAACAAGTTACTCTTCCACCCAGAATGCAAACCCCTCCCTAAACACCTCCCATGGAACACACAATCTAGTCAGATTGCATTCTTATGGTGCATTTGATCCATGTTTTAGGACACTTTCTTCTCATTTCCCTCTGTAATCAATGAAAAGTAACATGTTTGTAATGATTCATCTGATTGAGAATAAATGATTCATCTGATTGAGTACTACAGCACAGAAGCAGACCATTCAGCCCATCTCGTCCATGGCAAACTGTAGTTGCACAACGTTAATAGTCGCTGTAACTTTATTGATCTGCACTACCGTTCAGGGACTACATTACGTCAAGATCTATACCACAGAGCTTGCCTCCCCCATTGCCAATCAACTGCAGTTCAGACTCCCTCATCCACTGCACTTTCTTTAATATACAGTATTTCTGTTTTTGCACATTTTAAAAAATATATTCAATATATGTAATTGATTTACTCGTTTATTTATTATTATGTTTTATATTTTTTTTCTCTCTCTGCTGAATTATGTATTGCATTGAACTGCTGCTAAGTTAACAAATTTCACGTCACATGCTGGTGATAATAAACCTGATTCTGATTCTGATTCTGTTTTTTTTGGCGTGTGCCTGCGTGTGTGCCAGTCTGTGCATCTGCGTCTGCGTGCGTCCGTGATGATGTCTTTTTCATGGCTTTTACAAGGGGCGGAGCGAGAGAGAGACTGTGTGGCGAGCCACTCCTCACACAGACATTTCGCAGTATTTTTCCTGTTTTTTTATTTTACAAGGTCGAGTTGCGATCTCAACACTCAACCTGGCACGGATGGAAAGCGTACTCAGGAGCGGACTCAACTAGTTTCGAACCCAGAAACCTCCGCTCCCGGGTCTGGTGCCGATATCATTGCGCCACCAGCAGGCCCTGATTCTGATTCTGATGTCAGCATAAAACCTTCTGAATTATCTCAAGTCCTGACCTGCAATTCCTTGATTACCTTGGCAACAATACCCATCTCCCGTCTACTAACTCCCTAATATCCCAATTATTCCATAGCCGCATTCAATCCCAATCACCAGATCACCAATCATCCCATCCATCCCTGATCCACCTGGCCCACCTGGCCCTGATGCCTTTAAAGTCAATAACCTGCAATTCTCTGCTGGACAACACCATTCCCACCTCCTATCCCTTCCCGCAACACACATAAAAATTGCTGGTGAACGCAGCAGGCCAGGCAGCATCTATAGGAAGAGGTACAGTCGACTTTTCGGGCCGAGACCCTTCGTCAGGACTAACTGAAAGAAGAGATAATAGTCCTGAGTAGTCTTTCAGTTAGTCCTGACAAAGGGTCTCAGCCCGAAACGTCGACTGTACCTCTTCCTATAGATGCTGCCTGGTCTGCTGCGTTCACCAGCAATTTTTATGTGTGTTGCTTGAAATTCCAGCATCTGCAGAATTCCTCGTGTTTGCGTCCTATCCCTTCCCAACTACTGCTGAGCTTTTGATGACAGACTCAACATTGTCTGGGCCTCCAGTGGGATCCGACTTCCAGTCCTGTTTTCCCTCTGCGTTGTAACGTTAGTGCACACCTACAGTGGCCCTCTCCAAACATTGGCCATTGTCCTTAGCTAGTTCCATTCTAATGTAGTTCTCTTTTAATTGTTCACTAAATTGACACACCCAGTTAGTCCTCAGGATAACTTCAGATGGGCTGTAAAGTGCCTCCAGTTTGGGAGATGGTAATTTGTAAGTACGTGATCACCTTTTGCCAGGTCCATCACAAAATGGAAAGCAGGAATCAATAGGAGCGGAACCAGATAAAGTGTTGTCAGAGGTTTTGGCTAAGCTTGGGCTATTTTTTCAGCAGATAAGTCAGTGTGATAAAACAACAAGAGAAAAATATGCAGGAAGATTGTTATTTAAAAGTGATTTGGTTTAAGGTTTATGCTTTGGCAGAATTTTAGATAACAAAAGCATTAGATAGACTGTCTGTCTGATGACACTAATTCTATTTGTCCCAGATTCATTGCAAGACAGGCCAGTAGTGGTCTGCAGAGCTGAGATTTGTTTCCTATTCTCCGTGAACATGAAGGCAGTTTTTTTCTTGCACCACGGCAGTAATGTATTCCCACAAGTCTGTTAGATGGAGACCTCCAGGATCTTAATGCGTTCACAGTGAGGAACCTTATAACTGGCTGCATGTGGGAACGGACTACTTCATAATCTCAGAAATTGTGAACAGAGTGGAATTACCGTCTATCAACTTAATTTCTAATCTTATGAAAGTTAATGATGAAGCAGCTAAAGTTTGGCCAAGGACATTGACCGAATAGATTGCTATACAGGAGCTGGTGGGGACTCAAGTCTGCTCTAAGGCATCTATGATTCTGTGTCCGAGAGCTCAAAAGATTGACAATTGATTACCTCAGCCACCTTCTTTTTGTGAGTGGTATAATTCCAAAGAGCAGAAAGCAATGGGAGTTTGGCCCCATATACTGCATGCCGGCACAGTTTGGAACATATGTACAATTATGATTAAAAACTGATTCCTCTGCACCTACCATGAATATCAGTGAATCTCACAGGACTGATTAAACAATTTTTAAAAATGGTGGAGATGCTGGAAATCTAAAATTTTAAAAAATGGGAAATACTGGAAATATTCAGCAGGTCAGATCTGTGAGAAAAGAAACAGTTAATATTCTGGTGAAGGTTCTCCATCCTGAAGCATTGACTCTGTTTTACTTCCAACAGACCTGCTGAATACTTGCAGTATTTTCTGTTTCTGTCACAAACTGATTGTTACCTTCTCACTCAGTTATTTTCATTTTACCTTTTTTCCACTCCTCTCCGAATTATTACACGAACATTATTACTAAATTTACTTAAATACATATCTAATTTTTGCCAAATGACAGTATATGGAACATACTATTCTTCCCAGTCTTGCACTTGCCTTCTTTCTGGAAGAGCTGATCAGATGGTATGGTAGCACTGCAGTTACTGTTGTTGCTTCACAGGTTCAGGGACCTGGTTTCAATCCTGACCTCTAGCATCATCTGGAGATGATGTTTTTCGCTGTGAATGTATGGATTTCTGCCAGGTGCCCTGTTTACTCCACTTTCCAAAGAGGTGGTGTTATTTATTCCTTAATGTAGACAAAACAAAGGGTGGGGTTGATGAACAAGTGTGAAACAATAAGTGCCAGGGAGAATGTGATTCCTTGCCGCAAGCTGGTAGGGATCTGATAGGCTGAATAACCTCCTTCTGTGGTGTAGTAAGTAGATCCCACTTCCCAGCTTGTTCACCATGTACAAGCAAATTAAACCCACCCTCCCATTTCATAAGATTTTGGCTGATCTCGTTATAACCTTAACTCTACATTCCTGTCCATATGCAATTTGGAGAGTTTACCTGCAATCTCTTTGTTTTCAATTATGTATCAAATTCTCTTTTGTACATTACAATTGAATCTGCTTCCAACACACCGCTAGGTAGGATGCTTTGAGCCATAACAAGCCCACTGTGTAAAAGGAGTTTCTACCCATCATTCGGTTGCTCTGTTATTAATTGCCTGTAAGGTTTGTACTCTTGTTTATAATTTTGCTGTTGTGGAAACAGTTTCCTGATTATCATAATCCCTCATAATTTGAAAACCTTTACTATTTTACCCTGAACCTCTTAACTCTACAGAGAAAAATCATAAGTTCTTTAATTTCTCCAAATAATTGAAGTCTAACATCTTTGACAGCACTCAAGTAAATTCTCTCTGTATCCTCTCCAAGACCTTCTAATCTTTTCTAAATTGTGGTGCCCAAAATTGGGCACAATTGAGGGAGTTTATTCCATGACATCAATAGAGATTATGAAGGGCACTTTGACAAGTTTTTACAGAGCACTTGCCTTCTGTTTTAACTTGCCAAGTGTCCTGTATCCTGAGGAAAATGTTTCCCTCAGAGCAAGAGGAGTAATCTGCTCTATCAAGCATATATATTTGTATTTGAGACCTCTCTGAGCACAAATGTAATTTTCTCATATATGTGCATCTTTAATTGTTTTCCCATGTTTTCATTCTGGGGACATGGGCTGCATTTTCTGTCCTCCCCACTTAATCTAAAAGGATAACTCCGAGCCTTCTTTTCAAACTGGTGCACTTTGTTTTGACGATTATACAGAAATGAGTGGCTTGCTTTTCAGGGGATCAGTATAGCTTTATATTTCTAGATTTTCTTTCGGGGGTTCATATTTTACCCAAATGTCCAGGCACTGTATTTCAGTTCATATTGTACCTCTTAAAACAAACATCTTCCCCACTAGTTCTTTTGCTAATTCTACTTTCTGTCAGGAAATGTAGAGGAGGCTTAACCCACAAGTAGAGCAGTAGAGACAATTCAGCGAGGAACGATTAATTTAATAGTAAACTAGGAAAATAACAAGCCTCGAAGGGCCACAACATGAAAGAGAACAGATACTAAACACCACTGACAATAAAGTAATTGAAGGCTAGGAGCAATTAGTTGAGGCTGGCTGGTGGGTTTAAATAGGCTGCAGGTGATGAGTTGGAAACAAGCGGCAGGTGACTCCTGTTAGCTGGGGAATGTATGTGTAGTTAGCAGCTAGGATAGCCTTCTGCACCCTCTTTCAAGCATTTTGGTAGCAGCGAACCAGGGCCCTGATGGATGGACCTCCACTGTTAACTCCTCCGCAGGGAACAATGGGTTTTAGCAGCCTTGAAGCACTTCAAAGGGTGAAATTCCTGTGGCAGAATCTGTCATATGCCTGAATGGCTGGACAGGGATGAGGAGTGGGTAGACTGGGTATTTCAAACCTCACACCTATTGAGCATGGTCAAAATTTTTGGGGCTATTAGGGGGGAGGATAGGAGATTCTGTGGCTGCAAAAGAGATGCTAAGATGGGGTGTGTTGCCTCCCAGGAGCTAGGGTCCAGGATGTCTCAGAGTGGTTGCAGAATATACTTAAGGGGGAGGGTGAGCAGCCAGAGGTTGTGGTGTATATTGGCATCATTGACATAGTAGAAAGAGGGAAGAGGTCCTGCACAGGAGTTAGGAAAGAAGCTGAAGAGCAGGACCTCTAAGGTTCCAAGGTAGTAATCTTTGGATTACTTCCTGTACCACATGCTAATCAGGGCAGCAATTGGATGGTAGTACAGATGAATGAGTGGCTCAGAAACTGGTGTAGAGGGCAGGATTCCAGGTTCTTAGATAATTGGAACCTTCTTTGGAGCAGGGGTGACCTGTACAAGAAGGATGGGTTTCACCATAACTGAGGGAGGGACCAATATTCTGGCCTGGAAGTTTTGCTAGTGTTACTCAAGAGGGTTTAAGCTAGTTCAGCAGGGCGATGGGAGCCAAAGCATCAGGTCAGAAAATGGAGCGATGGAGAGGAAGGTAGACATCAGGGCCAGTAAAAACTAGGCAGGAGAAAAGTAATAGATATGATGGGAAAGATAGTTTAAAGTCCGTGCGTTTTAATGCTAGCAGTGTTATGGGTAAAGGTGATGAACTTTGAGCATGGGTCAGTACATGAACTATGATGTTGCAGCCATTACAGCGACTTGGTTGAGAGAAGGACTGGAATGGGTTCTTAATGTCCCAGGGTTTTAATGTTTTGGAAAAGATAGAGATGGAGGTTGTGGGGGGGGGGGGGGTTGACTAATCAGGGACAGTACCACAACTGCACTCAGATGGGACAATGAAGTGCTTGTCCACCGAGTCTATATGGGTAGAACTCCAAATATAGGAAGGGTTCAATCACTCTGGGATCGTACTGCAGACCTGCTTAATAGCCACCCGGATATTGTGGAACAGACATGCAGACAGATTAGGGAAAGGTGTGAAAACAATAGAATTGTTGTCTTGGGGATTTCAACTTGCCTAATATAAACTAAGACTATCAGAGTGCAAGAGGTTCAGATGGGACAGAATTTGTTAGGTGCATCCAGGAAGGTTTCTTAAATCAATATGTAAGTAGCCCAACAAGAGGAGAGGCTGTACTTGACCCGATGTTGTGAGCCTGGCCAGTTGACTGACCTTTCAACGGCTGAACTGTTAGGGATCAGTGACTACAATGCCTTAAGTTTAGAGATGGCTATGGATAAGGATGCATATGGACCTTGTGTCAGAGTATTAAACTGGAGCAGGGCATATTACAAGAGCATTAGGCAGGAACTAGGGAGAGTTCACTGGGAATAGCTGTTTTTGGGCAAGTCCACATTTGATGTGTAGAAGGTGTTTAAAGACACAGAGTACAGGACAGGTATGCTCCAGTAAGAGGAAATGACAGGAATGGCAAGGTAAGAGAACCTTATGTTGAGGGAGACGATGAAATTAGTCAAGAAGAAAAAGGAAAAGTATGAGAAGCTCAGAAAGCTAGAATCAGACCGAGCCCTTGAGGATTATAAAGAAGCCTGAATAGAAAATTAGGAGAGTCAGGAAGGGGCCATGAAAAGTTCTTGGTAAGTATGATTGAAGAGAATCCAAAGGTATTCTATTCATACATCTGGAGCAAGAGGATAACTAGGTAGAGGGTAGGAGCACTCAAAATAAAGGGAGGAATATTTGCATGGATTTGGAACATTGAGTGAGTTGGGTGAGGTCCTTAATGAGTACCTTACATCAGTGTTTACCAAGGAGCAGGACATGGAAGGTAGGGAGACCTCTGCTGAGTGTACTGATATGCTTGGGCCTTTCAAGGTGAAGCAGGATGTAGGATCTCTTAAAGAACACTAAGGTGGATAAGTCCTCAGGCCATTGGGGTATACCCCAGGTTACTAAGAGAGGCAAGGGAAAAGATTTCTAGGGCTTTGACCAATATCTTTGTGTCCTCACTAGCCACAGGTGAGGTCCCAAAGGACTGGTGAGTAGTAAATGGTCCATTATTCAAGAAGGGAACGAGAAATAATCCTGGAAACTATGGACCAGTGAGTCTCACATCAGTGGCAGGGAAGTTACTAGAGAGAATTTTTAGGGATAGAATTTCTGAGCACTTGGACAATCAAGGCCTAATTAGTGAGAGCCAGCATGGCTTTATGTGGGGAAAGTCCTATCTTACTAAGTTGATTTGCTTTTTGTTGAGATGATGAGGGTGATCGATGAAGCTAGAACTGTGGATGTTGCTTACATTGATTTTAGTAAGGTGCTTGACAAGGTCCCTCAGGAGAGACTCATCCAGAAGATTAAGGTGCATGGATCTCATGGTAATTTGGCTGTTTGGATTCAGAACCGGCTTGCCCATGGAAGACAGAGGGTGGAGGTTGAAGGGACTTGTTCTAACTGGAGGTCTGTGATTCGTGGTGTTCTACGGGTATCTGTACTGGGACCTCTGCTGTTTGAAATGTATAAAAGTGACCTGGATGAAAATGTAGATGGCTGGTTTAGTAAGTTTGCAGATGATGTTACCAAGATTGGTGGAGTTGTGGATGGTGAAGAAGACTGGAGAAGAATACAGCACAATAGAGATCAGTTGCAGATATGGGTGGAGAAATGACAGATGGAATTTAACCCTGATAAATGTGAGGAGCAAATGCCTTATGGTGCACATCTGCTAATGGTGATTGTGGAGGAGGTGTTGTTGCCATCCAGTCCTTGGTCTTACTGATATTGAGTAAGAGGTTTTGTTGTGACACCACTCAACCAGCTCCCTCCTGTATGCCTCCTTGTCATCATCTGAGATTCTGCCAACGACAGTTGTGTCATCAACAAATTTGTAAGTGACATTTGAGCTGTGCCTAGACACACAGTCATGAGTGAAAGTTTCCTCTTATCTTTTCAGTCTAAACCATCTATAATTTTGAATACCTATTTTAATTCAGACTTCCAGATTATTAATCTGGCAATTTTACAACAATGTTGGAGTGCTGAGATGTACAGTGAGGAAAGAAAATTTTGATTAAAATATAACATGAGTTTTCAACACCTACTCCTTGTACTCATTGGCAAAATCCAAAAGTAATTGTGTTGTAGAACCTTTGGGTGGACAAAAACAAAGTTTTGACATAAGGTTTTGCAGAGTCTGTGTCAGTACAGGCAGCAAGGACATGTCATCTAGGTTAAGTAATGGTTCTTTGAATTGGACAAAAGTTGTGAGATTAGTGTGATAGTATTTTTGGCTCTGGTTCTTAACGCCTTCATAAATTAGTGGCAGGAAGGCAAATTTAATGATGCATCGTGATTTTTCTTGGCTTAACATTGGCAACCAGGAGAACAATAGTTTGCTTACATTTGCTACTATGAATGAGTTATCAGATAATAACCACACACTTCAAATATTTTGTCCTCTGCCTTGAAAGGATTTGCATCTAAAGAAATGTGTTGCAGTTCTGTTAAATTTTCAAATATTTACAGTACAGCCTTTTACCTTGGTGTGTTGAAATTATTTTGCCATTGTTATTCACTGAGTCTGAATGGAGTTGACAGTCCTAAACCTAATACTTGATTTTTAGATCTGCTGAGAGTTATGTAGATTTTTGAAAAAAAAATCCAAGGCACTATGCAAAGAAGAACAGAAATACTTTGGTGTGGTAGTTTATTAAATTGTTCCTGGTACAAACTAACAGTCATGATTTTGCACATTGTAGGACTGATCACATTTCAAAGTACTTACTTCCCAGCTTAATGACATCCCTAAAATGGTAAAAGGTGCTAGATAAATGCAGCAGTTTGCTTCCTTTCTTTATTCCAGTAACTTTATTAAGCAGACATCCTCTTACTGTTCTGAGACTACACGGTCAGAGCTGCCATCATTTGGACGTGGAATAATATTAATATTCTCTCATGAGGATTTGAAAACTATGAAACTACAGTGTGAGGAGGAAAATGGGAGCTTTCTGCATGTCCTGGCCAGTAACTTGCCCTGCAACGGTAATTCTGCTTCAAAATTATTTACTTGCTTGAAAAATGTTCTGGAATATCTTGGGATGCTGGAAGGCCCAAAGTAAATGCAAGTCCTCTCTTCTTTGCCAAGTGGGCTCAAATTGGTGATTGTCAGAATCAGAATAAGATTTAATATAACTAGCATATGTCTTGAAGTTTGTTGTCTTTGCTGCAGCAGTACAATAATAGGGAAAAAACAGTGAATTACATTAAGTATATATACTGACTGGTTAAATTAAATAAGTAGTGCAAAAATAGAAATTTTAAAAAATGGGTAGGTAGTGTTCATGGGTTTAATGCCCATTCAGAAATCAGGTGGCAGAGGGGAAGAAGCTGTTCCTGAATCATTGAGTGTGTGCCTTCAGACTTATGTACCTCCTTCCTGTTGGCAGCAATGGGAACAGGGCAGATCTTGGGTGATGGGGGTCTTCAATGATGGATGCCGCCTTTCTGAGGCAGCACTCCTTGAAGATGCCCTGGATATTATGGAGGCCAATGCTCATGATGGAGCTGTCCTTACTTGGTCTGGCTTGTACTGTATGGTGTCCCATTTTAAGATTGTTGACTTTTAGATGCTATCAGAAGGTGCCTTTAAGCCGTTGTTCTTAGCAAAATGTGGGTTGAAGAATGGATGTTGTTTGTTGCCAGTGACAGATTCATTCCAGCAGTAAAGTCAGAAGGAAACTGAGGAATATCAGCCAGGAAAAAAGGGAAAATTGAATCGCCGGAGTCTCCTGGGTACAGATTAAAGGGCAGGCAGCCAGGATGTGATAATTAGGGGCTTAAATATTGCCAGATAACTCCATCTGCCCATGTTAATAATTTTCTTTATTGATGAAAATTCAGTATTTTCTTTGGGAGAGGTCAGACTTCTCTAAGTTTGCTTAGAAGAGAATGCTGGTGTCTTGATTTAGACTCGTCCTCTCTTTCCCAGAAGAGCCTGGGATTCAGGGCCATGCTTATTCCAACAGAACATTTCTCAAGAGGTTTTACTTGAAAACCAAGACCACCCTGCATTCCATTGGCTGAATGGAAACTTTCCACTGGCTTTATACCAGGCTTCTCTATTCAAATCAATACTGCTGAGTTGTGGTACTTTGTGCTACATGGCCAACACACGTAGATGCCGACAGGATACAGAACAATGTTGCATCTAACAGCATATCTCAGTGACTATGCTCTTTTATAAGAGCTGTCAGGATGCTGAAGCAGGGACCCAATCACAGACTGTGCGCACTGTGATATTTATTGAGTAGCAAATCCAGAGGGGCAACAAAGTCAGCGTCAAAGTTCAGGCGGAGATAAAAAATTTCAGAGGAATCCAAAAAAATCCCGTATCGGACCACAAAGCACCTCAGCGTGTGGTGAAAACTGCCCAGCGGATTATTAGCACCCAATTGCCCACCATTGAGTACATCTACCATAAACACTGCCTGGGCAGGGTGAAAAGCATTATCAAGGATGCATCTCACCTTAACCATGGACTCTTTACTCTTCTCCCATCCGGTAGGCGCTACAGGAGCCTCCGCTCCCGCACCAACAGGCACAGGAAGGGCTTCTTCCCTGAGGCTGTGACCCTGTTGAACCTCACATCACAGCGCTAAGCAGTATTGCACCCGTATTGTACTGTCTCAGTACTTTTATATTTGTGTGCTGTAGCACTTACTTTTTATTCGCAGTTATTTTGTAAATAACACTATTCTTTGCATTTCTGGTCAGATGCTAACTGTATTTCATTGGCTTTGTATCTGTACTCAGCATAATGACAATAAAATTGAATCTAATCTAATCTAAACCAGAATTGGGAAATAGGCAGAGTCGATATTCAGACGGACAGAGTTCAGATACGAATGCTGGAAAGGCTCAGGGACATAGAACATAGAATAGTACAGCACAGTACAGGCCCTTCAGCCCACAATGTTGTGCCGACACTCAAACTCTGCCTCCCATATAACCCCCCACCTTAAATTCCTCCATATACCTGTCTAGTAGTCTCTTAAACTTCACTAGTGTATCTGCCTCCACCACCGACTCAGGCAGTGCATTCCACGCACCAACCACTCTCTGAGTAAAAAACCTTCCTCTAATATCCCCCTTGAACTTCCCACCGCTTACCTTAAAGCCATGTCCTCTTGTATTGAGCAGTGGTGCCCTGGGAAAGAGGCGCTGGCTATCCACTTTATCTATTCCTCTCATTAACTTGTACACCTCTATCATGTCTCCTCTCATCCTCCTTCTCTCCAAAGAGTAAAGCCCTAGCTCCCTTAATCTCTGATCATAATCCATACTCCCTAAACCAGGCAGCATCCTGGTAAATCTCCACTGTACCCTTTCCAATGCTTCCACATCCTTCCCATAGTGAGGCGACCAGAACTGGACACAGTACTCCAAGTGTGGCCTAACCAGAGTTTTATAGAGCTGCATCATTACATCGCGACTCTTAAACTCTATCCCTCGACTTATGAAAGCTAACACCCCATAAGCTTTTTTAACTACCCTATCCACCTGTGAGGCAACTTTCAGGGATCTGTGGACATGTACCCCCAGATCCCTCTGCTCCTCCACACTACCAAGTATCCTGCCATTTACTTTGTACTCTGCCTTGGAGTTTGTCCTTCCAAAGTGTACCACCTGACAAGAGCATCTCCAAGTTGCAGTTTTTTTTTTGGAATGGTATGAGAATTAGTAGGCTAGAGTTAATGAAAAATGGATTGTTGATCATTAAATGATAGAAGTAGTAG
This sequence comes from Mobula hypostoma, assembly GCF_963921235.1. NCBI lineage: Eukaryota > Metazoa > Chordata > Chondrichthyes > Myliobatiformes > Myliobatidae > Mobula > Mobula hypostoma. The sequence goes on from NC_086102.1 coordinate 81,589,286, forward strand.
ATGGGTGACAGATGAGTTTATGGGGTAATGATGGACATATGAGATCAAATATGAGAAATGGAAAAAGAGCATCAGCAATTCCTTTGGCTCATTTATTTTTTGTGATCCTCGATGAATGTGTATGCATATAGATATTATGTGAAGCCAAACAATGTACATAGATGTGATTATTTTCACAGTGGTATAACCTACTAAAATTCACAGCAAGATATTAGGAGATAATGCTGTATCTATAGAAATTAACCCCATTCTGATCTTTCAAGAAATGTATTATCAACGTCACCTGAAAATAAAAACTTTCCTTGCACCGGGAGTGGGGGTGAAGTACATGGCTTTGTGTTAGGCATCTGCGGGTCAGTTGTGGGTTGTCTCAGACTCGGATGGTTGTGGGTTGGAGCTCCACTTTTGAGGCTTGGCCCCATATCCAAGCTGCCATTGCAGAGCAGATGTGGGAGAGTACTAGAATATCAGGATGTTCCATGGTCAGATACAAGGTAAAATCTGGGTCCGCACCTTTTTTTCACAGCTAGATAGAAGTCTCCATCACCCTTTTTAAAGAAAAGTGGGTAAATTCTCCTGGTAGTCTGGCCACCCTTTCTCCTTGAACCAATATCAACAGATTACCTGATGAATATATCATTACTGTCTGTGGGAGTTTACGGCACACAAATTACCAGCTTCATTTCCATCATCACATACATCAACAGTGTTTTAAGACATTTTGTGAACATGATGGGCACTGTTTAAATGTAACTTTTTTTCCATCCATCTGCCTTTTGGTTATCTTTGCGCAGCTGTTAACTTTACCAGTTTATGCCACAACATGGATTTTCCTCCCTGCTAGCTTGTCCTCTGTTGTACTAATGTGTTGAGTGGTATTTTCCTCAGCAATCCTGATGAAGAATCTCGGACTTTTTATTCCCTTCCATAGATTCTGCCCAACTTGCTGAGTTCCTCCATTTTGTGTGTGTTGCTCAAGATTTTCCAGCTTCTGCAGAATCTCTTGTGTCTGGCATTTTCAATAGATTTGCCACATTTTCTCTGTCAAGTTGTGCTTATTTTGGAAATTTGAGTTGGCTAATACAGCAAAGAATGTTGAGCTAATTGCACTAATAGTAGTGTAAATCTCTGTCTATTTGAGGGTGTACACTACAATTTAACAAAGGCAGAGTCCATGTCCTCTATTTCCATTACCACAAAATTCAGTGCATGCGTCAGACACGCTATTGATTTTTACATATACTGTGAATTAAAGCAGAGGGTAGCCTCTGTATAAACAGTGACTTTTTGCATTCCATTAGGGTTACACTGACCCTAAAGCTGATTACAATCTCCACAAGGCAGCAGCAATAAGTAAGCCTTTTGTTTCCATGTGAATCAAGATGTAATTAAAGGACAAAATTAGGATCTGGGCTGTCCTGACAGTTTTTGACACCCATTAAGGAAAAATAAATGTCATGCTTCATCCCTTGGGCTGACACTTCTTTCCAGTTATTCATTTGAAGGTTGATGCATTGTTGCTGCTCAAGAAAGGTTTCACTCATTACCGTACAAGTTGAATATTGAGAAATCATTTGTGGCCCAGTGCTGGATCTCTTGCCTCTAATTTGGAATGTTGTGTTTCATGCATCACCATAGAGGCTTGAGCTGAAACCCTCAGTTGACACTTCATTACCTTAAAATGGAAGTAAAATATGTTGATGTCTCACACACACACACACACACACACACACACACACGCACACGCACACGCACGCGCACACACACACACGCACACGCACGCACACACACAATGCTGGAGGAACTCAGCAGGCCAGGAAGTATCTATAGAGGGTAAAGAGCAGTTGAAGTTTTGGGCTGAAATCCTTCATCAGGACAGGACACGTTGAAGTGCTATCTTTCTGACTGGATGTTAAAGTTGAAGACCCAACTGTCCATTCAGGCAGATATTAAAATGTCTTGCAGCACTCTTTCAATAAGACATTGTCTGCCCCATTTTCTTGCCCGGTATATTTCTCTCACCATTATTACATTGCCTTTATGGCCCTTTAATGTGTGCTTATCAGATGCCATGTTTCATGTTATAACTCCAGCTACATGACAAGTGACTGATAGCACTTGTGATAGCCTGAGGCCACTGCACAGCTTTAGTGTTTCTTTCACTTATCTCCCATCAGAAACAAAGAACAAATTCATCTTTTAAATAAAGAACTCCACAGAAGTTTCACATATTGCAACCAGGTTTCACAATAGGTTTAAGAATGAACAACCCAGAAGGTTATGAATTATTATTTTGTTATCTTTCTATTCTTTCCATGGAGAATATTGTAAAATGATTAGAAACCATTGTCAATCGACTTTGCAAATGAATCAGGTTCACTTCCTCTTCCTTTTAACCTACTACCCGATTTCATTCTCAGTTTCCTTCTCTACATCCCCAATGATTTCAACTTCCATTCCTGTAGCCCTCTACTTGCCAGCTGTGTGTATAAACCTTTCCAGTCCGGATTCTGTACCTTCCTGCCATTTCCAGATTTAACCACTCGATTGCTGGCCCCACCGCCATCTTCTACTTTCTGTAAACTGCAAAATTCTACTGTGCCACCACAGGATCTCAAGGGCAACTATAAATCTAAGTCCTAAGCTTTCTGCTTGTACAAACATTTTGTGACCCAGACAAGTCGAATCTCATCATAACTTAGGCTTGATTATTTGAGTATACATCCAGAATTGCACTTGTTTGCATAAGGATTCATTTTAGTTACATCCCCTACTGCTTTTCAGCACACAAAGTGCAGCCAACTTTAAGTATTGAATTTCAGATTTCCACTCCCATATACTCATAAGTGCTGAGCTGAAGCAACGGATGAGCTACCCAAATGATTCATGTGCTTTTACAATTCTACGTACGCCCATGCCCTCTGTCACCTCTGCCTCACGTGCAATTCTTTAAAAAGCCAAAATTGAATTTTTGCCACAAGTAAGCCATACTTTTATCATCAAGACTTTGTATAATTTCATTGATCTTCTGTACCACCAAAGCACGACGACACCCTGCTGCTTCTCCAACCCAATTTTGCCTCTATTCAGGAGGCTAGTTTTGTGTTTATTTTCCATTCAGCTTTCTTAATAAATCGGGCTGCTCTCCTTTTTATAAAGTTAAACTGGTATACCTCTTACATGTATTAGGGGGTCAGCCACAAAAGATCTACAGAACGGATTCACAAAGGATTGATTTGCCTGAGCAGTGAGCTCATTATCTCATTTATAGCATTCTCAGCCTTTGACAACAGAATCGGATTTATTTGAAGGAAGTTTTCAAATGTATCGTTGTCTTTGCGCTGATATATTTTTTAAAGTGAATCAGCAGTAGTTCAGCTGTGTGCACAAGTCAGCCTTTCTGCCGTAAAACTGATTTTTATTTTAAAATTCATGCCCACATGCTTATTTCAGATTTTAATCTGACGGCTTTGTTGAATATCACGGAAAATTAAACAGCAGCCATGGTTAATTCTGAAGTTTTCTCTCCCGTTTAGAATGTATTTCAGCAGTGCATCAGTTTGCCCTATTCAGTAATAAATCAACTTGTTTAAGATCTAATTGAGTCCAGTAAGGGGCCACATTCCTAAAGGCTGTGATCATTTCTACATATGCTTGAGATTGGAGGCAAGACACAATCACAGATCCTATTTTATTAACCAAAGCAGACAACTTCGATCCCGTGAAAAGTGTAAGAGGAAGGAAAACTACCATTTTTTTTAGATTTAGATTTTAGATTATGAGGGCACTCAGTCCTCGTTTATTGTCATTTAGAAATTCATGCATTAAAAAATGATACAATGTTCCTCCAGTATGATACCACAGAAACACAGGACAGATCAAGATGAAAACTGACAAAACCACATAATTATAACATATAGTTACAACAGTGCAAAGCAATATCGTAATTCGATAAGAGCAGACCATGGGCACGGTAAAAAAAAGTCTCGAAGTCTCACGCAGATGGTAGAAGGGAGAAACTCTCCTTGCCATGAGCTTCCAGTGCCGCAAACTTCATTTCCAGTCTGACGGTGTGCCATTTGAGAAGATCTTGGAACTTGGGGCATTGCAAAGAGACATCATTGGACATTGTACAATATTTAAGGAGAATTTGTTAATCTTGTGCCCCCTCAGGCTCGGCCGGAACGTGTTCGTCTAGGGAAAGATAACTTCTGGCTCCGTCAAACTGAGGAATGTTGTTTGTGTGGATGCTGCATGATGTGTTGCCCGGTTACAAATCCACACCACAAAATATCAGACAATACACCATATGCAATTAAATGATTGAACTTTATAAATATTAATCTGAATAGAGGTTTAGTAAAGAAAATAAAAAGAAAAAGGGCCCATTTTAAGGAAAAAGTCAAAAATGTACATTGGGGCTCACAAATACAGCCGTTCGTCAACCATCGACCTCCTCCGAGTATCGCCAACCTTCGGACCCTCACTCCCCGTCCACTCCGTCTGGTGGTCTCCCTACTCTCACCACATGCGTCTTCCTTCTTCTTCTCTCACCGACAAAAGACCGCAAAAATCTCTCTTCCAGACTCACAAAAAAGAACAGAATTTCTCTCATTGGATAGTCCCCACATTCCAAAGCCCCGTTATCTCTAGTCATAACCCAAACACTGCTGCTACAGGGAAACCATTACATTAGCAGTGAAGCATTACAGAGAGGCCATTACATTAGCAGTGAAACTTTATAGCATGTTACATTTCGACATTCAAATTACACATAGCAGAAAGTCAAGTTAATGATAGAAAGCCTAAATGATAGCTACAATGGTAAGCTGACTGGCGAATTGGAACAATGGAATAAAGGACACAGTTTTATCAAGCTGTGATCAGTGGTTCATGCTCCAACTTTCTGAACCTGTTGGAAACATCCGCCTACAGACATTGGAAGACTCCAGACAAACTGTTCCAAAGAATATCACTCTGTATGGACTCCAGCCACTGTTTACATGCAGTGTCTGCACCTGTTTATGCAATCTTGGAAGCTATCCAGATTTTGGCTCTTGGAGCGCAATTCTTAGCTTGGGAGAAAAAAAAATCTGCACACAGTAAACGTTTAGTTCATGTCTGTTCATTTGTACCTTCATTAATTCTCCTCCTGATATATGGCTGCTGAAATTGCCAGCAGCAATAGCAAGCGTGCACACACCAAGCTGTCAAGCAGTTTCATCCGTGGAATAATTAAGACTTTTGCACAGTATCTCGCATCAAAGACCACAGAGCTTTTAGCCTAAGATATTCTGTTCTTCTCGAGAAAAGTCTGTATAATTTGTCTTTTTTTGGAAAAAATGCGAACATTACTTACAATAACCGACAAAGCAAGAACTTGTTAATGTCTTTGTAGGTGGTCTGTTAATCAGTCTTATAAATGCTTGTAACTGTTATGCATAATAATCTTCTGTACACACGGAACTTCAGGGCATGTGTGTGCAGTTTATTCCAGACGAACAACAAATACCACATGTGTTAATATGACATATATATCGGTCTCATTACATCACTTACCCATGTGATTCATTTACATACAACACCCTGTGTGTGAGTAGCTTTTCCAATGTTGCCTGAATCCCAGAGTGGAGGAAATTAAAGCACACAACTGCCAACCTGGACACAGCAAACTTTCACAAACAGAAGATCTGGAAAAACTCTGGCTCTTTTGTAAAAGCTGTGGTTCTTTTGGACATAAAAACTCGGTGGTTGTTTTGGAAGTAAGTTCTGTGGTTCTTTCACAAAAATATGTAGTGAACTTCACATCCACCTAATTGGGCAGATGACCTCAATGTACCATCTTCTCTGAAAGAAGGCATCACAGATAGTATAGCCCTAGGGTTTTTGTATTGTCTTAAATTTGCCCTTTCTGACATAGTTAAATGACTTAACAAAGAAGGCTTTATACAAGTGTCAAAGAAAAAGGACAATGTTTTGTATTTACTGGCACAAAACCTTGAACATAATTAATATGTGCTTCACAGAAGCGTTATGAAATGAAGTTTGACAGTGAGAGGCAAGGGAATAGATAATCAAAATCATAGAACGTAGAATATTACAGCATAGCACGAGCCCTTCGTCCCACAATGACATGGCAAACTTTTAAATTACTTTAAGGTCGACCTAAACCTTCCCTCCACAAAAGATGTTTCTATCATATTTGTCCCTATCTAAGAGTTTCTTAGATCATATTGAAATGGTAGTTTTTGTTTCAGAAATGCCTTAGTATAAGAGAACTAAACTGCTGATATGCTTAGGAAAGGAATTCTAGTTCAGAGGTTATCCAACTGAAAACTTACCAATGAAGGAATCAGTAAGATCAAGAATGTTGAAGGAACACAGAGAGCTTTGTAGGGCCTGCAAGAGAGTTAGTAGATATGGAGGAGCAAAAGCATTTAAAACCAGTGATGAGAATTTGAAATTGCAGTATTGATGTATTGAACAGCAGTGAAGGTGAGGGAATGCAGGGATGAGGGAGTATGGGGCTGAGGGAGTATAGGGGTGAGGGAGTACGGAGATGAGGGAGTATAGGGATGAGGGAGTACGGAGATGAGGGAGTACGAAGATGAGAGAGTACGAGGATGAGGGAGCACGGAGACGAGGGAGTATGGGGACGGGGGAGTACAGGGATGAGGGAGTATGGAGATGAGGGAGTACAGAGATGAGGGATTACGGAGATGAGGGAGAATAGAGATGAGGGATTACGGGGATGAGGGAGTTCGGGGATGAGGGATTTCAGGAATGAGGAAGTAGCGAGATGAGGGATTATGGGGATGAGGGATTTCAGGAATGAGGGAGTAGGGAGATGAGGGATTACGGGGATGAGGGAGTATGGAGATGAGGGATTATGGGGATGAGGGAGTACGGGGATGAGGGATTTCAGGAATGAGAGAGTAGGGAGATGAGGGATTACGGAGATGAGGGAGTACGGAGACGAGGGAGTATGGGGATGAGGGAGTACAAAGATCAGGGAGTACAGGGATGAGGGAGTATGCGGATGAGGGAGTATGGGGATGAGGGAGTATGGAGATCAGGGAGTACGGAGGGCATGTCCTGGGTGATGGGATTCCTTATAATAGGTGCCACCTTTTTGAGGCATCACCTTTTGAAGTGGTCCTCAGTACTGGGGAGCCTGGTGCCCATGATGGAGCTGGCTGAGTTTACAGTTTTCCGCAACTTTTTCCAATACAAATATCATTGGCCCCCCCCCACCATACCAGACAGTGATGCTCCCCATGGTACATCTGTAGAATATATGCAAGAATCTTTGGTGACATACCAGGACACCTCAAACTCCTAATGAAATATATCCGCCGTTGTGTCTTTATAATTGCATCATTTTGTTAGGTACAGGGTAGATCTTCAGATGTTAACATGCAGGAACTTGAAACTGTTCACCCTTTCCACTGCTGACTGCTCGATGTGGACTGGTGTTTGTTCCTTCAACTCCTCCTTCCTGAAGTCCACATTCGATTTCTTGGTCTCACTGACATTGAGTGCAACGTTCTTGTGACACCACTCAACCAGCTGATCATTCTCACTCCTATATGCCTCCTTGTTGCCATCTATAATTCTGGCAGCAATAATTGTGTCATCGGCAAATTTATAGATGGTGTTTGAGTTGTACCTGACCACACAGTTGTGAATGTAGAGAGAGTCGAGCAGTGGGATAAGCACACATCCTTGAGGTGCACCAGTGTTGATTATCAGTGAGGAGAGGTTGTGGTACATATTAGTACAAACGACACAGGTAGGAAAAGGGAGGAGGTCCTGAAGACAGACTACAGGGAGTTAAGAAGGAAGTTGAGAAGCAGGACCTCAAAGGAAGTAATCTCAGGATTACTGCCTGTGCCATGCGACAGTGAGTATAGGAATAGAGTGAGGTGGAGGATAAATGCGTGGCTGAGGGATTGGAGCAGGGGGCAGGGATTTAGAATCATTCTCTCGAAAGATGTTCTAACATCAGCATCCAAGACAGAGATCACAGAGATACCGGATGCTGCAGGGATTCGCACAGGTGTAATTTTCTTCTGCCTTTCAAGGTGTGTAAAAAGGCATTGAGCTCCTCTGGCAGTGAAGCATCACAATGTTAGGTTTCATTGTAGGGAGTAATGGCCATATAGAGCTGATGTGCATCCAATTCCATCTCTAACTTTAATCAGAATTGTTTTTCTTTTCCACTCTTAAAATAGTCTTCTGTAGGTTGTACCTGAACTTCTTGTATGGTTCTCGATCACTGGTCTTGAATGCCATTGGCTTACCACTCAGAAAGTGATGAACCTTCTGGTTCATCCATGGTTTTTGGTTTGGACATAACGAAGGCAGGGTTCAGGGGTGAAGCAGCAACTGAATTGAGGCAGGGCACAGTTAGGCAACTGGTTCATGATGGAATGAGTTGGTCTGTGTAATAGTCTGTCCATGTGGTTAGGTTAAATATGCCCTCAATCATTGTGAGCAATAGATTTCAGATTCCGTTGACTGCCAAGGCAAGAAGTAGAGTTGGTGATAAGGTACAGAATCTGTAAAGAGAATGCAATGGCTTTGGTCTTCTTGTTGTTTGGCTGGAGGATGTTTCTGCTCATTTTAACAAAGAGATTGACAGTAGAAGAGTAGGTGATGTGCATGAGCAGAGTATTGCCACCGAATGCATGAGCTTTCAAATGATGCTATTGAGCAACAGTACCTGGGTAATAAAAGAGGAAAGATCAAGGGGTGGACTCTTGTGGGATGACAGAGGTCATGATATGTACACAAGAAGGTCAGTCATTCCCGATGATGACTTCGTGGAGGAAAATGACATCTTGGCAAAAACAGTCATGTTCAGCTGGAGATGGTCTTCAGTACGAATGAGAAGTTCACTCACGGCAGAGGTAGTAGACAAGTTAAAAATGTCAGGGAAGAATGGACTGCAATGTTGATATGAGCTCTTCTAAGATGAATGAATGAAGGATGAAAAATGGCCTTTTAGTTGCAGACCTGAAGTGGACAAAACTACAATAATCGCAAATCTAAACTGGTATGAAATGGGCGTGATTTGGAGCACTGCTTTCAATTTTGGACATTACATTCAGGGACTCTTACATGGACCTTGGTAGGAATGTGGTGCACGTTCTACAGAGTAATAAAGGGTTGAGAATAGAAACAGCTATCATGAGCTGTTTTGTTTTTTTTGATTTAGAATCCATTTAATATGATTGAAGGATTCAATAGGATGGAAGAAGAGAGAGTCTTTCCTATTGTGGGTGTTTTCAAAGGGGTTGTGGACATTAAAGTAGAGCAAGGTGTTCAGGAGAACTTTACTCACAGAAGATGCAGCAGCAGAAAGCTGGAACTCTCGTTACCAAATCTGTACCCCATTTATTACCCCTACCAAATTGCTTTAGAGGAGGTGGTAAGCCACCGTCTTGAATCACATTGTGTGAAACTCTGTCAGATACCTTTCTGACTTTTGAGCCAATACACCAGCAGTTCCATTCTCAGAATAGTGGGTGATGATGACGGAAGCTTAAAGCTGGAGCATTCTTGTTTACCTCTTGTCCTTATCCTTTAATGCAGCAAAGATTGACAGGCCTTAAGGTGCCGTGAATGATTAGGTCGCTTTGCTCTGGATGATGTGAAGCTTCTTGAGTGTCGTTAAAGCTGCATTTGTCCAGGCAATGGGAGAATATTTCACCTTGCGCCTGATCTGTGGCTTGTAGATGGCTTGAAGGCTTTCGAATGTTGGTAAGAAAGCCAGCCATGGCCGGGCCCAGCTGCTATTGGGGCTGAATTTATTAATTTCCTGATTAATGATCACAAGGTGCTAATGGTAGAGAGTGAGGATAATAAAGGTTTTGAATATCAAGGGGAGATGGGTTATGTCTTTCTTATCGTTTGGTACCAGAGTGGTGAAAATATTTAGCCATGTCACAATGTTTACTCAAGGCTTACTTCACATGTATTCAGCCACTTTTATCTGGATTCTGCAAATCAGCAAAGGTAAGATGAAGCAGCTAAATAATAGAACACTGCATTGGGGAAACTATGAAGAAATGTTCTAGGGCTGTAAATCTGGTTACCACAACTATCTTCCTCTGTGTTACCCATGACTGCTGGCAGTGGGGCGAGTCCCTCAATTCAAAAGTGACTGGCTTCTGGGAAAGTATACATTGCATATGTAGTCTTTGCAGTTCTGGCTCAAAAACAGTGCAAACACTTTAGCCTTGCCTTTTACAGTGCCATCAATGAAGATGTGGACATTTATGCGATCCACTCTTTCTGTTAGTTGTTTATTTGTCCTCATATTCATGACCCTTTATAGCACGGCAGCAGACATTTGAAATGAACCATTGGTTCTGTGATTGTATAAGTCTGAGGAGAGGTTTGAGCCTCTGACAACATTCCAGCTAAAGCATGCTCCAGATCTACCCACATCTTTGGTGAAATCTGCCAACAGAGCTAGAATTTGGCACCATCTTGACAAATTGGAACATCACTTAGTTATGTGGTTCTGTGCTACTCCTGTGATCTCCAAGTTGAGAACTCATTCTGTAGACATGCCCAGTGCTCTATCCTAGAGACTCTGATTTACTTTACCTTGAACCAGGGTTAATCCCCTCAGCTGAGGGCAAAGTTAAAGAATGATTTGGCAGGAAGGTCAATGAAGGAGTCCTGTAATTGATGGGAAATTCATGGATTTTTGTTCCTCTTTATCAACGATAATAGCAAATTTAAATCACATTATGTGCTAGAGCTTTGTACAATCTGGTAACTTTAAAACAAAGTCTGCAGAGTTTGCACTCACAGAATGTTTATAGCTTCTTGCACAGCACTGAGTGAGAATTAATGCAGGTGAACCTGGAGTTTAATAGCTAAAGCCTGCTGAATTGTAAAGATATTTTCCAAACTTCTAATGTTGTTTGATGTGGAGAATCTTGCCTTATTTCTGTTTGAAGATGTTTTTAATAAATGCAAGTTGCCAATTTACATGACAGCATGAAGAAATAATGAGGTGAAGTACTTGAAGTTTGTTATCAACATCATGCTATGTAATTTAAAGTAAATAATAAAATTGCTAATTTCCCCCTCCACTGTAAAATGCCAATGGGCACGTGATATGTTCTGGAAGCTATACCCTGATCATATATCACAGTACTGAGTGTTGGCAGATAGTCATCTGTGTGGGGCAGGTCAACACGCATTTGACTTCTCCAGCAAAGGTGGGAAAGGGGAAGAGGTTCTTCCTAAACTTACCCAAAGGATTTGATTGATACTTTTGGAAAGTCAGAGCATCAAGGGTGTATGGAACTAAGGATAAGGAGGTAATGGAAATCTGGGCGTACTTACAAAGGATTGACTTTGAGAACAGAACGAAAATTGAAATTAAAAATTAAAGGGAGGAATGGGAAGAAGAAAATTCCCGCTAAGTGGTCAAAGAGTATTGGAGAGAAGAAATTAAATAATTAAAAATATTTGGTGACCTAAGTTCTCAGACCTATGGAAGCCAACTTAAAAAGATAACGTTTGATGAAATTCTATACTAGCAGTTAGCTTCAAGTTGCAGGCAAGTAAAGTTCTGGCCAGGCGCATTCCTGGAGGATGAAATCACTTGAATATGAAAGGTTCTCCAGATTAGTTGTCAATGTTTCATGGCAAGTGTGGCTCTGCATTGTGTCAGCACGGAAACCTCTTTGGTTTATTGGGTTTGGATGCTGAGGGAAGCTGGATACTTTAGAACCGCAGTTGATTTTAGAAATATTTCTTAATACATTTTGACTTATGACAGCTGTCCCAGTTGATCTCAGTAATATATACTGTATAGCAGATATTTTTTACATAGGGATATACGATTGGCCATACTGTTGCACATGCAGGTGGGTTCAGGCCCTTGTTCCTAGCCTCCTCCTCATAACAATCCTCCCCATTCATCCTCCTCTTGATCTCCTCTTCCTGAATCTCTTCTTATTTAGTTTACATTGTCTCTTTATGTTGGCTTCCACTAGTGTTATAATTTAGGTCACAAACCTGAAAATTCTTCAACATATTGGATAGATATCATCATTGCTGACTCTGGAAAATCCTCAGAATCTGCTGGAAGAAAAAGTGAACCAATTTCAGCATCCTCTTCCAGGCCCTAATTACACAAGTGGTCTAGCAGCACGTACCCAAAGCAGCAACATTACTCTGAGCTTTGTGGATTCTCAGGAATCAGAGGGAAATGCTTTACCTTTTCAAGGAGGATTTGTGAACATCCTGTTTCCACCTGGAAGAGATTGTCAGGTGGAAACGGAATGTTCTCAAATCCTCCTTGAAAAGGTAAAGCACTCCTCCTTAACTCCTGAGAATCACAACCCGGCACTGTTCAAAAAAGAAAAAGTCAAGTCTAGCTACTGGGAGCACGCATACACAGCAGAAGGAGCAGACCACTTCCCAGTCTTCCCGCCCAGTTAATGTTAGTCTCCTTGCCTTATCTGTGACCAAAGCTGTAGGTTATACAGGCCTTATGGTTCATCTCAGGACTGGAGTTGAGGTGAGTCACCCTCCACCTAGAGGACTGCCCAAGGAGATGATGTTTAACAGAGTAAGGGGTAGGGGAGCAATAAAAAATCTGTGACAATTATTCAGTATGATGTTTGTATACCATTTGTATTGGATTTTTCTGTCAAACATTGGAAGAGGCAAAAATCTGATTAAGGCAACCATGTTAATATCACTGCTGACATATTAAACAGAAGAATTTAATATAAATTTCACAGTGCAATTTAAAGGATTGATGAAACATAGATCTTGCTTTTCTTATAGTATGTTTTATTACTTTAAAATAATGTGGCAACCATTGCCTTAGTCTCCATCGCTCTTTTGCCTTTCATTCCACACAGCAAGTACAGCTGAACAGCGCTGTTGTTACTGAACCACTTGAAGCTCATTTTATTATCAAAGTACATATGTGTCACCATATATAATTCTGATTCATTTTCTTGCAGGCATTCACAGTAAACACAGTAAATAAAATCAATGCAAAACTGCATACAAAGACAGACAACCAACATGCATAAACATGTTGCATAAACACAAAAAAGCAAAGAAAATAATAAATAAATAAATAATACTGAGAACATGTGGTAGAATCCTTGAATGTGAGTCCATAGTTTGTGGGTCAGTTCAGGGATGTGGCAAATGAAGTTATCCACCCTGGTTCAGGGGTAATTTTTTCAGCCAGAGGGTGGTGAATCTGTGGAATTTGTTGCCACGGGCGGCAGTGGAGGCCAAGTCATTGGGTGTATTTAAGGCAGAGATTGATAGGTATTTGAGTAGCCAGGGCATCAGAGGTTATGGTGAGAAGGCGGGGGAGTGGAACTAAATGGGAGAATGGATCAGCTCATGATAAAATGGCGGAGCAGACTCGATGGGCCGAATGGCCGACTTCTGCTCCTTTGTGTTATGGTCTTATGGTAAACACAGCTAGAACCAGTGTTTGAACTTGAATGGCCCCGTTAGGTCTACTTCTTTGGAGTGCCAGAACATTAGGAGGCTGCTAGTGCTATAACATCAGTGAGTCCTCTCTTACCTGTGGCAAAGGTTCAGGTGACACAGGTGCCTTATCAGTCATCTTCAGACTGGAGTGGAAATGAGTTACCCTCCACCCAGACATTGTGACTTCATGTTAGGTCTACCTGTGTGTGAATGAAGATAACTGCCGGGCCTGGTACCAGATTAGTTCCAGACTCCTTCATGTTCTTTGACAGTAAACGGCATGCTTTCTGACAGGTCACATGATGTTTTGAGCATTTCATTTGTATAGCCACAGCCCTTTTGTTTGCAGCCCGCCCGAATGAAGACCTCACTTGAGTCATTTACTGCAAAGCTACCCTCTAGTGTCCTTCTACCTTTTACCCTGCCTTCACCATAGGCCAATCAGACTCCTTTGACTTCCCTTTCTAGATACATATCTACCTCCATCTTAATCTTTAAATTACACAGAGTTTTGGTATCTGGACTGATGAATAAATTAATGGTTCCATGAATGTCTTCCAACTACTCCACAGATCTATAGTGATTCTATCAGCTATAGATTCTACAGATCTATAGAATAATGGTTGTTTGGTTGGCACCCGTCTTTCTCGACGCTCAATGGACGATGATCATCATCATCATCACAATACTGAGTGGGAAGGTATGGAGATCCTGAGATGCTGAGTCATCAAGATCCCCCTCTCGGCCTCACCAGTGTAGTCCAAAGGAAAGCTTATGGATCAATATGTTTGGCACCAGCTTGGCTGCAGGAGCTGCCGGAAGGATGTTCAATGATCTCCAGCTGCCTTAGGGGCTCCAGTCCGGATTTACTGTCTGGGTTTACTCCCGTAGCCTTCGTCTCTCCCAAGGCTACCCACAAGGTAGTGGGGCTATTCACTTATAGCTAGGGCTGTGATTCATGAGCATCAGGGCATGTCCACGCGCCAGTGGACCTGTGCGCTACGCATGCAAGGGCCAGATCTCCTCCCCGTTGAGTCTACCAGCGTGTGAATGAAGACAGCCACCGGGCCTGGTACCAGATTAGTTTCAGGCTCTTTCATGTTGCTTGACAGTAAACGGCATGCTTTCTGACAGGTCACATGATGTTCTGAGCATTTCATTCTGTATAGCCACAGCCCTTCGGCGTCAGTAGTTCAGCCCATCTCCGAAAGGAGTTCAGTTACCGTGCGTCTCCAATGAGGAGGCACTACGTGCGGCTTGCTGTTGGAGAGGCTCTGTTCTGGCAGGGAGAGGTCCACACATTCAGCTCCCCTTTCCGCAAGACCACTAGCCAGCAGTGGAAGCTGGAAGTGAGAGTGACAGGCACTACCCACTACGCTACCACACTCGATGTATCACAACAACCATTTTGACACCTATAGAAAAATAGTGCAGAGAAATAAACCCTTTGGGCCTCCAAGTCCGCACTGAACACCCAGACCTATTTGCACTGATCCTACATTAATCACATTTTCTAAATTCTCCCCCACATTCCCATCAACTTCCTATAGATTCTACCACACACCTACACACTAGGCATAATTGACAGTGGTTAATGAACCAATCAACTTGTCTGTTTTAATTGACGTGGGCGGGAATTACAGCATGAGCAGAGAGCTCACTACGGACTTGCAAAGTCCCATGGAGGTCAGAGTTTGAGCTCAGGTCACTGGAGTTATGAGATAGCAGCACCACTACTGGTAACACCATGTCATTTCAGATTGTCCAACTTACAGACAGCTGGCTCCATTGGGGTATCTAAAATGAAAAAGGAGGCACAAAATTATCTTGTGGGAGTGCATAAGTAAGAATTGTGTGTCGACACCTGTGGATGTATGGGCAGAAAACTGGCTGTGGAATGACTTCACTCATATTTTCTAATGTTTTTCTGGTAACTTTGGAGGTAAACAGGAATGATAAATGGGATCAGCTGCAGTCACAGCCATATTTTCTCCAGGAGTTGCCAGCTCACTTCAAGAAAGCTGGCTTGAATTAAATGGAGCAGACCACTCATGATACTGGCAGCTGTTGTGCAAACAGATAATTGTTAAAGTAATTAGTGCTGGTCAAAATAATTGAAGTTACCAGACAGCCCAAAGTTGGCTTGTTTCCTACAAATGTAATCAACAGGCACAGGTTAATTTGCATTTGTGATTGCAATGCCCATTTTGGAAAAATATCAAACTTAGCCCTGATAATTCTCCTTCAGCAGGAATGCCTGTATCTGATCACATCCATTCCCACAGGAGCTTAGCTGCTTACTCTCAAACTGAAACCTCTGGGGGATGAAATTTGTCCCTTCCATTGATGATTGTATTGAAGAGGTAGAGAAAAGGGTTTTCCTCACTTGGTTAGTGAAAAAAAAACTTTCAAAGGGAACTTTGTTCTATGAAAAGAAGAGATGGACATAGGGCATGGGTAGGGATGGGGATATTGATAAGAGGTTCCCTCTGTACAATATTTGGACCACATGCTTGAGAACTGAAATTAAGAAATCATGCAGAGTGGATCAAAGATTTGGTCCCTCATGTCTCTGGTATGTGATCCAATTTTAATGAAAATCTGGCATAAAAAAATGAGGAAATTCATTGGAGTTCCATGGTTTTAGTACCAGGTCCCCTGATTGGTAGCTTTCGTAAATTTTCAGTCACTTGAGTCATCTTGATCAACAGGAACTCTCTTCCACCCATTCGAGATATTTATCAGGAGCACTGTGTATGCAGGGCCCTTAGCATGTCAATGATCCCTCCTGTTCCTCCAACAATCTCTTTGACCCCTAGCATCAGGCAGGAGGTTCTGTAGCATTAGGACAAGAACTGTTAGGATGGGAAACATCTTCTTCTTCCAGGGCCCTGAGATTACTGAGCTCCCTGCACCACATGTGCATCTCACCGTACAGTCTGATCACGTATGAAGCACCAGCAGCGATATCTTGTTTACATTTTAACTTGTATCGTATACGCCCCTTATTATTTGTTAATTTATTTGTGGTAATATTACTTTATGTGTTATGTGTGTGAGTTATACGAACTGTGTTGTGCAGCTCGGTACGGAGGAACATTGTTTTGTTTGGTGGTATACATATGTACGGTTGAATGACAATAAACTGCACTTGAGCTTAAATCTCTAGAAGGAGGCTTTCATAGCACATGCTTTGACAAGACCTAAAATAGTACTTTCTGAGATAAAAAGAGAAAATGCTGGAACTTGGCTGCATCAATGGAAAGAGGGACAGTTAACATTTCAGGTTCAAGACGTTTCTGTTTGGCTTGTCCCAAGTAAGCACTGGGATGTGACTTAGAAATAGCCACTTACCCCTTTGAGTCCCTTCCTGGAGTGGCCCTTATGCATAGGTTCTCCCCTCCACAATTCGGTACTAGCTCTCATGGCCACAACCATCTCTAATCAGGGATCACACCCAGATCACCAGCTCAATACCACCACCAAACCAATTCTCCAGTGGTCAAACATCGCCTTCCGGTTATCAACTCTCTATGAAGCAGTGCCCTTGTAGCTAACTCACACAAGACAACTCCATTTCATGATTCTTCCTATAACACCAGACCATCTCACCCTGAGCCCAGACAAAGGCTATGTCCTAGTCTTGGAGTCAGTCACTCCTCCTGCCCTGGGCCCACACACTGATACAGTGGTTGCCTGGCCTGTATACCTGACTTTATCCCTGCTTTCATCCCGAAAGTGTCCAGTCCCTAAATTCTGTGGCTGGATATTGACACAGTCTGTGATCTGCCCTGGACCCAGACACAGATCCTGTCATCTGGCCACACTCTCTGTCCTGTATCCTGCACCCAATTAGCACCAGTCCTAGGCTTACGATCTAGACATGCACACCCCACCACCAACTATCCCTGAAACTGAACACTGCCCCTGACCTGGTCCTGAAGTCAGCTATAGCTCTTGCCTTTGTCCAACAGATAGGAGTCTGCTATGAACCTAGGTTCCAACAGTGGCCCTGCCTGAGCCTATACCTTCTGCTGTGGGCTCGGACCCAATCAACCCGTGGACACAGACCTCTCCCTAGGCACAGACCTGTGCGCTAATCCAGACGCAGCCCATTTCCGGTGGTGGACACTAAGCTCCTCCCTGCTTCAGGCCTTGGACTAGGAGATTGCCCCTGCCCTGACCACAAGCACTGGTGAGATGTCAAGTCTTGTCCTGGCTCTGGCCCTAGCTTTGCCTGTACTTTATATCATTGACATGGTTTACAAGTGAAAAGCAGTGGGAGGGTCTGTATAGCAGCATATCATACCTCGCATTATTGAATTTCTCAACCAAAGTGCTTCAAACCGACCAACGTATCTCTGCAGAGGGAAACCAAGTTCCTGCCACTGTTCTTCTGGCACAGAGTGTTAAGAGATTCTGATGCAGAAGGCAGCATACATTTCTCTGGCCTAGGGTTCTAAAATTTGTTCCTTGTGAACAAAAGTAAAAACTTAACACAAGGAATACATTTCATGATATTTGTGCCAATGAAAGCATGTAGAAATCCTTCACCCAGAATAATTCTGCACCATTATCACACATCTGCTGTAGAATATGTTGTTTGGAATTAACACCCATGTTTTGCTTTAGCTGTAAACTTTGTTTCTTATTTATTTGACTTCACTCCTAAAGATTAGTTCCTTCTTGTGGATTTGGATGTTTGTTAATTAATACCACTATTACTGGTGTATCAATAATCTAAAGCAAGGAAATTAACGAAGTATGTATACCCCATAAAGAACAGCATCCAAAACTTGTATTTAAATTGCCTCTTTAATGTATTAAAACATCTTAAGATGTTGCACGGGCATACTATTTAATAGTGGTTGTGTTTTTCTTATATAATTTTTATTGAGTTTTCAAAGTGAATACATGAGAAAATAATATCTACCCTCCCCCCTCCCCGCCGATATATACTCCTACCTAAAGAGAAAAGAAAAAAAAAGAAGAAAAAAAAAGAACCGCCAGAATATTGGAAGGTTTGCACATGCTCCATGGGATTAAAAATAAATTTAATATATATTTGTTACTTTCCCCAAGGAACCAAGATCTTTATCATCGGAGCTGTAAATAAGGGCTCCAAATATAAAAAAATGTTTCATATTTATCTCTTAAAATCTAAAACATTACTTAGCTTTCAACTCTCATAGTTCCCTGGGGAATCTCTTTGAACTTCACCATGTTGCTATGTGTTTCCCTCCCTATCATCCAGGCAAAAAGAAAAAAAAGATAGATAGGATACAAAAAAACAAAAAACAAAATAATGTTGTGAATGAAAAGGTACACAACACTACCCCCCTCCATTGTGCGGGTCGTGGCTATTGCCACGCTTGCACACATGAATAACATAGCGATTGGTCAGTATTTCTTCCAGCTCCCCGTTACAAAAAATTGTATATATATATAAAAAAAATTAATGTCATTATTCCCAACTAATATTCCTCAAATTTTAACCTTTCTTCCCCTTTCTCATATAATTATTAATATATTTATATATTCATCCGCCTAAGAATCCAACAGGCCTAATCCTTGATCCAGTCTTCATCTTCAATCCATCTCGCTCCCCTAGGTTTGTTCTTGTATCTGGTGACTATTCAAAGAATCTCGCACAAACTCCTCTGCTTTCTGGTAATCGTCAAAAAATCTTTTTTCTCCACCAGCCAAAAAAATCTTCAAGGTTGCAGGATAACGCAATATAAATTGATAACCGTGATCCCATAGGGCTTTTTTCACTGGATTAAATTTCTTCCTTCTCTTCAAAAGTTCATAACTTATATCAGGGTAGAAAAAAATTTTCTTCCCTTCTATCTTCAGTGGCCCTTTTCTCTTCTTGGCAGCTTGGGCAGCCGCCTATAGAATCCTTTCTTTGTCTTGAAATCTTAAGAATTTTATTAAAATTGATTGTGGATATTGGTCATCTTGTGGTTTTGGTCTTAGAGCTCTATGTACCCGCTCAATTTCAATTGATCGGTCTTCCTCTTTCATTTGCAAGGTTTTCGGGATCCATTTTTGAAAAAATTCTATTGGATTATCTCCCTCTATACCTTCTTTAAGACCAACAATTTTAATATTATTACATCTACTAAAATTTTCCAACACGTCCACTTTCTCCAAAAGTCGATTTCTTTCCGTGTTCCAGACAATCACATCATTTTCTGTTTTTTCCAGTTTATCGTTAATATGCTCCATTGTTCTTTCCATCTTCTGAAGTTTCTTATCCATTTTATCCTGTCTTTTCATAGCTTTATCACAGCACATCTTCACATCTCTAAGCTCTGTTCCTAATTTTCTTAGTTCAGCCGTTAATTGCAATAAAGCCTCTCTTATGTCTCCGGCGTCTCCTTTACTTCCAGTCTCTTCCAGTTCTTCCTCCTCTTCTTCATCTGTATTCTCTGTGGCATCCAATTCTGACTCTGAGTCACTTTCAGTTGCAGTGGCCGTCGGTTCTTGTAGTTTAAGCTGTGTCGATTTGCGCATGCGTACTTCTTTGCGCATACGCAATTCCAGCATCTTCTTCCGAGAGACCGCTACCGCCACCATTGCTCCCTGTTCTTCTATGCCAGAGATAAAATACGTCTCCTCCGAAGGAGATCCAACCTGAATCCGAGGCTCCATCGCTGCAGTAGGCCCTTTTTTCTTCCCATCTCGCAGCGACTTCACAACAGACTTCTTCTGTTGCGGTTTGCGAGGCATATCGTAGTCTTACGAAGTTTATAAGTAGTTTTCGGAAAGTATTTATTAACTTTACTTTGTTTAAACGATACTTTGCTGATTTTTTACGGGAGAGCTGGAATTACACGTCTCAATCCCACGACATCACGTGACACCCCCCCCCAATAGTGGTTGTGTTGAGTTGTTCTCCGCTCTTGGTAATTTACTTGCAAACGTTTTGTCACCATACGAGGAGACATCGTCAGTGTATAATCAGCAGCACACTGATGTTATTTCCTCACATGCTGATGAGATGTTTGCACTTAAATTGCCAAGATCGGAGAACAACTCAACCCATCCATCAACCACCCAAGCCACGCATCTTCCTAATTATTTCCATCATCTAATAGTATTTCTGAGCCTTGTGAGCTGTTGATCTATACTAGGTCAAAGAAGTAGAGGTTAAGAGGCGATTTGAAAGAGAAGAGCCAGGTAGAGAGACAGATTGGTTTTGATGGGTGTGCTCCATTTGGTGTTAAGACAGCTGTATTCACAACAGGTGAAGGGATTCAGATTGGGGAAGAAATGCTGGAAGTGGAGATCTTATGGACATGGCCGGGGAGATAAGAATTGCAGACAACGATCAGAATCATTAGGTCATTAAATAGGGTTAAGAAATATTTAAAATCCTGGTGGTCATATACAGTATACTGTCTGTGAGAGAGACCTGAATACCTCCAACAGGACCCCACCACTAAGGCCACCTTCAACAGGACCCCACCACTAAGCACATCTTTCCCTCTCCACCCCTCTCCGCTTTCCGCAGGGATCGGTCCCTCCGCGACTCCCTGGTCCACACGTCCCTCCCCACAGATCTCCCACCCAGCACTTATCCCTGTAAGTGCAAGTGCTACACCTGTCCCTACACCTCCTCTCTTGCCACCATTCAGGACCCAAACAGTCCTTCCAAGTGAGGCAACACTTCACTTGTGAGTCTGTTGGGGTCATCTATTGCATCCGGTACTCCCGGTGCGGCCTCCTCTACATTGGTGAAACCCGACGCAGATTGGGGGACCGTTTCGTCGAGCGCCTCCACTCCGTCCGCCACAACAGACAGGATCTCCCAGTAGCCACCCACTTCAACACTGCTTCCCACTCCCATCCAGATATGTCCATACATGGCCTCCTCTACTGCCATGATGAGGCTAAACTCAGGTTGGAGGAGCAACACCTCATATACCATCTAGGTAGTCTCCAGCCCCTTGGTATGAACATAGAATTCTCCAACTTCCGTTAATTCCCTCCCCCTCCCTTCTCCTATCCACATGTCACTCTGCCCCCTCCCCCAGCTGCCTATCACCTCCCTCATGGTTCCGCCTCCTTCCACTACCCATTGTGTTTTCCCCTATTCTTTCTTCACCTTTCCTGCCTATCCCCTCCCTGCCTCCCCTCCCCCACCCCTTTATCTTTCCCCTTACTGGTTTTTCACCTGGAACCTACCAGCCTTCTCCTTCCCACCCTCCCTCCACCCTATTTATAGGGCCTCTGCCCCATCCCTCTTCAGTCCTGATGAAGGGTTCCGGCCCGAAACGTCAACCGATCTTTTCCACAGATGCTGCCCGACCTGCTGAGTTCCTCCAGCATGTTGTGAGTGTTGAATAAATCATCATTTTTGGGATGCTATTCTAATACTTTAATTCTAACTTTCAAAGTAATACTATATTCCAGTTACTCCCCTTTTCACTTTGTAATTGCAGGAGATGCAACACTTGCTCTTTTAATCTCATCTCTTTCTACCGTCCAGGAAATCAAGCAGTCCTTCCACATAATGCGACAAACCTCTTAGCCTCCTGCCAATCTGGTGTAGAACATTGGTTGCTCATGATGTTGTCTCCTGTACATTGGAGAAGCCAAATACAGATTGAATAACCATTCAGTCTCCGGTGGTAATCCTAAGAATCCTTTAGATCTCCATCTGACTCCCACTCTGATCTATCTCTCTGTGGCTTTCTGCACAGTTCCAGCACTGCCCAGTAATAAGCAGCACCTCACCCTGCGTATGTTGTAAGCAGCCGGATTCAATATCAAATTCAACAGCATCAGGTACCTTCTTCACTAGACAGTTCTGCCGTGGATATTCCATCTGTAATATTTACTCAGATTTTCTCCTTCCATTGACAGTGCCTAACTTGCTGGATATTTTGTGCATCTTTGGCCTGCATTTCATAGCTTTTACATGCTTCTTTGTTCTCCCCCTCTCTACATGTATTTAGCAACTAGAAAACTTCCTCAGTATCCCATCTCCATGGCCCATTGCTTCAGAGATATTTCCCTTATCTCATCTATCCCTTCCCTGCCATTTCTGTAACTTAAAACGGACAGTTTTTCTCCCTTTCCCAATTCTGACAAAATGTTTATTCTGTTGCTCCTTCTGCTGCTGCTGCCAGACTTTCTGCGTACTTTGAGCACATTTTGCTTTATTTCAGCTTTCCAGCATCTGCAGTTTTTTTTTTGCATTGTTCATTCTCCGTTCAGCAGATTAACTACTGCCTCTGGCGAGACAAACAGAAGAGTCATTGATCTGGAAAAGTTAAACCCGCTTCTCACATCACAGATGCCGGCTGACCAGTTGAATATTTCTGCCATTGTCTGTTTTTATTTCATAGGGTCATAACAGCACTACACCACCGAAACAGGCCTTTTGGCCCATCTTGTTCATGCAGAACTGTTACTCTGTCTAGTCCCAGTGACCCGGAACTGAACCATAGCCCTCCATACCCCTCCCGTAAATGTACTTACCTAAACTTTTCTTAAATGTTTCAATTGCACCCGCATCCACCACTTCGCCAGCAGCTTGTTCCACATTCCCACCACCCTCTGGGTGAAAAAGCTGCCCCCTCAGGTTCCCCTTAAATATTTCACCATTAACCTTTAACCTATGATCTCTAGTTCTAGTCTTGCCCAACCTCAGTCAGAAAGGTCTGCGTGCATTTACCCTATCTACATCCCTCACAATTTTGTGTACCTCTATCAAATCCTGCTTCAATCTCCTGTGCTCCAGGGAATAAAGTCTTAACCTTTTCAACCTTTCCTTATAACTCACGTCCTCAAGTCCTGGCAATATCCTTGCAAATGCTCTCTGTACTCTTTCAATCTTGTTGATACATTTCCTGTAGGCAGATTTCCTGGAGGAGGTTAAGATTTGAAGGTTTTACTTCCAGTTTTTAATTTTCCTCTTTCTCGAAGGGTAGAATGATTCTTAGCTGGATGGTATCTTCTTTCACCATGTTTAGATGGCACAATGTAAACAGGATGGGATGGGGATCCTGCACTGGTACATACACCATTCTCCTTATCAGAAAGATTGAGATGAGGAAATGGGAAACGCTGCAAGCACTTTGCCTCAAAATATCATTCTTGGATCAGATTCCTGTGAAAAAGCTATAAATAATACATTTTATATTCTTCTGCACCGGCCAATGTAAATATTTTGGAATGTAAACAAAGTGAATATCTAAAGCAATGAGCACAGCAATTCCCGGATACGAAGTGAAGCATGATGAGAATAGTTATCAACTTCATGGAGAAATGGGGCAGGTTGGTGGAGTGAAGGACAACAAATACAAATGTGGATAGTGGAATGGGAGATAAAACAGAATTGCTGGGAAAAAATAACTCCACCAGCTGAACAGTCATCAGCTTTCCCGACTGAAGCTGTGGCCATGTTATTTTCACTTTAAATTCAGTGTGCCTTTCACCACTCAGGCGTTTGTTAGCATCTGGACGGCCTTCTCGTGTAGTTTAACTCTCGCTGCGAGGGAGAGAGGGAGAACAATGTGCATGTGTAGACAACGGTGCATGTGCGGATGACGGATCAATACGTAGTGCTGAGGGGAGGGGGAAATCATTGCTTGAAAAGAGATCAATCCATGCATTACAGGTTGGGTGATACGAAGCATGAGGCCCGACAAATCGTAAGACATCTCAAAGAAACGGAGTGAGCTTGAAAATGGGAACGAATAAGCCGTTTACCTAAAGCTGGAAAATTCGCTGTTCATTCCAAAGGCGGGCAAAGTGCCTAGACGGGAGATAAGATGTTCTTCTAGTTTGCTTTGAGATGCACAGTAACTGTCGAGGAGGCTGCAGACTGGCAGGTTGGCATGGAAGGAGGATTGGTTATTAAAGTGATATATGACAGAAAGCTCAGAATCACTTCTGTGGACTGGGTGCAGGTGCATTACTAGGTAAATACCCAATCTGCATTTGGTTTCTCCAGTGTAGAGAAGACCCCATTGTAAATACCAAATGCCGTTCTCCAGATTAGAGGTACAGGTGAATCACTATTTCCCATAGAATTATTATTTGGGCTCCTGGATGGTGAAGAGGAATGGGTGAATGGAGAAACTTCAAGACCTGGGCCTCAATACCTCCTTGTGCAATTGGATCCTCCATTCCGTCACTTGCAGACCCTAATCAATTTGCATTGGTAGCAACTTCTCCACAATCTCCATCAGCACAGGTGCACCATGAGGGTGTGTGCCTAGCCCCCTGCTCTACTCACTTTAAACATAATACTGTGTGGCTAAGCACATCTACAAAGCCATATTCGAATTTGCTGATGAGTTTGAAAATCTAGCTGAGTGGTACCACAGCAACAACGTTTTACTCAATGTCAGCAAGACCAAGGAGCTTATTATTGACTTCCTGATGAGGAAACCAGAGGTCCATGAGCTAGTTCTCATGATCAGAGGTAGAGAGGGACAGCAACTTTAAATTCCTCAGGGTTATCATTTCAGAGGACCTGTCCTGGGCTCTGTATGTAAGTGTAATTACGAAGAAAGCAGAGCAGCGCCTCTACTTCCTTAGGAGTTTGCAAAGATTCAGCATGACATCTAAAACTTTCACAAACCTCTATTGGTGTGTGGCGGAGAGTATATTGACTGGCTGCATCACAACCTGGTATGGAAGCAACAATGCCCTTGAACAGAAAATCCTCCAAGAAGTAGTGGATATAGCCTTCCCACCTTTGAGCACATCTACACGAAGCGTTGTATCAGGAAAGCTGCTTCCATCGTCAGGGACAGTACAACCCAGGGCATACTCTCTTCTCGTTGCTGCCATCTGGAAGAAGGTACAGGAGCCTCAGGACTCACACCACCAGGTTTAGGAACAGTTATTACCCCTCAACCATCAGGTTCTTGAACCAAAGGGGATAACTTCACTCAACTTTACTTGCCCTGTCGTTGAATTGTTCCCACAACCAACGGACCCGTTTTCAAGGAGTCTTCACCTCATGTTCTCAATATTTATTGCTTACTTATTTATTTTTATTACTTATTTCTTCTTGTATTTGCACAGTTTGTTGTCTTTTGCACTCTGATTTAACAGTGAAGTTGGTGTGGTCTTTCATTGATTCTATTTACGTAGAATGCCCGCAAGAAAATGAATCTCAGGGTTGTGTAGGGTGGCATATACGTACTTTGATAATAAATTTACATTGAACTTTGAACTTTATTGCATCTCCTTCAGTTGCATGGGATGGGGATGGAAGGGCCGACCGTGAAGTGAGCAGACCCTGCAAAATGTAGATTGGGGAAGAAGAGGATCATGTTGGAGCTGTTGGAATTTGGGAAGGATAATCTGTTGAATGTATTGGGTGGTGATGTGATGATATCAGGTTTGCTGACCATGACGTTCTGAACTCAAACGAAGACCTTAAGCACTATCAGATATAAATAACCATGAATACCCTCACTAAAGAGAGATTATGCTGTAACTACCCGATCTTCAAAGACAAATTTATTTCCCACTTTGTTCTCTATGGTGAGTTTAGCAGCCAATCCTCACTATCTGAGTAGTGGGTTCCTCCTCCCTACCAAGGAGGAGATACTTCCGGCTGGTGGCGCAATGGCATCAGCGCCGGACTATGGAGGAAGGCTCCCGAGTTCGAGTCCAAGTCGGGCCACCCCTCCAAGCACGCTTTCCATCCATGCCGGGTTGAGCATCAAGCTAGCCACTCGGCCTTGTAAAAACAAAAAAGGGCTGAGTCAGGAACATTCATATCATGACCCGGTTAATCCGAAAGGAGACCAATCCTGACACCACGCGCCAGACACGTATGGCTGACTGTCTGGTGCGACATGCTAAAAAAAAGTTCAATTATTTTCAGTGATACACATTGAAACCTAAACAGCATTCTTAAAATGCATTCAAAACTCAGTGGATTTCTATCTCATAAAATGTTTCCAAATTACAAACCATTTCTAAAACACAAAGGATTTCCAAAACACAGATACAATTCCTACAAAAAGAATTGCCCATCATGGAAACTGAACACAGAGGAATGGATTCTAGTTCTTGTAAAAGTGTTTGCAATTCCCCATTTCCAGTAGCTCTCTGTTCGTTTGTTGGTAATTTGCTGTTATTTTTCAAAGCTTCAAACTCTGTATAATACGGTCCTCTTGCAGTAGCCTTACTGCAATAAGTGTATGGAATGTCAGTGTAGGACATCGTTCTAAGGCAACACATTTCTGTTCTGTTGGGGTGAAATTATATGAGGCATAGTGTATGGGGGCTTGTATTTCTTCTCCTTGGTTATAGCAGAAGGTGACAATGGTTTAGGAGAAGCAGGAATTTGTAGAACAAGAGACTTTGTTAGGTCTCATGTCTGGAAGTCTGTTGCTTGCTGAACTGCACTCATCAATTTCTCTGGTGCCTTATAATCTTCTGGGGTAAAAACAAAAAGCTTTTCATTTTCTGTCTGTTTCTTTCTGTCATATAATGGTTTTAACAATCAAGCAGAGTCAGGTATGAAAGCTCTAGCATAATTTAATAGGTTTAGGTTTGATTGTAAGGCCTTAATAGTCTTTGGATGTCTGACTCGGGTGAATTTTTGTCTAAATTTAGCGTTAAACCACATCCGCAATTGGTAATTGTCATACCCAAGAAATTTACATTTGTATGACGGAGTAGATATATTTTAATGTTAGTTACATAGACTCTGTCTGTCACTTTCAAGAAGTGGGTGTGTCCAGAAGCCAGTGAACAGATCTATGCAAGATTTATACTTTTACAAGTCAATCTTTGCAGCATTTCTTGCAATGACTGTTACTGAAATTCTCCTGTGTCATTTTCATTACATTAACATTGGCCTTCCACTTCTTTACATTTTGTTTTCCCTGAGCTGTAGGGGAGGTGGTGAATGTTTGGGATGACCCTTGTTCCTTAGTGTTTTTAGAAGGTGACGGAAAGGGTGAGCCTTGTGGTGTGGGCTCAGTCGCATACTCTTCTCCATAATATCTACAGCAGGGGTCCCCAACCTTTTCTGCACTGCGGACCAGTTTAATTTTGACAATATTCTTGCAGACCGGCTGGGTGGGGGGACGGTGGTGTTAAACTCACCTCAACATGTCTTTTACAGTTAGGGTTGCTAACTTTCTCACTCCTAAATAAGGGACAAAAGTAGCAGTCAAATCCCGGGACACTTGTGTTTACCCCAGGAAAGACTACCATGACCATGAAGCCTTGCACGGGCACCTACGTGCGCATGCGCGTACGTACTGATTTTTTTCCCCCACAAATCGCTTTTGCCTTCATCTTCCTGACTACACTGTACATACATTATTTCTACTTTATACAGGCTGTGTATTTATCATATCATTCCTGCTTTTACTATATGTTAGTGTTATTTATTTTCGGTTTTATGTGTTAGTTGGTATGATTCGTTAGGTTATTTTTTGGGTCTGGGAAGGCTCAAAAATTTTTCCCATATAAATTAATGGTAATTGCTTCTTTGCTTTACGCCATTTCGGCATGAAAGGTTTCATAGGAACACTCTACCTTAGCGGGGGAAATACAGGACGAGGGCGGTCCCGTATGGGACAAACCAATTTAGCCCAATATATGGGATGTCCCAGCAAATACGGGACAATTGGCAACCCTATTTCCAAATTCAACCGTGCGTGACCGGGAATGAGGGAAAGGTGCAGCTGACTCATATCGTTTCCGCACGGCCCGGTAGCACATGCTCTGTGGCCCAGTGGTTGGGTACCACTGATCTACGGGATCTCTGAATTTTTCCTCTGTCATTGAAGGAGTGTCTTGGTCTAGGACTAACTTTGCAAAGAAAGTAGGTGGAACTAAAGGTTGTGGCCTATATCTAGTCTCTAGCCAACCAGGTTGTGGATATTCTGGCATCTTGAGGCACAATTCATTTTGTATCAACATCACTTCCTGCATGTAAGCTGTTATTTTATGTCGTTTCCTGTGCAGGTTAATTTGGATTTTGATTTGAAGTGCATGCTATCTCCATCCTCTTTATTTACTCTTGAAACGGCAATACCTGTGAGTCTTAAGTTTTGTTAATATTAGTAAGCATTTAGTAGATGCTGTATATTTTGAAGGAAGTACTGTGTTCATAGTTCATTGCTTTTAAGATATCATTGCACCATGAGTTTGCTTTTGTTTACATGGCATCGTTATGGCGTGTTACGTGTATATTACACCGGTTGTAAGAGTAATCAACAGTATTTTTATATTCAGGCACGTGACGATTCTGTATTGAACTTAATATGTACTTAACTTTCTGCAGTTTCACTAGTGAGATCACATTAAAAACCCAGAAGGAAGCTTCCATCTCAGGTGATTAACTCGCTGCATGGCTTTGTACATACGCATTGCGAGGGAAGCAGAATAGGTGATTACCTCTTGCTAAGGCAGACGGTCTCCATAAAACTTACATCTTCCCTGCTGAGGGGCTGATGAAGGAGAACGCTGTGAATGCGATTGACCCGAGGAAGGAGTCTGACTGGAGAACTTTGCTCCTGACCTTTTCCCTTGGAAAAGGGGAGGATCCTGCGCCGGCACCTCTTTGTCCTTGTGTGGGAATGAGCAGAATCTAGCTACCACCATGTCTGTGTGCAGGATCTTTTCAACAACCTGAAATCGTTCACGATTAGGGACTATTCTGGAGTGGAGATTTTCAGTCGGTTGAAGGGGTGACGTGATAGAGTGAACTAGGTCCCAGTCTGCCTTTGCCATTTGTTCTCTGATTTTATAAACTGTTATTAAGCCCTGGCTTTCAACTACTTTACTCAATACACTACTAAGTCCTCCACTTTACCATTTATTTGTTTGTAAATCCATGCATGTATCTGATATGGATTTCCACACTCATGTGAAGGCTGTGCCAAAGCTATGGGAAGTAACATTAATAAGATTTGCTGAATATGTTGTGGTGTATGACTGGCCCAGAAGGCCTGTAAACTCCCCGTATTCTGAAGCAGCCGTTTCAGAATTCCATCAGCATCAGCTGGAGGTGTAGTGCATACTGCTTGCAAACTCTGAATAGTCAGAGGTCCAAAAACTTGATGGGAAGTTTGTACTGGAGAAGCTGCAGTGGCTCCTGGTACAGGAACCTGTGTTTGTATCCCTCTTTTTCTGGCAATTGTTAATCTTTCTAATAATTCTAGAGCAGGTTCCCAAGCCTCTATTCTCCAGGTTTCATTAGTACCTTTAGAGTTTACTGGTGTAGGTGCTACTTCATGTGTGCCTGCAAGAATACTCGATTTCCCATTGCATTGGGATTAAGATATGAATCACCAGGTTTTTTCACATAAGCATGTGGTCCCCACCTGGGTGTTTGGTTTCTGTCTAAAAGGGGCTCATTTGTTATCTCCAGGAACAAATTATTGTTACATTGTTGGGATCTGGTACAAATTGTGATGGTCTGAATCCAACAGGTCATACAGCGGGGTTTGGTCTGTCTAATCTGTGTCACACTCGATGTTCCATCCCTTCAAGATTCCAGTCTCTGACTTGAACAACAAAACATTTATCATGTTCATTTTGACAATTTGAGGAGCAATCAGGGTATTATCCCATATTTCTGATATACTATAACACACTCATAATATCAACCAGCATTTGCCTGCGTAATGGAGGAAACCAGGATGTCGACCATCGAATACATATTATTAGGTAGGGTGCCTTAGTACTTGTTGAGTGCTCTCTGAGTTAGACTGCTGCTAAATAATACATTCTTTAAAAATAATACTTTTGGTATAACATGACCATGTTCGGCATCAGCTGTGGTGGGATTGAGATTACTGACTGTGAAGTTCTAAGCTCAAACAAAGACCTTAAGTCCTATCGGATATAAATGGCCATGAGTAATTTCACTATAGGAAGGGTATGCTGTAACTACCCTATTTTCAAAGACTACTTTGTTTTCCTGTTTATTCTCCACCCTGTGTTTAGTTGCCAAAATGTACTGTTTGAGTGGTGGGTCCCTCCTCCATACCAAGTTGAAGATATTTTCAGCTAACAAAGTAGTTTAAAGCACAATTCAACTTTTTTCAGTGATGCACATTTAAATCCAAACAACATTCTTAAAACACATTCAAAACTCACAGAGGATTTCTATCTTAGACATTTCCAAATTACAAACCATTTCTAAAACACAAAGCATTTCCAAAACACAGGTATTTTTCTGGCATCTAGAAGCACAGGTGGTTTGTATGAACATCACTTCCTGCACGTAAGCTGTTTTTTTGCATCATTTCCCATGGTGGAAAGGCATTCATCTTTGTTTCCTCTCTATTTACCCTTGAAACAGTAATATCTGTGAGTCTTAAGTTTTATTAACATTGGTAAACATTTAGTAGATATGTTTTGAAGGAAGTATTGTTTATCGCTTATCATTATTAAGATATTGCTATGCCATGAGTTTACTGATGTTTACACAGCAAATTTAGGGAGTGTTTTGTGTGTGTGTTATGTTGGTTAACACCAATCATGAGAATAATCAACAGTACTAGTATATTCAGGCATTTGTCAATTCCATATTGAATTTAATACATAAGTTAATTTAACTTTTTGCAGTTTCACAAGTAAGATCTCATTAAAAACCCTGAAGGAAGCTTCCGTCTTGGGTAATTTTTAAGGAAGTGTTTAACTCACTGCATAGCTTTGTACGTACGCATTGCAAGGGCAATAGGGAGGTATAATTCCTCTAAACTAAAAAGACATACCAATGATGCAGACAAACAAATTGTCGCAGAAATCAGTTATTTGATATGCTGAATGATATTATCCATCGGGTCTGCAAACTTCCTTGAAATAAGCAACTTAGTCAGCTTGTCTGTTTGACATAAGCTAAATTAAATAACCCATTGTCTTATACCGCAGCCCCTGAGCGGCAGTAAACCAGGACATAGAGTCATAGAATCATGCAGTAGTCCAGCACAGAGACAGTCATTAAATCTATCTAGTCTATGCCAAAACACTAATCTGCCTACTCCCATTGACTTGAAGCTGGACCATAGCCTTCCATACCCAATCTTCAACTTCCTCACAGACAGGACCCAGGCTGTAAAAATAGGGGACAAGCTCTCCTCTACAATCATTCTCAGCACCGGTGCCCCACAAGGCTGTGTACTCAGCCCCCTGCTGTACTCACTGTACACCCATGATTGTGAAGCCAAGTTTCCATCAAACTCAATATATAAGTTCGCTGATGAAACAACAATTGTAGGCCGTATCTCGGCTAATGATGAGTTTGAGTACAGAGAGGAAATTAAGAACCTGGTGGTATGGTGCGAAGACAATAACCTATCCCTCAACGTCAGCAAGACGAAGGAATTGGTTGTTGACTTCAGAAGGAGTAGCGGACCGCACAACCCAATTTATATCAGTGGTGTGCAAGTGGAACAGGTCAAGAGCTTTAAGTTCCTCGGGGTCAATATCACAAATGACCTAAGTTGGTCCAACTAAGCAGAGTCCACTGCCAAGAAGGCCCACCAGCGCCTTTTCTTCCTGAGAAAACTAAAGAAATTTGGCCTATCCCCTAAAACCCTCACTAATTTTTATAGATGCACCGTAGAAAGCATTCTTCTACGGTGCATCACAACCTGATATGGAAGTTATCCTGAAAAAGAAGGAAGAAGCTGCAGAAGATTGTGAACATGGCACAGCGCATCACACAAACCAATCTTCCGTCCTTGGACTCACTTTACACCGCACGCTGTCGGAGCGGTGCTGCCAGGATAATCAAGGACACGACTCACCCAGCCAACACACTTTTCGTCCCTCTTCCCTCCGGGAGAAGGCTCAGGAGCTTGAAGACTCGTACGGCCAGTTTTGGGAACAGCTTCTTTCCAACTGTGATAAGATTGCTGAATGGATCCTGACCCGGATCTGGGCCGTACCCTCGAAATATCTGGACCTGCCTCTCGGTTTTTTTGCACTACCTTACTTTCCATTTTTCTATTTTCTATTTATGATTTGTAATTTAAATTTTTAATACTTACTATCGATTTGTAATCCAGAGAGCAGGAAGTGCAGAATCAAATATTGCTGTGATGATTGTATGTTCTAGTATCAATTGTTTGGCGACAATAAAGTATACAGTATAAATGTTGAAATCGACCCCACATCCACAACTCTCGCCTCCCCTCACATTCCCCTTAAACATTTCACCTTTAAACCATGAGCTCTAGCCTCAGTGGAAAAAGCCTTCTTGCAGTCATCCTATCTATACACCTCATAATTTTGTATACCTCTATCAAATCTCCCCTCAATCTTCTACATTCTAGGGAATAAAGTTCTATACCTATTCAACCTTTCCCTACAAACTCAGGCCCTCAAATCTCAGTGACATCCTTGTAAATTTTCTCTGCGCTCTTTCAATCTTACTTACATCTTTCCTATGGGTAGGTGACCAACATTCGGCTGGTGGGGTGGTAGGTGAGGACAAGGGGAACTCTGTCCCTGTTGTGGTGGCAGAAGGATGAGGTGAGGGCCGAAGTGCGGGAAATGGAGGAGATGCGGGTGAAGACATCATTAATGACAGCAGGAGGGAAACCACAATCCTTAAAGAAACAGGACATTTGAGATGTCTTGGAATGGAAAACCTCATCCTGGGAGCAGATGCGGAGGAGACGGAGGAACTGGGAATAAGGAATAGCATTTTTGCATGTGATGGGGTGGGAAGAGGTATAGTTGAGGTAGTTATGAGAGTCAGTGGGCTTGTAGAAGATGTCAGTGGACAATCTGTCTCCAGAGATGGAGACCAAGAGATCGAGAAAGGGGAGAGAAGTGTCCGAGATAGACCAAGTGAATTTGAGGGCTGGTTGGAAGTTAGAAGTAAAGTCGATGAAATTGACTCTCTGACACCAACTCTTACTTACCCCTGGAACAGGACCCCACCAAAAAACATCAAACCACTGTCTCCCGTACCATCATCGCCCTTATCAACTACGGAGACCTTCCATCCTCAGCCGCTAAACTCAAAATTCCCATACCCCGTACCGCTCGGTTTTACCTCCTCCCCAAGATCCACAAGCCTGACTGTCCCGGTAGACCCATAGTTTCTGCCTGCTCCTGTCCCACCGAACTTGTATCTGCCTACCTGGACTCCATTTTGTCACCCATCGTTCAGTCCCTCCCCACCTACATCCGGGATACATCCCATGCCCTCCACTTCTTCAATAACTTCCAGTTCCCCAGTCCCAACCACTTCATTTTCACTATGGATGTCCAATCCCTATACACCTCCATTCCCCATCAATGCAAAAATGCCATTCCCTATTCCCAGTTCCTCCGTCTCCGCCGCATCTGCTCTGAGGATGAGGTTTTCCGTTCCAAGACATCTCAAATGTCCTCTTTCTTTAAGGATCGTGGTTTCCCTTCTGCTGTCATTAATGATGCCCTCACCCGCATCTCCTCCATTTCCAGCACTTCGGCCCTCACCCCATCCTCCCGCCACCACAACAGGGACAGAGTTCCCCTTGTCCTCACCTACCACCCCACCAGCCTCTGGATCCAGCACATTATCCTCCGCAACTTCCGCCACCTTCAACAGGACCCTACCACTAAGCACATCTTTCCCTCTCCACCCCTCTCCGCCTTCCGCAGGGATCGGTCCCTTCGCGACTCCCTGGTCCACACATCCCTCCCTACGGATCTCCCACCTGGCACTTATCCCTGTAAGTGTAAATGCTACACCTGTCCCTACACCTCATCTCTTGCAACCATTCAGGGCCCCAAACAGTACTTCCAAGTGTTGCAACACTTCACTTGCGAGTCTGTTGGGGTTTTCTATTGCATCCGGTGCTCCCGGTGCGGCCTCCTCTACATCGGTGAAACCCGACGCAGATTGGGGGATGGCTTTGTCGAGCACCTCCACTCTGTCTGCCACAACAGACAGGATCTTCCGGTAGCCACCCACTTCAACTCTGCTTCCCACGCCCATTCAGATATGTCCACACATGGCCTCCTCCACTGCCATGATGAGGCTAAACTCAAGTTGGAGGAGCAATACCTCATATACCGTCTAGGTAGTCTCCAGCCCCTTGGTGTGAACATAGAATCTCCCAACTTCCGAGAATTCCCTACCCCTCCCTTCCCCTATCCCTATGTCACTCTGCCCCCTCCCCCAGCTGCCCATCACCTCCCTCATGGTTCCACCTCCTTCTGCTACTCATTATGTTTTCCCCTAATCTTTCTTCACCTTTCCTGCCTATCCCCTCCCTGCCTCTCCTCCCCCACCCCTTTATCCTTCCCCTTACTGGTTTTTCACCTGGAACCTTCCAGCCTTCTCCTTCCCACCCTCCCCCTACCTTCTTTATAGGGCCTCTGCCCCTTCGCTCTTCAGTCCTGACGAAGGGTTCCGGCCCGAAAGGTGGACCGATCTTTTCCACGGATGCTGCCCGACCCGCTGAGTTCCTCCAGTGTGTTGTGAGTGTTCCAGTATTTTCAGATATCTGACATCTGCAATACTTGGCATTTGGGTGTAGAACTGCTTGTCCACCTCTTCAGACTGGATGTTTGTTAAGAGGCACAGTGGCTCTTTATCCTCAGTTACTTTTCAGCTAATTTTAGATTATGAAGACACGCAGTCCTCTTTTATTGTCATTTAGTAATGCATGCATTAAGAAATTATACAATACTTAGACACAGATCTATGAAATGACCCTACACTCTTCCCCATAGTTGGACTGCACAAGCACCTGGAAACTGGACACTAACACAAACAGCAATCAGCAAAGCTAAACTCTAAAAGAGGGCCTTTAGATCAGGAGACAGGGAGGAATTGAAACATATGCAGAGGGAGCGAAAGGAGGAGATCAAGGTGGCTAAAGTGGAATACAGGAGAGAGCTGGAGAACAAGTTTGGGCAGAGTAGCACACGGGAGGCATGGAGAGGCATGGAGAACATCACCGGCTTCAATCAGCCTAGCTGTAGAGCCTCAGAATACAGCCATGGATGGGCTAATGGTTTATCTAATTCTTCAATGTTGTTTGATAATTACTCTCCTGTTCAGCACATCAGTCCAGGTGTCGAGGCACCCAATGCTCTCTCAGCACTAATGCCTTCCCTCCCCCCTCCTGTTCAACACAGGGATGAACAACACAGGCTGCCACTGTCTACATCCCCTCCTTGCCCTGCACCTACCATCCACACCTCCACATACCGACTGCTATCACCCCGACCTTCACCTCACCCAGCCCCCACCTTCCACCAACTCCCCAGTTATCATGGACTCACCTTCACTACTGAGCGGGTGAGAAAGAGAAGGGGTCTGGGGAAACTCAGACATGGGCAAAGCATTGGGTCTGGATGATGTGAACCCCGTGGTTCTGAAGGGGTGTGCTGAGCAGCCATGTGGAATTCTCCAGCTCATTTTCAACTTCACTCTCAGCCTGGAAAGGGCCCCGACTGTGCGGAAAACATTATGTGTGGTCCCAGTATTCAAGAAGGGCCGACCAAAAGCCTTGAATGACTACCGTCCAGTGGCCCTGACATCACACATTGTTAAGACCCTAGAGAGGCTGGTCCTGGCTCACCTCTGACCCCTGGTCAGATCAGCCCTCGATCCCCTGCAGTTTGCCTACCAGGAGCATATTGGAGTTGATGACGCTGTCATCTACCTGCTGAACAGAGCCTACTCCCATCTGGATAAGCAGGGCAGCACTGTGAGGATCATGTTTTCTGATTTCTCAAGTGCCTTCAAAACCATGCAGCCCTCATTGCTGGGGGCAAAGCTCTGTTCAATGCAGATTGGCACTTCCGTTGTATCCTGGATAATGGACTACCTGACTGGCAGACCACAGTTTGTGCAGCTTTAGAGCTGTGTGTCAGACATTGCGATGAGCACCCATCAGGACACTGTATTGGCTCCCTTCCTGTTTACCCTGTATACCTCGGACTTTAGATACAACACTGAGTCATGTCATCTGCAGAAATTCTCTGAAGACTCAGCAACAGTTGGTTGTATAAAGGGAGGTTGGGAGGATGAATACAAGGCCCCAGTGGAGGACTTTGTCAAATAGGGCAAGCTGTATCTCAACATCAGTACGACAAAGGAGATGGTGATGGACTTTAGGAAGACTAAGCCTGCATTGCTGCCTGTTACTATTAATGGTGAGGACATGGATGTGGTGAGGACCTACAAGTATCTGGTGGTGCACCTGGATGACAGACTTGAGTGGAGAACCAACCCAGGCTGTATACAAGAAAGGTCAGAGTCACCTCTACTTCCTGAAGAATGAGGTCCTTTGGAGTATGCAGGCCTCACCTTCATGTTCTACCAGTCTGTTGTTGCAAGTACCATCTTCTATGTGGTAGTGTACTGGGGCAATGACATCTACACGGGTGATGCCAACAGGCTGAATAAACTGACTAGAAAGTCTGGCTGTGTTGTAGGAGTCAAACTGGACACACTGGATGCTGGGGTAAAACAAAGGACCCTTGGATAATCTTGGCAATTCTGGACAATGTTTCTCACGCTCTGCATGGCTCCTTGGCTGAACAAAGGAGCAATTTTAGTAACAGACTAAGAAAGCTGTACTGCTCCTAAGAGCGCTATATGAGGTCATTCTTACCCTCAACCATTAGACTCTATAAGGAATCAACCTTTAGCTGGGGAAGTGATGACCCTCTCCTGTTAGACTGTTTGAGGTAACTTTTTTTTTATTCTTTCTTACTTCTCTTCCAATATTTGTATATCTGTGCACTTGTAATGCTTCTGTGACATGGAAATTTCCTTTGGGATCAATAAAGTATCTATCTATTGTGGTTCTACATTTTTTCTGTGTTTTTGGTTGAAAGATGGTTATGAAGGATGAATATGGTGGGGATATCTAAATGGGGGTTCACAGTCCCAAAATAAGCAATCGGCCATTCATGATTGAGATAAGAAGAAATCACTTCACCCAATAAACCTTTGGAATTGTCTATCCAGGATGGTTATGCAGCCTCAGTTCTCATTCACAGCAAATATCTATTGAATTTCAGATATCAAGGAAATCAAAAGGTATGGGATTGGTACAGGGTAGTCAGAATCAGATTCAGGTTTAATATCACCAGCACGTTGTGAAATTTGTTGCAACAACAATACAATGCAATACATAACAAAAGAAAAAATACTGTAAATTTTAGTGTGTGTATATATATATAAAAATATAGAGTAGTTAAATTAAATAAATAGTGCAAGAATAGAAATAAAAAAATAGAGAGAGTGTTCATGGATTCATTTTCCATTCAGAGATCGGTTGACAGAGGGGAAGAAGCTGTTCCTGAATCGTTGAGTGTGTACCTTCAGATACCTGTACCTCTTCCCTGATGATAGCAATGAGAACAAGGCGTGATCTGGGTGATGGGGGTCCTTAATGGGGGATGCTGCCGTTTGAGTCTTCACTCCTTGAAGATGTCCTGGGAACTAAGGAGGCTAGTGGCCATGATGGAGCTGAAACTTGCAAGTGTTTTTGGTGACATATCAAATCTCCTCAAACTCCTAATGAAATATAGCCGCTGCCATGTCGGGTCCAGGTTAGATCACCAGAGATATGGACACCCAGGAAATTGAAAGTAATGCTGAAATCAAAGGTTACCCATAATACTAACTGGCAAACAATATGCAAGGGACCAAAGGCCCTTCCCCCTCCCGCTTCTGTTTCTAATGTTCAAGCAATTTTATATGTGACAGCTTTGTCCAGCAATATCATAATGTCAGCAGCATAACACGTGGCTCTGGCATTGAATTCCAGTTTAAAGTTCTGACAGGTGTCGAAAGACAGGTCTAAAAACATCCGTGTATGCATTAGCTGCAGGGACCTTCCACAGTAGAAGGCAACACCTCGAGTCCAACAGAAAAGTGACAGAAACAATTTGAATTGCAAAGGTACAGTGATGGCACCCTGGGGAGCAATGTTTCCAAAATCAGGCAGGTAGTGCAGCTGTTATGGTTGTTTATTTACATGTTGAATCAAATGAGTCCACATCGATGGATCACAGATTGTCTGAATGCAGAAGCAATAAGGCCTGTGTAGTCTGGAGTTTGCCAATGGCCGGGTGTCATGTGGTTTTATATATTTTTAATATTTTACTGGTAGCCTTGTTCTCTGCCACAGAGAGATCCTGCGATTATTTTCTATGTAGATTATGAATAACATGTTTGATTTCATTTTCCTAAAATATTCTGTTGTGGTGAGCTGAAAATGGTATTTCATTTCCAACTTGGTTTATAGGCATTTTCAATTTTAAAAGTAGTCAGCAAGTTCCAGTTTAGACTTTTTCCAAAATGCCCATGTGCAGCATCAACCATGACTCATTGTTTTGGTGACTTGGCTCTGTTGTGGGGTTGTGGCTTTGAGTCACACATTAGAGACAGGGTTGTGAAGTAGCCTGCCTACTCCCAGATTTACTGCACAGAGCAGACAGCTACTGAGGAGCACTGCTTATCTGCCACCAGGCAAACTGCCTTTGGACTCTGGAAGACGCAGGATCAGAAGATGGTAAGACAGTAGCTTTACATATATATAGGTAAATTGATTCATTTTTCTGGACATAGACGTTGCTATCAAGGCGAACATTCATTACCCATAAGGTATTTGATCTTATGGAACTGTTGCAGTGCGTTGTGGTGAAAATACAACCACAAAGTTCCTGGGGAGGCAGTTCTGGGATCTAGACCCCCGACAAGGAAGAACTCTCATACTTCCTAGTGTGGTTGATGGAATCTGCAATCTAATCCTTAGTGGGAAAGGTCATGGATTTCGGTGTAAGTTTCGTTGCTGTTGGTGTGGCCTAGCTTCGAGGAGGAGAGGGTTGGAATTCAGAATGGAAGGGCATAGTCTTAATATAAGAACAAGCTATTTTAGAATGAAATCAGGAAATGCAAGTGCAAGTGCAATGGAAATGTGGAATTATCCTAAATGTATGATGAGACTGCACTAAGAGTGACAGCTAAATGCAGTAAAGAGATCAGGGACATGAAGCTTAGGTGGAGATGCACATCCTCTGGGTCCAAACTTCATGTGTACAGGGAAGGCTGCGTTTCACTGTGCTCTCTGTCAGTTTGAAGTGTCGCACAGAATGCAGTATTGCTTGATCACCTCACGCTCTACTACCCAGTGGATTTTCATCTCCTGTAAGCGGAAAATCCACGCTGTAAAAATCTGTAGTAATACTATAAAAATGTAAAATACTGCGAATGTCAATACAACAAATTCAGAATTAGGCAAGTAAACACGAATAAATTATAAAAGGAAGAGATTTTACAGATGCTGGAAATCTTGAACATACACTCAAAATGCTGCAGGAACTCAGTAAATCTATGGATCCTGGAGTACCAACTCTATTGCCATTCTCTAGATATTATAATTTAGATCCCATTTGCTAATTAATCTTCCTTTCGCTGGAGTTAGAATGTGGCTACTTTCTCTCATCATTCACCTGCTTCTCAATCTGAAGATTCTGGAAAGTCTCCTGCCAAGAATGATTATCAGTTTTCCTTTCTTTCTGTCACTTACCACCTTCGACAATGTTGCCTTCCTATCTATCTGTCTTCATCTATCCTTCCAGATATTTTCCTTTCTTTAATAATACTTTGTTTTCCTGTCTTGGGGTATCTTCACTTCTGTCTTGCAGCTACAACCGTGGTTTACTAACTATTTTACACCAGTGCTGAATATCAAAATCCATCTTTCACATCATCTCTATCTCTCCAATTCATGATTAAAAATAATTATCCATTTGGCCTCCTCATCAACATTATCATGCAAAGGCAATTGAGCGAGCAATAATGCTACATTTACTGTATATAGAACGTCACTTGGGAACGCTGTGTGTGGCTCAGATCTCCATACGGCTGGATTAGGAATTCAATGAATGAAGAGCAGATGGATAGCAACTGGAGGTAGAGGAGAAAATTAGAAAAGAGGTGGTGTTGTGGGGGTGGGGGGATGGGATAAGTTGAAAAATGCAGGAAAATGGTCAGAAGATAGAGCAAAGAACCTCACAGCACAGGGACTGCGCCTTCTGCCATTATGTTGTGCTGATCTAATTAAATTAGTAATTAAAAACCTACTAACCTAGTTCCTTCAGCCTACACAAGTCTATATGGCACCACTCTCTGCATATTCATGGGCTTACCTAAGAGTCTCTTAAACATCTCTATCGTATTTGCTCTATTACCACACCTGGGTCTGGAATCCAGGCACCCATCAATATGTGTAAAAAAATTCCATGCATATCTCTTTTCAACCTATCCCTTTCTAACTTTAAATGCATGCCCCCTAGTATTAGATATTTTGATTCTGAGAAAGAGATACCAGATATCTACTCTATCTATGTCCCCCATAGTCTTAGAAACTTCTATTGCATCTCCTGTCAGCCGCTCCAGAGCAAACAACTCAAATTTCCCCAACCTCTCCTTACTGCACATGCTCTCTAATCAAGGAAGCATCTGGGTAAACCTTTTCTGCACTCTCTCCAAGGTCTCCACTTCCCAGTACTCCAGATGCAGCCTAACCAGATTGTCATGAAATCACAACAGAATTTCCTGATCTTTGAACTCAGTATCTTGACTAAAATAGACAAGCTCTGTCTTTTTCATTTCATCAACCTATTCAGCCATTTTCAAGGAGCTATGGACAGTGGATGTAGTGCGGATATAAGATTAGGGAGAGAAAATGGGAGGTTGAAATTGGAGCAGGAAATGATCAGGGAATGTCACTGTGTAAGATAGATGGATGGCTGTGGGGGCTGGGTGGGGGAGTCTGTTGCATACCGTACCGGCCCAAGGAGAGGACCTCAATGAAAAGTACCAGCTAGACCTTGTTAAGGTAGCAGACTTGTCAAAACATTCGGCAGACCCAACTCACCCCAGCTGGACAACTCGCCAGGGAATTCCAACAGGATGAGTTAAACTTGTTAATGTATGTTTGACATGGAAATCTTCGAAGAAATGCTGAAAAGAAACAATAAAATTTGGAACAATTTCCCTTTTGTATGGGGTCACTAATAACAGTTCATTTGTTCTTTTTGCCTCTGTGTTGAGCAAATGCGTTGTGAATCGGACTGTGGGAAGTGAGGGTTACCCATATTATTTTCTGAAATGCCAGCTTACATTTACTGTCCACGTTTCTGTTTAACATGATGACACCTGAATGTTTTAAATTCTTGTTTTGATGTGGGCAGCTGATGTGATTGAACTTCCTCAGCTCCACTGTTGAAGTCACAGTGAATGCTATCACTACAAATACACTAAACAGATAAATGAGTTGTTCAACTTAAATGCTTTGAAAGACCTTCAAGATGGCTGTATTTCTGTAGATGACAGCCAGGAAAAACCGCTGATCAGCTTTTCACAAAGAGGTAAAGATTCAATTAAGTTTTGTTAGTTAATGTGTTGTTTAATATGATAAGATTGATCCCTGTAACATTTTTGTGATACCAAAAAAGTTCAGAGAAAATTTATAAGGATGTTGCCAGGACTGGAGAACCTGCGTAAAATGGAAAGATTGAATAGGTTAGGGCTTTATTCCTTGGAACACAGAAGACTGAGGGGAGATTTGACAGATGTATACAAAATTATGAGGATTATAGATAAGATGAATGCAAGCAGTCTTTTTCCATTGAGGTTGGATGAGACTACAACTAGAGGTCATGGGTTGAGGGAAAAGTGAAAAGTTTAAGGAGAACAAGAGAAGAAACTTCATCACTCAGAGGGTCATGAGGGTGTGGAACGAGCTGCCAGTGCAAGTGGTGCCTGCAAACACTATTTCAATGTTATGGAGAAGTTTGGATAGGTACATGAATGGTAGGATATGGAGGGCTATGGTGCAAGTGCAGGTCGATGGGTGTAGGCAAATTAATTGGTTTGGCATGGACCAGATGGGCCAAAGGACCTATTTCCATGTTTCACTTTTCTATGACTACTTTGGTGTTACTTTGAAAGAATAAAGAGAATTCAGTATGACCACAATGTTCTGGTGAAAACTTTCAGCATGCTTGTTACTGACACCACTAAGGTTTGCAGGGATGAAGTCTAAATGGGAAAGCAGAAAATGAATCTTTAGTGACATGTTGCA
The DNA here is from genome assembly GCF_963921235.1 of Mobula hypostoma. Taxonomy (NCBI): domain Eukaryota; kingdom Metazoa; phylum Chordata; class Chondrichthyes; order Myliobatiformes; family Myliobatidae; genus Mobula; species Mobula hypostoma. The sequence continues at coordinate 81,631,846 of NC_086102.1, forward strand.
CTTCATGGTTTTGTATGCTTGAAACATGTTGTCAAACAGCTGCACGTAGTTTGGTGATCAGTAGTTGCCAAGAAAATTTTCAACAACATCCTTGAATGCCTCCATGTAATTTTCTCTGGTCCCACTAGAAGTTCTTTGAGTTGCTTGTCATTAATGACCTTTTTGATTTGTGAACCAACAGAAATGCCTTCCTTATTCTCGACATCAGTTATTCTGACTTGAATTATGAAATGAAATAACATATATAGGCAACCTAAAAAAAAGTGCGTGATAGAGAAATTCCTGGTGATTTTCATGATCAGCTCCCCAAAATCCATAAGATACACCCAAACGTTTTCAGGAAGCAAAATCTTTGTTGTCCAGTGTAATCAAACACGTAGAGCATCTAGAGCAACACACATCAAAGTTGCTGGTGAACGCAGCATCTATAGGAAGAGGTGCAGTCGACTTCTCAGGCCGAGACCCTTCGTCAGGACTAACTGAAGGAAGAGTGAGTAAGGGATTTGAAAGCTGGAGGGGGAGGGGGAGATGCAAAATGATAGGAGAAGACAGGAGGAGGAGGGATAGAGCCGAGAGCTGGACAGGTGATAGGCAAAAGGGGATACGAGAGGATCATGGGACAGGAGGTCCGGGAAGAAAGACGGGGGGGGGTGACCATTCAGGGCCCCAAACAGTCCTTCCAGGTGAGGCATCACTTCACCTGTGAGTCGACTGGGGTGATATACTGCGTCCAGTGCTCCCGATGTGGCCTTTTATATATTGATATAAAAGAGGATGGGCAAGAGGTATATTCAGAGGGACAGAGGGAGAAAAAGGAGAGTGAGAGAAAGAATGTGTGCATAAAAATGAGTAACAGATGGGGTACGAGGGGGAGGTGGGACCTAGCAGAAGTTAGAGAAGTCAATGTTCATGCCATCAGGTTGGAGGCTACCCAGATGGAATATAAGGTGTTGTTCCTCCAACCTGAGTGTGGCTTCATCTTTACAGTAGAAGAGGCCGTGGATAGACATGTCAGAATGGGAATGGGATGTGGAATTAAAATGTGTGGCCACTGGGAGATCCTGCTTTCTCTGGCGGACAGAGCGTAGATGTTCAGCAAAGCGGTCTCCCAGTCTGCGTCGGGTCTCACCAATATATAAAAGGCCACATCGGGAGCACTGGACGCAGTATATCACCCCAGTCGACTCACAGGTGAAGTGATGCCTCACCTGGAAGGACTGTTTGGGGCCCTGAATGGTGGTAAGGGAGGAAGTGTAAGGGCATGTGTAGCACTTGTTCCGCTTACACGGATAAGTGCCAGGAGGGAGATCAGTGGGGAGGGATGGGGGGGACGAATGGACAAGGGAGTTGTGTAGGGAGCGATCCCTGCGGAATGCAGAGAGAGGGGGGAGGGAAAGATGTGCTTAGTGGTGGGATCCCGTTTCTCCGTAACTTCCGCCACCTCCAACGGGATCCCACCACTAAGCACATCTTTCCCTCCCCCCCCCTGCATTCCGCAGGGATCGCTCCCTACACAACTCCCTTGTCCATTCGTCCCCCCCATCCCTCCCCACTGATCTCCCTCCTGGCACTTATCCGTGTAAGCGGAACAAGTGCTACACATGCCCTTACACTTCCTCCCTTACCACCATTCAGGGCCCCAAACAGTCCTTCCAGGTGAGGCATCACTTCACCTGTGAGTCGACTGGGGTGATATACTGCGTCCGGTGCTCCCGATGTGGCCTTTTATATATTGGTGAGACCCGACGCAGACTGGGAAACCGCTTTGCTGAACATCTACGCTCTGTCCGCCAGAGAAAGCAGGATCTCCCAGTGGCCACACATTTTAATTCCACATCCCATTCCCATTCTGACATGTCTATCCACGGCCTCCTCTACTGTAAAGATGAAGCCACACTCAGGTTGGAGGAACAACACCTTATATTCCATCTGGGTAACCTCCAACCTGATGGCATGAACATTGACTTCTCTAACTTCCGCTAGGCTCCACCTCCCCCTCGTACCCCATCTGTTACTCATTTTTATGCACACATTCTTTCTCTCACTCTCCTTTTTCTCCCTCTGTCCCTCTGAATATACCTCTTGCCCATTCTCTGGGTCACCCCCCCCCATCTTTCTTCCCGGACCTCCCGTCCCATGATCCTCTCGTATCCCCTTTTGCCTATCACCTGTCCAGCTCTCGGCTCTATCCCTCCCCCTCCTGTCTTCCCCTATCATTTTGCATCTCCCCCTCCCCCTCCAGCTTTCAAATCCCTTACTCACTCTTCCTTCAGTTAGTCCTGACGAAGGGTCTCGGCCTGAAACGTCGACTGCGCCTCTTCCTATAGATGCTGCTTGGCCTGCTGCGTTCACCAGCAACTTTGATGTGTGTTGCTTGAATTTCCAGCATCTGCAGAATTCCTGTTGTTAGAGCATCTAGAGTCTCATATTGGACATTTTGGCTCTGAGAGGCATTACTGAACTAAATAAGTTTCAACAATAATTCAGTAGCAGATTGATTTTTAAAAATGATTAATTGAATTTAAACTCCAAAGCTGCAATGATGGGTTTGACACAAACATGAGAAAATCTGCAGATGCTGGAAATCCAAAGCAACACACACAAGATGCTGGAGGAATTCAGCAGGTCAGGCAGCGTCTATGGAAATGAATAAACAGGCGATGTTTTGGACCGAGACCCTTCATCAGCACTCTGAGTGGGTCCTGAAGAAGGGTCTCGGCCTGAAACATCGACTGTACTCTTTTCTGGCCTGCTGAGTTCTTCGGGCGTTTTGTGCTTTGCCTATGATGGGTTTGAACTCAGGTCTATGTCTTGTTATTCCATTAATTTAACTGCTGTACTGCCGGTTGCTGTATTTTAGTTTAAAGGCTGATTGGTTATACAGAATCTGCAGTGTGCTAGTTGAGCAGGGATTACAATGCCGAGTTTAATGGCAAGGCGTCAATCAAACTGGTCTGCCCCAGTCATTATTAAGCTTGTTGAATGTTACTGTGGCTGCACCCATCTAAGTGAGTGGTAAATGTTTCATTACACTTCTGGCTTGAACCTCAGAGATAGTGTAGGGGTCAGGAGGTGATCTCTTTGACAGAGTATTCAGTGTCTGTCCACAACAATGGAGTTATTTATGAATGGCTGGCTCTTTTACATCTCCATTCAGTGAAGACCCCCAAAGATCTTGTCAATGGGAAATTGAATGACAAGTTGCTGCTGAAAATCAGTGCAGAGTGATTGGTGTAAACTTGCCATTCACTTGTGATGTTTATCAAATATTGCCCACAAACTGACTGATGTCCTGAAGTAGTGAGTGATACAATTTAAAAAGAAGCCTTTTTGTCCTTTTGTCTTGGACTGTTGGGAATCAGATTAGAAGAGAGAGTATTTTTCAGAAAGCAAGCCCGTGCTGCAGGAAAGGTAACAAAGGGGGAAGGTAGCAAGAGGGTAGCAGATAAAATAAATGATGGGAAAACGTGAGGTTATCCGTTACCATACAGAGCAAAAATACACACTACAATGTAAACAATAAGGAACTAGTAAATGTGGGTGTACAGAGAGAACTTGCTGCATCATTTCATGAGGCACATAAGCATGCAGGTCTAACAAACAATAAGTTAGACAAACGGCAAGTTGACCTTTGTGGCAAGATAGTTGGAGTACAACAGGTAAGGAAACCTTGCTGAAGTTGTACAATGTTTTATTACGATCTCTGTGCTGTTTAAGCCTCTATGCTTAAATCCAGTTAGGTTTATCTTAGAGTTGGTGCACTGTAGATTTACACTGGACGAGGGGTGGTCCTGGGAGAGAATACTGTATATAAGATTATCCCTGGAGATTAGGAAAATAAAATCTGCGCTGAAATTTTCTCAAGTGGAAGACAGTAGAGTACTGTATAGAATTATTGGTAGTAGATAAGAGAATCAACATGATGCTAAGAAAAATGGCTTTATGACCTTGTATTCAAATCATTGACAGTTAATATTCAATTAGAAAGTCAAGTTGATCTTGATTGCAAAAGGATTTGAATAAAGAATAGGCACATCTTATTCCAATTATGTAGAGCCCTAGTGAGACTGCACCTGGAATAATGTGTACATGTCTGGACACACTACCCAAAGAAGGATATACTTGTGATTGAGGGAAGCTTCACTAATTTAATCATATAGGAGATTTGCCATAAGAGGAGAAGCTAAGCAGATTTGGTTGGTCCTCTCTTGTGTTGAGAAGAATGGGAAGTAATCCCATTGAAATATTGAAAATTGTTATGGGACCTGACAGGGCAGATGCTTGCCCTGCCTTGGGTGTCTACTTCCAGAAGTCAAAGCTTCAATTAAAGGGGTGACCTTTGGGAAATGAGATGAAATGAAATATCTCCACTTAAAGCTTTGTGAATCTTTAGAATTCTCTGTCTAAGAGGGCTGTGGTGGCTCAGCCACTGAGTATAGATTAGATTAGGTTATGAGAACACGCAGTCCTCTTTTTATTGTCATTTAGTAATGCATGCATTAAGAAATGATACATTATTCCTCCAGTGTGATATCACAAAACACAGGACAGACCAAGACTGAAAAAAACGAACAAAACCACATAATTATAACATATAGTTACAACAGTGCAAAAATAGCATAACTTGATGAAGAACAGACCGTGGCACAGTAAAAAGTTCAAAGTCTCTCGAATGTCCCACATCTCACGCAGACAGGAGAAGGAAGAAAACTCTCCCTGCCATGCCCGACCACAGTCCGACTCTGAGTCGTCCAAAAACTTCGAGCCTCCGATCAGCCCTCCAACACCGAGTGCCGAGCACCATCTCTATCCGAACGATTTGACCTCAATCTCGGTTACCAGCAGCAGGCAAAACCGGGGATTTGTCAAGGCAGAGGCCAAAATAGTTCTGAGTGCTTTGGGAATCAAGAAATGTGAGGTTTTGCGGTGAAGTAGCTCTGAATTAAAAGATCAACCATGATCTCGTTGAATGATTAGTTAGACACGAAGGGATTAATTGCCTCCCCCTGCTTTTCATAGGTTCTCGCTCAGGGAACAGACAATTTTGAAGGGCAAGCGAGTCCTCTCAAGTTCTATATCTGGATTAAGCAGTAAACATTCAAGGGAATTAACTCTCTTTGAAAGACCAATTTTTCTTCTACATCCTTACATAATGGGTCAAGTGAGAAACAAGTACTGGAAATTCTTCTGTGCAGTGTACCTAATACTTCCCAACAAAGTCTTTGATACTCCTTTAACCACCAACAATACCTCCCAACCACTGGCCCATTACTCTTCTGATACCCTACAACAAACTCCCAATTACATCTCAGCTTCACACCTCCCACAATACAAGAAGGCAACCAGAGGTGAGGTGCAGGCCAGTCTTACTCACTGCTCTGCGAAGTTTGCTCCACTCTTTGCTGCACCACGGCTATGGCTGTGGGCCACCTCTGGGCTTTGTGTCTGTGAACTCTGCGGTGTTTTGCTCCTCTGTGTGATGAGCTGAGGTTGTGGGCCACCTCCGGCAGCACCAGGCTTCGGGTCTGTGGGCTCACTTTCGTTCTGACTGCTGTTGCTTGCTTTTATTGTTCGCATGATTTGTGTTTTTTTTTTCCCCTCTCTCTGCACATTGGGTGTTTGTTGGTCTTTTTTTAAACGGGTTCTTTTGGATTTTTTGTTTTCTGACTGTCTTTAAGGAGAGGAATCTCAAGGTTGTATAATCTATACATACTTTGATAATAGATGTACTTTGAACTTTGAACAAGTGCATATCTAACAACTCTTTCTCCAGTGCCTCATCTCCTACTGTCCCGGAGTGCACCTCTTGAAATTCTGGGTCCAGTACTGCCTTCCTCTACAATGCCACCCATGGAGCTAACAGACAAAGGCCTTTCCACACAATGTGCAGAGCCTATTCAATTGTGGAGAATCACCTGAACCTGTCAAAAACACTAGGATTTTGCTGCCAGGTGCCTTGTATGTAACTTACCCAAGCCCCTCCTCAATTACCCCCTTCTCTACTGCCATTTCAACCTGCCTTCCTGGTGCAGAGATGCTTTTGTTTTGGAAATGTTGCAATGCCTTTTAATATCTGGGCTGATGGCATCGACACTCTCAATAGAAAACAACTGACTGTGACCAAGATTCTGGCCACAGGAAAAGAAGACAACCTTTTGTCTGAAGTGATACTTCTTAGAATCTCACTGCACAGAGCTGTGAAAGACCTTCAGTCAGTCTTACTTTGCTGCTCTTTCCAAATAACTCTGATTTTTTTTTCCCTTTTCAAGTATATGGAAATGTTTTCTTTTATCTTTTAAAGGATGGCTTTCCCAAAGGTTTGCTACAAAAAGAAAATCTCATCTCTCCTGTTAACTGTATTAAAACTCTCTCTTTTGGCTACAACCCCACCTGCCTGGGAATAATTTCTAAATGCGTTTATGTGTTTACTCAATATCTCCCATTCTCCCTCACACAACTTGTTCCTAATAGAAAAGTTATTTAGACATAAAATTTCCCGTTTTCTATTTGCACAGTTTGTTCTCTTTTGTACATCAATTGTTTGTCCGTCCTGCTGGGGGCAGTCCTCCATTGATTCTATTGTGCTTCTTTTATTTAGTTTGAACTTTAAAAATATGAGATAATGGTTTAAGAAACAATAAAAAGGTAAATTCATCTGTTCATATTTAAGCACAAACCATGTGGCAAGGGAATAATTAATCAGCAAATCATGAGCATTCTCCTTGACAAAACTTGGGCCAGAAGAGTACATTCCTAAACTCCACCTTCGGGTAATATCGTAAGTCCTGATGAAAGGTCTCGGCCTGAAACATCGACTGTACTCTTCTCCATAGACGCTGCCTGGCCTGCTGAGTTCCTCCAGCATTTTGTCTGTGTGTTGCTTTGGATTTCCAGCATCTGCAGATTTTCTCTTGTTTGTGATAGGTCAGGTAGGCCAGATTGAAATTAATTAAAAGAAGGAATGTTAGCTGCATCAAATAAGCAGTTTTATATCGATTCACAGCTGCACACAGTTTGTAACTCATTGAAATCTCCTTAGCAACACACATAAAAGTTGCTGGTGAACGCAGCAGGCCAGGCAGCATCTCTAGGAAGAGGTGTAGTCGACGTTTCAGGCCGAGACCCTTCGTCAGGACTAACTGAAGGAAGAGTGAGTAAGGGATTTGAAAGTTGGAGGGGGAGGGGGAGATCCAAAATGATAGGAGAAGACAGGAGGGGGAGGGATAGAGCCGAGAGCTGGACAGGTGATAGGCAAAAGGGATATGAGAGGATCATGGGACAGGAGGTCCGGGAAGAAAGACGGGGGCGGTGGGGAACCCAGAGGATGGGCAAGGGGTATATTCAGAGGGACAGAGGGAGAAAAAGGAGAGTGAGAGAAAGAATGTGTGTATAAAAATAAGTAACAGATGGGGTACGAGGGGGAGGTGGGGCATCAGCGGAAGTTAGAGAAGTCAATGTTCATGCCATCAGGTTGGAGGTTACCCAGACGGAATATAAGGTGTTGTTCCTCCAACCTGAGTGTGGCTTCATCTTTACAGTAGAGGAGGCCGTGGATAGACATGTCAGAATGGGAATGGGATGTGGAATTAAAATGTGTGGCCACTGGGAGATCCTGCTTTCTCTGGCGGACAGAGCGTAGATGTTCAGCAAAGCGGTCTCCCAGTCTGCGTCGGGTCTCGCCAATATATAAAAGGCCACATCAGGAGCACCGGACGCAGTACATCACCCCAGTCGACTCACAGGTGAAGTGTTGCCTCACCTGGAAAGACTGTTTGGGGCCCTGAATGGTGGTAAGGGAGGAAGTGTAAGGGCATGTGTAGCACTTGTTCCGCTTACACGGATAAGTGCCAGGAGGGAGATCAGTGGGGAGGGATGGGGGGGACGAATGGACAAGGGAGTTGTGTAGGGAGCGATCCCTGCGGAATGCAGAGAGAGGAGGGGAGGGAAAGATGTGCTTAGCCGTCTTTCTTCACCGTCTGTAATGGAGAAATCTCCTTAGTATGTGTTCGGTGTGAATTCATATTGCAGCTTTCTCTGCAGCTTGAAGAAGCATATCTGTTGTTTTGATCAGCTATCTGACAATCAGATCTGTTCTGATTTAGTGTCACTATTTGTATTTATTAACCATCCATTGACTTCTCTGCAGTCTTCTGTTCTTTTCACTGTGTTGTGGGTTATATTTTAGTATTAGCATAATTTAAATCTGTCCTCTACCACATTCCCCACCCCCATCTGTACATTTCCTTCCTGTCTCTATGATCAAGTTCCACATGTTCAAAAAATGAACAGTTAAAAGTTGCTGTCATCTCCAAAGTCTCAAGATTGTGCTTGTGAAGTGATTCAAATTGAGAACTTATAGAGAAACTCTCCCAGAAGGATTCTGCTAGTGTAAGTGTGTACTTTTCTCAATAAGTCATTCTACAACAGAAGATTTTCTATTTATGAAATAAGATATAGAATAAAGTTACCTCAGAAGTAGTTAGTAAGTTGTATTGCTGATCAGAAATCTGTGTTTCATTAACAGAAATTCATAGCCTTTGAACGGCAGCCTTGGGAATTACAGTATATGTTCAAGAAAGCAGCTCGTTAGTGTCCAGTTGAATAATATCATCTCAATGCCAAGCCTCAGTTGCTCACCATTTCCATTGGGAGACCTTCTTGCCTCTCTACCACTCTCTCCTCCATTAGAGAAACATTTCAGGGTTTACTTTTCTCTCAAGCTTTCAATGCTTGACCTTGTTAATAGGGGAAATAGATTTAAGAACAAGGAAGCTATACTAAAGCCTTATTAAATCATATTCTATACTGGGTGCAACATTTAAGAGGGCAGTGTTGCAGATCTAAAGGTTGATTATTCTCAAGACTATTAATTGTAACCTCAGGAGACCATTAGACAAAGCACTATTACTCAAGAAAATAAATGATTATTGTGAAGGCTTTGGAGAAGATAAGAAGGGGTTTTCTGTAACGGTGTCAGGGATGAGAGACTGCTTATTTGGATAGACTGGAGAAGCTATGATTGTCCTCCACAGACCAATAAAGTCAAGAGAGTATTTGCTCTCTTGCGACGAGCTTGTGGATGATTTTAAGTGGAAGAAAATAGATGGATTGTGCTTAGATGTGACTGGCAAAGGATCCATTGGTGATTTGTGGAAATGTGTGTTGTTATTTTTTTCTGTGAGTTATTGTGATCTCCTTAAAGGGATGTGGACCAAATGAAGACAAATGGTACTAGTTCATGAAGATGCCTTCGGATGCATGTATGAGTTGGAGCTAGGGGCCTGTTTCTGTGTTGTCAAACTATGACTGTATAACTCTGTGATCTGGACTGAACTGTCTGAAAACATGTGGGAGCCAGATTCAATAGGAATCTTCGAAAGTGAATGCGATGCAGTAAGTGAATTTTTAGAAAGATCTTATCATGGTAGGACAAGAAATGAAGTTGTGGTTTTATTCTACGGATTTGATAGCATTGGAATGACCTCCTCTGTGCAGGGATTCTATTCGCAATGCTTACTGCTGTTCCACCTCCTGTTTCTGCAAAATTCCTCAATGATGCTGTATAATAAAGAAGATACATGCATGCAAATTGCTCAAGATATATACTACCTCTGAGGAAAAGTGGATCCTATGTTAGCAAAAACTGGTCTTTGCTCTTGTTACAGTTTTGAAATTACTAGAAATGATTCTAATGTGAGTTAGTTCCTATTGGGGTCTGACCAACACACTTTTCAAATTGACCTCCTCTGGTCAACTTATAGTGCAAACCCATAATGATTTGCAAAATCATTTGATTCATTCACTGTGGTACTTTTTCTATTGCTTTCAAAGGCAGACTGTTCAAATGTTGTGGGACAGGGCTTCATAAAGATCATAAGCAATTTTATCTCCCTTTGCAGAGGTACAATAGTGGTAAAACTTTCTTGCTTCTGTGGGAACAAGTTTTCCCCACAGAACAATGTACCTGTAGCAGCTCAGTGGTGTTGTCAGTAGAGCTGCTGCCAATCAGTTCCAGTGACCCAGTTTCAATCCTGGCCTTCCTCGATGGACTTCGCTTGCCCTCCTTGGGATCTCATGGGTTTTCCTTGGTGCTCCAGTTCCCTCCCACAACCCAGTCATAAACTTTCGGCAGATTACTTGGCCGCTATAACTTGCTTTTAGTTTATAGGTGAATGGTAGAATCTATGGATCTGTGAGAATAGGTTACAAAGGAATATGGTGGGGTATTTTGCATTGTTCCATGAGCCAGCATAGTTTCCTTCTTCTATGTCATAGGGAAATATGGAATCCAGTCTTTCTCTACATCACAGGGCCACACTTTGAAATAATTTAGATGTATTGGAATGTATCTTTTCCTTGGCTTTCTTTTGGGCCAATGTCAGTTCACACTTTTCTGCTGCAAAAACTGAGCTACCTGCACAACATCCCACTTGAAAAGCTTTTATTTCCGAGTTTGTCATGGCAACAAATTTATTCTTCACGCAGCCTGAAATGAAAGGTCTGCTGAGTGTTAGAGTCCAAGGGCTCCCCAACATAATAGGTATGAAAAACAGTGACGAGGTAACCAAATGCATTGCCTTTGTAATCTAATCATGGTACAACACTACACCTACTATCATAGCAAGTTACTGTGTTAGACTTATCCTTTGAAAAACTGGCTTCCACATGTTGTCAATTAAGAGTCAAATCATGCCCATGAAATGATACAGAAAATGACAATCTGAGTCCCCCGCCAATGATATCTCATCAGAAACTCAACAGGACCAACCACATGTACACCATGGTGATAATTCCTACTGTTGCCTGTAAGGAGTTAGCATGTTGTCCCTGTGACCACGTGGGTTTTGTCTGGGTGCTCCAGATTTCTCCCACAGTCCAAAGATGTACCTATTGGTAGATTAATAGGTCACTGTAAATTGTCCTGTGATTAGGCTAGATTTAAATTGGGGTATTGCTGGGCAGTGTGGCTCACAGGGCCTATTCTGCACTGTAACTCAATAAATAAATAATTTCCAGGGCTGGGTATTCCATGGCAAATGTCTTCCCACCTAACACTTCAAGATTTTGAAAATATTGAAAAGTGACAAATCACAAGTGTGCTTGAAAACCCTACGCTTGCCTGGATGATTATAGCACCAACCACTCTCAAAAATCTTCAACAGAACCTCCAAGACAGAACACCCCACTTGCTTGGCATCTCATCCATCTCAGAATCAGAATCAGGTTTATTATCACCGACATGTGTCGTGAAATTTGTTAACTTAGCAGCAGCAGTTCAATGCAATACATAATATAGAAGAAAAGAAAAGAAAATAATAATAATAATAAAAAACAAATAAATCAGTTACAGTAAATGTATAAAGAATAGATTAAAAATCATGCAAAAACAGAAATAATATATATTTAAAAAATGAGGTAGAGTTCAAGTGTTCAACGTCCCTTTAGGAATCGGATGGCAGAGGGGAAGAAGCTGTTCCTGAATCGCTGAGTGTGTGCCTTGAGGCTTCTGTATTTCCTACCTAATGGTAACAGTGAGAAAAAGGGAAGACCTGCGTGCTGGAAGTCGTTAATACTGGACGCTGCCTTTCTGAGACACTGCTCCCTGAAGGTGTCCTGGGTACCTTGTAGGCTAGTACCCAATACAGAGCCGACTAAATTTACAACACTCTGCAGCTTATTTCAGTCCTGTGCAGTAGCACCCCCCCCCATACCAGACAGTGATGTGGCCTGACAAAATGCTTTCCATGGTACATCTATAGAAGTTTTTGAGTGTATTTGTTGACATTTACCAAATCTCTTCAAACCTCTGATGAATTATAGTCATTGACTTGCCTTCTTTACAACTGCATCGATATGTTGGGACTAGGTTAGGTCCTCAGCTATCTTGACACCCAGGAACTTGAAACTCCTCACTTTCTCCACTTCTGATCCCTCTATGAGGACTGGTATGTGTTCCTTTGTCTTACCCTTCCTGAAGTCCACAATCAGTTCTTTTGACTTACTGACATTGGATGCTAGGTTGTTGCTGTGGCAACATTCCACTAGTTGGCATATCTCACTTGTGTACGCCCTCTTGTCACCATCTGAGATTCTACCAACAATGGTTGTATCATTAGCAAGTTTATAGATGGTATTTGAGCTCTGCGTAGCTGCACAGTCATGGATATAGAGAGAGTAGAGCAGTTGGATAAGCACACACCCCTGAGGTGCGCCAGTGTTGATCGTCAATGAGGAGGAGATGTTATCACCAATCAGCACAGACTGTGGTCTTCCAGTTAGGAGGTCAAGGATCCAGTTGCAGAGGGAGGTACAGAGGCCCAGGATCTGTAACTTCTCAATCAAGGTTGTGGGAATTATGGTATTAAATGCTGAGCTATAGTCGATGAACAGCATCCTGACATAGGTGTTTGTGCCTGTCCCAACATCTTTAGTGCAGAGTGACTGTAGTGTGCACCATCTACAAAATGCACTGAAGTTACTTGCCCAGTTTACACACCAGCAATAACACAGTAAAAGACCAGGGCAGCCTACACATGGGACACAACAATCTGCAGGTTCCCCTCTGAGTAACACACCATCCTGACTCAGAAATAAACACCAGTCCTTCATCATCGTTGGACATGAACTTGGCATTCCCCCCTCAACGTCAGCTTGGAAGTACCTTCCAGTGGTTCAAGAGGGCAGCTCATCAGCACCTTCTCAAGGGTCGTTAGCGATGGGCAATGAATGCTAACCTGGGACACACATGTCCTGAAAATGATTTTTTTTTCAAAATGCAGAATTGAGAGGGGGATTGAGAGTGACTGGCCTCCTCCTATTCTAATCTTCCTGGCCTATAGACACATCATCTTCATTCTTCCCTGCATCTAAGGAGACTCCGATAAGATTTCAGAAGGCTGCTAATTTAAGCCAGTTTATAATGCTTTTGTACTGGTTCATGTTGCCCTGCCCTTGAGGACATTTTTGAAATATTTGTGATTCATGCAATAAACTTAACTGTAAATCATTGGATTAATCTCTCAAAGCTGTGCAAGCACAAGAAAAAGGCTAAGGCGTTGTTTGACAACATGCTACCCAGATAAGTGTGAGATGGTTCATTTTGTCAGGTCACATATGATGGCAGAATATAGCATTAATGGTAAGACTCTTGGCAGTGTGGAGGATCAGAGAGATCTTGGGGTCTGAGTCCATAGGACACTCAAAGCTGCTGCGCAGGTTGACTCTGTGGTTAAGAAGGCATATGGTGCATTGGCCTTCAGCAACCATGGGATTGAGTTTAAGAGCTGAGAGGTAATGTTACAGCTATATGGGACCCTGGTCAGACCCCACTTGGAGTACTGTGCTCAGTTCTGGTCATCTCACTACAGGAAGGATGCAGAAACTATAGAAAGGGTGCAGAGGAGATTTACAAGGATGTTGCCTGGATTGGGGAGCATGCCTTATGAGAATAGGTTGAGTGAACAAGGCCTTTTCTCCTTGGAGCGACGGAGGATGAGCGATGACCTAATAGGGGTGTATAAGATGATGAGAGGCATTGGTTGTGTGGATAGTCAGAGGCTTTTTCCCAGGGGTGAAATGGCTAGCATGAGAGGACACAGTTTTAAGGTGCTTGGAAGAAGGTACAGAGGAGATGTCATGGGTAAGTTTTTTACACAGAGAGTGGTGAATGCGTGGCATGGGCTGCTGGCGATGGTGGTGGAGGCGGATACGATGGGGTCTTTTAAGAGACTCCTGGATAGGTACATGGAGCTTAGAAAAATAGAGGGCTATGGGTAACCCTGGGTAATTTCTAAAGTAAGTACATGTTCGGCACCTCATTGTGGGCTGAAGGGCCTGTGTTGTGCTGTAGGTTTTCTATGTTTCTAATGTAATTGTTCATTTATTGCAAAATTTTCAGACTATAGATGCTGGAAATCTGAAATAAAACAGAAAATGTTGGAAACACTGCAGGCCAGACACCATCTGTGGAAGGAGAAACAGAATTAGCTCTTCTGATATGAAACCTTTCATCAGATCAGAATCAGAATAAGGTTTACTATGCATATGTCTTGAAATTTGTTGCGCAGCAGTACAATGCAATACATAATAGCAGAAAAATACTGTGAATTACAGTATGTATACAGATATTAAATAGTTAATTAAACAAGTAATGCAAAAATATAAATAACGAGTAGAACAGTAGTGTTCGTGGGTTGGATGTCCATTTAGAAATCGGATGACAGAGGGGATGAAGATATTCCTGTATTGTTGAGTCTGTGTTCTCGGGATTCTGCACCTTCTCCCTCCTGCTGGAAGCAATGAGAACTGGGTGATGGGGGTCCTTAATGATGGATGCCGCCTTTTTTGAGGGACCGCTCCGTGAAGACGTCCTGGATACTACGGAGGCGAGTGCCCATGATAGAGCCGACTAAGTTTACAACACTCTGCAGCTTATTATTTCAAGTGCAGTGTCTCCCCCCCCCCATACCAGACGGTGATGCAGCCTGACTCGCTGAATGTTTTGACACTCTGCATTTAATTAGGATAATACGTCATCCCACAATGTCACACTTGCTGTTGTGATTATAGTTCAGTTGCAATATAGAAACCAGATTCCAGGATCAACAATTAAACAGTTGACACTTTAATCTGTTTCAGGTGTTGGTTGAGGGATAATACTGGGCAAGAGTGACTGGACACTTGTAGCACGATATTTTTTTGACACATATCCGAGATAACACTCAAAACATATCCCCACAATGCAGTCCCAGCGCACCGTAGTAAACTTGGATCGTGCGCTTGTTCCTGGCGCGAGATTTGAGCCTTTGGCTCAGAATTAAACACGAGGGTCACCCAACACTGACACCGCGGCAAGTGAACCGCTGGTCAAAAATTGATTCTCAGCGCGCGATTTCTCAATTTGGGCAAATCTTGTAATTCAGACCTTTATTAAAGGTGATTAATTCCGCGAACTGAGAAGTGCTGAAGAGTTTTTTTGGATATCTTGGATCACTGCCTTTTCTTTAGGGACTCGGGATTTTCAGAGCGCTCGGGGCCAGAGATGAGCAGCAGCTCGTCACCATGTGGCTGGGTTTATTGCTCCGTGCGCACTCGCGTCTGTTGCTCATAACATCAGCGAGCGGCCGCGAATGTGTCGGGGAGCTCGGCGCACGTGTGGTCGGGCGCAGTGCATAGCGGACGCGGAACAGCTGCGGCGCTTCAACTCGTCCCGTCTTGTTCGCCGAACGGCGATCAGTTGACACATTCATGTCGATGCGCCAGTGAGTCGGGGTCTTGTCAATTGAACCCCCACCCCCCACTCAACCAGCAGCAAAGGAGCCGTCTGCACGGTGAAGGCTTTATTATGAACCCGATAGCCTAGTCCGGGTTGCGAGCGGCGCTGACCGTGTTCCTGCAGCAAGCCGGAGACTGATGCGGGCTAGACCGCAGTGAAGGATAGCAATCTGCGTTCTCCGGTGTAGGTATTATGAAGAAAAACGGCGGAGGCACCTGCTTATGAGGCTTGAAACTGGAGCCTCTTTGGTAGTCGGGATGTGAGAACGAAGGACACTTAATAATCCATTTCCATCACTGCACTTTGCAACTGACTGCAAAGAACTGGTGCATATGTATAGTCAATGCTTCAACCATGTCAGACTTGGTATTTTTTGAGAAACCGGCCCTCTGCGTGGTAAGTGGTTTATATTTAATTTTTACCTCGCTCTAAAACATGATTACAAAGCTGCCCATACATGTACGTTTGGGAATGTGCGCTCGTTACATTTGCTGGATATTGTGTGTGTGTGTGTGTGTACACATTTATATATATCCTGTGTGTTTAAAGCGAAGCCCTGCAAAATGCTGACGCCTTGCTCGTTAGAAGCAGGACAGGGTTGCAAGTTTGATGTTTCACAGATGCCGCTCACAGGCAGTGGAAGTGTGAGAGAGAGTTCTGCAGCCGCTTACCACCGAATCACGGCTTTGGTCGATCAATGATTGACATTAATGCAATACTGAACCCATTTTAGTATGATTCGCAGAATATTTCTCCGAGGGTTCCTCTTCATTATAAGTCTGGGGAAAAGATTTTGGAGTCTCCAGTTTCAGCTGGTTTGTTATGTGTTCTGACGGCCTGAAGCTCTGGCATCCCCTCCCTGAACCATTTGGCCTCTCTGTTTCTCCCGCCTCTGTCACTGGAGAATTGCTTAATACCTCCGCACTCTGATGGATTTTGTGGAATGAAAAACAGCGTCTACTCTGTTTCTCTTTCCACAGATTCCTGCTAAGCTGTTAGGTCCCTCCAGCCTTTCTTGATTTTCATTCATTTGGCGAGCCTGCAGTTTTCTTTTTTAATATTCAATTGGAATTGGTTTATTATTGTCACATGTACCTAGATTGTATGTACTATATGTACATGCTACCAATGTATATAAGCCATCTTGTGTGTTTATATTCATTGTGTTTTTATTATTATTGTGTTTTGTGTTGCATCAGATGGGAGTAACAATTATTTCATTCTCCTTTATACTTTTGAACTAGAAATGATATTAAACAGTCTTGAGTTAGAGATAGAGTGAAAAGTTTCACAAGATCAAGTCATTACCCAGCTCACTGAGGCAGAACAATCTAAAGCAATAAGAATGCAGAATTATATTAAGTGTTAATGGCTACAGAGAAAGTGCAGTACAGGTAAACAATAAGGTGCAAGGTCATTATTTGAGCCCTGCTGCCCAGCAATCCCCCGATTTAATCCTGGCCTAATCACCGGACAGTTTGCAATGATCAATTAATTTACCAACCAGTAAGATTTGGACTCTGGGAGGAAACTGGAACACTCAGAGGAAATCCGTGAGGTCCCGGGGAAAATGTTCAAACTCCTTACAGACAACAGCAGGAATGGGGTAGATGGTGAGGTCAGGAATCCATCTTCCCAGGGGACCATAGGTCTTATAACAGTGAAATAGAAGCGGTCCTTAAGAGTGGTGGTATGCAATTTCAGGTTTTTGTATCAATTTCAGGCTGATGGAAGAGGGAAAAGAGAGAATTTTCAGGGTTGATGGTGTCTTTGATAATCTTGACTGATTTACTGTGGCAGCAAGAAGGATAGCTGAAGACCACAGAGGGAAGGCCCGTTTCCGTGGTGAGCTGTGTCCACAATGCTCTGCAGTTTCTTGAGGTCACATGCAGAGCAGTTGCCATACCAAGCCGTTATGCATCCAGACAGGATGCTTTCTATGATGCATTGATACAGATCGGTAAGGGTCAACATGGACGTGCCAGATTCATTTAGCCTCCTGAGGAAGAAGAGGCAAGAGTGAGCCTTCTTTACAGATAGGTCGTTGGACAGGTTTTGGTGATGTTCACTTCTAGGAACTTGAAGCTCTGAACCTCAGTGCCATTGATGCAGATAAGAGCATGTGTCCCTTCTTGGAGTCAATAACCAGTAGATCTTTTGTTGACACTGAGGAAAAGGTTTTTGTTATGATACCATGTTACTAAGATCACTGCCTCCTTCCAGTACTCTGACTCACTGTTATTTGCGATATTGGCCTCGTATTATCTGCAGATGGAATTGGAAGGAAATCTGGCCGTGCAGTTGTGTGTACAGGGAGTAGAGTAGGAGGCTGAAGATGCAACATTAGGGAGCACCGGTACTTAGAATAATCATGACAGAGGTGTGGCTGCCCATCCTACTGAATGTGATCTGTTGGTCAGGAAATAAGGTTCTAGTTACAGAGAGAGGCATTAAATCCCAGAGTCCAGAGTTTAGTGATAAGTTTGCTTGGAATTATTAGCATTGAAGGTGAAGCAGTAATCAATAAAAAATATCTGATGTAGGTGCTTTACTGTCAGATGCTCCAGAGAAAGGTGTAGGGTCAGGAAGATGGTGTCAACTACAGACCTGTTTCAGCAGTAGACGAGTTACAGTGGGGTCAAGGTTGCTTGAAAGGCTGGAGTTAATGTGCAGCATGATTAGCTTCTTGAATCTCTTCCTGATGGTGAATGTCAGAGCCCCTGGGTGGTAGTTGTTTTGCTTTTGGTTTGACCATGTAGTTGTTAATCTGCTTTGTTGTATTCTCTTGGAGCTTGGTATCAATCTTCTGTTTGTTATTGGTCTTGTGAACCTGGGATGTTTCTGCCGTATTGTTGGGGTTGTAATATGGTTGCTACAGCTTTCAGATTCTAAGCTCACAACCTGTGAGTGGCAGCCGGGGCTTGGGAATGCCGGAGCCTCCAATTTCTCCACAGGTTGCATACCTTTCTGACTTGGATGGGTGTATTTCCGTTGTGCTGGAATTCCCTGCCCAGTTGATGGGCACCATCTAGTTAATGAGTAAGTCTGAATGCAGTATTGTAAGGCAGATGTCCCGAGTCTTTTTGTTAATTCTTAGAAAGTAAGAAGTACTAGGCAGCATTTATTGTCTGTCCTTGTACTTATTTGGTCTGTACTTGCTGTAATTCAGAAGAATGAGAAAAGATCTTGTAGAAACATATAAAATTATGAAAGGGATAGAAAAGATAGAGGCAGGAAAATTGTTTCCACTGATAGGTGAGACTAGAACTAGGGCGCACAGCCTCAAGGTTCGGTGGAGTAGATTTAGGACAGAGATGAGGAGGAACTGCTTTTCTCAGAGGGTGGTGAATCTGTGGAATTCTTTGCCCAATGAAGCAGTGCAGAATCAGAATCAGGTTTATTATCACCGGCATGTGACGTGAAATTTGTTAACTTAGCAGCAGCAGTTCAATGCAATATATAATATAGAAGAGAAAAAATAATAAATATAATAATAAAAAAGTAAATCAATTACAGTATATGTATATTGAATAGATCTTAAAAACATACAAATAAACAGAAATACTGTATATTAAAAAAAGTGAGGTAGTGTCTGAAGATTCAATGTCCATTTAGGAATTGGATGGCAGAGGGGAAGAAGCTGTTCCTGAATCGCTGAGTGTGTGCCTTCAGGCTTCTGTACCTCCTACCTGATGGTTACAGTGAGAAAAGGGCATGCCCTGGGTGCTGGAGGTCCTTAATAATGAACGCTGCCTTTCTCCAACACTGCTCCCTGAAGATGTCCTGGGTACTTTGTAGGCTAGTGCCCAAGATGGAATTGACTAGATTTACAACCCTCTGCTGCTTCTTTCGGTCCTGTGCAGTAGCCCCTCCATATCAGACAGTAATGCAGCCTGTCAGAATGCTCTCCATGGTACAACTAGAGAAGTTTTTGAATGTATTTGTTGACATACCAAATCTCTTCAAACTCCTAATAAGATATAGCCACTGTCTTGCCTTCTTTATAACTACATCGATATGTTGGGACCAGGTTAGAACCCCAGATATCTTGACACCCAGGAACTTGAAACTACGTCATAAACATACTTAAGACAAAGTTGGATAGATTTTTGCATAGTAAGGGAATTAGCGGTTATGGGGAAAAGGCAGGTAGGTGGAGATGAGTCCATGGCCAGGTCAGCCATGATCTTATTGAATGGCAGAGCAGGCTCAGCGGGCCAGATGGCCTACTCCTGCTCCTATTTCTTATGTTCTTATGTTTCCAATTCGGTACAGGACTACATTGGTTTTCTGACTTGGGAACAATTAAGTACAGGCAAAAAATGTTGCCTAGTACTTGTGATGCCAGTTTGTAAGAATGGAAGAAAGACCTGGAATCTCTGCCTTACAATATTACATTCAGACTAACTCTTTAATTAGATTGTGTCCAATACACAGTGAAAAACTCTGCTGCCTGTTGCATGCTGGACTAAAAACTGCTGGGTACTCAATCATTCCAGTTTGCCCCAGTCGATCCTGGACATCTGTTAGTGTCTGCACTTCTGTCAGTCTGAATTCTATCTTGCACCACCCCTCTCACAATTTGGGTACTCCCTGAGTGTGCCAGAATTTCCAATACAGTACTACATAACAAAGTTTTTACGGAGACAGTTTCCCCATTTGTAAGCACATATTATAAACGTGGGTCTTCTGCAAGGCAACTGGTGATGAGTTAAATAGAACTAATCTAGACCCCCCGCCCCTTGTGACAAGTCATACTGGGATTGTTTTATTATATTCAAAGTGTGATGATAAATAAATTGCATCAAATTTCAAAAAGATTCAGATGCCAGTGTGCAAAATAACTCCCATCCTGAGTCAAAAAGGCTCAGCTGGAGTTCACATGTCAATTCAGAAATGTGTACATACATGTTTCCATAGGCTGACATTTCTCTGGCAACAAGTTTTGACAAATTACTTTAGATCTCTCTTCCCTCATTGCAATCATCAATCATTTAGACATTTTAAGGTTTAAAAATAGAAAATATGTAAATACTCAGCAGATCAGGCAGTATCTGTGGAAAGAGATAGAGTTAACTTTTAGGGTCATAGGCTCTTCATCAGAGCGGAATGTCATCAGAACTTTATCATCAGTTATGACCAAGGGTCTTCAACCTGCAACATTAACTCTTTCTCTTTCCATATATGTACATTGCCTGACCTGCTGAATATTTCCAGTGTTACATACATATGTTGCCTGATCTGCTGAACGTTTGCAGTGATTGCCGACTTTAGTTTGTAATGGTGGGCACAATGGGCCAAAAGCCTTCCTCTAGTGGCATAAATAGTCTTTTGTCCTGTGAGTTTCATAGTTCTAGTTTCTTTAACAGGAGTGAAATCCATTTTGCCATTACATATTGCTAAATAGTTTGTTTCACATTATCATTTTAACTTTATTATCATTTTAGTTGGAATTTGATTATACGTCCTTGGCATTCCATCATTGTTTTCTTTTGTTCAATGAATCACACTCCTCTTGGTCACTGCTGATTTATAGATTTTTGACTGCTTAAGTCGTACAAGTAATGATGTATTGATTACTCTTTTCATGATTGAATTTCATTTGGATTTTTTGCGTCCACTATATACCTCATAGTGGTTGTGAGGCACACTTAGCACTATGAACAGTCCTGGTACAGAGTGGTGAGTGCACATTGTGGAATTCTATTAGACGTTCAGTAGTTCGGTGCCATTATGGTCATAGGAAGTTAGTCAATGATTCAGGGACAGCTTCTCCTCTGCCAGGTATCTGAATGGACATTGAATAGTGCAGATGGACAGATTCTTGATAACCAAGAGAGTGGAAGGTTATCAGGATTAAATGAGAACATGCATCTGAAATTAAAATTAGCACAGGCATGATTTTATTAAATAGCTGACTGGGTTGAGAGGCAAAGTGATTAACTCCTATGCCTCATTCATATGTTTGCATGTCACTGTTGTGAAGGAGATGTTGGTGAGTTCCTGTTGTCTGTTTTTGGTGCCACGGGAAGAAAGAACAGGGAAGACGGGATAAAGGTCCAGAAGTGGGAGGTTTCAGTGCTCTGCAGATTGGTCCTGAACTAGTGTTTGATTCAAGCGTTTAGGAATGCTATTCATGCTTAATCTGATCCTGACAGACAGGGTGATGGAAGACTAAACTAGCTATAAACATTCAGGTTGATGTCTCTTGTATCAAAAGGGGCAAAAATAGGGGTCTTACCAAGGGGTTTGTTACAATGTTAGTGTGGTTTGATTTGAGACGGGAATAAAGGAGTGGTGAAACATATTATATGAAAATGTGCTTTTGAGGTTTAGATTGTTTTGAACTGGAGCATTTTTAGAGTTGAAGTTAAAAGGCTGGTGGAGCTTACAAGAAAGTGGTCGGAGATGGTCTTGATTGAGCGAGTAAAAAAACAATTTGGAAGACAGCAGGAAGCCAGTGGCAATGAGCCAGGGCAATACAGCTTAAGAGTGTTAGGAATCAGAGATTTCCCCAGGGGAGAGGAAAGGATGACCTGACATGAAGATTGAAATCACAGAGGAGAAGTCTCTTAGTGCAGAGGCTGTGAAAAGAAACACAGGAGGTTATCTCGACGAGAAATCTAGGGTGCGGCATTGTTATCATGGAAAAATATTCATCAAACAAATGAAAAATAAGCACAAATATAGAATGCAATGATGTTGAATCAATGTTACTGTGTTTGGTATGATTTTATTACACTTGGCCGAATAGTTTTCAAAGCTTTCCAAGAGGTTCTGAGTCCAATTCAGATATTCACTTGCACAAGCACCTTCCCCCATATTTCCTTAGCTCTGTTCTGTACCCTGACATGGAATGTGAAGGGGAAGGTTGATATACTAGCTGGTATCAATTTGCCCCTGGTTGGCTTGTGAGTGGTAGAATTTGAAGGGTTTTCTGGGAATGTGGGGAGAATAAAAAGTGGGATTAATGTGTAAGTAGTGTATTACCATATAACAATTACAGCACGGAAACAGGCCAACTCGGCTCTTTTAGTCCGTGCCGAACTCCTACTCTCACCTAGTCCCACCGACCTGTACTTGGTCCATAACCCTCCATTCCCTTCCTGTCCATATATCTATCCAATTTAACTTTAAACGACATCGAACCTGCCTCAACCACTTCTGCTGGAAGCTCGTTCCACACAGCTACCACTGTCTGAGTAAAGAAGTTCCCCCTCATGTTACCCCTAAACTTTTGCCCTTTAACTTTCAACTCATGTCCTCTTGTTTGAATCTTCCCTACTCTCAATGGAAAAAGCCTAACCTCATCAACTCTATCAATCCCCCTCATAATTTTAAACACCTCTATCAAGTCCCCTCTCAACCTGCTACGCTCCAAAGAATAAAGACCCAACTTGTTCAACCTTTCTCTGTAACTTAGGAGATGAAACCCAGGTAACATTTTAGTAAACCTTTAGTATAGTAAATGGGTGCTGATGGTTGACATGAACTCTGTGGGTAAAGTGCCTGCATCCATGTTGTGTGGCTCTCTCATTCCCTACCATCCTACAAGGCTGTTCATCATGGTCAAGTGTTGTCCTGACCAGAGATTGTCACACGCTCAGTCCAACACAAAGCATTCAGCCGTGCTCAGTGCAAGAACCCTCACAGATTTCACGGCTGCCTTGCTGAAGTGCATAAAAAAGCTGAGATTAGTAAATTTAACCTCCACTGAAGTAGCACGTTATTAATTACAGGCTATGCCTCACATCTCTTCTCGTGTCTCTGTGTCTCTCCTTACATAATGTCCTGTCTGGACAAACATAAGCAATGAGCATCTGAGAGACTCCTTTTAGTGAGAAGCAACGTGGTTATCTAAAACAGGTTCTTCCTGTGCCGTAGATGCACATGTCTGCAACTTCATTTCTGGTCGGTAGTGTTAAGCACATTATATGGAACCATCACATTGTACTTTATCTCTGAAATTTCCTCCACTGAAGTTGATAAGAAGAATTTTAGAGGCCCAGTATGACCTATGAAGCTATGGGTAGTGTGTTTACTTCTACTCATTGGCAATAAATTTCTAGGCAAAAGAGTTTTGTTATATTTCGCCTAGGGAATTTGAGTTGAAATAGAGAGCTAGTAAAACCAAGAAACTGAATTTACTAAATTAAAAGATCAGTGAAGCTCCCACTCTCATGAATGTGTTATTGCTCTGAGCAATTTTTGTACAGAATGTAGGGGAAATTGTTTGCAGTGTGTGGGTGCAATGGTAACAGCAATGCAGATTTAAGATTACTAAAGAAAGGAAAGGCATTTTTGAAATGCAAACAGTTGTTATGATATGGATGCATTCACTGCCTGAATGGATGAAAGAGCAAATTTGGAAGTAACATTAAAAAGAGAATTGTATGCATACATCAAAAGGCAATGCTTGAGGAAAGAACAAGGCAGTAACACTAATTGCATAGTTCTTTAAAGACGCCAGCAGAGATAGCAAGGTCCAAATGATATCTTTCTGTAAGATTTAACTTGCCAGATATTTACCTTTGGTCACCAGTGCTAAACGCTGGTGAGGTTTTTGGCTACTGACTCCCACACCTTTCGGGCAATCAGTTCTATTGAGTTCAGCGGAAATAATTAATCCCCCTGTACCTGGTCCACGTTAGCAATGAAAGTAAAATACATACAACATATATAGAACATAGAATAGTACAGCACAGTACAGGCCCTTCAGCCTGCATTGTTGTGCCGACCCTCAAACCCTGCCTCCCATATCACCCCCCACCTTAAATTCCTCCATATACCTGTCTAGTAGTCTCTTAAATTTCACTAGTGTATCTGCCTCCACCACTGACTCAGGCAGTGCATTCCACGCACCAACCACTCTCTGAGTAAAAAACCTTCCTCTAGTATCCCCCTTGAACTTCCCACTCCTTACCTTAAAGCCATGTCCCCTTGTATTGAGCAGTGGTGCCCTGGGGAAGAGGCACTGGCTATCCACTCTATCTATTCCTCTTATTATCTTGTACACATCTATCATGTCTCCTCTCATCCTCCTTCTCTCCAAAGAGTAAAGCCCTATCTCCCTTAATCTCTGATCATAATCTGTACCCTCTAAACCAGGCAGCATCCTGGTAAATCTCTGTACCCTTTCCAATGCTTCCACATCTTTCCTATAGTGAGGCGACCAGAACTGGACACAGTACTCCAAGTGTGGCCTAACCAGAGTTTTATAGAGCTGCATCATTACCTCACGACTCTTAAACTCTATCCCTCGACTTATGAAAGCTAACACCCCATAAGCTTTCTTAACTACCCTATCTACCTGTGAGGCAACTTTCAGGGATCTGTGGACATGTACCCCTAGATCCCTCTGCTCCTCCACACTACCAAGTATCCTGCCATTTACTTTGTACTCTGCCTTGGAGTTTGTCCTTCCAAAGTGTACCACCTCACACTTCTCCGGATTGAACTCCATCTGCCACTTCTCAGCCCACTTCTGCATCCTATCAATGTCTCTCTGCAATCTTCGACAATCCCCCACACTATCCACAACGCCACCAACCTTTGTGTCGTCTGCAAACTTGCCAACCCACCCTTTACCCCCACATCCAGGTCGTTAATAAAAATCATGGAAAGTAGAGGTCCCAGAACCTCCTTGCTTTTCCCACTTGCCACCCCCTCCCCATCCTCTTAGGGTGCTAACTTGAAAGCTCTGCATTTCACATCAGCTCAAGTTCAAGTTTATTGTCATTTAAACCACACTACATGTATGCTGCCAAATGAAAGAACCTTCCTCCCGACAAAGGTGCACGACACAGGGCATATAACTCACACTCAGCACCTAAAGTAATATTACCACAAATAATAAAGTGCATTTATGACGCAAGTTTAAAGTGTAAATATTATAATGCTACTGGTGCTTCATATGTGGTGGGACCTGGGTGGTGACAGGGATTTCAGTTGTCTCACAGCCTGGGGGAAGGAGCTGTTTCCAATTCTAACAGTCCTTGTCCAAATGCTGTGGAGCCTCCCACCCGATGGTAGGGGTCAAAGAGATTGGTAGACGATGGGAGGGCTTATTTACAATGCTAATGGACCTGGAACACAATCCTTTACTGGTATTCCTATTTCCACCAGTAATGCTTGGTTGTTACAGTCAGAGGCAGTCCTAATTTGTCATTATATTTAGAACAATTCCTATGTTTCAAATTCTTTTCCAGGCATCATTTAAAATCCCAGAATTGCCTTATGTATACTTCATACTTTATTCACACAAAAAGATCAAGTTGTTTCTTGAACTCTAACAAGCATTAATAAGGTCTTCAACTCTTTAACATTAGGAGGTGTTGCCTTTGATTCCTGTAAAGAAATTTCCACTTCCAGGATAAATATGATTGCTTTTTTAAAAATAATGACAGGGCATCAATATTTCTGGCTTATGCTTTAAGTTCATACAGCAAGTTCCTTTCAGTATCCACAATGACCCTCCTCCCCTCCACTGAGCCTGGCACAGCAGAGCAGCTGCCCCATGGTTTGGGTGATTTGTGTTTATTCCCGATCTCATGTGCTGAGTTGGGCATGTTCTCCCTTTGGAAGCTCTGGTTTCCAATAGCTGTGCTAATTGGTATGGCAACTGGCCTAAATGGACGATAGGATTGATGGGAATGGTGGGCGGGAATAAGATACAGGGAAAAATAATGGAGGGAATAGGATTGCTTCATAAATTGAAAAGGACTCTGTTGGCTGAATTGGCACCTTCAATCTTGTAAAGAAATATGGAAACCCACTTCAATCCTCCCTACCTCCCCCAGTGTCCATCTGCCATCCAACCTTGGGATTTCACCTTTGCTCAGTTAAGAACAACCCTACCAAAGTCAGTAGGGTTCAAGGCTCATTTTAGGCCAGGTAATGCTGCCCCAGCCTTCATTGCAACAGTGGGATGTTTCTTTATTGTTGGTTATTTGATCTTTTGGTTGGGTGTTAAATGAAGGCACTCTTCCCTGTGAAGTGGATGTCAAAGATCCCATAGTACAACTTAAGAGTATGTGTAATTTTCCTGATGTCTAAGTCAATTCTAATACCCTTGACAGTAATCTAGAGTATTTAAGTGATTTGCTTTGTTTGTATTAGTAACTTCTCTAACAGATTGGCTGATGATATGAGCAACTTTTATCACAACTACCATTGGGCAGGAGATACAGAAGCATCAGGTCTCACACCAGCAGGTTCAGGAACAGTTACTGCCCTACAACCATCAGGCTCATGAACCAGTGTGGATAACTTCACTCACCTCAACTCTGAACTGATTCTATAATCTACGGACTCCACTTTCAAAGGCTCTACAACTGTTGTTATCAGTGTTACTTATTTTTTATTTGCACTATTTGTCTTATTTTGTTTGTCACTGTGTAGTTTTTCCCATACATTCGATTGTATTTCTTTTGTCCTGTAAATGCCTGCAAGAAATGAATCTAAAATATGGTGACATACATACTTTGAAAATAAATTTACTTTGACTAATCTAAATATAGGCATCTGTTAGACTCATGAGGGCGCAGGCCTGGGCAAGGTTGTATGGAAGATCGGCAGTTGCCCATGCTGCGAGTCTCCCCTCTCCATGGCACCAATGTTGTCCAAGGGAAGGGCATTAGGACCCATACAGCTTGGCACCGGTGTCGTCGCAGAGCAATGTGTGGTTAAGTGCCTTGCTCAAGGACACACACGCTGCCTCAGCCAAGGCTCGAACTCGCGACCTTCAGATTGCTAGATGAACGCCTTAACCACTTGGCCACGCGCCACAAGTAGTTAATAAGTGTTTAAATTTGTAGTATTTTTAATGATGTACTTGAATCAACACCTTCCTTCAGGAGATAAACACAAAATGCAGGACGAGCTCAGCAAGTTAGACAACATCTATGGAGAGTGTCAAAGAGAATTCAGAATTTTTTTACACTGAATCTACAGCACAGAAGCAGGTCCATCCTGACTGGTGGTGAATGTATAGGCGTCCTCCCTTATTTCCATCAGCTTGTATGTTTCTCGTTCTCCTTACCTCTTTGTTCATTGTTCTCTTTTACTAGACTGGCAACCTATCCCATCTGGTTGACACTTTATCCCATGTTATTATTGTTGAAAAAAATCATAGTTATGAGTTAACATTGATATATCCCTATATGGTTAATAGTCAATGAAATGCTTTTGAAATGCAGTCACTTCTATAACTAGGGAATATGGCACGTGGTAATGACAAGGCACTGTTCTTGTGATGTAGGATGGATGTTAGCTAGGACACTGGGAGGAGCAGCCATTTGCAACCCTTTGCATCCAAGTAGAATGCAGAGGTTTGTGGGGGGGGGGGGGGTGGGGTGTTCAGTTTTGCATTCTACCTGAAACTCAGTGCAACACATTTTCCATGTCAGCCCAGCAACCTGTACTGAACAGCTACAAGATCATGCATTTATCTGGTAGCCTTCATGTAATAGGCGGCTAGGATGTTAAACAATGTCACACATATTGCACAGTGTTTGGAAACTAAAACATGAAAGGAAATATTATTAAGATGGTGAACTGTCAAAAAAAGGTCCAAGTAACACCTAAAATGTGGATGGAGATAGAAAACAGCAAAAGGAATTTTTGTTTCAGGTAAGGGCTGGTGGTAATTGTTACTTAGAAATGAAGTTACTGAAGTGTTTAAAGTGAGATAGAAGCACTCTTTTGCAGCACTCTTGTTAAGATTTTTATTGCAAAGCAAGGTTTTGTTTAAAATTGGCAGGATTTAGTAAAATAGTTATTGCATTGTTGATCCATTGGTTTGGGGGTCATCATGACATAGTTGGAGTACAGTAGTACAGTTGAGCTGTATTATTTCATGTTGTTATGAAGGAAGGGAGAAGGAGCTTCAACAACTGATTTTTAAAAATCAAGCATACTAGTTTCTGGTTTTCTTTTTTGAAGCTTAAAGATTCCTACATCTTTATTTAGAAGTGATGCCGACAAAATTGTTTTCATACAAACAGACCAGAAATAATGTTAATATGTTAGACCCTGTCCCAATTGATCCATGGATTTTACCTAAATGTATGCACACTGCCACATCATTGCAGCAGCTCATTTAGAGAATGGCTCTCACTTGTGCTTTTATTGGAGACTTTAGTTGGAGGTATAAGTATATAATCTTCTAAGGTACTTGTACTCTGTTAGAGATGACGCTTTTCAGATGAGACATAAACTGAAGTCCCTTTTGCCAACAGAGGAAAATGAGAAAGGTCTCATGGTACCAGACTGAAAAACAGTAGGAAAGTTCTATCTAAGAATCTTGTCAATATTTATTCCTCAATAACACGTGAAACAGTTGATTTACTCATTATCACCTTACTCTGTGTGAAACCTTATTATTCATAGTTTAGCTTGCTAAGCATCCTGAATTATATCAGTGATCACAAATCAAAAGTACATTATGAACACGAGTTGTTTTTGTTGTCCTAAGTATACTAAATCCACTATGTAAATACAACTCTTTATTTCTATTTATGTGAACGCAGATCTCCGTAACGGAAACTAGTCAAAGTAAATTTATTATGAAAATACATGTATGTCGCCACATACTACCTTAAGATTCATTTTCTTGTAGGTATTTACAGGGGAAAAAAAGAAATACAATAGAATTTATGAAAAATTATACATTATCTAAGACTGACAAACAACCAATGTGCAAAAGAAGGCAAATTGCAAATAACAAATAAATAATTCTGGGAACATGAGTTGTGGAGTCCTTGAAAGTGAATCCATGGATTGTGGAAGCTACTCAGAGTTGAGGTGAGTCAAGATATTCATGCTGGTTGAGGTTGCTGATCGTGCTAAGAATATCCAGATTCACTGCTGTGACACTTGCTGTAGAGAAACTTATAGAGAAGTACAAAATGAGCTGCATTACTATTACTAGAAAACACACTAGCAGTTACACATATTGGTGAATATATAAAAATACAAGGCAGCATAGGAAAAATAACAACTTTGTACTCTAATCCAACAGGGATTTCAGAATGACCCATGTCAACTTCCTCCCGGTTAACAACAGTGTGGTGTGACCTGATTCAATGTTTGGATGAGCTTATTCATCTGCTCAAGCAGATCCGATGTTGTCGTTCCGTGGAAGCAGCTCTTCCATTGACTTTTTCAAGGTCTTGACGTCTTTAAGCTGTGAATCACATTTGCCTTTGAGAATCAATTTTCTTACAAGCTTTTACCTCCAGTGTTGGAAGAATTTAGATAATTTAGATCAGTAGTTCTTCAAATAATGATGTCAAATCTTTCATTTTTTCCAGAGTCTCTTGCACATAACTATGAAATTGATTGAGCAGTGATGCATTGTGATGGTGTGTCACTCAAAATGCAGGATCTGTTGAAACAAGTAGTTGAAACCTCAACTACTCAGATGTTGGGATAGGAAACCATGTTTGCTGATACAAATCAATTCTGCTCTATTTCCATCAACAAGCTTGCAGATGATGCTACCCTAGTGAGCCATATCTCAAAAAATAGTAAGGCACACTACAGGAAGGAGATGGAGATCTTGGTAACAACCTTTCCCTCAATGTCAGCAAAACAAAAGAGTTGATCATTAACTTCAGGAAAGGGATGTGGTGCCTGTTTACGTCAACGGTGATAAAGTCTGGAGGATTTGGACCTTCACGTTCCTAGGAGTAACCATTGCCAATAGCCCGTACTGGTCCGGCCATGTAGGTGCCACACTCAGGCAGTTCACCAGCACCTCTGCTTCCTCAGGAGACCAGAGGCATTTGGCTTGTCCCTTTTGACCCTTACTGATTTTTATCAATGCACTATAGAAAGCATTCTATCCGAATGCTTCACGGCTTGGTATGGCAACTGTACGAAACTGCAGAGTTATGGAGCCATCTCAGCACATTGCAGAAATCAGCTCCCCCTCTATGGACTCTGTCTCCATCCTCTCTGCCTTGATAAAGCAGCAAACATAATTAAAGACCCACCCCCTAGACATTGTCTCTTCTTCTCCCTCCCACTGGGCAGAAAGTCTGCGAGCCTGCGACCAGACTCAAGGACAGCTTCTGTCCCACTGTTATAAGACTACTGAATGGTCCCCTACGATGACAAGATGGACTTTTGACCTTGTAATGTAATTCGTCATGGATTTGCACCTCACTTTGTTCTGTAACATTAACACTTTATTCTGCATTTTGTCGTGCTCCCTTGTCCTATCTCAATGCACTGTTGAATGAAATGATCTGTATGGATGGCATGCAAACAAAGTTTTCCACTGTACTTTGGTGCATGTGACAATAATTCAGCTTTTAGAATTTAAAGTTGGTATCACTAAAAGTTACTTTGAAATTACGAGACATAGTAGGATCCCACCGGGTTCACTAATTTCCTTCAGGGAAGGATACTTGCAGTCTTTATGCTGTCCAACCCAGCGGTGTTTCCATACTCTGAGCAATGTGTTTGAGTCATAAGTGACCCCTGTATAGGCTGAACAAGCCAGGGAATGGTTGGAGACGCTCAGTGTATGTAAGGCTTGATAGTGGCACCCTTGTGAATGACGTTTTCCATTCTGCACGAAGAGCAGAACACATTTTAAATGGAGAAAAAGCAGTGGAGTTCATAGTGTCACAGGGGTGCATATACTGAGAATATTAGGGACAGTTATTGAAATATCTATTTTTATATGTATCCACTAAGATGGTGGCATACTCAGATGTAGGGGCCTCTCAGGGGCCAATCAAAGGTGTTTTTGTCTCTTTTAAATGTCTTTTTTTTATGATTGTAACACACTGCTGGACATTAAGAACTTCAAGCACTGTAGGTCTACCCCGTCAGTGAATTGCCCGATAGCTGTGGAGCTGGACTTGGTATGGAATGTGTTGCTGCTCACTACAGAGAGGCAGTGGAGACAGTGCGTAAAGGCGGTGTGCAGTCTTAACAGCAAGTGATTGTCTTAGGCATTTACTTTGTGATCGCAAGACTCTGTTGGACATTGGTAATGTACAATACTGCGAGTCAAGCCAATTGTTTTTATTGGCGAGATAGATGGCAGGGGAGCGGCACGGCCTTCGTTGTAGTGGGGACTGGGCCTCGTGTTGCGGGCTCGCCTGTTGCAGCAGCCCAGGAGGGGAGATGCCGGACACGATGTGGCGCAGATTCCGTGCTGGGTTGGGCGCTGGCCCCATCTCATCAGCACTGCCCTCCGGCGTTCACTCAGTGGAAGCCGAGCTGGATTGTGTCCGTACATTCGCCTGCAGACTGCTGAGAACTGCTTGTTCTTGCCGACAGCACCCATACACCATCAATTTACAGGATGTTTCACTCAAGGACTTGGGCTATGTACTTGTTTGTGTGACTGTATGTTTACTGCTATCTTATGTGCTATGTGTGCCTTGTGCTGTGTTTGTCTGTTGGTGCTGTGTTTTGCACCTTGGCCCAGGCTGTTTCATTTGGCTGTATTCATATATGGTTGAATGACAATTAAACTTGAACTAAAGACAAAAAAGGTGAATAATACACCATCATTCCTCAGTAATCCTTTCATTATAGAACAAGGTCATTTCAGACCATTAAGCCTTTGGCAGTCAAGAGGCTCCTATTCCCTGATTAATATTCCCTATAACTGACTCTTCCCACATTTTCCAACAACTCCCCTTTCGTTTCTGTCACTCAGCAACACATGAGGAGCAGATTACAGTGGCCAGCTCCCCTACGGGCCCACACAGTGTGGGAGGAAATTGGAGCACCTGGGGGAAAACCCAGAGGGTTATAGGGAGAAAGTATAAACTCCACACTGACAGTGGCCTGATCACAGGAGCTACGTGGCAAAGGTTTTTACCAGCTGCCACACTGAGTACTGGGCAACATTGCATTGTTCTTAGAGTGTGATGTAGACGTTGCACAATTACATCTTAACATGAAGAGCTGAATTGCCAGGGTTGTATTCAAGGAAATGTAGGATAAGGGGTGAAGGGACTGAATTTTATTCAAATATTAAAAGGAAGCATAAACATTTTCTTCTCTTTGGGGAGATGATTAGATTAGATTAGATTATGAGGACACTCAGTCCTCGTTTATCGCCATTTAGAAATGCATGCATTAAAAAATGATACAATGTTCCTCCAGAAAGGTATCACAGAAACACAGGACAAACCAAGACTAAAACTGACAAAACCACATAATTATAACACATTGTTACAACAGTGCAAAGCAATAGCGTAATTTGATAAAGAGCAGACCATGGGCACGGTTAAAAAAAAGTCTCAAGTCCCGATAGCTCCATCATCTCATGCAGACAGTAGAAGGGAGAAACTCTCCCTGTCTCCAAGCGCTGCAAACTTGCCGATACATTGGAAGCACCCGATCGCAGCTGACTCTGAGTCTGTCTGAAAATTTCGAGCCTCCGACCAGCCCTCTGACACCGAGCACCATCTTTGCCGAGCGCTTCGACTGCGCCCCAGCCGCCAGCAACAAGCAAAGCCGAGGACTCGGGGCCTTCCACTCCAGAGATTCTGGACCACACAGTAGCAGCGGCAGCGAAACAGGCATTTCCGAAGTTTCACCAGATGTTCCTCTGTGCTCTCACGTCTGTCTCCATCAAATCAGGATTGTGCACGGCACCCTACTTGACAGATAACAGATATCAGTCACTGGAGAGGCCGCTGCAGGCTGCGTTGCGCTGCCATCTTCTCCTTCTCCTCCTCCTCCTAGAGTTCATAGTTAAGAAAGTGTTTTACATGCAAGAGTTGTGAAAGTTTGAAACTCTTTTCAGGATCAATTATTAGTGAAAGGTTAAAAACAGAAGGATTTTGGAACATTCCTGTAATTTCATGTCTGCCATTACTGTTACCGGGTGTCATGGAGTCAGATTGTAGAGAGATCATATTCTTACTGAATTATAATACAGATTCAAGGGGCAAAGTGGTTTACAGTTGTTCCCAGATTCTTATAAGCTAGATCTTCAGTTAAAGACTCTGCCTTCACTTGGGAAGATACATGATCAATTAGAAGATGACACAATTATTTAAACAAAAAGCAAATATCAGCAATGGTGGCAATGGAATTGCTGAGTGGTTCAATAATTCTTCTGGTTCGCTAGCATTCTTCATAGAAGGCAGCCTGTATTTCCTCATCCAATCTGGCTGCTTTGTGACCATGTGAGTAAGGTTAGCTTTATTTACCATATTCATCACAGTCAAATTTCTGCAGTCAGTTTCCACCCAACTTCATAATCAGTATCCTTCGGTCTTCTAAATGTGCATTTTAACCAATCTCCCTTTATACTTCTGGTTGACAAAAGTCTCTCCATGTCAGATTTCAAATTCGTAATTAGAGTGAGGTGTTGGCGTTGTGAAGAATTTTTTTTTTAAAACTTTGAAGTGGAGTGCAACTACAAAAATATGGGAATTGAGCTAAAGAGGCAGGAGAAGGTAAAATCAAGAGCATATTTGCATTTAAATAATCTGAGCATTTCATTAATTATGGCTCCCCATGCAACAACATGCCAATCTATTTGACAATTGCAATGTCTTCAAGACTGCAATAAGGTGCAGCTTATTTATATCCAGAAAGAGGCGGAGATTATTTACAGAAACTATTTATATGTTATGTCCTAAGCATTTGGCTCAAACTTAATGTTCCAGACAGTTTGTGAAACTTGTATTACTTGAGAATCAGGTTCACTACGTGACTCTTAGTCCCACAGGACCACAACACAAACCCATACACCAATTCAGAGAAAACAGCACATTTCATGCTTCAAGATTCATGATAAATATCCACATTTCAACGATTGTGTAATGATGCAAGAATTAGATTTCAAAATAGTTCTTGTCCGATTACAATAGCTGCTCAATAATTTGGCCTTGACAATTTTTGTTGTAATAATATGGAATTGTCCATTATATAGATTTTCTGGGTTTGTTATTCGGAGTTTTTCTTTCAAAAGTGCAACTTTCATTTCCCTCTCCCCCACCCATGACCTTCCCTCTTTTATCTGGGCTCACCTGTCACCTGTCAGATTGTGCTTCTCCTTTCTTGCCCCATCTTTTTATTCTGGCTTCTACCTTCTTCTTTCTAGTCCTGATTTGGGGTCTCAGCCCGAAACATTGACTGTTCATTTTCCTCCACAGATGCAGTCTGACTTGTTGAGTTCCTCCAGCAATTTTTGGGTGTGTTTAAGGCATAGGTAGCAGGATTCTTGATTGATAAAGGGGTTATGGGGAAATGATAGGAACGGGGTTTAAAAAATAAATCAATCATGATTGAGTGGTGAAGCAGACTCAATGGGCCGAATAACCTTATTCTGTTCCCATATATTTTGATCTTGTGGTCTAACAAAAATTCCTTATCTGCAGGGGCCTACATACTCTAGAAGGCCACACCTACATTATTCTGTATAATTCTTGTCTCTACATCTCAGAACAAATATGATTGAATGCAAAGCAAATGAGATTAAATGGTGAAAACAGATGATGTTACATTTTGAACAGTGTTGGAATAATTAAAGTATGATAGTAGCATGGATCTTCTGAGAACTTTTTCGAGAAAATGGAGACCCTCACATGCATATGCATACACCATTAGCCAAGGAAGCAGATTGTCAGGAGAAATGCAAAATGCACATCTAGAGCTTTTCGGATTCAGTTTTAGTTTAACAAATTTAAGTGAAGAAAATCGGTGATAAGGCTGCAGTACAGCATTGAGCTGCACTAGTCTCTGCACTGCTTGGTTTGACTGCACCCACTTTTCCAGGGCAGATGGGCAAGGAAAAATCAGAACTGGAACAAGAGGAATCAAAAGCAGATTCACAGAGTGGGGCATGAAAGTAAATGATGTGAGAAACTAGCTGTGCTATGTGGATAAGTTAAGAGCAAAAGAGGGAATCTGATGGGAGAGGATAGTAGACTATGAAGTAAAGGGATTGAGTTGGGCACCAGAGGGAAGTGGCAGGCAGGTGAGGAGAAGAAAAGGGGTGAGAGGGCCAGCAAAATGAGAAGGAAAAAGGAGGGAATGGAAAACTAGGAAACAGGAGAGTCGTTAATGGTTAGAGAAATCTACATTCATACCATCAAGTTGGAGACTTTCAAGACTGAGTATGAGGTGTTGCTCCACCAACCTGCATTTGGCCTCATTGTGGAAGTAGAGAAGACTTGTCAGTGTGGGAAGGGGATGTGGAACTGGAGTGGGTAGCCACCAGGAGATCTTGGCTGTTGTAGCGGATAGAGTGAAGGCACTTGATGAAGTGGTCCCGCAATCTGTTTCAGGTCTCACTGATGTAGACAAGGCCATACTAGGGGGATCCGATACATGAATAACCTTAATAGGCTCCCAAGTAAATCATCAACTGTTCCTTTCCCTTTTAAATACTACTTGACCTGCTGAGTTCTTCTAGCATTTTGTGTGTGTTGCTCAAGTTTTCCAGCATCTGCAGAATCTCTTGCATGTCCTTAAATACACCCAATGAATTGGCCTCCACAGGCCTCTGTGGCAACAAATTCCACAGATACGCCAGCCTGTGTTGCTCATCTCAGTTTTAAGAGAATGTTCCTTTATTCTGAAGATGTGCCCTTGGATCCTAGATTCTCCTACTAGTGAAATATCTTCTCTAAGTAACTGATAGATTTTGATGAGATTCCCTTTCATCTTTCTAACTCATCAATTACAGGCCAGGTCATCAAAAGCTCCTCATACATCAAACCTTCAATTCCTGGACCATTCTTGTGAACTTCCTTTGGACCCTTTCCAGGACATTTTTCCTTGGATATAGGGTCCAAATTTTCTCACATTATTCCAAATGCAATCTGACTGATATCCTATAAAGCCTCAGCAGTACATTCTTGCTTTTATATTCTAGTCCTCTTGAAATAAATGTTAACATTGCAGTTGCCTTCATTACTACTGACTCAATGTGTGAGTTAACCTTCAGGGAATACTGAACTAGGACTCCTAAGTCCCTTTGCACCTCTGATATTTTCATTTCAAAATCAGAATCAGGTTTATCATCACTGACATGTGACATTAAATTTATTCTTCCATTTAGAAAATACCTAGATTCTTCTTACCAAAGTGCATAACCCTACACTTTGCCTATGTTGTGTTCTGTATCTAAGTTCTTTATCCACTCTTCCAACCTGCCCAAGTCTGTTAACACACTCCTTGCCTCCATGACACTACTTGTCCCTCCAGCAGTAGAGGCTACCTCAGTAAGTATATTTAAGACAAGGTTGGATAGATTTTTGCATAGTAGGAGAATTAAGGGTTATGGGGAAAAGGCAGGTAGGTGGAGGTGAGTCTATGGTCAGATCAGCCATGATCTTATTGAATGGCGGAGCAGACTGGATGGGCAAGATGGCCGACTCCTGCTATTTTTTATGTTCTTTTGTTATCTCTCTTGTTACCAACTGCAAACTTGGCCACAATGCCAACAGCTCCTTTTGGTTCCCTATCTTTTTTATGCCATGGACCATTTCCATTAAGCAAGGGGTTTGTGGACTTCAGGATGGGAGCCACTAATCTAGATCATTAATATATAAAGTGAAGTGAGATGTCCCGTAAACATACACAATGGACAAAAATAGTGAGGAAAATCCTTGGGAAACAAACGTATGGTGTTTAGATATATAGGTTCTCAAAACTTCCTGGGTAGCATTTATGAAATTGTCAAACATTTATTACAGAGGAGGATGCCATCCTAATCCTACTTTCCAGCACTAGATCTGCAGGCCACTGCTCTTCCAAAATGACAAATGCATAATGGTTAAATGTGACAGCGGTGTCTGTCTCTACCACCCTCTCAGACAGAGAGCTCCTACCACTACTCTGGGCAGAAAAGTATTTCTTCCTCTTCTAATCATCCCTCTAATTTTTTGTATCTTATTTGAAATCGATGCCTTAGATTTTGATCTCTCTGCCTAGAGAAATTAGGTTCTTCCTGTTTATCTAGGCCCCTCAGAATTGTGTTAAGTCTCTTTTCATTTGCCTCTGTTTCAAAGCAAACCCAACGCATCCAATCTTCAGAATTTTTCCAGTCCCAGCAGCATGCACGTAAATCTCTAATGCACCCTCTCCAGAGCAATTACATCTTCCATGTCCAGGTAGTGACCAGAACAGTATGTGGTACTTGGGTTTTGTATGTAGTTCTGGTACATCCTTTCTGCTCTTATTTTGAATACTCACTTCTTTGTAAATCTGCTTAATTCTGCCCACTCTTCTGGGTAGGACCAAAAACTAGGCTTCTTGGAATTGTTGGACCTGGCATTTTTCTTTTGTGGTAATGTCAATCCAAAGTGATTGGTTTCTGTCAAACTGCACATGAGCGCACTATTATTTCAATAACCCTTCATGTTATGGGTCAGTCATCTCTGATCCAGATTGGACTTTTGACCATAACAATCAACTGTCCTTCTAGGTAATAATTCTTAATATCTTGGATCACAAAGGGAAGTCTTTCAGGTCCTGGTGTGGATTCAGCATCCCCGCAGAGCTGTCAGCTTCCTTTAGTTGCCCTGCTTGTTTCCCCATAAGTCAATAACATTTTTCTTTTCAAGTAATATATATTTTCTTCTTGAATGTGACCCCAACTGTATTTGAAGTACCAACATGTTGATCTCTTTTTTTAAATTTACCAATTACTTAGGATTCCTGTTTAAGATGGTGCTGGTGAAACCCAGCGATTACTCATCGGCAGCAAAATAAGTATAGAATACAACTAAATACTTTCTCAGTAACACTTTTTCTGGTAAAGATTTCTGGTAAATGATCACTGCAAACAATGGAGAGGTGAGCAGAAGCGTCTACCAAAAGCGAGAGTGAGTAAAGACTTGAGGTTTGATCAATCTAAGCACCAGGCTGAAATGTAGTGGTAAGGTCCAAGCCTAGAGCGTATTGAAGCAATAGGGCCCGGGGTCCTACAGGGAGGAATGACCCGATGTTTGGATGATTTAAATGCCGGGCCAGATCGAACAGGCGGGGTGCCAGGACCAGCGAGGGTCAGGCCAGTTCTGCTCACTGCTTCACAACGTTTACTCGGCTCTGCGTTGAACTGAGGCTGTGTCTGTGGCCGTGGCCTGCACGGGCTGCAATGATGACGGGCTTCGTGTCTGTGGTCACATTTCTGTTCTGAATGCTATTCGCCCACTTTTATTGTTTAAATGATTTTTTTTTCTCTGCACATTGGGTGTTTGATGGTCTGTTTTTCTTAATGGGTTCTTTGGGGTTTCTGTGTTTTGTGGCTGCCTCTAAGGAGACAAATATCAAGGTGTGTAATGTATACACACTTTGTTAATAAATGTACTTTGAACTTCTGAACTTTTAAAATTTGTGTCCTCTGGTTACACATTCGTTTGCGCCAGAAACAGATTTTTTTCCATCCACTTTATCATTACCCCTTGTAATCTCTGAAAACAATCTTTAACCTTTAAGCAGAGCAACCACCTGGGCTCTATGATATCCCCACTTGCTTTTGAATTTACAAAAGCTTGTTTTACTCAGGGAATCAGTTTGGCATGCCTGTTCTTTAGTGTTCAGTACAAACTTTAATTTTATGACAGGCTGGAGTGTTGATATTAATAGTCAAAGTTACCACTCTTGTTAGAGTTTCCTTTGACTTTGGGAATACCACACTCAAAGGACGTTGCTTTCATCTGTATGTACTGTAGCAAGTAACTATGGAGTAACTAACAATCTTTCAACAAACTTATTTTCTATTTAATACGTAGATTATGGAAATAGTAATGCAGTTGCTTTGGATTCTGTGATTTTTTTAATCTTTATTCTCCCCAAGTTCTTATTATTGGAGATGCTGGACCAAGAACTAGATAGTGAAGGATTTTTTGGTGGCATATTTTGCTGGAAATGAAAGTTTATAAGACCAAAGTGAAGGGTAATGGAACATCGGGCAATGTTGGGGCCAGTGGATTAACTCCTTAACCAATGAGAGTTAATATTCAAATAAGTAGCTGGGGGATGGTAGAGAAGATGGGTGGAATTTAAAATCAAGCCAGACCCAGATGAGAAATAGAGTGAAACAAAGATTGTAAGTAACAGAGGAGCTATAAAATACAGCAACATTTAATATTTTGCAAATGTCTAACAACAATTAAGTACAGGTAGTAATGCATTTGGACAGATTAAATTGTTTCCTTCCTGGCTCAGAAGTTGGTAGTCATATCTTTTTACATTTGACCTATTATTAAAAACATAGTTAAGTTATTAATTACAAATGTATATTTCTGTGGGGAATATAATGAGTAATTAATATGGAAGTCTGTCACATGCTTAAAAATAACGAGGAGGCTAAATTCATGATGGCCTTTGCTGTGGGTGAAGCAAACGGCAGTTAGTTCTGAAGATTTGCAATCTTTGACAAATAATCAAACTTGATGACCACTTACACATTTGGCTTCAGTTCCTTCAGTATTGCAGTTTTCAAGAAAATATAGTCAGTGGTTCAATTTTCCCTTTGTCTCCCTAATGCCAGAAAAAGTAGCACTATTTTGTGTCACTTTCAAATGATCTTTCCATGATATATTGGATGGGGGAAGCAAGTTATTGCACAGTAGTATGACACTGTAATTAATTTTTAGGTGCACTTCCCTGAACGTCTGCGATCCTATATCATTGTTTAATATGAAGAAACCAAATGTATGACACTCAGTGGCCACTTTATCAGGTACCTGCTCATTAGTGCAAGTATCTAATCAGCCAATCATGTGACAGCAACTCAATGCATAAAGCCAGGCAGATGTGGTCGGGAGGTTCAGTTGTTGTTCAGACCAAACATCAGGATGAAGAAGGAATGTGATCTAAGTGATTTTGACCGTGGAATGATTGTTGGTGCCAGGCGGGGTGGTTTGAGTATCTCAGGAGCACCTGATCTCCTAGGGAATTCACACACAACAGACTCTAGAGTTTACAGAGTATGGTGCGATAAACAGAAAAAAACAGTGAACAGCAGTTTTGTTATTGAGAGAGGTCAGAGGATAGCGGCCACACTGGTTCAAGCTGACAGGAAAGTAACAGTAACATAAATAACCGTACGTTACGGCAGTGGTGTGCCGAAGCGTGGCTCTGAACTACAACATGTCAAAACTTGAAGCGGATGAGCTACAGCAGTGGAAGTCCATGAACATGCATTCAGTGGCTACTTTATTAGTTACAAGAGGTACCTAATAATGTGGCTACTGATTGTATGCCTTAGTATTCTGGTGATACAATGCTGGGTGGAGGTGTGAGTTGTGAGATGGATGTAGAAGGCTTTAAGGGGATGTTAACCAGCTAAGTGAATGGGTGAGGATATGACAGATGGAATACAATGTGGGAAAAATTTAAAATTCTCCAAAAATGAGCATGGGGTATTGTTTTTTTTTAAACAGTGAGAATTGTTGGTGTTTGGAAGGACCCAGATATTATTATACAAGTATTGCCAAAAGTTATCATGTAATTAGGAAGATAAATGGTATGTTAGCCTTTATTATAAGAAAAATTAAATAATAATAACAAGTGTCTTATTGATGCTGTGGGAAATTCTTTCACTATAGCAGCAACATTTAAAAATATACTTAGCAGTGTGCAGACTTAACTAATAATAAAGTACGGAATAATAATTCACCAATGTGCAATAATAATGTCTGGAATATTATATATTGTACTATAATATATGTTCTCCTGTCACACAGAGATGAACTGTTGTATATGCTTATTGCATTTGGTAAGCAAGATTTTCTGTAACGATCCTTGTGACAGTGGAGTTGAATGAATCTGTGTGAACGGGTGCGCTGCTGCTTATAAAGTAGGTCATGGAGAGAATGTGCCAGATTGTCCATAATGGATAACAGTATGTTTAGTAATCTCCTCTCCACCACTAACTCAAAGAGTCCGTGTTGTAGCCAAGGACAGATCTAGCCTTTTTGATGAGTTTGTTAGTCTTTTTTTTTGCATCACCAACACTGATGCTACTCCCCAACATAAAGCCATAAAGAAGACTGAACTCGCTACAACAGGCTGGAAAAAGTTCTTCATCATCCTGCTGCACACATTGAAGGATCTCAGTGTCCTTAGAAAATAGAGTCTGCTCATCCCCTTCTTGTAAACAGCCTTGGTGTTGCTTTTCCTGTCAAGTCTGTTGTCGAGGTGAACACCCAAGTATTCGTACTCCTCCAGCACATTCTTCTCCCAGGATGTATACAGGACTCATCACAGTCCTCTTCCTCCTGAGATCAGTCACCATCTCCCTGGTTTTGGCCACATTCCGAAGCAGGCAATTCCTCCCACACCACTCCACAAACTTGTCCACCAGTCCTCTGTACTCAGACTCCTGCCCAT
Organism: Mobula hypostoma; assembly: GCF_963921235.1. Lineage (NCBI taxonomy): Eukaryota > Metazoa > Chordata > Chondrichthyes > Myliobatiformes > Myliobatidae > Mobula > Mobula hypostoma. Next base: position 81,673,451 of record NC_086102.1, read on the forward strand.
CTCTGATATACCCAGCCACTGCAGAGTCATCAGGGAACTTCTGCAAGACTTAGATTTGTACTGAAAGTCTGAGGTCTGAGGTGTACAGTGTGAACAGAAACAGAGATGGGATAGGCCTTGTGGCCCTCCACCACCATCATCTCAGATGGAGAACTGCCCAGCCGTACAAGTCTATCTGTCAGGTAGTCAGTAATCCCGGAGAAAGTGGATTTGTCTAGGCCCATCCTTTGCAGCTTCTTATTCAGAAGAAGTGGCTGGATTGTATTGAAGGCACTTGAGAAATCAAAAAATGTGATTTCACAATGCTACCAGCATCATCCAGGTGGGTGTGAGCTCTGTGCAAAAGGTAGACTCCCACATGAGTTTGTTAGGCAAACTGTAGAGGGTCCAGTGAAGATCTCACCTGCGGTCCAGGGGCGGTCAGGACCAGACTCTCCAGCCCCTTCGTCACATGGGATGTGAGGCCAATTGGTCTGCAGTCATTAAGTTCAGATGGAGTCACCTTCTTGGGTACAGGAACCAAGCAGGAAGTATCTGCTCCTGACTCAGACTCAGATGGTAAAGGTGCTGCAAAATTCCAGACAGCTGGCTCGCACAGGCCTTCAGTACCCTGGGGCTCTTACTGTCGGGTCCAGCAGCCTTGCCTTGATGTAGTCTCTTCAGCTGTCTCTTAACCTGACCTGCACTGACAGTCAGGTGGGGGAGGGTGGTCATCCCCATGGAGGCAGGATACTCCAAAGTTGGGTGGGGGTGGGGTTTGGAGCACAAGCACTCACCTGAGGTGGGGGGAGGAGTGGAGGGAGAAACCTTTGGGGGCAGGGAGGGTGGGTAGTTTGGGCAAGTGGGAGAGGGGCAGCAAGGAGGGGTCGGGTCCCGCCAATATATAGAAGGCCACATCGGGAGCACCGAACGCAGTATATCACCCCAGCCGACTCACAGGTGAAGTGTTGCCTCACCTGGAAGGACTGTCTGGGGCCCTGAATGGTGGTAAGGGAGGAAGTGTATAGCACCGGATGCAATATATCACCTTCTATATATTGGCGAGACCCGACGCAGACTGGGAAACCGCTTTACTGAACACCTATGCTCTGTCCGCCAGAGAAAGCAGGATCTCCCAGTGGCCACACATTTTAATTCCACATCCCATTCCCATTCTGATATGTCTATCCACGGCCTCCTCTACTGTAAAGATGAAGCTACACTCTGGTTGGAGGAACAACACCTTATATTCCGTCTGGGTAGCCTCCAACCTGAAGGCATGAACATCGACTTCTCTAACTTCCGCTAGGCCCCACCTCCCCCTCGTACCCCATCTGTTACTTATTTTTATGCACACATTCTTTCTCTCACTCTCCTTTTTCTCCCTCTGTCCCTCTGTATATACCTCTTGCCCATCCTCTGGGTCCCCCCCCCCTTGTCTTTCTTCTCGGACCTCCTGTCCCATGATCCTCTCGTATCCCCTTTTGCCTATCACCTGTCCAGCTCTTGGCTCCATCCCTCCCCCTCCTGTCTTCTCCTATCATTTTGGATCTCCCCTTCCCCCTCCAACTTTCAAATCCCTTACTCACTCTTCCTTCAGTTAGTCCTGACGAAGGGTCTCGGCCTGAAACGTCGACTGCACCTCTTCCTAGAGATGCTGCCTGGCCTGCTGCGTTCACCAGCAACTTTGATGTGTGTTGCTTGAATTTCCAGCATCTGCAGAATTCCTGTTGTCCACTACTCTCTGTGGTTTCTTGTGCATTCACATTGCCGCACGTGGCCATGATGAAACATATCAGTGCATCTGTTGAAGTTTCTTACAGTGTTTATTGACAAGTCAAACCTCCTTGGTGTCCTAAAAAAGATGACGGTGGTGTGCTTTCTTTATGGTGCATCTATGTGATGGGCCTAGTACGTGTCATCTAATATGTTAATACCCAGGAATTTAAAGCTACTAACTCTCTCCACTGCTGATTCTCAAATGCAGACCTGTGTACGTTTGCCCTCCTTTCCCTTCCTGCAGTCAAGGGTCAGCTCTTTTGCTTTGCTGGTGTGGAGCTAGAGCTCAGCGCACCATAGCCAGATCTGAGTAACAATAGATAGAATTTGACCAGGATGTTGCCCGGATTGGAGGGCTTCAAGAGGAAAGATGGGAAAGGCTGGCATTGCTCTCCCTGCAGTGCAGGAGGCTGAGGGATGTCCTTATGGAGTTCTATAAATAATGAAGGGCATAGACAAGACAGATAGTCAGTCTTTTTCCAATGATAGGGGTGCCTGAAACTAAAGGATGAAGGCCTAAGGTGAGGGGAAAGTATTTAAAGGAAATCTGCGGGCCATGTTTTCCACACTGCAGTGGATCTGTGAAACAAGCTGCAAGAGGAGGTAGAATCACAGCATTTAAAAAGCATTGGACGGGTACATAGACAGGAAAGGTGCAAGGAGATATCAGAATCAGGTTTAATATCACTGTCATATGTGAAGTTTGTTGTCTTTGCAGCAGCAGTACAAGGCAGTATATAGTATAAAAATGTGAATTGCAGTAAATATATATTGACCTAGGTGATAGTGGACCTTAATGATGGATCCCACCTTTTTGAGGCATCACTCCTTGATGTCCTGGATATTCTGGAGGCTAGTGCCCATGTTGGAAGGGTCTAAGTATATAACTCTCTGCAGCTTATTTTGGTCCTGTGCAGTAGCCCTGCCACCCATACCAGACAGTGTTGCAGCCATGGTACATCTATAGAAATTAGTCTTTAGTGACATAACACATTTCCTCAAACTTCTAATGAAATATAGCTATATATGTCTTTGTACCTGCATTGATATGTTGGGCCTGGAGATCTTGACACCCAGGAACCCGAAGTTGCTCACTCTTGCCACTTCTGATCCCTCCATGAGGACTGGTGTCTGTTCCCTCACCTAACCCTTTCTGAAGTCCACAATTAGCTCTTTGGTTTTACTGACGTGGAGTGCAAGGTTGTTGCTGTGACACCACTCAACTAGCTGGAGTATCTCGCTCCTGTATGCCCTCTTGTCACCATCTGAGGTTCTACCAACAATGGTTGTGTCAACAACAAATTTAGAGATGGGATTTGAGCTCTGCCTAGTCACACATTCATGGGTGTAGAGAGAGTAGAGCAGGGGGGTAAGCACACATTCCTGAGGTGCAACAGTTTAGATTGGCAGTGTTGAATGGGGGCAAATGCGGGAAAATGAAATTACTGTAGATGGACAATTTGGACCAAATGGCCTGCCTCCCCACTGTAGGACTCTGTGACTGTCTGAAGAAGAGCCGAGGAGCCTTGACCACATTTATCTCTGAAGCAATATCAGCAGGCTGATTAGCTAGTTGTGCATCTTATTGTCTGCTGGTGCTCATTGTATGGTAATTTTGGCACTACAGTTTCCTGAAACCACATTGATTACTTGTACAGTGCTGTGGGAAGACCTGAAACTTTGTTAAGTAAATATCTTTTCCTTCCTCTGTACTCTTGCCAGAAAATTGTTAAGTGTAATGTGCAGCCAAATTTCTTATTAGTAATTTTTATGTTCCGTATTCCTCAATTTCCTTGGTTGCAGTGACACAGGATAGGACACATACTTATTTATTGTAAATGAACTTGCTTCAAGCAATCCAAAGCCTCCTATGTTCCATTTTTATGACCTTTGCAGCAATGATCTGAAACTTTGCTCCATTAACAAAGACTGGAAAATCTTCCTTGCAGAGAAACATTCGTAATGATTTCAATGCTGCTTACCGAATCCTAACTTGTGAAAATAAAAAGTCCAACAGGCTACTGTGAGGCAGCCTATTGGTTGAGACGTACTGCACTCTTGCAATCTTTATGGCATGGTATTCATGTACAGTGAAATAAAAGTCAATTTGAAGGTCATTTTTAAGGTCTGGCCAGATGCCAAACATGCCTGGTTGCACAATAAATCAATTATTTTGGCCTGTTTATTGAGTTGTTATCTCAGGTGTATTTGCTTTTCCAGCTGTGCAGAAATTGGTATCAAATTCTGTGTCATTGCATGTATAAGTACTGTGATAAAGATCTGGTTTGACTTGCTACCTCCCTGATAGCAGGAGAGTTCAACTCTCTGCATTTCTCCCACTGCAACAGATACTTATATGGAATTGAGATACAAGGGTATCTGCATAGCAATGTTAGGAATGTTCTGCAAGAGAGCGTACCTTTATTTCAGTATTTCTCTGTCAACTTGGTTCTTTGCCTTTCTTCATGCCTTTGCAGCTTATGAATGTAAAGATGGAAGAAAATAATGGCAGAGTAGGCTAGTTGGTCCCTCGCGTCTATCCTATCACTCAGATAACTGACCTGACATAGGCCTCAATTCCTCTTCTGTGTAGTTGTATGTAGCCCTTAATTTCCTGATTGTTCAAAAAAATGTATCACTTCTTCTAAATATCACGGTTTGTGCAGCTTCAGAGCTGTCTGACGTGGCTATAAGCAGCACTGGGGCCCCACAGGATTGTATTGGCTTCCTTCCTGTTTGCCCTGTATACCTTGAAGTTTAGTTACAACACCGAGTCATGTCATCAGCAGAAATTCTCTGAAGACTCAGCAATAGCTGAGTGTGTAAATGGGAGGATGGGAGGATGAATACAGGGGCCTGGTGGAGGGCTTTGTCAAATTGTGCAAACTGAATCATCTGCAGCTCAACATCAGTATGACAAAGGAGATAGTGATGGACGTTAGGAAGGCTAAGCCTGCACTTCTCCCTGTTACTATTGATTGGTGAGGACGTGGATGTGGTGAGGACCTACAAGTACCTGGGAGTGCACCTGGACAACAGACTGGAGTGGAGCACCAAACAGAGGCTGTGTACAAGAAGGGCCAAAGCCGCCTCTACTTCCTGAGGAGACTGAGGTCCTTTGGAGTGTGCAGGCCTCTCCTTCACATGTTCTTACCAGTCTGTTGTCGCCAGTACAATCTTCCATGCAGTGGTGTATTGGGGCAATGGCATCAACATGGGTGATGCCAACAGGCTCAATAACTGATTAGAAAGGCTGGCTCTGTTATAGAAGTCTTACTGGACACACTGGAGGCTGTGGTAGACCAAAGGACCCTACAGAAAATCCTGGCAATTCTGGACAATGTTTCTCACCCTCTGCATGCCATCTTGACTGAACAGAGGAACACTTTTAGTAATAGACTAAGACAACTGCACTGCTCCAAAAAGCTCTGTATGAGGTCATTCTTACCCTCAGCTATTAGGCTTTATAATGAGTCAACCAGGGAAGTGATGACTCCCCTCCTGTCAGACTGTTTGAGGAAGCTTGTTCTTTTTATTCTTTCTTACTTCTCTTGTATTTGTAATGCTGCTGTGACACTGTAATTTCCTTTGGGATCAATAAAATATCTCTCCATCCCAGTGATCTGGCTATCAAAACTCTGAGAGAATTCCAGAGATTTATGACGTTCTACAAGAAGCAATTCCAATGTACATCACTTTTAAATGACTGCCTCCTTAACTTGTAACTATGTTTCCTGACATGAGATTCACCCCATTAGTGAAAAGATCTTGCTATCTAACCTTTCTACGGTAGTTTGTTTCAATAAGATTGCCTCTTTTTCTAATCTCTGAAAAAAACAGATTTTTAGCCATTCATGATAGACATATTGGCCTAGAAATTTGTAATGAGCCTGAACACACAGAGTGTCAAGCATTGGGGAATATTCATGGGTTGGTGATGTGAGATGGGAAGTGGGGGCATTTCCTGTGGTTTATTATGCAAGGTCCTTGGACAGAGATATTCCATTGCACTCTTTTACCTGGACATTATATGCGGTGGAGCAGATCCACACAAGGAAATCCACGCAAAGTCTTTGTCAGAACAAGTTGGGGATTGCATCAGGAGGGAAGGGCTTGCTCAGCAGCTGATGCAAGTTTTCGGGATGGGTGGGTGAAGGTAGTGGCTTACTGGGGAAATGAAGATTGCAGAGCACAGGAGTGACAATTGTAAGCAACACACACAAAATGCTGGAAAACTCAGCAGGCCAGGCAGCATCTTGGAAAAGAGTACAGTCGACGTTTCGGGCCAAAAGCCTTCAGTAGGACTGGAGAAGCCCTGCTGAAGGGTTTCGGTCCAAAACGTCGACTGTACTTTTTTCTAAGATGCTGCCTGGCCTGCTGAGTTTTCCAGCACTTTGTGTGTGTGTTGCTTGGATTTGCAGCATCTCTTGTTTGGGAGCGACAGTTGTGTTGGGTGCGGAGTAGATCCTGTCAGAGATGAATGTGGAGGGACTTTAATGGAGTGGACAGGAATCTATTATGAAAAACCTGATCACTCTAACATAGAGCTTGATGCCATTGGGAATGATCCATAACTAACAAGGCATTTGGACTCCCTTACAGTTACTCAGTTAAATAATGGCAAAACAGAACTTGGCCTAGTTTAAAATTTACTTCAGTGCACAAGGCGCCTTGCTGCTCATTGACCTCATTTTACAGAGTACAAATTGGCAAAGTGGTGAAAAACGAAGTGCCATTTGTTATTACTGAGCAACTAGACAGCCTGCCTACCTGTGAGTCCTGGAAGTGCACTACTGACCTGTAGAATAATATGTAATGCCAAGCAGACTGAGAGATTCCACTGTGGCAGAACTGCTGAGCTACTGTGCATTTATGTTGAAGTTTCCTTCAGACACACTCCGGCTTCCCCCTCACTCAATTGTAACATATCACTCGATGCAGAAAGGCAAAATGCTGCAGCTGCCAGCAATCTGAAATGAAAGTAGAAATTTCTGGAAACTCAGGGCAGGCCTGGCAACGTGGGGCTGTGGCATAGCCAACACTTCAGATTCATGATCTTTCATCAGAATTTTCCTTAGCTGTTCTGAGAACATGATAAAGCTTCCTTTCCTTGATAAGAATGCAAGTTACTTTGCTTAGAGTTGCTAATAATGCATGCTGTCATGTTGCCTGAAGGTACACCAGGGAGATAATCATGAATCTGTGCACAATCTTATGTAAAATGCAATTGTGTAATATCTAATGGCAGAAATGGTTTAACACTGACACTGGTGTGCTTCTGACGCCTTTCCATCACCTCCATTTGGAAAATGAAGACCTTCATGGAATCTTATTCCTGCAGGTAATAAATTGTTCGTTCCAGTAGGCGACATTAGTTCAATAGATCCATTTAATATCAGAGAATGTATACAACATACAACCTGAAATTCTTGCTCTTCATAGACATCCACAAAAACAGAAGGGTACCCCAAAGAATGTGTGACAGTAAAAGCATTAGGACCCCAAAGTCCTCCTACTCCCCCCTCCCATGCACAAGTAGCAGCAAGCACCAACCCTCAACCCTCTGCCTCCCCCTTCCCCATTTACTACTGCAAAATGCATCAGCATTAATTCAATTATTTTAAACTTCTGTCTTCCTATACGTTACGTCTGTATTCTCTTTTAATCTAAGTTTGCTGTTCTCCTATTTATTCATCTTTCTGTATCCAGTTTCATTCTGCTCTTCTCCATACCTGCAATTCATCGCTTAAGGAGATGAGTTAAGAGGTTCAATTCTTCAACAATCTCCAATATGCACCATTGATGAGAATGTTTGAACTGTAGGATCGTGAGAATATCTAACAAATGGAACACGATCCACTTGGCAAATTCTGGGCAATGTTTCAACAAAACAATCTCACGGGGAATCACCACCCCATTCCAAGTGCTTAGCAACCCATTGCTTATCAGGAAGCAGAGATGCACTGTAATCGGTCTTCTGAAACATTACATTGATATTTTATTAATCCTGCAAAGTGAGAAAACATAAATAATCTCATAATTGCAAGAGCCAGGATGTTACTGCTTGTTTATCTCATTTATGGTAAAAATCTGTTTTGGAGTTAATCCTATCCCTGGAGCTCACAGACACCGATATGTTTTTTCCTTATCAATTCTCTACGCATTCAGGAATTAGGTGATTGAGTTTTTCCAAGGCCTTGCATTACATTTAAGCAAATGTACATATTCCCTGGCACAAGGATAATATTCATTATCACATCTGCAAGTTACTTAGCTTTGAAGATAGGTGCAGAAGAGATGGATTTGTCTTTATTGGGTGGGTGGGGGGCAGCATGATTACATCCCTCAGAATCTCTCACCAATGATTTTGTTTATGAAGATGGTGACCTGGAAATTCTTGGCTGTGAGAACAACTATTACATTCATGGTGGTGACACACGTGGACCTGCTCAGTCAAATGACCATTTCCTGTGTCAGATTAGTTAAGTTAGGTTGAGTAAACTGCAGAAAGTGGTAAAATTGGTCAGTTCCATCAAGGGCACTAGCCTTCATAGTATCCGAGACATCTTCAAGGAGCGATGCCTCAGACAGGCGGCATCCATCATTAGGGACCCCCTGACATCGAGATCATGCCCCCTTCTCATTGCGACCATCAGGAAGGAGGTGTAGACACCTGAAGGCACAGACTCAGTGATTCAGGAACAGCTTCTTCCCCTCTGCCATCTGATTTCTAAATGGACATTGAACCAATGAACACAACCTCACTACGTCTTTTAAGTTTCTGTTTTGCACTACTTAATTTATTTAATATATCTATATACTTACTGTAATTCAGTTTTTTCCCTCTATTATTGTGTATTGCATTGTACTGCTGTCACAAAGTTAACAAATTTCACGGCATATGCCGGTGATAATGAATCTGATACAGCAGGTAGTGCTGCTATCTCTCAATACCAGGAGTCTGCATTCAATCCTGACCTTCAGTACACTTCTCCCTGTGACTGCATTGGCTTCTTCTTCGGGTCCCATCTTCTTCCAATATCCCAAAGGTGTCCACTGGATGAGTGGCATGAAGTTCAAGTAAGATTTGATGGATATGGAGGGAGGAGAAGATGGTGGTGCGATGCAGTGCGCGTAGCCTCTCCGGTGAAATGATATCATATTTGTTAAATAGGGGCCGTGCACAATTCTGATTTGATGGAGACAGCCGTGAGAGCACGGAGGAACATCTGGAGTAATTTCTGAAATGCCTCGTTTGCTGCCGCTGCTACTGTGCGATCGAGAATCTCCGGAAGGAAGGCCCCAAAATCCTCAGCTTTGCCTGCTGCTGGCGACCGGGGCTGGGGTCGAAGCATTGGGCAGAGATGGTGCTCGGTGCTCGGTGCTCGGTGTTGGAGGGCTGGTCGGAGCTCGAAGTTTTCGGACGACTCAGAGTTGGACTGTGGTCGGGTATGGCAGGGAGAGTTTTCTTCCTTCTCCCGTCTGTGTGAGAAGTGGGACTTTCAAGAGACTTTGATCTTTTTTACCGTGCTCACGGCCTGTTCTTCATCAAGTTACGGTATTGCTTGCACTGTTGTAACTCTGTGTTATAATTATGTGGTTTTTGTCAGTTTTTCAGTCTTGGTCTGTCCTGTGTTTCTGTGATATCACACCAGGGGAATATTGTATCATTTCCTAATGCATGCATTACTAAATGGCAATAAAAGAGGACTGTGTGTCCTCATAATCTAATCTAATCTAATATGTTAGAGATAGTAGATTACAGGGCTGCAGGGAAATGAAGGACAGGGGGATGACACTGACAGGGTTGTGTGGCTGGGTGCCATCATGGACCTGCTAGTCAAATAACCTCCTCCTTTGTCATATTAATTATGTTGAGTTGAGTTGTTTTCTGACTTTTGACAATTTACTTGCAAACAATTCGATACCATACGAGGAGACATCTTTGGTGCATTGCTAATTGTGGTGTGGCCTCTGAATGCTTGGCATTTGTATACTTACCAGTCCGCTGATTGGTTGTCCTGACTGCAGAGCAGCAGGACCAACTCTCCCTAGTCTCTACCCATGAAGATCAAGAGGGGCACAAATGCGACTGGGTATCAGTGGAAGTCATGGCGCAAGCAAACATGTGGCATGCAAGGGAATTCCTGGACGCGTGATTTTCTGCAAACAATTCTGTAAGCAGGCACATGGACCACTTTCTATTTATGAGCCAATGCGGGCAAAAATGCAGGCCACAACACATGAAGCTTGCCTCGCAACCAGTCAGCGATGAGATTTCCTCTCTACATCACAAATGGGTTTCCGTAATCAGCAACCAGTCAGCTGATTGATAAGATTATAAAGGCCAAGCATTCAGAGGACAGAGCACAATTAACAACGCATTGATGTCTCCTCATATATGAGGAAACATTTGCAAGTAAATTGCCAAGATTGCTAAAATGTCAAGATCAGAGAACAACTCAACCCAACCATCAACCACATGAGCTACACATTTTCCAAATTATTTCCATTAGTGAAGTTGCTTGGGGCTCAGGCTGCTTTGAGTGTAACCTCCTGATAATTAATACAGTAGGCCGCAAGCCTCCAGGTAAGATCTGTTTCTGTGTTTTGAAAATTAGCCTGAGGAAGAGAGGAATAGCTGTGGTGGTGCGTGCATAAATAATTTTGAAGCCAGTTACGTAGATAGAGCCTTTTCTCGAACTTGAACTTCTGACTTGGCTGAAAAGGGGACTTTGCACAACACCTTACATTCTCAAAGCTTTATACAGCCAAGTTATTTCAAACTCCAACTACTGTTGTAAGATGTTTTAGCAAAACTATAAAAATAGCAGCTTACATTAACATAGTCCCTTCAACAAAGAAGGATATCCTAAGCACAAGAAGTGCTGGAAATCCAAAGCAACACACACACAATGCTGGAGGAACTCAGCAGGCCAGGTAGTATCTATCAAAATGAATAAACAGTCGATATTTTGGACGAAGATCCTTCTTGAGGACTGGAAAGGAAGGGGGAAGACAGCAAAATAAAAAGGTGGTGGGAGGGGAAGGAGGATAGCTAATAGGTGGAAAGCTGGGTGGGAAAGGTAAAGGGCAAGAGAGGAAGAAATCTGAAAGGACGGGAGAGTTAGACCATCGGGAAAATGGAAGAAAGAGGGGTACCAAGGGGAGGTGACAGGCACGTGAGAAGAGTTAAGAGTCCAAACTGGGGAATAGAAGAGGTAAAGGAGAGGGGAAAAGTACTGGAAAAGGAAATCTATATTCATGCCGTCAGGTTGCAAACAATGAAGATGGAATGTGATGTTTTGCTCTCCACCCTGAGAGTGGCCACGTCATGGCACAAGAGGAGCCCATGGACTGACATGTCAGAACAGCAATGGGAATAGGAATTAAAATGGTTGGTCACTGAGAAATTCTGGTTTTGGTGGATGAAGCACAGGTGCTCCCCCTCAGCCTCTCCAACCCCACCCCCCCCACTCCGACACCCCCCCTTCTCCAAGTTCCTCCCACACTCCCCTCGATATTACTTAATCTTGAGCTATAGTGACTCCATTTGCATTGCAGCACCTGTAATACCTGCCTGCATGAAAACAGCAAAGATCAGACATTGGACTTGAAGCTTTGTTGCATGTCCATTCACTCCACCACTGAATTACAAACAAAAGTGATGCCATGTAGTTAAATTAAAGGTCTGTAGGATGTTTCTATTGTATGATATATGCCACAGTTAAAATTCATTCTCATTCTGTTCCACCAGGGACACTTCTGGCCTCTGGAGGTGCAGTTTATTTTCTATGATGTTAACTTTGTTTGAACATTACTTCCTGTACATAAGCTGTTCTTTATTACATAATTTCCTGTGTGGTTAATTTTAATTCGATTTGGAGCACACAGTGGAAAGACACACAGCTCCATGCTCTCTTTGCCATTGAAACAGCAATATCTTTTCACAAGTAAAATCTCATTTTAAAACACAAAAATTCTGCAGATGCTGGAAACCTAGCACAACACTCACAAAAAGCTGGAGAAATTCAGCAGGGCAGGCAGCATTTTGTGTTTCCATGGATGCTGCCTAGCCCTCTGATTTCCTCCAGCATTTTGTGTGTGTTGATCTCATTAAAAAACCATGCAGAAAGCTTCCTTCTCAAGTGATTTTTTTTTGAGAGGGTGTTTATCTCTCTGCATAGCTTTGTGCATGCACACTGCGAGGGCAGTAGACTGAAACGATAACTAATCTTTTAAAGTATTGCCTGCCAACTGGAGATGAGTCTGAAAGCTGCATGTGACGATATCAGCTTCTGACCTGAGCAATATCAAATGCCAAGACTTGGAAGGGAGGTCAGAGTGTTGCACTTGGAGTGAATCCACGATAGGCACAGCTGCAGCACAAGTCCACACCAGAGCTGAATTGGCAAAAATAAGAGCACCTTGTGCGCAACGTGAAGTTGAGATGTCAATGGAGAAAACTCACATCGACATGGAGTATGCATGGATAGACGTGGAGAGAATGTGTGGAGGCTACATTAAGGGTGCTCAAGGAGGTGTGTGAAGCTAATGCTGCCTCAGCAGAGGCAAAGGTGTATGGAACAGCAACTGACTTAGACAGGAGTGAGTCTATAGCCAGCATCAGTCATGCTTTGCTTTCACAACTACCAGTACATCTTACCAAAGAATATGTCTTTTGGTTATAAAAAAGACAGTGCTTTGGATCTATAAGGGGAAGATGTCCACGCCATGCAGCTAACATGTCTTTCACATAGTCCCAGTATTCACAGCCAAGGTCTACAGCAGCAAAGATTTACAGTATTCCCTGTGCAGTTCCACCACTAAAAAGACAACAGTCAGTAGTCGCTACTGATGCCGACTCTGTCTCTGCTTGGTCAGCCTGAATTTGCGTCCATCCCAAGACTCACATTTGGCAAACTAGTCTCCACAATGCTCCCATTCAGGAGCAGCAGCTGCATTACAATTGGCTTGATACCTGGTTAATGGAGACCCATCCATAGTAAGACTAAAAGTGTTTGACAACCAGTCTGCCAGTTATCTGTCCTAGAAATTAAGCTTCTGTAAAGCTGTGAAAGGCCTAAACCTCAAACCTAGCCAAGGGCTGGACCTTCTCTGTATCACTCAAAAAAAGTTTCTGGTGAACGCAGCAGGCCAGGCAGCATCTCTAGGAAGAGGTACAGTCAACGTTTCGGGCCGAGACCCTTTCAAATCTCTTACTAGCTCTTTGTTCAGTTAGCCCTGACGAAGGGTCTCGGCCTGAAACGTCGACTAGAGATGGTGCTAGTCATCAGATCAGCTGAGTATCCATCAGATACTTCCTCAGGTATGTAGGAAAGCCTTCCAAAGCAAATCCTACTCTGATAAATGTCTAGTTAATGTCTACCCATCATGTGCAAAAAATAAAGGCGTATGTGACATTAGATGATCAGTGCAATGTGTCATTGGTAAAATCAACATCCTTTGACACATTCTGTTTGCCCATACACTTTAAAGACATCAGAAGTTGCTGGAAGAAGAGCCAGTGGATTGGTCATGGAGTCAATAGGAGGGAGAGGTCTGCTTGCCCTTGCCATCCTTCCTGGAGTGTGACTATATTCCCAACAACAGGCACAGTTTGTTTTGAATGAATATCACTTCCTGTACATGAGCAGTATTTTTTATATATAATTTCCTGCACAGTTAATTTGGATTTGATTTGAAGCTCACAGTGCAAAGACATACATCTCCATCCTCTCTATGTTTGCCCTTGAAACAGCAATATATTTTTGCAGGTACGATCTCATTAAAAAACCCTGAGGAGAGCTTTTGTCTCGTGCGATTTTTGCGAAGGTGTTTAACTCGCGGCATCGCTTTGCACATGTGTGCTGCAAGGGCAGCAGAGATACTTAGAGTAGCAGCTGAGGCAGGTTCTCAGACATGGAGCCCCACATGCAATTTCAATGCCTTATGGGCATTATGGACTGTGGAGTGAATTTCTACCTCCATGTAATTAAGACACTGTTGAGGTAGATTTATTATAAAGATTTTGATGATGTTAGATTATCCTCTTTGGACAAACTTTTGGCTATAAAATCATTCAGCTGTATTCAGAGACAACTTGCTCTTCATTTTGGCATTTGGCCCACATGATATTTCACTATATTGCAAATTACAAACAGATCTGTCCCTTTACTAAGTACTCCAAGAGACTAAACATTTGTGTCCACAATGTCTGCAGACCAAACTCAACAGTATAGCTTCTCCAAGCGAAGGATAATCAGCTACAAAGCCTAGTACTGTGCTTTGCATGCTGGGATGCGTGCCGACAGCGTCATTTGATACTGGGAATGTTTTTCTTAAATTCCACTGAGTCAGTTGAAAAGAATGTTTTGATTTATATAGCAGATGATTTTTTGCCACCAAGGAGCCGAGCACAGATGAACAGTTTGAAATCAACCCAACTGTTAACTTTCCTTAACAACCAGCAAAAGCACTGTTCAGCTCTGTTAACGAGCACATAAGAGAGATTTGGTGTTGCCTTGCCTTTTTGTCTATGCACATTACCCAGCACTTTGTGGGCTCTTTGAAAAGGCAAAGTGGAAAGCTGATATCTTCTAAAATTCCCTTGGTGATGTAGTTTATGGGTGGGAACGGCGCAGAGATGCCAACTTTTTGCTTTAGATAGTTTTGTTTATTTGTCCCTGTAACTACTAGCTAACAAAGACAACATCTGTAACGTACCTCCTGCCATCTGAAGCAGACAGAGGATAAACGTGTTAAGTGCATTCTTTGCATGCTCTATTTACCTCACAAGTTCCAGTTTTCATGAAACTTTCAGGATTCTTCCCAAATTTGTCTCCATATAAGGTCAAAAATGGATGATTTTAATATATTCTTTCTGCAGGGTCTGGGTACCACTGGAATGGCTGTATTTAATGCCATTCTAAAATGGCGTGGAACCATCTTATTGAACTCCTGCAGTCCTTCTCATTAAGATAGTCTCTCACATTGCGGGGTAGGGAATTCTGGGTTTGAGCAGTGGTGATGAAGACAAACTGCAGTATATTTCAAAGTCAAAACTGTGTGTCATTTGAAGGGAAAGCTGCAGGCATCTCCTTCCCATGCACTCGAAGCCCTTGACCTTCTCAATCACAGAGCTTGTGCATTTGGGAGGTACTATCAGAGCAGCCTAGGCATTTTGTTGATGGTGTAGCTGCTTTGGCCTAGACAGAGTACAGTTTGTTTTGTTTGGAAGAAGGTGGAGAGTACTCTATCACACTCTTGTGCCTTGTAGATGGTGGTAAGTCTTTGGAGTGTCAGCTGCTGAATACCCAAGTAACTCAATTCCTGTCACTCCAAAGACTCTCTCTGACCTGCTATTCTGGTGGGCTTACTTGAATTTCTGGTCAATAGCAGCACCCAGGATACTGATGTTGGGGGAGCTTGGTAATGGCATTGCCATCAACTGAACAGACTATGTGGTTGGACTCTTTGTCAATGTAATTGCTTATTGCCTGGCATTTTTGTGGTGACCATATTATTTGCTTGTAGATAAGTGGACATCCACTTGTTTTGGGTTCTCACCAACATTGAGCTTTTCTCATTGCCTCGGAAAATCTTGATCTCATTTCACAGTGAAAGGTCACTATCCACAGAACTGTTGTGAAACACAATCCAAAGTACAAGTGCAGTCAGATTTTCACCTTGCCCAGGAGCATCAAGTTAGCTGTTTCTTCCTGAAATAATGGAGAATATAGGCAGTTAATGTTGGAGGATCTGACCTATGAGGCAGCATTTATGAGAATTAGAATCACTTTTATTATCACTGACATGTGTTGTGAAATTTGTTGTATTGCAGCAGCAGCTGTGCAGTGCAATACAGAAAATATACTATAAGTTATGATAAATATATTAAAAATTGAATTAGTGCAAAAGTAGTGAGGCAGTGTTTATGGGTTTATTGTCTGTTCAGAAAGCTGATGGCAGAGGGGAAGGTGCTGTTCCTGAAACGTTGAGTGTGTGTCTTTAGACTCCTGTGCCTCTTCCCTGATGTGGTAACGAGAAGAAGGCATGTCCTGGGTGGTGAGGGTCTTTAATGATGGATGCTGCCTGTTTTGAGGCATTGCCTTTTGAAGATGTCCTCAGTGCTGGGGAGACTGTGAGTCAGTTGCTGTTCTTGGAGAAAACCAGGTCATATCACTTACGTGATACTAGAAGAAATAGGAGGTGAACCTCAGCCTCAAGAGTACTCAAAGATTCAAAGGTTCTTTTATCATCAAAATATGTCTGCGGTATACAACTCTGAGAATCTTCTTCTCCAGATAGCCACA
Organism: Mobula hypostoma; assembly: GCF_963921235.1. Taxonomy (NCBI): domain Eukaryota; kingdom Metazoa; phylum Chordata; class Chondrichthyes; order Myliobatiformes; family Myliobatidae; genus Mobula; species Mobula hypostoma. Next base: position 81,689,524 of record NC_086102.1, read on the forward strand.
AAACAAAGAAAAACCATGGAAGTCAGTTCAGGGAGAAACAGCAAGCCCACCCCCTTTCACAGAAAAGAATGGTAACATGATCATCAGTGACTCCTCCCCCCCATACCCCCTTCCCACCACACGAAACATCTGCTCCCGAATCCATGTCCCCCCGCACAAAGTGCAAACTGCCCCCAAATTCCCCTCTCCTTGCACCAAAGAACTAATTAAAAACACAAAAAGAGCATCAATTCCTAGACTTCCCTCCCCTGCACAAAATGCAACACAAACGTCGACCCCCCCCCAAATGCTTCTCCTCCTGCACAAATACAGAGAAAGAATGGGTGAAAACACAAAATATAAAAACCATAACACCGAAAAAGTCCATAGACCATAGTCCAAATCCATAAACACATAACATCAATAACATCCTCCAACATCATTGAAAGAGACAGGCACACAGAGGCCTTCCCTCTGGGCTCAGTGATAGACAACACAGGCTTTGGTGGAGTCGTGACAGGCCACATAGGCTCCTCCTCCTTCTCGACGCTCACCTCCCGCATTCGCCATGTGTTTCAATCTTCCTTGTTACTTTAATCGGCGAACAATGGAAGTTTTAATTGGTGGAATAGAGTTGAACATCAGAGCGCGCCCCGTCTCATAGTTCTTCACCTTGAGGCTCCCGTTTGCTTGCTTCTCAGAATCTTCTCGGAGACAGCAAAGCCCTGGGTCTCTCAGTCGATCTTCAGGCTGTAATTTGCAGGCTCTAACAGTTCCACAAACACATTTAAGATGAAAAACAGACGTAAAAGAAGTGAAATAAATCGTTTCGTGGTCTATCCAGAAGATGCCGACTGAGGGAGCATTGTACGCAGGCGCCATCTTGACCGGATTCCAGGATGGAGAGTTAGAGAACTTGATTGGTAAAGGAGAGGGTAAAGAAAGAAATACACTCATGTCTAAGGGGTTCCATGAGGGTGAAGCTTTGAAAGCTGTATATGTATGGGATCCCAACTATGGTCAATTAGCGGGTGCTTGACACAGGCTGAGTGCCAGTTTGGATAATCCAGATGGTGTAAGTTCCTGGGCTGTGATCGGGTTCATTGAGAGCCTGTTAGACTCATGAACAGACCAGAATGCCAGTGGGAGTGATGAACTAATCCTTTAAGCTATCCTGAGTGCCAATAAATGCACAAGTGTTCTGTGGTTCAATTTGATTATTAGGAAATCATCAAATCAACATCAGCCTCAGGTATAGAGGGTAATTGTCAGAAATGATGGACTGTGTTGAGTTGTTTAATAATGCACAGAAGAATAATGCAAACTACTTGAAATTAAGTGGTATTCTTAGTTTAAGTGTGTATTTCATTGCAATGAACTGTAAATCATCGGTGTGGAATAGGTCAGGATTCTGAAGTAGTAGAACTGTTTACACTAAACTGGGCAAGTACCTGGATAGGAAGATATGAACAACAAGAATAAATTATACTGTTAATAATATCAATTCACGAAGGAAATATTCAAGTTACGTACTACCTTCATATCCATTCGTGCCCAAGAAATGGTTCCAAGTATGGTGGTGCGGAGTGATCATTTGATTTGAGGGTTGCAGTTACTATGGGAGTCAGAAAGTGAAGTGTTCACATCTAACGAGAGATAACCTTGTAAAGTGGAGACCAAGTAAAGATCCCTATGAATGGATTTTCGTCCCCCTGGAAACTCGCAGCTTAAATGGGGTGAATGATGAATCAATGCATTTGGACACCACCACAGGGAGCTCTGGAATGCCAGCACCACATATAGTAGCATCAGAAGGTGGGGTCAGATCTTCTGTATGTGTGTGTTCACCCTCCAGCAGAGAGGGCATAATTGCCACATAGTACGCACTCTGATGAAAGAAAATAATACTACCAGTGTCCCAATCATCTTAAAAAGGACTCGTGGATATGTGCATCAGCCTACCTAAGAGTCTCTTCAAGCTATCAACCTAGTGTAACACCACCCATGACAGTGAATTCCAGGCACTTATCACTCTCTGTGTAAAACAAAACCAACTTCCTCTGGCGCCTCTCCTAAACTTACCTCCACTCACCTTAAAAGGATGTCTCATTCATTAGCCCTGGGGAAAAGGTGCCAGCTGTCCAGCTCCTTCCTCGCCATTCCCAACATGTTTTGCTCCCGTCAGATTAACAAACTCTCTCTCCAAATACACGTAGACAAATACAGTACAATGATAAAGTCTTGGTTGTGCCTAGGACTTTTGCTCAGTACTGTGCAGCTTTATTAAGTCACCCTTCATCCTCCTTTACTCCGAGAAAGTCCTCGCTTGCTCAACCCATCCTCTCTAATCTAGGTAGGATCCTGGTGAATCTCCTCTGACCCTCTAATGTTTCCTCATTCTTCCTCTAATGAGAACTGAACATAATACTCCAAGTGTAGTCTGAGCAGAATTTTAAAGAGCTACAGCATTTTCTCGTGGCTCTTGAGCTCCGTCACATTGACGAGTGAAGGCTAACACACCATACACCTTCTAAGCCACCCAATCAACTTGCACGGCGCCTTTGATGGATCTAAGAACTTGGACCGCAAGATCCCTCTCTCCAGTGCATTGTTAAAAATTCTGCATTGACCATGTATTCTGCTTTTAAGTTCAACCTTCCACAGGGTTTGAATTCACACATTCCTGAATTGAACTCCATCCACCACTTCCAGCCTCGGCATCCTCACGTCTCATTGGAACATCCGACAACTTTCTGCACTGTCCACACCACCACCAACCTTCATGTCATCTGCAAACTTACCAACCCATCCTTCCACTTCCTCATCCAAGTTGTTTATAAAAATCACAAAGAGCAGGGGTCCCAGAACAGATTCCTGCGGAGCATCACTAGTCACGTACCTCCAGGCAGAATACAGTCCATCTACTACCACCCTCTGCCTTCTCTGGGAAAGCCAATCCTGAATCCATGCTGTCAAGTTTCCATGGATCCCATGCCCCACAGATGAGCCTGCCATGGGGAACCATGTCAAATGTCTTACTAAAATCTATATACACCACATCCACCACTTTACCTTCATCAGTTTGTTTTTTCACTTCCTTGAAAACGTCAGTCAAGTTTATGAGGTATGACCTGCCCCTCACAAAGTCATACCAACTATCCTAATAGGCCTATACTTCTCCAACTGCTCAAATGCTCTGCATTAGTTTGCCCACCACTGACGTTATAAGGGCAAGTGGCTTGCGGTAAGAGAAATAGAGTAATTGTATAGATCAACCATGATCTAATTAAATACTATGGGAGAGTGAATAGTCCAATGCCTATTTTGGTATTCCTACTTGAAACAAGGAAAGAACGTGGTGGTCAGACAGTAGTGGTGCATTATGCTACTACCAATGTCGAGTATTCTGTATAACCTGATTCATCATATTCTCAGGCCATCTCTCAGAATCAGCAGTATTATGGAACACCTATAGATTTGATATTGCCAGAAAAAAACTGGTTTCCATCACTCCAGAAGGAAATCTTTCACCCAATTCATTCCCTTCTAAAAATGAGCATCGTCTTTAAAATCGGTCTTGATAATTATCCCAAAATGCAGCATGTGGCTATGGTTCATAATAGTATTTTCTCTGAGTGTAAGTTTTTTTTCATGAAATGGAATGTTTTTTCCTTGATATCCAAGATATTTTCGATAGTTCCTTTTCTTTACCTCTTATATTAACAATGGTAGAATATTGTCAGGGACATGGTACTTGCCTGCCTGCTCTTGCTCATCTGAGCATAATTGGAAGATGCCTACATGTACCTTCAATGGAATGTGTTGAATTGAATGTAACCTCAATCAACAGAAAGTCTAGTAAAGGGGAGCGGCTGTCCACTTATAATAAAGTATGTGAAGTTGTATGGCTATTTCTGAAGAGATTAATACTGGCCTCTGAGCTGTAAATTATTGACTAATTAAGGATATTTCTTCAGACTGATTAAAGTCCAGGCCAACATTTCTTTCATTGTTCAGTTTTACTTGTGGCCAATATACTTGAAAAGTATTCGGTGGTCTGGTAAAAGACAACAAAAATACATATTTAAAATGCTCGGATAATGATTGACATTCAGTTTAATGTTGATTGCACTAAAACTCAGAAAGAACTGCTCTCGTAAGGTCCTTGTTTCTCCCAACAAGTGATAATGATATTCCTAACGTGCCTTGCAGATTGTATGGAGAACTGAGGTGGAACAAGATGAAATGCTTACTGCTGGAAAACCAGTCTCAACCCGGTTTATGTAAATGGTCCAGTTTGGTTTCTGGCCAGTGATGCCCACCACAATGCTGAAATGGATGTGCAGTGCCTATTCTAACAAACCAATGCCACTGCTGGACACCCCCACAGATTGTTATCCTTGTTAGATGCACCCTCCGATCAATCCAATAATAATGTTCCAAAATGGAAAGACTGTAATTGATCCTTTAATAACAATTAGCAAAACAATCTTGAAGTGATGAAAGTTATGAAACTAAAACGAGCGATATTAAATGTACTTAAGCGGACTTAATTGAAGTTAAGCAGAGTTAAGCAATTTCAAATTAATTAAATGGTTAAGCATAACTAAGTGGTCACCAAAAGATAGGACGTCTGTCAGCCCCCAGCTTCAAACTGCCCAGAACGAAGCACAAATACATAACTTTTACTACGTCCTCACTCATGTGTCTAGTTACCATAATAAACATAATAAGCGTGGAACACAGAATACAATACAGATAGAGAACAGTTGCATGACTCCTACAGGAGGATTTAGTAATCAAATAATAAACACCAGTACTGGGCAAAATGATTTCTTGGGGTCGGTTCTGCTGTTTCTACAGTGGGGTTAGTGAACCTAAAATGTGGATAGTCATGTTGAGGAATTCCATTGAAGAGCATTGTGTTTCAGCATTCACAGAACTGAAAATCCTTTTTTTTCATCTCAGTGAAACATATCACTGGAAATCTGGGAGGGGACTCCAAGTTGTATGGAATGTGACTATCCCCTCATGGAACATTCAGAGCACTTGGGGGACCTTGACTGTGTTCCAGGAGAAACACTTTGGAGCAACTATAGGGCTCCCAGTGCTGTGCTGGATTGGGATCACTAATAGCTAATACCTCCACTTTATTTTTTCTGGGCAACAGTACACTAAAGTGCATTTCACCCTCCCCGTTTCAGACTGTTTACTCCCTCAGGAGATCAAATCCAAGACTCAAACCACCCCATTCCATGTACCTACCCAATCACCCTTGTCCTTGAGCTTAAAGCTCAGTCCTCCTTCATCGTGGCTTGACCCAAGAGTATCTCTCACAACCTCCCTCATCTTTCTACAAGAGATCTCCAAACCAACTGCAAGTGCCAAATAGAAAATTTCTCAGATAAAACGTTCTGCAGAGAATATAAGTATGATTAGAAACTGCTAGTTTTTTCATTGATTCTATTGTAGTTCTGTTCTACTGTGAATGCCTGCAAGAAAATGGTAACTACATATGTATGTACTTTGATAATAAATTTACTTTGAACTTTGCTTAAAATGATGTACATTTTCATGCAGTTCGCCGTACTTGGGAAGGAGAATAGAGGAAATAGAGTGAAATATTCCTGCCTTGTATAATTTCCCTGCAATTATTCTTTTGAACTCTTTGTATATGGGGAATCCAATTGAAATAGGCACCCCTGTACTGATTAAACATACATGTTTATTTCAGCTTAAGTATAATGTTGAGCAGATGAGATACTTGTACTGGAATTTGTAATATGTATTATGTTCATTTGCAATTTTATTTCTTTATTTATTCATTTTCGGGATGTGGGTTTCACCAACTAAGCCAGCATTTATTGCCCATCTCTCATTGCCCTTGAGGAGGTGGTGATGAGTAGCCTTCTTGAACTGCTGCAGTCCCTGAGGTGGAGGTACCTGTTCCTGAACCTGGTACTCTGAGTCAGGAGGCTCCAGTAATTCAATTATTATTGAAGTGCACATAACATAGCAGGCAATTTATACACAGCAAAATACATTCATAGGAGTTTGAAGTCTTTAGTGATGTCTTGGTTAGGACGTGAGGGCAAACTCAAGTTCACATAGTCCCAATTTTCTTTGTGCTCAAACAGGAGCATAGACCAGGTATCAGTATAAGATTCCACCTGGAAAAAAATGGCACTTCTGTGTGGCACACGTTCAGCAGTTCTCTGTGGTGTAACCGTGTCTGTTGAGCACGTTTTGTCTGGAGTGGAGCTTGAACCCACAGGTTCTGACTCAGAGAACATGTTGCTAATGGAGTCACAGCCAAAGGCAGTCTCTTTGCTTTTCTCCCTATACACAGCAGGCCAGGCCATCATAAAACAGATAACACTCTTCCAGCCACTTCCCTAAGGGATGATCCATACTCGGCAGGTAATTTGTTAGTTACTAATAACTCATAAGAAACTATGACATAATTTCTGAAGAACTATCAATGATAGCAGTTGGAAAGAAATAAGGAAGTATGTTGTTTGCGTTTTTAAAAAAAAGTATGAGCATTGTTTTCCTGGAATGAGGGAATAAATTTTGCAGGACTATACTTTTGTAAGTCAAAGCAAGGAGCAAGCTACATCTGTGTTAATTGAGGCTTATTGCTGTGGGTTTGGTTCAAGCTGACTTTGTTTGCAGTGTTAGTTGAATGGTATCTTGCTTCCAAAGTAGGCTGTAGGTTCAAGCTTCACTCTAAAGCATTTCCATGTAAAGCTGAAAATATCAAAGCTCAAAGTTCAAAGTAAATTTATTATCAAAGTACATATGTTACCGTATACTACCCTGAGGATGGTTGTCTTGCAGACATTTACAACAAAAAGTACAATAGAATTTATGACAAAAAATATAAAAACAGCCAAAGACTGACACACAACCAATGTGCAAATGAAAACAAGCTGCAAATAAAAGAATAACCGAGAACCATGAGATGCTACATTTTTGTGGCAGTGCTCCATGTAAATATGCTTAATGGTGGGGAGGGCTTTGCCTGTGATGGACTAGGCTGCATCCACAACTTTCTTTGGTCTTTTCCATTCCTGGGCATTGGTATTTCCATACAAGGCTATGATGCAACAAGTCGGGATACTCGCCACTGTGCATCTACAGAAGTTTATCAAAGTTTTTGGTGACATGCCAAATCTCGCAAACTTCTAAGAAAGTAGAGGCACTGTCGTGCCTTCTTTGTGAGGACACTTAACTATTCTGTATGTGCTGGTCTCAGGACAGATTCCCAAATAGGTTTACACCAAGGAATGTAAAACTACTGACCCTCTCCTCCTCTCTTCCCCTCATGAGGAAATTGAGCATCGGTTTACAGCGGGAGGTACCAAAATCCAGGTCTTGGAGCTTAGTGATGAGTTCTGAGGGGATGATAGTGTTGAATGCTGAGCTGTAGACTCAGAGTCGAAGTAAATTTATTATCAAAATGTGCATGTGTCACCTTATACTTCTTAGAAATTCATATTCTTGCGGGCATTACAAGACAAATAAATAAATTAATGAAACTATGTATAAACAGAGACTGTCAAACAGCTGGTGTCGAAAAGAAGACCAATTGTGCAAATAAACACGAATAAATAAATAATCCTGAGCACCTGAGTTGCAGAGTCCTTGAAAGTGTGTCTGTAGGTTGTGGAATCAGTTCAGAGTTGAGATGAGTGAAGTTATCCATACTGTTAAGCAGCTTGATAGTTATAGGCTAATAACTGCTCCTGAAACTAGAGGTGTTGGACCTAAGGCAGCACCTCCTGCTGGATGGTAATACTGAAAAGAGAACATGGCTCTGAATGGTGGGGGTCCTTAATGATTGATGCTGCTTCCTTGTGGCAGTGCTGCTTGTAAGTGTCATCAATGGTGGGAATGGCTTTGCCTGTGGTGTACTGGGGTCTATCCACCACTCTCTGTAGACTTTTCCATTCCTGGGCATTGGTGTTTCCTTACCAGGCTGTGATGCAACCAGTCAGGATACTCTCCACTGTGCATCTGCGGAACTGTGTCAAAATTTTAGCTGGCATGCTGAATCTATAGAAACTTCGAAGAAAGTGGAGACACTGCTGTACCTTCATTGTGATAACACTTGCCTGCTGGCCCGAGGACCGATCCTCTGATATGATAACGCCAAGGAATTTTAAGTCACTGAACCTCTCCATCGCTGATCTCCTAATGAGGACTTTCAGTGGATCTTTGTCTTCCTCCTGCAGTCAATAATCAGCTCTTTTGTCATCCTGTGCTAATCAACTGGCTGTAGTGCTTACTTACATTTTCATCCTCGGCAGTCTGAAGTACCACCTGCTTCAAGCAGGCTTCAATCATACTAGTACCCAAAAACAATGTGGTCACCTGCCTTGATGACTATCATCCAGTAGCACTTACATCCACAGTGATGAAATGCTTTGAGAGGTTGATCATGAAGCATATCAACTCCTGCTTAGGTCCACTCCAATTTGCCTAGCGTCACACAGGTCAACAGCAGATGCCATTTTATTGGCTCTTCACTCAGCTCTGGAATATCTGGGCAGTGAAGGTGCATACTTCAGGATAATTTAGCTGACGTTGAGTGAGAGTTTTGTTGTCAGCCAAGTGCGCCATCCAGGCCAGATGCTTTCTGTGGGGTCACCCTGCTGAAGGATGCTCTCACATCAGCCTCAGAGACTGGGGTGCATTAGGGTGCAGTGTGAAGTCATGGAGGTGCTTCAATGATCTGTCATTGGGGCAGGTTGCCATGTTTTTCTTGGGCACCAGGGTAATCGATGCCTGCTTGAAGTAGGTGGGTACCTGCCAAGTGAGTATGTGCAAGATGATTCAACTGGCATCTCTAAAACTATTGTTCTGTTACAATTGTGACTGTGCGTACACACGTTCCTTGATAATATTAAGGATGCATGTGCATATTCCCTTCCACTTCTGCTAAAATGGAAATGTGGTAAGGCTGTGTGAGACAGTGGTGCACTGTGAGTAGTGCCATCATTTTGAGCAAATGACTACGCAGTGGCCTCTGAACTGAATGGTAAAAAGCTCTTGGCACCATCTCTCATAACAGCTAAGATCCTGTTGATAGCCCAGTCAACCAACATGGGGAGGTTACCAATAAGATTGAACGAGGGCAGAGAAAATTTACAACAATGTTGCCAGGACTTAAGGGCCTGAGTTATAAGGAAAGGTTGAATAGATTAGGACTTGTTCCCTGGAGTGTCGGAGAATGAGCGGAGATTTGATGGAGGTATACGAAATTATGAGGAGTATAGTTTGGGTAAATGCAAGCAGGCTGTTTCCATTGAGGTTGAGTGAAACTAGATCTAGAGCTCATGGGTTAAAGGCAAAAGGTGAAATATTTAAGGGAAACATGGGGGGGGAGCTCTTCACTCAGAGGGTGGGAAGAGTGTGGAATGAGTTGCCAGCTGAAGTGGTGGATATGGGTTTGATTGCAACGTTTAAGAGAAATTTGGATAGGTGTAGGGATGGGAGGGGTATGATCCAGGTGCAGGTTGATGGGACAAGGTGGATTAATAGTCTGGCACAGACTGGGCCTGCTTCTGTGCTGTAATCTTCTATGACTCATTGCTGTTTATGGGATTTTACAATTTACGGATCTAACAGCTGATACTACCACTTTGAAGGTACTCTATTTGATTTTAAGCATGAAACAGAAACTGAGGTCGTGAAAAATGCCATGCATATACTAATAATCGGGCATGAGATTAAGTCAGCCTAATCTTTGTTCAATTGTTCAACTGTCCATAGTTGCCAATGATGCTCTCACTATAAAACAAGTAAACACACACACACACACACACACACACACACACACACACACACACACACCGCCCCCCCCCCCCCCCAGCACCCCCAGCATCTCCAAGCCATACACATCCAGACCTGGACATCGCTCCCATTTCCTCACTCACCATTACTGGGTCAAATCCTTGAAGTCCACTACCTTATGGCGTTGAGAAAGAATGTTCACCATATAGGGTGCGGCAATTTTTAAAAAGACTGTTCATTGCTGTCTTCCCAAAGGTAACTACAATTGGGCAAAAACTCCTGGTCTTAGGAATATAGAAATGTAGGTAGCCTATTCAGCCTTTAAGCCTTTTGCACAGTTGCATTGCATTGTAATACATAGAAACATAGAAAACCTACAGCACAATACAGGCCCATCAGCCCACAAAGTTGTGCCAAACACGTCTCTACCTTAGAAATTATTAGGCTTACCTATAGCCCTCTATTTTACTAAGTTCCATGTACCTACCTAAATGTCTCTTAAAAGACCCTATCATATCCGCCTCCACCACCGTTGCCGGCAGCCCATTCCACGCATTCACCACTCTCTGAGTAAAAAACTTACCCCTGACATCTCCTCTGTACCTACTCCCCAGCACCTTAATCCTGTGTCCTCTCGTGGCAACTATTTCAGCCCTGGGAAAAAGCCTCTGACTATCCACACAATCAATGCCTGTCATCATCTTATACACCTCAATCAGGTCACCTCTCATCCTCTGTCGCTCTAAGGAGAAAAGGCTGAATTCACTCAACCTATTCTCATAAGACATGCTCCCCAATCCAGGCAACATCCTTGTAAATTTCCTCTGCACCCTTTCTATGGCTTCCACATTCTTCCTGCAGTGAGGTGTTACTATAGCTTCCACATCCTTCCTGTAGTGAGGCATTTCTATGGCTTCCACACCATTCCTGTAGTTAATATGCAGCCTTATTCAATCCATTCACTTTGATTCTGGAGAATGATGGTATCTTCAGGGCAAGAGCAATTAAAATATGAGGAATAGGGAAAGTATTTCTCTGGTGACTTGCATGCAGCACACAATGATTTAATCGCAGTTCAGACTTACAATTGGAATTGAAGCTTTGGAGAAGATGACCAAAATCATTTGGCCTGTCAAATAACTTGGTTTTATAAGGGTGAATGTCAATGGATACAGCTTTCAATTAGTACGTTTTCTTAAATATTTTCTGAGATATCTTGAAGCCATGCATCTAATGCCTACCAAGTGGTCTACGGTGGAAAGTGTGCCATCAGGGTTAAAATGGTTCACACTCAAAGAGAGCCAGTTGGTGTTGTGGTAGCCACCAGTGAGCTGAATGCTGGGATAGCTCAGCACTCTCACATCCAGGGCACCTCAGAGGAGGAAATAATGAATAAAAAAAGCTCCCTTTGCTCAAACAATGATATTGCAGAAAATTAACTCATAATTTCTGATTTATGTACCTGTTGATAACACATTCCTTCACCAGAAGTAGTCAACATCCAAATTTTCATCATTATTACATAGGATCCTTTAAAGCAGAATCAGGTTTAATATCACTGGCATATGTCATGAAATTTATTAACTTAGCAGCAGCAGTTCAATGCAATAAATGATAATCTGTGCATGACGTTATATAATGGATGTATTAAATAGTTAAAATAATTAAGTACAGTAGTGCAAAAAATCAGAAATAAAACAGTAATGAGATAATGTTCACGGGTTCAATGTCCATTCAGAATTCAGATGGCAGAGGGAAGGAAGCTGTTCCTGAATCGCTCAGCGTGTACCTTCAGGTTTCTGTACCTCCTTCCTGATGGTGGCATGTTCTGGGTGGTGGGGGTCCTTAATGATGGACGCTGCCTTTTTGTGGCAATGCTCCCTGAAGATGTCCCGGATTCTACGGAAGCTAGTGCCCATGATACAGCTGACTAATTTTTTACAACTCTTTGCACCTTACTTCCAGCTTGTGCAGTAGCGACCACCCGCCCGCCACAATACCAGACAGTGATGCAGCCAGTCACAATGGTTAGGTTAGGTCTCAGAGATATTGACACGCAGGAATTTGAAATGGCTCTCTCTTTCCACTTCTGATCCCCCTATGAGGCTTGGTGTGTGTTCCCTTGCCTTACCCTTGCTTTCTGAAGTTCACAATCTGTTCTTTTGCCTTACTGACGTTGAGTGCAAAGTTGGTGCTGTGACATCATTCAACTGGCTGGTATATCTCACTCCTGTACACCCGCTTGTGACCGTCTAAGATTCTACCAAAACAATGGTTGTATCATCGGCAAATTTGTAAATGATTTTTGAGCTGTGCTTAGCCACACAGTCATGAGTGTAGAGAGAGTAGAGCAGCAGGCTAAGTACACATCCCTGAGGTGCGCCAGAGTTGATTGTCAGTGAGGTAGAAGTGTTAGTTCCAGCCTGCACAGATTGTGATCTTCTGGTGAGGAAGTTGAGGATCCAGTTGCAGAGGGAGGTGCAGAGGCCCAGGTTCTGGAGCTTTTCGATCAGAACTGAAGGAATGTTGGAGTTAAATGCTGAGCTGTAGTCAATAAACAGCATCCTGGTGTAGGTATTTGTATTGTCCAGGTGATCCAAGGCCAGGTGCAAAGCCAATGAGATCATATCCTCAACAGACCTATTGTGGCGACAGGCAAATTGCAGTGGGTAGAGGTCCTTGCTGAGGCAGGAGCTAATTCTAGCCATAACCAACCTCTCAAAGCATCTCATCACTGTAGATGTGAGTGCAACTGGATGATAGTCATTAAGGCAGGTCACCCTGCTCTTCTTGGGCACTGGTATGATTGTTGTCCTTTTGAAGCAGGTGGGAACTTCCGACTGTAGCAACGAGAGATTGAAAAATGAAACTGCTGAGACTTCCAGCAACACCTGCCTGGTAGATTTGCTTTAGCAGTTGATACAGTGTGCTGATATCTTACTCTTCAAAACTTCACCAGACTCCTTTCATAGTTGAGGAGACGCTGTGGTACTCTTAATATTGAGCCTCTAACATTTGCAGCTTCATCTCTTCACCTTTGGCCAACACTAATGTCTGACGATAGAGATAGTTGGTAGTCAGCACAAGGCTTAAAGGACAAGTAGTCCGGTTATGCTTCCCTTCTGACACATATGCTGAAAAATCATATACTCTCAAGTATTTAATACCCAATTATGATAATGCTAGAATGATATTATGATTGCGGAAGAAGTCAGAGAGTGGTTATAAATGGTTTACTCTCTGATTGGAGGCTTGTGACAATTGTGCCACAGTGATTGGTGCTGGGTCTGTTGTTTGTCATCTATAGTAACGATCTGGACGATAACGTAGATTGGCAAATTTGCAGAAGACACCAAGATTGGGGGTGTGGTGGACAGTGGAGAAGACTATCAAAGCTTTCAGCAGGTTCTGGTCCAACTGGAACAATAGGCTGAAGATAGCAGATGGAATTTAATGCAGACAAGTGTGAGGTGTTGCACTTTGGGTGGACCAACCAAGATAGGTCTTGGACGGTGAGCAGTAGGGCACTGAGAAGAGGATAAGTAGTCCTGTTATGCTTCATAATTCCCTGAATATGGTGTCACAAGTAGATAGGGCCACAAAGAAAGGTTTTGGCACATTGGCCTTCATAAATCAATGTACTGATGACAGGAGTTGGGACGTTAAGTTGAAATTTTATAAGACATTGGTGAGACCTAATTTGGAGTATGATGTGCAGTTTTAGTCACCTACCTACGGGGAAGATATAAATAAGGTTGAAAGAGCGGAAGGAAAACTCACAAGGATGTTGCAGGACTTGAAGCCTTGAGTTGTCAGGGAAGGTTGAATAGGTTAGGACCTTATTCCCTAGAATATAGAAGATTGATGAGAGATTGGATAGAGGTATAGAAAAATATGAGTGGTATAGACAGGGTAAATGCGAGCAAGTTTTATCCACTGAAGTTAGGTGAAACTACAACTAGAGGTCATGGGTTAAGGGTGAAAAGTGAAATATTTAATGGGAATATGAAGGTGAATTTCTTCATTCAGAGGGTCGTGAGAGTGTGGAACGAGCTGCCAGTGCGAGAGGCGGACGTGGGGTCGATTTTAACAATTTAAGAGAAATTTGGATCGGTACATGGATGGGAGGGGTAGGGATGGCTGTGGTCTGGGAGCAGGTCGATAGGACTAGGCAGATTAATAGTTCGGCATGGACTAGATGGGCCAAAGGGACTGTTTCTGTGCTGTAGTTTTCTATATCTCTATATCTTTAAAGTGATTAGGAAAGCTGGGAAACTTCTAAGTACCATTAGGAACAATGCTGATCTTACAACAGTTCCCTATACTGCCAGAACACAGCTGTTAAAGGCAAAACTTAGTACTGCTGTGGTCTAATTAAGTTGGCCAAAGGCAAATATTTTACCCAAAAAAAGTATGCAATTTAAGTTCCAGAAATGGTAATACTTTGCATATTATGTTGACTTATGAATTTTATGTCCCTCATCACTTGTGGTAGAGTCCAGGTTAAAGAAGGATAAATATACATCAACAGGCTGAATAAATAATTTTAAAGGGATTTCTTAAAACAGAGTGCTACAAATGCAAAGCTTGCAGGCTGATGCAATGGTATAAACTGATAGCAATGATGGATTTAAATGGCATTTTGAAGGAGTGTGAAATAGTGGGGTTCTGGGCAGTTTTAGTTACCTACTAAGCATTTAGGAAGAGTGGAGGCCTGAGCTGAGTTGAAAGCACTGGAATTTGACCACTGGGGCTCCGTTGTCTATTCTGTGATGTATGTTTTGTGTTGTTCAGTGGCATTACTAAATAATTACATTGCTATCAAATACCGGAATCAGATTCCTAAGTAAAGGTTAATTAAATCAGGTTCGTGTAAAATCCAGAAGATCAGAGCATAACTTTGGAGAGTTGGATTCTGCTTATTAAGTGTACTTCTTATTTATAGAAGGAGGCAATTCGTTCCATTTGAATTAATGCCAGCTCTCAGAGCAATCCCATCATTTCTAGCTTTCCCCCATCTATTTCCCAGAAACCTGTTCTCTCTCATTTGGCTATCGACTTTCTCCAACTTCACCCTGTCCAATTACCAAAACGAGGAATAACGCTCAATGGCCGTTTAACCTGCCAGCACATCTTTCACATGCGGGAGGAAACTAAGGCACCCAGAGGAAATTAGTGCAGTTACAGGAAAAACATGTGAAGAGCAAAGAACACCTTAATGTCAGGATTAAACCTGGCTCTCTGAAAGCTGTGTGATATCTGCTATTCAACCATTCACCTTAATACATGAGATTTTTGATAATATAGTATAACCTTTAAAAACATGGTATATTTTCGGAGCTCTCAACATGTTCAGTGATTTTATTTACAAAACAATACTTAAGGTAGGCTTAATGGAAATTGATTGATCTTTGGTGATCAATACATTCTACTAAGAATTATGAATACACCAAAGAGGAAGAAAACACTAGATGAATAGAGTGTCATGTGATGTCAATCATTTGGATGATGGAATTGATGCCTTTGTGGCCACGTTTGTAGATGATACAAAGATTAGATTATGAAGACACGTAGTCCCTTTTTATTGTAATTTAGTAATGCATGCATTAAGAAATGATACATTATTTCCTCCGGTGTGATATCACAAAACACAGGACAAACCAAGAGTGAAAAAACTGACGAAACCACATAATTATACATATAGTTACAACAGTGTAACAATACCATAACTTGATGAAGAAAGTCCGTGAGCACAGTAAAGTTCAAAGTTTCTCAAATGTCCCATATCTCATGTAGACGGGAGAAGGAAGAAAAACTCTCCCTGCTGTGCCGACCACAATCCGACTCTGAGTCATCTGAAAACTTTGAACTCTGATCAGCTCTCCGAACACTGAGTACTGAGCGGCATCTCTGCCAAACGATTCAACCTCCTTCTTGGTTGCCAAAAGCAGGCAAGGCCAGGGATTTTGAGGCCTACCCTCCGAAAGATTCCCGACCACACAGCAACGACAGCAGCGGACGAGCATTTCAGAAATTTCTCCAGATGTTCCTCTGTGCTTTCACGCCCATCTCCATCAAATCAGAAATTGTCCACAGCCCCTATTTAACAGATACGACATCATTTTTCACCGGAGAGCTGCGCACACGCGGCGCGCTGCCAGCTTCTCCTCCCGCCGGGTAGGTGGATGGGCAGGAGCAGGTAGTGTTGAGGAAGCTGGGAGGTTACAGAAGGACTTAGAAAGATTTGGAGATGGACAAAGGAGTGGCAGATGGAATACAGTGTCAGGAAGTGAAGGTCATGTGCTTTGGTAGAAAGAATAAAAGTGTGGACTATTTTCTAATTAGGGAGAAAATTCAAAAATCCGAGGTGCAAAAGGATTTGGGAGCATAGGATTCCCTAAAGGTGAATTTGCAGATTGAGTTGCTGGTGAGGAAGGCAAACACCATGTTTGTCTAGTCCTCTCATTTCGAGAGGACTAGATTATAAAAGCAAGGATATAATGATGAGGCTTTATAAGGCATTGATGAAGCCTCACTTGAAGTATAGTGAGCAGTTTTGGGCCCCTTATCTTAAGGATGTGCTGACATTGGAGAGGCTTCAAAGGAGGTTCATGAGAATGATTCGGGGAATGAAAGGCTTATCTTGCGAGGAGCATTTGATGGCTCTGGGCCTGAACTTGCTGGAATTTAGAAGAATGGGGAGGGAGAGGGAATCTCGTTGAAACCTATCGGATGTTGAAAGGCCGAGATACAGTGAATATGGAGAGGATGTTTCCTATAGTGGGGGAGTCTAGGACCAGATGGCACATCTTCATAATAGAGGGAAATCTATTTAGCATGATGATAAGGAAGAATTTCTTTTGCCAAAGGGTGGTGAATCTGTAGAATTTGTTGCCATAGGCTGCTGTGGAGGCCAGGTCATTGGGTATATTTAAGGCAGAGGTTGATAGGTTCTTGATTAGCCAGGGTGTGAAACCTTACAGGGAGAAGGCAAGAAAATTAGATTGAGAGAGTAATGGATCAGCCACGCTCAAATGATGGCGCAGACTCGATGGGCCAAATGGCCCGATTCTGCTTCTATGTCTTTAATCTTAAAAGCATATTTGGAAATCCATAATGTAGTGAGTAATGCTTATTGTTATATTGTGGAAGAGAAATTTGCATTTAGTTTTGTTAGGAGAATATATTGAAGAATTTGGGCGGTATATAGATATATGGTTTCAAATCAGCCGTTACGACAAATTAGCATGTTTCATGGGCTTCTGCTGTTATCGCCTGGTGTTGAAAAGGTAACAATTGAATAGATAAAACAAGCTTAGATTGTCAAACTGCCTTCAATTCAGATACGTCTAGACACTGACATGTGCCACAAAGACATTATTAAATTTGCATAGTGGGCCTACGAAGTTCAAAGGACATTTATTATCAAAGTATGTATACATTGTACTTGTTTCAAAACAGTTTATGGTGTACAGTTTGGAGACGGTTGTGGCATCATGTAGCACCGTTCTTAATTTGTTTTCAGGTAATTCTATTGCAGGGGATGTGGCATGGTAATACTGTAGTGGATAGGCCTCCAGTCAAGTTGTTGTCTTGGTCAAAAATGCTGGTCCTCCTGTTTTTACCACATACTAGCTTAACCTGCTTTGTTAGTTGTCATCTTTCACTGTCACATATATCACTCCCACAGGAGTTATCTTTTCTCCAGTATTAGTTCTTTGTTGGGTATCGGCAGGCTTCAGTTCAGTGACTCTGAAATGCCATTCAAATTCATCTCGTGGAGTGACTGAAACAGCCGAACCAGAATCTAATTCCATTTTAATTAATTTGCTGTTCACTTCTGGTATAAGCCTTATTGCTTGTTTATTGTTAGGTTTTAAATTGTAAACCTCAAGACTTACCAGCCCTGAGTCACTCTCATTATTATCAGAGTTTTCATCAACAGCATGCAGATTTGTACTTGTCTTGAAACTGCAACTTGACTTTTTATCTTTTTCTCTTCCCTGTGCAATCCATTTATTTTTTTTCTGCCTGACATGCTCTTTGTATGCGTCCTATTTTGCTGCATTTTCTGCAAGTATTATCTTTAAATCTGCATTGATCTGGTGTATGTGAGCCCCTGCCACACCGGTAACACAATTTGTTCAGCCAGGCCACTTTCTGGTTAGATGTTGCAATTTTGTTCACGCTCACTTTCATGCCTGACTACAAGTCAGTTGTGTCTCTGTCTGCTGTTTCAATTGATACAGCTATTTCAATTGTTCTTTTAAATGTATGTTGTGTTTTAGTTAGGAGCCATTTTTGAACGTTTTCTTGTAAGATTCAACAAACTAAATGATCTCTTGGTGAACAACAGGAATTCTGCAGATGCTGGAAATTCAAGCAACACACATAAAAATTGCTGGTGAACACAGCAGGCCAGGCAGCATCTCTAGGAAGAGGTGCAGTCGACGTTTCAGGCCGAGACCCTTCGTCAGGACTAGTCCTGACGAAGGGTCTCGGCCTGAAATGTCGATTGGATCTCTTGGTGTATCATTAAGCCCATTACTGAATTGACAGTACTCAGACAACCTCTCCAATTCAGCCCTGTATACTGAAATGGACTCCCCTTCCTTTTGATTGTGCTTATGAAATCTAAAGCATTCTGCAATTAACAATGGTTTTGATTCTGAATGTTCCTGCATTACTTTCACAATAGCAGCAAAGCTCATTTCAGCTAGTTTGGTTGGAGCATTTAAACTTTGAAGCAAACTGAATGCCTTTAACCCCAATGCATTTCGCAAAATTGGCACTTGTTTCTCATTGACTATTTCACATTTGAAAATACTGCTCAATTTGCTTACTATATAAAATTTAGTTATCTGTTGTGCAATCAAACATGCCTATCTTTCTGATGCAGGCAATCATTTCTGCTCTTTCTTTTAATAATTATTATCACCCGGGACTCACTGTTTATGAAACCTGAATTGTGCCTTTTTTTAAAAACTCAACTGTCTGTGCACGTGCTGGGCTGCAACTGTTTTTTTTTTAACTTGACGTTCCTTGTTGTGCTTTTGTTTTAGTTCAAACATCTCTTTGCACTTCACAGGTTGTCTCAGGTTCATTTTAAAAATTCTTCGCTGCCACTGATATGTTTTGTAACTTCAAAACACTGAAATAATTCAAAGGAAGACAGGAGTGTCTGAAAAGTGACTCTATCTTTGTGTTTACTTTAAGCGAAGTGCACACGTATCACGTGTTGGCATAATGACGTATGTAATTCACATATTTATTCCTATAACAGATATATATACATATACGATTATGAATATCTTACTGAAATATATTAATACATGACAATGAGAACTTGAGCACAGAAGACGCTGAGTCAAGTGCTGGAAAATGGAATTAATATAGAAAGGTGCCCACTAGTTGGTATGGAAATGGTGGGCCAAATGTCTGTTTCCCTACAGTGTGACTCTAACTCCAGTGGGTGTAACTTTATAGTAGTTTAGAGGAGGAACATTGTTTAAAAATTCTACACAGCCTGAGGAGACATTTCCAGTTAGATTATAGAAGACTTGCATTCATGTGGCAATTTAGGCAACTGCCAAAGCTCTTTACAACCAATTATCTCAAATTTCAAAAAGTTCAAAGTAAATTTATATACATTACCCTATATTATTCAGAGGTTCATTTTCTTGTAGGCATACTTAATAAATCCAGTAACCATAATGGAATCAATGAAAGGCTATACCGACAGGGTTGACAGCCTATGACAAAACCAACAAACTGTGCAAATACAAAAAGAAATATAAAAAGAAATAAATAAACAATTAATATCGAGAATATGAAATGAAATATCCTTGAAAGTGAGTCCATAGGTTGTGGGAATAGTCCAGTGATGAGGCAACTGAAGCTGTGAAGTTCTTCCCTCTGGTTCAGGAGCCTGATGGTTAAGGTGTAATAGCTGTTTCTCAACATGGTGGTGTGGGTCCTGAGGCTCCTGTACTTTCTTCCTGATGGCAGCAGTGAGAAGAGAGTTTAGCCTAGATAGCAGGGGTCTTTGACGATAGGTGCTGCTTTCCTGCGACAGTGCTCCGTGCAGATATGCTCAATGCTGGGGATTGTTTTACCTGTGATGGACTGGGCCGTATCCACTACTTTTTGTAGGATTTTCCATTCAAGGGCATTAGTGTTTTCATACCAGGCTGTGATGCAACCAGTCTCCACTACACATCCATAGAAGTTTGTCGAAGATCTTCTGTCCAAGTGTGGATGCTGATATATGAAAATAGTTACCAAAGTTTGCACAGCAGGTTTCCTGAAACTACTGAAATAAATAATCAGGTCACTTTGTTACTGATGATGGCAGAGGGACAAATATCAACCAGAATAGTGTCATGGTATCTTTGATCTCTGTCCAGAGTTGAGTCAGGGCCTGGGTTTTATTAATTTCTGACTTTCTGTTGTATGTACAAAGCTACTGTAATGTTTGTAATACTTATCAGTGTCACGTTAAGGATTGTGCGCATGACCAGTTGATACATTATTTTGCATGAATACTGCCATTATCAGCTGCTTGTGCGGAGTAGGCAGAGAGGAGAGACTTTCTTTTGTCTTTGCTTTGCTGGTTTAAATAATCTGTAATCCTTTAATCTCTCGGCACATGAGAGACAATACTGAGACAGTTTCATATTCTGATTTAACTGCTAGTACATTACAGTTGATCCTCTCGGCGTTTCGGGACAGAAACAGGAAACACAAATCGGAAGTGGAACTGAAGTACAGAACGGAAACCATCTGCAACAGGTGCTAACATCCTTCATCGAGGATGTCTTGAAAGGTGCATGATGTAATTAGCCTCTTGATTATAATGTTGTGTGCATACTTACACTGAGCGCATTTTAAGATAACCCCAAAGATAATAGACTTTTCATATTACCATATTTCTTTACAACAGAAAAGGTGAACCCTCTCTGAAAATATTTCTGCCATAAACAGGTTTGATCGAAGAAATAATGAATGTAGAAATTGGTGAGAAAAGGGAACTATTTTTTCATTCAGCTTTTATTGTGCATACCAGACGGCTGGACACCTGCAATACCAGTTGGTATGACTCCAAGAATATTGCTGACTGCTTGTTGCGGTGTTGTGACGAAGGCACAGTACCCCACTTGGAGTATTGTGCTCAGTTCTGATGCCTGGATTGGGGAGCATGCCTTATGAGAATAGGTTGAGTGAACTCGGCCTTTCTCCTTAGAACGACGGAGGATGACAGGTGACCTGACAGAGGTGTACATGATAATGAGAGACATTGATCATGTGGATAGTCAGAGGCTTTATCCCAGGGCTGAAATGGCTAACACGAGAGGGCATAATTTTAAGGTGCCTGGAAGTAGGTACAGAGGAGATGTCAGGGGTAAGTTTTTTTACGCAGAGAGTGGTGAGAGCATGGAATGGGCTGCCGGCGGTGGTGGAGGTAGAAACGATAGGGTCTTTTAAGAGACTCCTGATGGATATATGGAGCTTAGAAAAATAGAGGGCTATGGGTAAGCCTAGGTAGTTCTCAGGTAAGGACATGTTTGGCACAGCTTTCTGGGCTGAAGGGCCTGTATTGTGCTGTAGGTTTTCTATGTTTCTATGTTTTAGTATAGAACTTTCCAGAAGCTGCTTGTATCCTTAGACTAAGCCTGCAGGAGCAAAATACAGCCTAGACTTCTGCTTTCCTGTACTACCTGATGTCTGGAAATGGTTGGATGAGTAATTGGAGCTTGGTGGCTGGTCGGGCAGGCAGAGATTTGCATACAGTTGGTCAGAGAGAAGATTGAGGGAGGAGCAGATGGGCTTTGGAGGACATGTGCAATAAGTTGGGGGCTGAAGGAGGGAGTGAACAAATGTACTTGAGGGAGGATCATGAAGATGGTGGACACTTTGAATTCCTTGACAGCAGACCAAGTATGATTGGACTGTGGAGATACAAGAGTCTGCAGATGCTGGAACCTGGAGTAGCAAATAATCTGCTGGAGGGACACAGGTCTGTGGTTTAGGAAATGGTAGGGAGCGGGATTATGGGCTGACTGAGTCAGATAGAGGAGAGGAAGGGGTGGAGGTGAAGGATAGATGGAGGTAGAGGGAAAAAGGAAGGTAGGGAGGGGAGGGTGCAGGCGGAGACAGCTGCTGGAAGGTGTTAAGCAAGAACACAAATTCCAGCTCTACCAGAGCCAGAATTCAATGAGAGAGGAAGGTAATGATGGGAACCAGTAGGGGAGAGATGAAAGGCAGATGCAGTCAGGACCGTTTGGGGGAGTGGGGATGAGCCAGTGAGTGAAACATATGAATAGTGTGCAGATGGAACTGAGAGGAGGAGAGAGACAAATATGGGTTGGCGGGGGAGGAGAGGAAGTATGAGCTAGGGGGATGACAGGAAAATTGGGAGGAGGGGGAAGGGGAATACAGAGGACTGGAGGTGTTCAAACTGTTGGATTATAGACTACCAAGGGGATTATGAGGTATCGTTCCCCCACTTTGCATTGTGACTCTCTCTGGCAGTGGCAAAGGCTAAGGACGGACAGGTTGGTGTGGCAATAGGAAGGAGAATTGAAACAGTTTGTAACTAAGGGGCTGAGGAAGGCCACTGTGGGCAGGGAGCAGGTGCTTTGTGAATTGGTCACCTGGTCTGTGCTTGGTCTTGCCGACGTAGAGGAGGCCACATTGGGAGCACTGAATGCAGTAGGGTGAGGTGGAAAGAGATACATTATTTGGAAGGGTGGTCTGGGTCCCTGGACTTCCTTTAACCAATACTGAAATGGTTATAGCCATTTTAGGATGCCAGGACCATCTCATTCACAAGCCTCGTGTATGAGCTATCTTATGCAAGAGACATCGACCAGTATATTGTATACTTTTGAATGTTAATGCACATTGCCTTCAGCCTCTCTCTACTTGTGTCAAATGCAGGGTAGACCAGGATCTAACTTAAGAAAGTACTCAACTAATTCACCACATATTATTGAGTTTTTATTAAAATTCAGCTGCACAGAATGCACAAGTATTCTATCACACAGTATCATTTGTTGAACATTAATTGGATCGTTTAGTAGCAAGAACCCAGTGGCTGTCCACACTTTTACAGGGAATGTTAGTTTAATTTTTGACTGTAGGGAGCTTCACACTTAGTTGTCACATGCACAGTTTGTAGCAGTTACCAGCTGCCAATATTAGCTGGTTTCTTTTTCCATCAGCAACGGATGTTAATGACAGCAGTTTGACTCCATTGTTGACCCAGTTGGGATACCTCAAACTCAGCATGGGCAAAAGCTGACATCCCATTGGTTTGTTTGACTCAGCTGTTTATTGGGTAAATTCGCTGAGCCATCATATGTGATTACAGTTAGGTGTTTGATGGATAGCCATAATGATGGAAGCATCAGTTTGGAATAATTTCTACTGGAGGTCATACCTTCTGTGGTAGATCCTGCTGTGAAGGTGACTGTGACAGCTTGGGCCAAGATCAACACTTTATTACTGCCGCTGTTCTAATTTCACAGAAAATGCAGTTTGTGAAAATTGCATTAATCTCTGCCTTTAATGCACAATGGGATAGGGAGCCTCCATGGAGGTTGGAAAGCTGTTGCCTGCTGTCAACCTAACACACGCAATTCATAGATAGATGTCTCAGCATTTTTCTCTGTTGACGAATTTTTGCTCTGGTTGCCATGGAGTATGGTGTTTTGTTTTCAGCCTGATTTCTTCCCAGCTGACTAATTCTGGGCTCGTGTGTATGTTGCTTATAGTGTCGTACACTTTTAAAATCAGACAGAAACGCGGAAGAATGCGCAAATGAACTTTAATTAAAACAAAGATGTTTCACTGCTCCGCACTTCCAGCTGCATGCTTGACTTTGCTAACTCAGGTAATTGAGGGAGATTGACAGAACTGCACAGCACAGGGGAGGCTGTTCAGCCCAGGTGAGGTGGGCTGTGCCAGCTCTGTGAACGACCTATCCAATTAGTTCCACTCTCCTGCTTTCTCCCCAGATCCATGTAGCTCGTTCCTCCCTCTCTATGTAAGTTTCCAATGATGTCTTCAAAGTTATTCTTAAATTTGCTCCCTCCACTCTGTCAGGGACTATATTCAGGCTGTAACAACTCATCACGTGAAACGAATCTTTCCATTTCCCCAATTGTTTTCCCACTTATTTAAAACCCGTGCCTTCTGAATACGCTACAGTCTGGCAAGGGATACAGTTTTGTTTGTACTCCCATCAAAAATTAGGGCACTGCTCTGATGTCCTTTTTTTTAAATATAGCCTGTCTTCCCGACACTTTGTGAACCATTAAGACAGGCTTTCATCCGCACACCTTCTTCAAGCTTGTCATCTAATTGACGATTTGAATGCAAATCTTGATAATGGCCAATATAGCCAGTATTTATTGCCCATCCTTAATTTCTCTTGAACTGATTGGTTTACTGGGCACTTCCATGGGTGGGTCTGGAGTTGCACATTGGCCAGACTGGGCAAGAATGTTGAATTTACTTCAGGGAAGGACATTAGTGATCCAGGATGATCATTGTTTGTTTTAGTGATGGGATTTGAACTGTAAGTCTCCGAATTGTTAACTCTTGATAACTAATCCATTAACTTAACCACAAATAGATATTTGATGACTGGAGACTTGATCTTAAAGTCAAAGTCTTAAATGCGCAGGTAAAATGATGAAACTTCTTGCAGCAGTACTGTAGGCATGTAGTATAATACACGACATCCACAAGAAAACTATTAATTCAACATGAATTATACAAGAAAGAACACAAATAGAACAACCATTACAAAGTCCATTGTAGTGTAAAGTGGTCATAGTGTTGCTGTAGTGATGATTGTTCTGCAAGTTGTTTGAAGAAATGAATGGTTGAAGGGATGTAACTGCTCTTGAACCTGGTGGTATGGGATTTGAATCTTAAGGTCAAAAAACAAAGGGTTGTTGGATTTGTTTATATATATTTGACTATTAGAACATACAGTAATATCCCACACTTTGAAGGTAGTGCACACCTGCTGTGGTGTGTATGTGTGCCCCTTTGAAATAGACGGTATAAATTCCTCCATTCACCTTTCCAATACATTGAACAAATGCAAATGTCAATGGAGTTGTGAAGTGCCTTCAATTTTCAAACAACTTCCATGATCTTTTATATGGAAGCTTCTCAAATTCAAATAGACTGTCTTTACTAGTCCTCATTAACCACCCTGGTTCATTACGATTGTCATAGTCGAGGGGATGGTAGTGGGGATAAGCTCCCACTACCTATTAAATGCTCTCATTTATGTGCATCACAAATAGCCTCTGACAACCAAGTCCAAGTCATGGCCTTCACGTGTGGCTTAGCTACTGAGCCCGGCAAAATCAATCTGACTGACAGGAGAAGGGGCAAAGCCATGTTACTGGTGCCTTAAAACCAGTGGCTTCGGGCAGATGGGGCTCATCAGTCATGGTTGGCAGCTCATCTAGGAGAAGGGAAACTCTCATCTCAAGCCTCCACTGCCTTGCAGCAATACCCGCTCATTGGGAAGGCTTTCGGAGTAAACCCCGAGGAAATATCCGAAGATGGAGTCCCGAAGGGTGTCCTACATTGAGTTCAACATTGGCAATTCCTGCGACGCCGCTGGTGTCAAACTGTATCGGTCTCTGCCATTCCTTTGGATGAATCAGCTAAGTAGAGAGGGGGAGCCTGCTGTATGGGCAACAGCTTGCTCTCCATATAGTACTGGCCTGGCTTGCATATCATACAGACAGCTAGGACATAATATCCATGGTCGACTCTCATCAACGGAGTGCCTCATCAACCACCCTGCTTTTTATATTCTTAGTTATTCCTTTACACTCCATATTTATAGAGCTCCTATTGTCTGTCTTAATAACCCTGGATAGTTTATTTGCATACTCTATGTTCTTCCCTTTTCACATGTTCCACCATCTTTTACAAGTTTTAAAAACTTTTCCCAATGTCTGGACTATCACTATTCTTTACAATATTGTATACACGTACAAATTTGAACCCTTCTTCAACACATATGAATGTTTAATCTATTTTCAGAGTCCATCTCGGTCAGTTCTGTCTTCATGACTGTGATTGTCTTTATTTAAGTTACAAATAAAAATTTTTGACTTAAGTTTCTCACTTTGAAATTGGATTAGAAATTCATCATGTGTTCATTTGTCCTGGAAGTTGGCTTTTAATTAATGGTGTAGTTGCACACAGCCATATCTAAAAATGCCTGAGCTTTAGTTGATTTCACACGTTCAGACTCTGTAGCTACCTCTGACACTTGAATTTTCCCAATTAGTGTTGAAGATTAATGTTACCATGATTATTTTAGTTTCTTTTTTTGCAAAGTTTATTAAACCCTTCATTAAAAGTTGTTGCAACACTGAAGCAATGGAGCCTTTACATCAGAGGAGTTTCAGAATGATGTATTTAGCACCATATTACAATATGTAGTGTACGGTGCCCAAGATTTTCTAGCTGTTCATCATGTTCTACAAAGAAAAAAGTAATATTTACAGCACATCCCTGTGTTATGGAGGAATTTCATTTCCAGTGCAAACCGTGACAAAAATTGACAAAATATGTTGTTTATTTTGCATTTTGTATTTATTGAGTAAGTTTTTATCTCCATAAATTCCATAAGGCCACGTACAGCAAGGGTTTACCAGCAGTAGCGCGATGATGCCCAAATGAATCTGTTTTAGTGATTTTGGTTGAACATTCAGAATTAAATCATAATCAGATTTAATATCACAGATATATGTTGTGAAATTTGCTGTCTTTGCGGTAGCAGTACAATGCAATTCATAATAATAAAAACTGTGAATAACAAGCAGTAAGTATGTGTGCGTGTGTGTATATTTTTTTTACATTTTTTATATATATATATAATAGTTAAATAAGTAATGCAAAAATAAAAATAAATAGTGAGGTAGTGTTAGTAGTGTTCATGGATTCACTGTCCATTCAGAAACCGGATGGCAGAGGGGAAGAAGCTGTGCCTGAATCATTGAGTGTGCCTTCAGTCTCCTGTACCTCCTTCCTGGCGATAGCAATGGGAACAGAGCAGGTCCTAGGTGATGGGGTCCTTAATGATGGAGGCCACCTTTTTGAGTAGATCAGTAGGCTAAGCACAGATCCCTGAGGAGCATCAGTGTTGTCAACGAGGTGGAGATGTTATTTCCAATCCGCACAGACTGTGGATTTAAGGTATGGAAGTCAAGGATCTAGTTGCAGCGGGAGGTACAGAGGCCCAAGGTTTGGAGCTTTTTGATCGGAACTATAGGAATGATTGTATTAAGCCTTGAGTTGCAGTTCATAGACAGCATCCTGACATAGATATTAGAATTGTCCAGGTGATCTAAGGCCGCGTGAAGAGCAAATGGGATTGCTTCCGCCATAGACCTGTTGTGGCAATTGGCAAAATGCGGTGGGTCCAGAACCTTGCCAAGACAGGAGTTCAAAATGCTATTTGCTTACTTTTATTATGTGCACGATTTGTTTTTTCCTCTCTTTCTCTGCACATTGGGTGTTTGTCAGTTTTTTTAATGCCTATAAATAGTTTGTATGTTCTCCGCATGAGAGCATGGGTTTCCTCCAGGTGACCCGGTTTCCTCCCACTGTCCTATGGTTAGTAGGTTAATTGGTCATTGAAATTTGCCCCACGATTAGGCTAGGATTAAAGTGGGGGTTTTCTGGGCGGTGCAGCTCAAGGGCCAGAAAGGCCTCTTCCACGCTATATCTCAGTAAATAAAAAAATGACTGAGAAAGAAAATGAGATATTGTTACAGGTGGATGACTATTATCTGAAAATAGTTGAACTCAATGTTGATTTCTGAGGGCTGAAATCTATCTAAATGCAAGATGAGTTATTCCCCCTTACACTGGGATTTTTCTTCTGCCTGACCCTTTGAGTGAAGAAATCCAGCATTTGATATTGTAATCAGAATTATTGTCATTTTGTAAAGACAACCTGTGTGACATATGTAAATTTTAAGCTGTATTTTAGTGAACTAATTTGTTCTTTTTACCGTTTAGCCTAATTTTGATAGATTAAATAAAGTATCAATTGTTTAATTAAATTGCCTGAAATTGCAACGTATCTAGTTTCATCATCATAGTAGTTCTGATGCATATATTTTACATTCCCACCTGTCAGAAAACAGTTTTGCAGACCATCAGCATTTAGTAGCTAATGTTCAACTTTATTATCATTTACAAATAATTGTAATTTTATGTAGCAGAATTGGTGGGACGGTTCCAATAAAGCAAGTCCATTATAAAGCTCAAAGTGTAAGTAAATATATTGGGAAGTCTGAGTCTTAGCCTTTGCGTTGTTTAGCATTAAACCTTTGTTTTCATCACTCTGATCTCACATACATGCATTGTATTTTCTATAATATACCAAGGTGAAAGAAAATTTACTACATAAGCTGTTTGGAGCTACATGGCTGAATTAAACTTATTCTCTGGTACAAGGCATTTTTAGGCAGATCACTTCAGAACTTGCATCACATCCACACCATTGTGCTTCACGACAATTCCGTACAACCACAGGAGTCTTATCAGGAGATTGAAGAATGGCAAAAGTCATTCCTTTATTCAAGAAAGGTAATAGGGATAATCCTGGGAGTTATAGACCAGTGAACCTTACATCAGTGATGTGCAATCTATTGGAGAGGATCCTTAGAGACAGGATATATGACATTTGGAGAAGCATAATTTGATTAGTGATAGTCAACATGGCTGTATGTGGGCAGGTTAAATTCATGAAGGTAGAGCAGTGGATGTGGTGTATATAGATTTTAGTAAGGAGTTTGACAAGTTTCCCCATGGTAGGCTCACTCAAAAGGTCAGGAGGCAGGTGACCCAATGAGATTTTGTTGTGTGGATTTGGAATTGGCTGGCCCACAGAAGGCAAGAGGTGACAGTAAATGGAGTGTGTTCTGCTTGGAGGTTCATGACTAGTGGTTCTCCGCAGTGGTCTGGGACCCCTGCTTTTTGTAATTTTTATAAATGACTTGGATGAGGAAGTGGAATGGTGGGTTAGTAAGTTTGCAGATGACATGAAGGTTGATGGAGTTGTGGATAGTGTGGAAGGTTGTTGTAGTTTGCAACAAGACATTGACAGGATGTAGAGCTGGGCTGGGACGTGGCAGATGGAATTCAAACTGGAAAAGTGTGAAGTGATGCATTTTGGAAGGTTGAATTTGAAGGCAGAACATAGAGTTAATGGCAAGATTCTCAGTGGTGTTGAGAAACAGAGGGAGCTTGGGGTTCATGTTCATAGATCTCTCAAAGTTGCAGCACAAGTTGATAGTGTAGTTAAGAAGGTGTATGGTGTGCAGGGCTTCATTAGTTGGGATTGAGTTCAAGAGCTGTGAGGTAATGTTGCAGTTCTATAAAACTCTGGTTACGTGACACAAGGAGCATTTGGTTCAGTTCTGTTCACCTCATTATAGAAGTGATATGGAAGCTTTAGAGAGGGTATAAAGGAGTTCTAGCAGGATGCTCCTTTAAGTGGTTAGGTTCAGCGAGGTAGTGCATTTCTCTTTGGAGCCAAGTGGCAACTTTATAGAGGAATATAAGATGATACAGGGTGTAGATAGAGTGGACCTTCAGCACCTTTTTTCCTAGGGCAAAGATAGCTAATATGAAAGAGCATAACTTTAAGATGATTGAAGGAATGTATAGGGAGGATGTCAGAGGTAGTCTGTCTTTTGCAGAGGGTATGGAAGGCATTGTCAAGGGTGGTGTTACAGGTAGATACATTAGGGACATTTAATGAACTCTTAGATAGGCATATGGATGAAAGAAAAATGGAGGGCTATGTTGGACGGAAGGGTTAGAATGATTTTGGATGAGGTTAAAAGGTTGGCATAAGATTGTGGGTCAACAGGCATGTACTGTGCTGCACTGTTCTACATTCTAACCAGATAGAAATCATAATATATAGAGATTGACACAGATACACAGAACAACTAATGGACTCGGTACAAAATAATGATTTTAATTACCTTCCTACAATATAATAAACGTCATGGGCCAGCTTGAGTGGTTTTTGAATATTGGCAAACTCTTGCCATGAGCTCGCTGCCAGGCATTTATTAAGTTTATAGTTAAGAAAACACTGTTTATTGAAAAATAGTTGCTGAAGCACCAAAGAAATGTCAAGCTTTTAAAGCAGCTGCTTAAGGTTGAATGATGTAAGTTAAACAAGGAGTTTGGTACTTCACTCAAAGTATTCTTTGGGGTCAGAGAAATTTCTCAGAGAAACTTCTCAGGGAATGAAAGGCATGTTGAGTGGACTGTAGTAGGCCAGATGACCTGTGATAAGGAAGAGGTAAACTGTGAATTGTAATTGTCCCAGATTGCTCTGTGATTTGTGTGTGTCTGCCATAAGGCATGCAAGAATCAGAGCTCTTAATAGGTCACTCCATGATGTTGACACTTTGCTGCATTTCTGCTCTTAAAACATATTAACCCAGTTGCAGAAAAGTAGGCTGATGCCTTATAATTTCTTAACTTTTTAATATTTAGAATTGTAGTCAGTAAAACCAACAAATTGATTGTTGACTTCAGGAAATGTAGGTCAAGGGGACACACACACACCAGTCCTCACTGATGGATCAACAGCAGAAAGGGTGAGCAGTAATGATCCTGGTGTCAGCCTCTCTGAAGATCCATCCTGGGTCCAACCTACTGATGCAATTACAAAGAAGGCGCAACAGTGGCTAATATTTTATTAGGAGTGTGAGGAGACTTGGTATGTCATCAAAGGCTCTCACAGATTTCAACAGGTGTACTGTGGAGAGTATTCTGACTGTTTGCATCACCTGGTATTGGGAGGGCAGTACACAGGATCAGAAAAAAGCTGCAGAAAGTAGTAAACTCAGCCCCCTCCATCATGGGCACTAGCCCCCTCCTCCCCCCCAGCATTGTGTACACCTTCAAAAGGTGCTTCAAGGAGGCACATCCATCATTAAGGAGCCCCATCGCACAGGTTATGTTCTCTCCTCACTGCTACCATCAAGGAGGAGCTACAGGAGCCTGAAGCCGTACGCAAAATGTTTCAGGAGCAGCTCCTTCCACTCTGCCATCAGGATTTTCTGAATGAACAATGAACCCATGAACACTTCCTCACATTTTTTTGCTCTCATTTTGCACTAACTTAATTAATTCAACACCTTTAGCTGGGTGCATGTATTGTACTTTGTGCACATTACAAAGCATGACAAAAATGGACAGTTTGTTGACTTTTTCAAGTAGAAGGATGATTTATGTGACATAACTTGGATGGTATCTTCACAATTAATATTTCACAATAAATCTTCACAACAGTTACTTCTTTTCACCACTGTTTACTTTTAGTGATTTTGGTTGAGATGTCAATTTTGTGCAATACATTGAGGAGAGCCTCAACACTGAGGTTTTGAAATAGTGTTGTGGCTGTCTTAAATCTAAGTAAATGGATAATATTGCTTCAGAACGTGTCACCTTGAAGAGCACTGCACTCTTTCAATATCACATTGATGAACCACTTGGCCTTGCTTTGAATAGTCCCTCAGGCAAAAGCAATATTGTTCATAAGGAGCTTGTACGTTCTCCCTGTGACTGCATTGATTTCCTCTGGGTGCTCTAGCTTCCTCCCACGGTCCAAAGCTATACCAGCTGGTAGGCTAATGGGACATTAGAAATTGTTCCGTTGTTAGGCTAGCTTTAAATTGTGGAAATGCTGGGCAGCGTGGCTCGAAAGGTCAGAAGGGCCGATTCTGTGCTGTATCTCAATAAATAAAAATGCACACAAGAATAAAATAAATACGTTTTATTGTATTCTCAATATGGCAATAATAAAAACTGATTTCTAAAAAATTGTTCTGTGTTGTGACTTAATAAATAATTGATGCAGAGTACTTAGGAAAAGGAATTGAATTTGGATGGGTTCTTTTTCTTGTCAAATACCAGGGCTGTTTAAGAAAAACTACTCGGTTATTTGCTGTGGTTGGACGATATCTCCAGCATTATATGATTAATAGGGGGTTGAAAGGTGAAATTGATGGAGATTTCTTTTTTATGGGTCAATTTGTAAGATCTATGATTCAGGAAAGAAGGGAAAGGCAGATCTCCAGATTCTGGAAAATGTTTTTAAAACTTTAGAAATAGTTTTTCTTGTCTGCATAATCAAAAAGCAGAGATTAATAACACCACATTTCTGCCTATTACCAAGTAAATATGGTCGCAATGGTGACATTTATAGACAAATGCAAATATATAGTACTTACAGTAAAGAAGAACATAAACATTAAAAAATGTGATTTTCACCCTTCAAGCTCAATGGGCAAGTAGAGAAATAACAGATGTAATTTAATAATGAGCAAATAAAACATTATGACATTTAGCAAAGGTAGGTTGAATGCCAACTATGTGTTAAATAGTAATATAACCAGTTCTAAGTTATCAACAACAAAAAATAGAATGTTGTAATGCTCATCCCAGGAGTTCATTTTAAAACTAATTGACCTTGGTGAAATTTTATCACCAATAATGTGTCCATGATTTTTGGAAGGAGACTACTTTAGATTAGATTAGATTATGAGGACACTCAGTCCTCACTTAATGTCATTTAGAAATGCATGCAATAAAAAATGATACAATGTTCCTCCAGAGAGATATCACAGAAACACAAGACAAACGAAGACTAAAACTGACAAAACCACATAATTATAACATATAGTTACAACAGTGCAAAGCAATACTGTAATTTGATAAAGATCAGACCATGGGCATGGTTTAAAAAAAAGTCTCAAGTCCCAATAGCCCCATCATCTCACGCAGATGGTAGAAGGGAGAAACTCTCCCTGCCATGAACTCCAAGCGCCGCAAACTTGCTGATGCATTGGTAGCACCCGACTGCAGCCAACTCTGAGTCCATCTGAAAACTTCGAGCCTCGAACACAGAGCACCGAACACCATCTCTGCCGAGCGCTTCGACCCCGCCCCAGCCACCGAGCAACAAGCAAAGCCGAGGACTCGGGGCCTTCCTCTCTGGAGATTCTGGATCGCACAGTAGCAGTGGCAGCGAAACTGGCATTTCAGAAGTTTCACCAGATGTTCCTCCGTGCTGTCACATCTGTCTCCATCAAATCAGGATTGTGCACAGCATCCTACTTGACAGATTACAGATATCATTCACCGGAGTGGCTGCTGCGAGCTGCGTCGCGCCACCATCTTCTCCTACCGTCAGATACTTATAGTTATTCAAAGAATATAAGGGAATTAAATGCAAGGAAAAATTGCTTGCCAGAGTTCTCTTCTGTCTCAGAAGGAGAACAATAAGAAATGTTTAAAATTGTACGTTGTTTAGACATATTGTATCTCAATAAATTTTCTGTCATTTAAACATTCAATTTCAGATTACAGAGAAGTTGTTCAGGAGGGACTTGGTAAGAAACCAGAATCGATCATTGTTAGGGTGGTAGGACAAGAACCTCTGATATACTTCCAGGAGAATCCTGTAGGATTATTGACAATTAATGTTATTCAAGGTTATTAAAACCACACAGTTTAGGGGAGTTGCTCCATAAAATATCCTTTTGCTAATTTTTTTCATGTTACAGGCAGATTGCGTTTGAATATTACAGGTTTTTATACTGAAATTTCTTTACTTTAGGGCAGGACATTTTACTTCCATCTCACCACTAATATAACTAAGATATAGTGGAGCAGTCATGTTGTTCGGATGAAAAACGAATGTCTGCTGAAACAAATCTTCTACTCCCATCTTAAAGAAGGCAAACGTAAAAGAGGCGTACAACAGAAGAGATTCAAAGATGTCTTAAAAACCAACATGAAGAAATGTAACATCAACATCAACAATTGGGAAACCAATGCCAAGGACAGGAAACGCTGGCAAGCCATCATCCGAGAAGGAACAGCAACTTTCGAAGCCAACAGATGTGCAGAATTAGAAGAAAAGAGAAGAAAATGGAAAGAGAGGCAGCAACAACCAAAGCCTGATCTGCCATCTGGAACTACCTGTCCTGAATGCAGAAGAACTTTCAAAGCCAAGTTTGGACTCATAAGCCACTTGAGAGCCCATAAGTAGATCAACAGAATGAAGACCATCATCCTCGACCTCGAGGGATAGCCACAATGACGGAGTATATCTGTCCCAGGATAACTGCTCTGTCCAACTGGAAAGTAAAGTTGCTGAAGAGGTATCCTTAGGCAGAAAGGGGGGAGAACATAAAACTTGCCTCAGAGAGCGTCTGACCAAATATCATTGATGCATTTCAGGAGAAGCTCGATAAATGCATTAGTGAGGAAGGTCATGCTGATAATTGGCATGAAGCAGAATGGCAATAAACTGGGATGAAGCATGAGCCAAGTGGTATACATTGGGTGTTTAAATCTCCTTTGTGTTTTTGGAGAGTTAATTAAAGCAGTAATGGAAGAATGTCTGCAGTTCAAGTTACACCAGTTTATTTTAGTGCTTCCCTGCCTTCCAATAGTGTGTGCACCTCACAACCTACATAATGGGTTACATTGCACTGAAGGAGATCCCAAGCTTTAGGAGTGCAATCTTTCATTCTGTTTGCCTGAAGGGGAATGTTTTGTTAATTTAAGCAGAATGTGCAGTAGTCCAAATAATACGGGATTGCCGGGAAATGACAGCTTTATCGTGATTTTTTTCAGTTGTTATTTGGTCAGTTGGATGACCACAGTATACTGACTGTGTGTAGCGCTACCTCGCTACCTACATAGGAACGTATCTAGCAGTCCACACTTCTGCATTACAAGTTGCAGGTTCTGACAGCTGAGTCATATAGTCTGTTGTTCTCCTGAGGATGCATCTACTTCTAGGAAAACACAAATTAAGTTCCTGTAATGGATGGGATTTTTTTTTGTTTTATACAACATGTTAAACTGTTTCACATTTAATTGCTTCATCATCTTACCAAATCTAGACTGCAACAGAAACAGTGGCCGGGGTTTGAATGAGATAGTGTGAAAACCAGAGAAAGAAAGAACAGCGTAGTTGGCCTGGGGAAGTTGTCTTTGCCTTCCCTCCATACACAAATGTTGCATTTTCTGCATCCCTACTTACGTTGGGAGTGGCATCTGAGCATGGCCCCTCTTGAAGCTCCAAAGTTTTCTGAAGCTTTGGGGGCCAGCGGGTGTCAAGAACACAGTGACCTCCCTACACACGATGAGCGGAGTGTTGGGAATGACCCATTAATGATGAGGTTCAGAAAGCAGCTTTGGGGCAACAACCAGTCATTACAACCCTGGGACTGAAGCGAAGTATGCAGGGAGATTTCCAGGAAAGCAATGTTCATTGAATTGGAATGGGGGTTCAAGCAGACCTTGTTACTGAATGATTTTAAAATATTGTTTTAATTTTACTTTAATAAGGCTATGCAGTAAATTGTAAATGATCCCCATTAATTGTTTTGAATGTTTCTACAATTTAATTCGTGAAATTTTCTCTAACAATGAACTTCTCATAATAGTGTACCCCTGAGCGTCCATATTAAACATAGCAAGTGAGTGTGGGAACATTACAGGCAAGTGTGAAGCCACCATGCCTTCTTAACCCATTTCCCCCAATTCTTTCTGTACCAATTATTCCAAGAACCATCTCTGCTCATTGGATGAGTGATTTACATGTAATTGTGTCTCATTGCTTTTGAATACTTTAAATATATCTACTCCAGTCCTTCACCACCACCCTTTGGCCAGCATCAGACAGCTACTCACTGCTTCATCCCCATGGTTTTCAATTTGTCACCAGGACACCGTATCCTAAAGACATCAACCGTTAACAAGAAATTATTAAATGATATTGAAATGATGATTATTAAATAATTTGTACATCAAATATTTTACATGGGGACAATGAAGGAGTGAGAAGGTTAAACCTGCTGCTATAATTTATTTTCATAATAGTGCATATTTAAGTGATGTGTGATAGTGTGTTTTGTGATTATGGGAGAACAAGGTTTACATAATGCTTTCAATGAAGACCTGGCCTCTTCAATTAAAAGTTCTCAAAACAGATTCCAAACTTTGGCTATGTTTGTGTTTATTGTAGAACCTCCATCCAGTTATTTATAAGTGGGCCTCTATTTTTCAAGTCCTTAATAACATCAGTGTAGATCTGACAAGTGATTACGTCCATTTAATTTTGGGCTGACAAACCATAACGATAATGAACTTCTGTGAATCCTCCCACCCGGTCTCTCTCTTTTGGAATCAGTGCCTTCCATGATGTGTCAGTTATTTCTGTCAGTGTTTATATACTCCCACTTACCTAGCCTTACGAAGTGCAGTAAACAGTAGGTAGTCTGGAACTTCTCAGTAATATTGATCAGTATTTGTGCAAGCCATAGAGAACAAGGTGGATGATCTTAAAGGGAGACTCACCTACTGCAGGGAGATGCAGAACTGCTGTGTATTCTGCTTCACTGAGACCTGGCTCTCCCCTGCCACCCCCGACTGTGCCATCCGACCGGAGGGACTTTCGATCTATTGGATGGACTGCATGGCGTCTTCGGGCAAGACGAGGGGAGGTGGTGTCTGCCTATTGATCAACACTGCGTGGTGCTCAGACACAGTGGCACCGACAAGCTCCTGCAGCCCGGACCTGGAACACCTGTCGGTGAAGTGTCGTCCCTACTATCTGCCATGGGAATTTACCTCGGTCATACTGACAGCGGTCTATATTCCCCCCCAGGCAGACGTGGAGTGTGCTTTGAACATACTGTATGCCAACATCAGTGAACTTGAGACCTGGTATCCAGAGGCTTTGCTGATTTCAGCCGGGGACTTTAACCAGGCCAACCTCAGAAAGGTGCTACCAAAGTTATACCAACATGTCTCCTGCCCCACTAGAGGCCCAAATATACTGGACCACTGCTACACAGCAGTCAAGGATGCCTACCGTTCCATCCCACGACCTCACTTCGGAAAATCGGACCATCAGGCCATACTCCTCCTCCCGGCTTACGAACAGAAACTGAAGCGGGATGTCATGGTGTCAAAAGTAGTGTTGCGTTGGACAGAGGAAACGGATGAAGTCCTCCGTGACTGCTTTGAATTGGTGGACTGATTAGTATTCAAGGACTCGGCAGCTAACCTCGATGAGTATGCCTCAGCTGTCACGGACTTTATTTGGAAATGCACGGAGGACTGTGTGTCTTTCAAGACGATCCGGGTATTCCCTAACCAGAAACCTTGGATGAATTATGAGATCAAGTCCCTTTTGAAGGCTAGAGCTGCAGCTTTTAGGTCCGGGGATACCAGTCGCTACACGGAATCCAGGCGTGAACTCCGGAAAGCCATTAAGGGCGCCAAGAGGCAATATCGAGCCAAGTTGGAAGCCCAGGTTAACCAGAGGGATGCCAGTAGACTGTGGCAGGGTCTAAATGAGATCACTGGGTGCAAAGAAAAGGCTTGGAATATCAATAACTGTGGCGCTTCTCTTCCTGAGGAACTTAACATATTCTACACAAGATTCGAACAGAAGAGGAGCGTCCTGCTCCCTCCAGATGAACCAGACCTGGTGGCATTGAGATTCATCGTCATCGAGGAGGACGTTAGAAGGGCGTTCCTGAAGATAAATTCAAGGAAAGCAACGGGCCCAGCTTGTGTCCTGGGATGGGTTCTCTGGGCCTGTGCAAGCGAGCTAGCTCTTCAACTGCTCCTTGCTTCAGTCTAAGATCCCCTCGTGTTTTAAGAAGGCAACGATAATCCCAGTGCCGAAGAAGAGCAAGGTGGCATGCCTGAATGTCTATCGACCTGTGGCTCTGACATCAATTGCTATGAAGTGCTTCGAGCGATTGGTTCTGGCACACATCAACCACAGCCTACCGGTCAACCTTGACGCTTTGCAATTCGCCTACCGGAGCAACAGGTCAACGGCAGATGCCATCTCTCTGGCCCTACATTCCTCCTTCGAACACCTGGAGAATAAAGTCGCATATGTAAGGCTCCTTTTCATTGACTACAGCTCTGCCTTTAATACCATCATTCCAAATAAACTGATTCCTAAGCTCCGGAACCTGGGCCTTAGCACTCAGCTCTGCAGCTGGAACTTCAACTTCCTCACAGACAGGACCCAGGCTGTAAAAATAGGGGACAAGCTCTCCTCTACAATCACTCTGAGCACCAGTGCCCTACAAGGCTGTGTACTCAGCCCCCTGCTGTATTTACTGTACACCCATGATTGTGTAGCCAAGTTTCCATCAAACTCAATATATAAGTTTGCTGATGACACAACAATTGTAGGCCATATCTCGGCTAATGATGAGTTTGAGTACAGAGAGGAAATTAAGAACCTGGTGGCATGGTGCGAAGACAATAACCTCAACGTCAGCAAGACGAAGGAATTGGTTGTTGACTACAGAAGGAGTAACGGACTGCACGACCCAATTTACATCGGTGGTGCGCAAGTGGAACAGGTCAAAAGCTTTAAGTTCCTCGAGGTCAATATCACAAATGACCTGACTTGGTCCAACCAAGCAGCGTCCACTGCCAAGAAGGCCCACCAGCGCCTTTACTTCCTGAAAAAACTAAAGAATTTGGCCTGTCCGCTAAAACCCTCACTAATTTTTATAGATGCACCTTAGAAAGCATTCTAGGGTGCATCACAACCTGGTATGGAAGTTGTCCTGTCCAAGAAGGAAGAAGCTGCAGAAGATCGTGAACACAGCGCAGCACATCACACAAACCAATATTCCGTCCTTGGACTCACCTTACACCACACGCTGTCGGAGCAGTGCTGCCAGGATAATCAAGGACACGACCCACCCAACCAACAAACTTTTCGTCCCTCTTCCCTCCGGGAGAAGGTTCAGGAGCTTGAAGACTCATACAGCCAGATTTGGGAACAGCTTCTTTCCAACTGTGATAAGATTGCTGAACGGATCCTGACCCGGATCTGGGCTATACCTTCCAAGTATCTGGGCCTGCATCTCAGTTTTTTTGCACTACCTTACTTTCCATCTTTATATTTTCTACTTATGATTTATAATCTAAATTTTTGATATTTACAATTGATTTGTAAACCAGAGAGCGGGAAGCGCAGAATCAAATATCGCTGTGATGATTGTACGTTCTAGTATCAATTGTTTGGCGACAATAAAGTATAAAGTATGAGTAATGTGAGATGTTCAGTTGTAGCAATCTGGAATGTTTTTTCTATGCTCCATTTGACTCAACTTCACTCTATTTTCTTCTCTGCTGTTCCTAATTCCTTCCTAATAACAATAATCTCATTATGTAAGGAGGAGGGCTGGCCAGGTACTTACGCAGGTCAATCTTTCATGTCCAGAATCTTAAAGGGCAAAAAACAAACTGGAGGTTGAATGAAATGTTAAACTAACACTAAACCCAGCAAATGGAAAGTCTGAGCTAAACTCATTTGAGTTACAAGCATACTTGATAGCTGCTCAAAGCAAGGACTTGATCAGCTGCTTAATGCATTGAAGCATGTTACCACAGTGAAGTTTGATGAAACATCTGTATGTATAGAGTCATACAGAAAGTTTGAAAGAAGCAGCTTTAAGCAAACAATCCAGAATTCCAGACGTAACGCTGTTATAATAACAGCTATTGATGGCAGGATGCACACCAACTGTAGCAGCACAACTTGCATGAATTGCAGCCAGTCAGACAGTTACGCTTCAAGTGCTGACGAGGCTCACTATGTTAAATTCAGCTGCTGAGTCAAAATATACGTCGAGATTACTGCACGTGTGAAGGGAAGAATGAGTTCACCAATATTTAAGATTATCTTTTCCAGTTATTTTCTGATATGCTTTGGTGCAAATTTGACTCTTTTCTAACTATTAGGTTACAAGTTCTGCAGAGATACTCTCTCAGCTCACTGCTAAACTACTGTGTGGTAAAACTAAAGAGAAAGTGGAAAAATGTTCCCTCTTCCTTGACATGGACAGTATAGACATGCACTGGTTCATTACACACACCTGCTGTGTTCTCTCCCACCCTCTGCTCGCTCACCAATTACTCCACATCTCAGCCTACAAACATTTCATACAGACTCTCCGAAACAGTTAGCTGTCACTGGATGAATCAGAATTATGAACAGAAAACAGAGCAATGAATAACATTGTATCCAAATTGCTGCTTTTGGTAATAGAAAGAAAAACTTACATTTAAATCAATACCACAACCTCAGAACCTCTCAAACTGCATAGCAACCAATGAAGTACTTTCTGAATCCCATTTACTGTCTCAATACAGCAGCCGATTTATACACAGTGAGATCCCATGTTCAACAAAAATCTATTGTTATTTATTGGCCACAAATATATTTACAGTATTTGGAATGGTGTTTTGGGATCATTAATATCCATCATTTATTTCCAGGGAATCTATTGCTTGGAATTAGAAGTATCCATTTCTCTTCAGGTAGCTTCCTGAACTTTCTCCCTAACTTATTGCCCATGCCCCTTGCTGTTCTACATCTACATTCACCACTCGAGTTTGGTCACCCCAGTGAACATCACTGCCCACCCCTCATTGTGCACTCTCTACCACCCCACCCCCTCCACCATCCATGCATCCACTCACCTTGATCTGTAGACCATGAACCTATTTCCATCAACTCTCTTCCACAGTTGCTCGATGATCTTCAGTTCCTTGGAGGCACATTTTATGCTGTGTGGCCTGTACGGTCAGAAAGCCTATGTTGCTTTGAGGGAATTGAGGGGATCCTTGTCCAGTTATAATACTGTACCAAGCTTGTGATGGGAAGCATGTTTATAGTCGAGAGAGACTATGAGAATGTTGACTGTATGGGTCTGAATGACAGTCAAGGTTTGGGAGAGGGACTCACTCTAATTGATCACCATAGTTTGCCAGTCTTATGATGTCATTGTTATTTGCCACTTATCAGACATTGCTTGAACGTTGTTTAAGAACAGCTAGCCTAGTTAAGGAACACAAACAGTTGGTAGTATCATAATTATGTTTTCTCTTGCACAGTCAGTTATTTCTTCTTATTACATGGAAACATATGGACTAGGTTATCTGCTAATTATGTAATGCATCATGTAGAACTCAAACTTTAGGTTAAGAGGGGTGGACTGCTTCATCTTCTAAGGAATCGTGGATAGAATTGAACATGTTGCAATCATCAGAGAATATCACTATTTTGACCTTATGATGGAAGAATGGTCAATGATGAAATAGCTGGAAGTAACTGGTCCTAAGACTCAACCTTGCTCTCCTGTAGCTGTGTCCTAGGACTGGGAAACCAACATGGATCATCCACTTGTCACTTCTAGCTGAACATTGCAAACTTGCTTGCTTTGTTAAACAGCATTCAACAAAACCTTTCGTTCTTCTTAATGCTCCAACTCCATACTTCCAGTATGTTAGTTATAAGCTACAAGTTGCTGTTTGGGAATCTCTTTTTGTGGCTAAGTTAAAAATAGATAGATAGATATACTTTATTGATCCCGAGGGAAATGGGGTTTCGTTACAGCCGCACCAACCAAGAATAGAGCATAAATATAGTAATACAAAAACCACAATCAAACAACAAAATGCAAACTATGCCAGATGGAAATGTCCAGAACCAGCCTATTGGCTCAGGGTGTCTGACCCTCCACGGGAGAAGCTGCAAAGTTCGATGGCCACAGGCAGGAACAACCTCCCGTGACGCCCAGTGTTGTATCTCGGTGGAATATGGTTGGAGTCCAACAGCAAAAATTTCAATATCCGGTCTACAAACACGTTCCTCGATCATAATATGACCAGGATTTCACCATCCGTTGTTAACCAGAACAGCAAGCACCCAACTCCTTTACGCTTACCGCTCTCAGTGCACTTCCGGTCAGCCCGGTCTGGAAACCGTCCATGGAAAAGTTTTGATTGGGTATGTCCTCGTGCAGCCTTGTTTCAGTAAAACACATAACACTGCACTCCCGAAATGTTCTCTGACTCCTGGCTAGCGCCGTCAACTCGACCATTTTATTACCCACCGAACTCCACTTCTCCATAAGTCTCTGTTGTCTCGACCCCGGTCCTCTTTCCTCGCCTTTGTGACCCCCCTCTGCATCCTCTGTGTGTTTTCCTCCAGATTTCAGCAGGGGTGTCCGCCGCTCTGTTCGCTAAACCGGCCGGCATAAGCGCAATCAGCTGGTCCCTGGAATAAACAATGCGACCATACTGTTGCCCCGCTAATGAGACGTGTCCGAATGTAACTATTTCCAGCACTAAAAACCCAAATAAAACTCTCTCCACCAGCATGTTAGAGAGGGTGCAGCTTCAATGTGTTACCGTGAATAAAAATACAATAAATAACGTAAGTTAAAAATGTAAGAAGAAAAAAGTAAGAAAACTAGTCGGAACGGCTGTAACAGGCTGCATGCACGACCGGCATCTGTGCTGTCATTGGGCATGTGATCATATTGCTTATAAGCCTAATGCATCTTTAATCATCATGGGCAATTTTTGATGAAATCATTTGACAAATGTTAGTCTCCATTTACTTTGGGTAAGTATAGAAATACAAAATATTATAATGAGTGGATAAAGGGGTTTGTACTAAAAATATTATGTATTTGCTAGAACAGGCATACTTGTAATTATGCAATAAATAAAAGGTGTTTTGGTCTCTAATTTTTGGTCTTATACAATACAAAAGATAAAAAAGATTAAGTTATATTACAGTAATCAACACACTATACAAGTTTATACCCATTCTGTGGGCAGAATCCTGATTAGTTTGATCCACATCAGCCCTCTGTGACTCAGGAGAGAATAAAGGCAGTGTAGAGTGGGTGTTAGGTGACCCCCTTTAAGATACAGGCATGAATCCTGTCAGGAACCCAGGCACTGTTGTAGAGATGGCCCACAAAAGTGAGATGCTATGGACCA
Source organism: Mobula hypostoma (assembly GCF_963921235.1). Lineage (NCBI taxonomy): Eukaryota > Metazoa > Chordata > Chondrichthyes > Myliobatiformes > Myliobatidae > Mobula > Mobula hypostoma. The sequence goes on from NC_086102.1 coordinate 81,732,238, forward strand.
GGTGCTAAGAAATGGAATTAGTGTTGACTTGATGGTCGTTGTGGACATGGAGCCTGGAAGGGCCTTTTTCTGTTTGGTTAGATGCTGTAAGGAATATCATTGATGACAGAGGAGTTAATTCTCACCGCAATTTGGGTTGCAAGAGGTGAAGGGAAAGGAACAAAAATAGCAATGACTATCAGTGTCCCAAGCTGCCAGTGTCTTCAGAGAGCAACCCTTCCATGAATACTTCATGTGAACCATTTCCTTCTGCGCAGCACAGACAACCTTACATCAGTCTCAATCACCACCACTGTTACCACCCACTGACAGTCCTGAATAATGGGCTTTGTTCTCATTATTTCAATCAGTTTTATATTTATTTGTGTATTTATTGAGATATAACGTGGAATCGCCCTTCGAGCCGCACCACCCAGCAATCCCCTGATTTAACTCTAGCCTAATCACGGGAGAGTTATTAACCCAGAGCCATCAGGCTCTTGAACAAAAGGGGATAACTTCACTTGCCCCATCATTAAAATGTTCCCACAATCCATGGACTCACTTTCAAGCACTCTTCATCTCATGTTCTCAATATTTATTGCTTATTTATTATTATTATTTCTTTCTTTTTGTACTTGCACAGATTGTTGACTTTTGCATATTGGTTGAATGCCAGAGTTGGTTTGGCTTTTCATTCATTTTACAGTATTATGGTTATTATTCTATTGAGAATGCCCACAATAAAATGAATCTTAGGGTTGTATATAGTGACATACGGTAGATGTATGTACTTTGATAATAAATTTACTTGGAGCTATGAACTTTATATGACTTACTCCACATCTTTATGACCTATGCCTTTAAAATGGATGAATCTGAGATTTCAAATTAACAATTGACCAGCATACCATTTGTTTTCAGTGATTCGGTTCAAAGCTCTACTGACCTTTTTGGAGAGTGGTATTTCCTAACTTTATTTCTGAAAGGCTGGATCTGATTTTTAAAAAAATGTATATTCTAATATTAGACTTGCCAACTAGGAGATATAATTTCTATCAACCCTTTTAATTTTTATTAATAGCATGAAGACCTTGCTCAAATTTCCATTCATATTCCAGTGGACAGTTTGTCTGCATGATTTTTCCACATAATTCAGCTGTGAAAACCTAGAAAGCAAGAGACTAATTAATGCCACATTCTCTAGCACACCAGTATATTCTGGCATACAGAATAGCATACAGTCATCCATTTGTGGTACAACCTGTGCTCTAAAATGTTGTGAGATAACTTGTATATCCTTATACCCCAGAAGCCTTTGTGGTCATTTTTTGCACCTGACTAGAATATTTTAATAATCTTCCCTCTCTTTGAACTTCCAGGGCTTTATAGTATTCATGGGATTTGGCTTCTAATCAACGTCAAGGCTAGGTTTCAGCCTGAGGTCCAGCCACTGGTGGGCATTAGGAAAATTTCTCTCCAGCCAAGGTGCAGTGTGGGCAGGAGATGGTCCATAGGCACTGCTGGACTGGGGCAGGAAGAGTGATTTCTGGATGTATGAGAATTGTGGGCAGGGAACAGTCATTAAGTTCATCTTGACCACATAGCACTATTTATCCACCAATTCTGGTAATGTACACGGACAGATTGAGAGTTTGCGGTCTGTCCAGATCCTGCCAAAAGCCCAACATCAAAATTAAGGGAGGGAATGGTGAAATTGAGATCGAGAATGGAAAGCAGGAACTGGGTTAAAAAAATTGTTAATTGATTTTATTTATTCAGTTAATCACTTAATTTGTTTATTTAAAAGTCGGATAATATTTCTGTAAACACCCATTCTTTTCCATTTAGCTAATCACTAAACTGCTTTATTTAGCTTTACAGCTATTATATTAACAACTTATTTAAATATTACCTTGTTTCTGCTTCATGGTCAACACTGAGGATGCCCTTTAGTTCTTGGCAAGCTGGAGGTCAGGGTTTCATGGCAAGCTACTGGAAAATCTCCCCGTCACATTCTATGCTGAAGAGCAGGAGTATGTTAGTCGATGGAGGAGGGGGAGAGTAGAAGTGGCAAGGGGGGAGGCAGCCAAGGCATCATCCATTGTGATACATGTGATTGCTACTTCCATTTCTCATTCATTCACATTCTCCTACTACACTGTCTTTGACGCTGTGGTGTCTGTATTTGCTTTTCTGGGTGCTGACAACAGTGGCTCTCTTCTAATCATCCACTTACAAGCAGTGGTCAGTGCTGCTGGATGCTTGAACCACAGATAGCGGGCAGCGTAGTATATTGCCATGATGCCTTCATTGTAAACTGTCGAGGATTAATCATACAATGCCAGCATTTGTTTTTGAAGACTAGCTAACTCAGCTCCATTATGGTGCTACTTAAGGATCTATAAACACATCATTTTGAGGGGCTTTGAAAATACCATGAATATACGCTCATTGATCTATTTGACTTGTGTAATGTAACTTTTTGAATATAAGCAAATCATTTAGTTGAGAATGTGTGCCAAGTTGAGAGAGGAACAATGGACAGATTGAGTGATGTTATATGCTCGATTTTCCATTCCTGCTCTTGTGTAAGACTGGTGTTGTGCATACTGGTGTTGTAATTTTTCTAACTCTTAAACGATTGGGAGCATTAAACTTGGATATTAAGTTTAAAATCTACTCAGTATCTTTCCTTTGTACAAATAAACCCCTGTCCATTCACTCCCTGAGACAGAACTAGGCATTGAACCTGTCAAGCTACTGGATTGCTGGGTACTTTTGTCTTTGAAAATATTGAGAGATATAAATTACGAAAGTTAAATAAGTATATTAGTCACTGTTCCATTTGCAACTTTCTTTCTAATGCTTTCGTTGCCTGGTGTCAAAGCCAGGCTGCTGCCATCAAGTAAACTACCACTGAGTGCGAACACACTGTGGACATCATCATGCTTACTGGAGTCCAATCTGCCCATCTCATCAAAATGGATCACACTCATTGAGCTACACAGCATGGAATTGGCCCTTCGACCCTCCAAGTCCATGCTCATCGAGCATGCCACTTGTGCTAATGCAACATAAATCCCATATTTTGTTACCTCCCCTTTCTTAGCAACTCTGCCCAGGTCTGACCACTCATCGACACACGCGGTGCAATTTACAGTGCCCAGTTAACCTAGCAGTTTGCTCGTCTTTTGGGACGTGGATAGAAACCAGGGCACTCGGGGGAAAGCTGTGCAGGCAGAGAGAGAACATGCAAGCTTCACATGGATGGCATAAAGGTGGTGATTTAACCCGGGCTGTGGAGTTGTGAGGCAGCAGCTCAACCGTGCTGTCCGTGCTCTTGCAATTTGTAATAATCAGTGGCTTCTTTGTAGAACCTGGTGCTAAACTTGAAAGTTCAGTTTCTCAAAGATTTAATACTCTGGGATAAAGGGTAAATTCTCACCCTCCCAGTTCAGGAACACTGACTCCAAATATTAAATTTTTTTAAATTGCTGGCAACGTTGGCATGTACTCCTGACCCCTTTCTGAAGGCATTGATGGACTTTCTTCATGTCTGCAGCACAGGTGAGATACCTCTTATGTCACAATGACAGGAGATCTCAGCTCAGTGACCATGAAGGAGCAATAAGATATATGCCCAGTCAGCGTGAAGTATTTCAAGAGAAATGCAGGATTCACGGATGTTGTATTAGTAAAAGTGTTGCATATAGTGTGGAAACTTCATCCATGGTTGGACAATGAGGGAGGGGGGAGAAGTTTAATTTGGCGGTTGAAATACCAATCAAATATGGTACATGTTACAAGCTATTAGTATTCCCACACTCGTAAGGCCTCTTTCACAGCACTTCCCAAACCCATTGGCTACACTGGTCAGATGTACACCACCACTGAGACAATGGCATTTGAATATTGAACCCTGTCAGTCTCCTCTAATCTTAGCACTATTGGAATTTAAATACAGTATATATCATTGTTACTTCATCTTTCATGTAAATACTATGAAAGTAGCATCAGCGCAAGGAGTGCTGTATTTCAGGGAGCTATCTGTAACCTCCTTAGAGAAGAGAATAAATGCTGGCCTTGCTAGTGAAATCCACAATCCGTGTTTTTTTTTAGATGTTAAAGGACCTCAGTCTCCTCAGGAAATAGAGACGGCTCTGACCCTTCTTGTAGACAGCCTCAGTGTTCTTTGACCAGTCCAGTTTATTGTCAATTCGTATCCCCAAGTATTTTTACTCCTCCACCATGTCCACACTGACCCCCTGGATGGAAACGGGTCACCGGTACCTTAGCCCTCCTCAGGTCTACCACCAGCTCCTTAGTCTTTTTCACATTAAGCTGCAGATAATTCTGCTCACACCATGTGACAAAGTTTCCTACCGTAGCCCTGTACTCAACCTCATCTCCCTTGCTGATGCATCCAACTATGGCAGAGTCATCCGAAAACTTCTGAAGATGACAAGACTCTGCGGTAGTTGAAGTCCGAGGTGTAAATGGTGAAGAGAAAGGGAGACAAGACAGTCCCCTGTGGAGCCCCAGTGCTGCTGATCACTCTGTCGGACACACAGTGTTGCAAGCACAAGTACTGTGGTCTGCCAGTCAGGTAATCAAGAATCCATGATACCAGGGAAGCATCCACCTGCATCGCTGTCAGCTTCTCCCCCAGTGGAGCAGGGCGGATGGTGTTGAACGCACTGGAGAAGTCAAAAACATGACCCTCACAGTGCTAGCTGGCTTGTCCAGGTGGGCGTAGACACGGTTCAGCAGGAAGACGATGGCATCCTCAACTCCTAGTCGGGGCTGGTAGGCAAACTGGAGGGGATCTAAGTGTGGCCTGACGATAGGCCGGAGCAGCTCCAGAACAAGTCTCTCCAGGGTCTTCATGATGTGGGAGGTTAATGCCACCGGTCTGTAGTCATTGAGGCCGCTGGGGCACGGCGTCTTCGGCACAGGGATGAGGCAGGACGTCTTCCACAGTACAGGAACTCTCTAGAGCCTCAGGCTCATGTTGAATACATGGCGAAGTACTCCACATAGTTGAGGGCACTGGCTTTGAGCACCCTGGTACTGACACCATCCGGTCCTGCAGCCTTGCTTGGGTTGAGACGTTTCAGCTGTCTTCTCACCTGTTCAGCCGTGAAGCCCACTGTGGTGGTTTCGTGTGGGGGAGGGGTATAGTCATGAGAGCAGGGTGGGGGGCTGTGAGGAGGGGTAGGAGGGGAGAGTGGAATATGTGTTGGTTGGGGGCCGACAACAGATGGCTCATGTGGGGGATGGGCAGGGGCCACACTGTCAAATCTGTTAAAGAACAGGTTAAGTCCATTGGCCCTGTCCACACTGCCTTTAGCTCCTCTGTTGCTAGTTTGCCGAAACCCAGTGATGGTCCTCATCCCCTTCCAGACCTCTCTCATGTTGTTCTGCTGGAGTTTCCACTCAAGCTTCCTCCTGTACCTGTCTTTAGCCTCCCTGATCCTGGCTTTCAGGTCCCTCTGTATTGCCCTCAGCTCTTCCCTATTTCCATCTGTAAATGCCCTCTTTTTAGCATTCAGGATGTCCTTAATGTCCTTTGTCACCCATGGCTTGTTATTTGAATAACAAAGGACAGTTCTTGTCAGAACATTGCAGTCCACACAGAGGTTTATGTAATCAGTGATGCACTCTGTGAGCTCATCAATATCCTCTCCATGTGACTCACAGAATGCCTGCCCTTGAGAGAACAGGCCTGTGGGATGAATTAGATGAGCTAAATCATGGTTTCTCCCCTGGAATTGTTCTAGCATCCAGTGTGATAAGATGACACATCAGACAATGTAACACAGGACTATAACCACATCTACACCAGTATTGTCTGTATCCTTTTAAGTTGTCCACTTTGCCTGAACAATGTGATACGTTTCCAAGCAAATAGCAACTTAGGCCATTGTGGCAATACCATGTAGTTAGTCATTGATACAGATGAATATGGACTGGTCCATTAGAATCCTGCTTATTCCCTTGTGATCCTACCAACAACCAGATTCCAAGATCAAGAACTATCCACTCTTGATAAAATTTAGCCTTAGGTTTACTTGTAAATATTTTAGTAAGCGATAATTCTTATGAATTAAATATTTTTAAAAATCTAAAGTCTAATGAATTGTCCTCGCTTTATTTGATTGCTTTTGGATGCACACATGGTGGAATTTTGTTTGGTTCTGGAAGGTAGTGTTTGTGTAAACCCGTTGTTGCCAAGCAATGCTTGCAATATATTCCAGGCACATGACAGGTAGATGGATCCTCTCTCATGGATGTGGTTGCCATAGATATTATAACAACCATAATATCAACATTGTGTCTTCAGGAATTATGTGTGTCTGATTTATTTAAGTGTAGCTCATTTTTCATTCAAGAACTAGGCAGCAAGCAAGAACTAGGCATGGTGATTGTTTTGACTTATTGCAGTATTGACTTGTAAATCTCGCATGAAGTTGCAGGATCTAGCCACATTAATTATACCAGCTCTGGTCATTGAGAAAAGAATTAAAAGCCGAGCAAACCAAGTGAAAGATGCATATTTTTTGTTAGTTTTATAAAGCAGCGAGTTGCTAAATGCTTCTCAGTTCCAGGCATTTAATTGGTGCACTACACGCACGTGAGTTGTAAGAAGTAAATTGCCTGACTGGTCGATCAGTGGTTTGCTAACTCCAACTGTCTGCCCAGGTTTTCAGCGCTATGCCTATTTATTTTGCCATGCTGTTCTGGACTTTAATGGCTGCGCACAGCTCAGGTGTATGGTGACTTCTCCTTGAGAAAAGCACCTCTGCTTTGCAGAGATGTGGGACAAGTCACAGTACCCTTCTGTGTAACTGTCTCTTGGACTTCTTGAGAGAAAGGACCCCAGTCAGTCTGAACTGGCAGCAACCTCTCTAGCTTCATCACACTGAGCACTGGTGCTCCCACCCCCAGCCCCGGGCTGTGCGCTGAGCCGCTGCTGTTCACGCTGCTGACCCACGACTGCGCTGACAGATCCGGCTCAAACCCCATCACCAAGTTCACTGACGATACGACCGTGATTGGCCTCATTGGCAACAATGATATGTTGGCATACAGAGAAGAGGTAGAGAGGCTTGTCCAGTGGTGCGAGAACAACCTGAGTCTCAGCATGGACAAGACAGAAGAGATGATTGTGGACCTCGGGAAGGTGCAGGTCAACCCCCTCTCCATTGCTCATTGGTGGCTCTGCTGTGGAGAGAGTGAAGAGTAAAATGTTCCTTGGTGGGAATAAGGTATGATCCAACCTGGACCCACAACACCTCCTCACTAGGCAAGAAGGCACAGCAGCATCTACACTTCCTGAAGCGTTTGAGTGCCCACCCCATCCTAACAGCTTTCTACAGGAGCACCATCGAGAGTGTCCTGACTGGCTACATCATTTTGTGGTACGGAAGCTGCAAGGCATCAGACCACAAGACCCTGCAGAGGGCAGTAAGAGCCACCGAGAGGATCCCCGGAGTCTCCCCCCACCCCCATTTGTGGCACTTACCGGAGCATTACAGACAAAGGGCCCAAAGTATTGTCAAGGATCCCTGTCACTCATTCCACAATTTCTTTGATCCACTACTGTCAGCAAGGAGGTACAGAGGCTTCAGGACTAGGACTGCCAGACTGGGTAATAACTTCTTCCCCCGGGTTATGAGACTAAAGAATACCCTGCCAAGCCACGTGAGCTGTTTACTGTTTATCTGCACTACGCTTTACTACATGCATTTTGAATTATATTTTATTAACTTATTCATGGTATAATATTTTGGTTTATGTGCTGTTTGTACTACATGTTGTGCGGCAACATCATGGTCCAGAGGAAAGTTGTTTCATTTAGTTGTATATGTGTACAGTCAGATGATGTTGAACTTGAACTAACAACGTTCCCATTCCCTCCCTTTATTGCATAATTATTTCATTCATTAAAAATGCTGCTCAAGAGTTGGGATTGCGTTTCTTGCACTGTGGAGTGTCTCTCTCAGCTAGTAACTGACCACTGAGCTAAATGCTGACAGCCACAAGAACCTGCAGTGCGTCAGTGGGGAACATTGTGCAGAGATTACATTTTCAGCATTGCATTACACAAGGAAACCCAGCAGCGCTGTTCTGCAAAACAACTATCTAAAGCTCTTGTTCCTTATGGGACTTCCACATTATGTCATTTTGGGTGAGTCACGAATATGGTAGTGCAAATTCTAGCCTTACGTTGCTGCTGCAGTTATCTTCGTGACATCGTGGATTGTTAAGTGTATAAAGGCCTTTTTAAAACAAAGCTTAGTCAATTATGTTGAATATCATAATTTGGTGAGAATTGTTTCATTGACCCCATCCTTAAGCTTTAGAATTTTCTCATCTCCTTTTCAGGTGACCTTTAAATCCCACCATATTAATGACCTGTGCTCAGTGGCAATTTCCCTTCTGATGATACATCTGTGAAACAGCTTGGGGTGGTTTACTACATTCAGATGCATGCAGCCTGCTGATGCTAAACAGGAAAGCTGTGTTTCAAATGGAGCTCTCCTTCCTTTTCCAACAAGGTCCCACTTATAAAGCTACTGTCTGGGTAGCGTTCTCATCACAAAGATCTGTTTGAATGTATAATCCTGTCGAAGGAATACTGGAGTGGAGGCTCTGGTATGAGGCATATTGCTGAATGCAGTGCATTTAGTAACATATTTGTCTGACCATATGCAGTTAAAACAATCTTCACCAAATTAATATAACTGCAAATGGTATCGAATATTAAAATGTGGGTAGTTTAGTCTAGAAAATATTCATAAAAGCTCTAATATCTTGGTAATTTTTGTTTAATAAAAGTTTCTGAATAGGAAATGGTGTGGAGTGAGAAGAGAGAATTAGTCCTTTGATGTGGTTCTTTGTTCATCCAGCTGTTCTGAACAAGGCACTTCACTGAACGCTGCCATTTCACTGAAAGCAATTCAACTTCGTGCCCAAAGTAATGACATCAAAGCAATGATCCCCTTCACATCCAAATAATTTTCTCTATCATGTTAGAAATATTAACTCCAAATAACACATAAGCTAGATTGTTCAGATGTAACTTAGAAATAAATATGCTGAAGAAACATTGGATTTTGTTCAGAGGCTTAATGGCAAAGGATTCCTTCTGCAATCAGTGTTTGATTTGGTCAAGTAGGCCCTGAAAACAAAAATTATGCCACTATGGTTAAGAAGTTAAACCAAAACTGCCCATGAGAAAGTAAGAGTAATCTTTTCTAGTGGACTGGGTGTATGTAGTTATATGGGTTTTGTTGTCATAACTTCTTTATTTGTATCCCACAAGCCTTGGAGGATCATGAGTGTGTGTGTCTGAGACAGTTTCTGAAACGATCTGTTGTTACTTCACAACTCAAGTTGCCCTTCCGATAGTGGTGCACCGTTGCACTCTGTGTGTCTAGATGGAGGGTTCCAGGATTTTTACCCAACAACCATGATAGGACAGCTGGCTGGTGGTGTGGTGGCATCTGCACTGCACCTTGAGGCAAGTGGCCTGGGTTTGAATCCGACCGGCGCCTTGCACGCTTTTCTTCTGTGACAGGTTGAGCATCGAGCGAGCAACTGAGCCTCGTGAAAAAACAGACAAAAAACACTAAAGAAACAGCAAGGTTGCTGCCTGATGTGTCACCGAAAGGAAGAAGAAGAGCAAAAACAACAATCACAAAAGGCGTGGCAATATTTATCCAAGTCAGGATGGTACGCAGGATTAGATGACACAAATCTCATTGGAGTATTCCATGGTTTTTGATTCCAAGTCATGGCATTGTAGAGTTTACAAATTCAACTTTAAATTTAGAACTATGGAATTTCACAGAGCAGGAGTTACATTTTGTTGTGGAGGTCTTCTCACCCTGTATGACACATCCTTAAACCAATGTCTCTATTATGTAGAACCGGATTTTGAGAAGCATATTTAAAAATCAATCCACAGATATTTAGATTCCTTGCTTTCAAAGGCAGGGATATTGAGTGAAAGAGTTGGGATATTGTGTTTCAGCATACAAGTAGGACACTGGTGATGCCACACTTGGAATTTTGTGTACACTTCTAGTCATCACACTAAAGCAATAGAATGAGTGGAAGAGAGGTTCACCGGGGTGTTGTTTGAAATGGAGAGCTTTAGTTACAAGGAAAGATGGAATAGGTTAGATTTGTTCTCCCTGGCGTGCAGGAGGCCACAGGGATAGATAGTCACAATCTTTTTCCAAAGATGGAGGAGTGTGAAACCAAAGGACATCAGTTTAAAGAGAGAGGAATATTTAAAGGAGATCTGAGGGGCAGATTTTTCACACAGATGGTGATGGGTCAATGGACGAGGTGTAGAGACATGTGCAATCACAATATTTAAAGAAGCATGGATAGGAGAGGAACAGCGAAATGAGATTTGTGCAGGAAGGTATGTACCTCAGCATGGGCAATTTGCTGTATGTTACTATGCACAGGATCAGAAAAAGCTGCAGAAAAGTTGTAAACTCAGTCAGCTTCATCATGGACACATTCATAAGGTGATACCTCAAGAAGGCAGTATCTATCATTAAGGACTCGCATCAGCCAGGACATGCCCTATTCTCATTGCTACCATCAAGGAGGAGGTACAGGAGCCTGAAGACACACACTCAATGATCCAGGAACAGCTTCATCCCCTCCGCCATCAGATTTCAGAATAGACAGTGAATCCATAAACACTACCTCACTATTTTTCTTTTTGCAATACTCAATTTAATCTTTAATATATATTTCTTGTAATTTATAGTTTTTAAAAAAAATTATGGATTGCAGTGTACTGCTGCCACAAAGCAACAATTTTTTTTTAATGACATATGCCAGTGATGTTAAACCTGATTCAGACTGAATGACTGCAAGACCACTCGGGACCTTAATGAAGTTTTAATGAACATGGCTGTCACTCTTCAAAACTCCAGTAGGTACATGTCTAGGCTAATCCTACCATTCTTTAAAGGTGATCTGCCCATTCCAGGACTCATGCACCAGGAAATCATGATCCTTTTGTGTTTTGAATTCTGAAATCTTTCACCATCTAGATGATGAGCCTTTGTAGATTTTGCTGACAAAATGAACAGTTTCGCATCTTCCACGTTATGCTCTAATTCCCAAAGCTTTGTCCACATGCTTGAATTACTTGTAGTTCCTTTGTAGTTTCTTTATGTTCTTCTCACTCTCTACTTTCCTACCTATCTTTCATTATCCCCAGTACATCTCAAATCAACTGGATGATGTAAGAAAAGCTATCAACTTTCCCACTGTTGGAACCCAGACGGATATGATCCAATCTCTCGGATCCTTCTTGCCAATCCCTGGAGGACAAAAACATTCCAGTCCTCTTCTGCAAACAAGGGACTCCTCTCCACTCACATGCTTTATCCGGATGTGAAACTCAAGCACTTCAAAAATCACTTTCACCTCAAGTCTATGCCAATCACCTGGACAAAAACACAACTGACAAATATCAAGCATTATGACTTTTGTAGAACAAAGAAAGATGATTATAGAAATAGGTACAATTGTTATTTTTTTTGTCAGTAGGTAGACTGCAACTTTTCAGAACACTAGTTTGCTGTGAACATTTGTTTTGTTTTCACTAATAGAAACCTCGCTATGTCTCTCTTACATCAGAGTAAAGGAGTACATTGTTAACTCAGCTACACTTCCAATTGCATACACTCTAATGTTCAACCTTGTTCCTGCCTCGTTCATCAAAAACAGAAGACAGAATGTTATTGCAAAGTGCTTTATTTTACATACTCTACGATTCTTTCATATCTCACCAGGAGGAAATACTGGAATTTAGTTTTATTTGTGGAAATACAGATGATTCAGAAAGAAAATGGGAGACACAGAGACGGCAGAGGAATTGAATGCATATTTTGCATCAGTCTCACAGTGGAAGACACCTGCAGTATACCAGGCATTCACAAGTGTCAGGGAAGTGAAGTATGTGCAGTGAAAATTACGGCTGAGAAGGTGCTCAGGAAACTTAATGGTCTGAGGGTGGGTAAGTCTCCTGGACCTGATGGAATGCACCCTCGAGTTCTGAAGGAAGTAGCTGGAGAGATTGTGGAGGCATTAACAATGATCTTTCAAGAATCGATAGATTTTGGCATTGTACCGGATGACTGGAAAATTGCAAATGTTACTCCACTATTTAAGAAGGGTGGGAGGCAGCAGAAAGGAAACTATAGACCTGTTAGCTTGGTACCAGTGGTTGGGAAGTTGTTGGAATCGATTGTTAGGGATGAGATTATGGAATACCTGGAGGCACATGACAAGATAGGCTAAAGCCAGCATGGTTTCCTGAAAGGAAAATCCTATCTGACAAACCTACTGCAATTTTTTGAGGAAATTATGAGCAGACTAGACAAAGGAGATGCAGTAGATGTGTTATACTTGGATTTTCAGAAGGCCTTTGACAAGGTGCTGCACATGAGGCTGCTTAGCAAGATAAGAGCCCATAGAGTTACAGGGAAGTTACTAGCATGGGTGGAACATTGGCTGATCAGCAAAAAACAGAGAGTGGGAATAAGGGGATCCTATTCTGGCTGGCTGCTGGTTACCAGTGGAACTTCACAGGGGTGGGTGTTGGGACTGCTGCTTTTTACGATGTACGTCAGTGATTTGGACTATGGGATTAATGGATTTGTGGCTAAATTTGCCGATGTTACAAAGATAGGTGGAGGAGCAGGTAGTGTTGAGGAAACAGAGAGCCTGCAGAGAGACTTAGATACTTTAGGGAAATGGGCAAAGAAGTGGCAAATGAAATACAATGTTGGAAAGTGTATGGTCATGCAATTTGGTAGAAGAAATAAAATGGGCAGACTATTATTTAGATAGGGAGGAAATTCAAAATGCAGAGATGCAAAAGGACTTGGGAGTCCTTGTGCAGAATACCTTAAAGGTTAACCTCCAGGTTGAGTTGGCAGTGAAGAAGGCGAATGCAATGTTGGCATTCATTTCCAGAGGTAAAGAATATAAGAGCAGAGATGTGATATTGAGGCTCTGTAAGGCACTTGTGAGGCCACATTTGGAGTATTGTGTGCAGTTTTGGGCTCCTTATTTTAGAAAGGATATACTGACATTAGAGAGGATTCAGAGAAGATTCACCAGAATGATTCTAGGAATGAAAGAGTTATCGTATGAGGAATGTCTGGCAGCTCTTGGGCTGTATTCCCTGGAGTTCAGGAGAGTGAGGGGGGATCTCATAGAAACATTCCGAATGTTAAAAGGCCTGAACAGGTTAGATATGGCAAAGTTATTTCCCATTGTAGGGAAGTCTAGGACAAGAGGTCACGACTTCAGGATTGAAGGACGTCCATTTAGAACAGAAATGCAGAGAAATTAATTCAGTCAGAGGGTTGTAAATCTGTGGAATTTGTTGCCACGAGCGGCTGTGGAGGCCAAGTCATTGCATGCGTTTAAGGCAGAGATAGATCGGTTTTTGATTAGCCAGGGCATCAAAGGGTATGGGGAGAAGGCAGGGGAGTGGGGAATGACAGGAAGAATTGGATAAGCTCATGATGGAATGGTGGAGCAGACTTGATGGGCCGAATGGCCTACTTATGCTCCTATATCCTATGGTTTAAAAAGTCTCTTTGAGACCTGTTACATCTGGAAGAATGCTAAATCAATATGTAGCTTACACATACAGTATAATAAGCTAGTGCCGTGTGTTTAGCAAGGATTACGAGTGCACATTAATTTTGAGTATATTGTAGAGATTGTATGTAAGAGGGAGATATAATATGTACGATGGGGAGCACTGGGTAAAGAGAAGGAATTTGGAAGATCCAATTGTGAAGTCAATCATGTTGGGTTGCTTGATGAGACAGCCAGATTAGATGTGCAATCCTCGTCTAAGAGGCAATTGATGAGTTGGAGCGGATGCTGAAGACATTGGCATTGAGAGAAGAGGGGTGTACATGGTCGCTATTAGAAGATTGTCTCGTGCTCCAAGGCAGTGGCTCAGGTTAGATGAGGGGTCTGTTAAATAACGATAATTTTAGCCCCACATCTCCTTCTTTGTGTACAACTTCCATGTGCAAATGACAACAAAGCATGTGCTGTGTGATGTTCAGAGGGCCCTCTTGTGTTTGTGCATTTAAGATTACATACAAACTACTAACATACAAATTGAACTTTTAGAAAAATTTCATCACTTGTCCACCAAATTTAATGCACGGTGCTAAAGAATTTAATTGCCAAATTGTTATGTGTCGTCATTATTGTTAGACTGTTGAAGGAATAGAATTATTCCTTCTCTCTGCTGATTTGATTAGAAATCCAGTGGCAATCTTTAATGGGCTGTAGGAACTACTTCTATTTCAATAATGAACACAAGTAGAATTTTCAGAGTACTCTTAATCCAACCATTATTGAACCACAGAAAGTGGAAATGAAAGTGAATCAGGAAAGAAAAGAGGGGGGCAATGCATGCAAAATGCTGGAGGAACGCACCAAGTCAAGCAGCATTTATGGAAAGGAGCAAACAGTTGATGTTTTGGGCCAAGACCTTTCATCAGGAACTGGAAAGGCAGGGAACAGAAGCCAGAATAAGAAGGTGGGGGGAGGGGAAGGAGGTGAACACAGAACAGGCTGATATGCTGGAACATGCTGACCTTAAGAAAGTGAATGTGCTGGAACTTTTGAAACATTAGGATAGATAAATCTCCGAGGTCCGATAGGATATACTTCATGTTACTACAGGAAGTGATGGAAGAGATTGCCGCATTCTTGTGATGATCTTCCTGTCTTCCCTGGTCACAGGATAATTAGGGGTGGCATATGTTATTCCTTTGTTTAAGAAAGGGACTAGAAATAACCCTGGGAATATAGACCAGTGAGATCGGGATTCCTAAATCCAGTAAGACAGGAAATTCTACAGATGGGATTTACCCGATTTTAGAGAAGCATAGTTGATTAGGAATAGTCAGCGAGGCTTTGTGAACAGCAGGTCATGCCTCATGAGCTTGATTGAATTCTTTGAGCACATTGATGAAAGTAGAGCAGTGGATGTGGTATATATGGAAATTAGTAAGGCATTTTTTATTGTTCCACATGGTAGGCTTTTTCAGAAAGTCAGGAGGCATGGGATCCAGGGAAATCTGGCTACAAGGATATAGAATTGGCTTGTCCATAGAAGAGAGAAGCTGGTAGTAGATGGACTGTATTCTGCCTGGAGGTGCGTGACTAGTGGTGCTCCACAGGGACCTGTTCTGGGACCCCTGCTCTTGGTAATTTTTACAAATGACTTGGATGAGGAAGTGGAATGGTGGGTTAGTAAGTTTGCAGATGACATAAAGGTTGATGGAGTTGTGGATAGTGTGGAGGGTTGTTGTTGTTTGCAACAGGACATTGACAGGATGTAGAGCTGGGCTGGGACCTGGCAGATGGAATTCAAACTGGAAAAGCGTGAAGTGATCCATTTTGGAAGGTTGAATTTGAAGGCAGAACATGGAGTTAATGGCAGGATTCTCAGTGGTGTTGAGAAACAGAGGGACCTTGGGGTTCATGTCCATTGATCTCTCAAAGTTGCTGCATAAGTTGTTAATGTGGTTAAGAAGTTGTATGGTGTGTAGGCCTTCATTAGTTGGGATTGAGTTCAAGAGCTGTGAGGTAATGTTGCAGTTCTATAAAACTCTGGGTAGGTGACACGAGGAGCATTTGGCTCAGTTCTGGTTGCCTCATTATAGAAATGATGTGGAAGCTTTAGAGAGGGTACAAAGGAAATTTACTACAATGCTGCATGTATTAGAGTGCATGTTCTATTAGGATTTGGAGAATGAGCTAAGGCTCTTCTCTTTGTACTGATGGAGAATAAGAGGTGATTTGGAAATACAAGATGGTAAGAGGCATAGGTAGAGTGGACAGCCAGAGACTTTTTACAAATGCAGAAATGGCCAGTAAGAGGGGCCATCACTATAAAATTTTTGGAGGGAAATATGGAGGGAAAGTTAGAAGTAGGTTTTTTACACAGAAAGTGGTAGATCTGCTGGTCGAGGCAGACACTTTAGGGACATTTAAGGTAGATGCATAGATGTAACAAAAATGGAGAGCTACGTGGGAGGGAAGGGTCAAACTGATCTTGGAGTAGGTTAAGAGGTCAACACTGCATCGTGGGCTGAAAGGCCAATATTGTGCTGTACTGTTCTATATCCCTTTATATCGGCAAGATGCAGGTGAGCGGTGAAGCTGGGTGAGTGGGAAGGTGGGTTGGGGAGATGGAGTAAAAAAACTGGGAGGTGATAAATGGAGGAGGTAAACTGCTGAAGAAGAAGGAATCTGATAGAGGATGATGGACAATGGAAGAAAGGAAAGAAGGAGGGGCAGCAGAGGAAGGTGATGAGTAGATGAAGAGAACGGGTATCAGGGAACAGAGGTTGATAAAGGAGAAAGGGGAGAAGGAAGAAATTACTGGAGGTTAGAAAAACTAATGTTTGTGCTAATATTGCCCCTCCTCCTTCCCTTTCTTCCATGGTCCATTCTCCTCTCCAATCAGATTTCTTCTTCTTCAGCCCTTTACCTCTTCTACCTATCACCTCCCAGCTTTTTACTTTAACCTGCAAGTTGTACTCCTTCCCGTTCCACCCCCTACCACACCATCTTATTCTGGCTTCTGCCCCCTTCCTTCCTAATCTTGATGAAGAGCCTCAGCCTGAAACATCGACTTTAGAGATCAGGAAACTATAGCATGGATAGAATAATGACTGCAAGTGTAGGTTGAATCGATTGTGAATGTGCTTTGTATATTTAGTCCACTTTCTTGGCCAATGATGAATTATTTTTGTGGATCTTGGAAGACTGCATCAAGTTAATTCATCCATTGTCACAAAAGGAACTTTCTGAGATTGGAAATCCTCCTTAATTTACCTCATCTGATCTTGAGATGAGAGAGTTCTTTCATACTTTACAGTTAAACAAAAATAATTTAATTGACCTTCTAAATGACAAGGGTTATTTGCCAGTGATCAGTTAGTACATTCCTTGGACTAGTCACATGACAGTTACTAAATTCAGTTTCAAAGATTTCTTATGTGTTAAGCATAGTTGAAAACCTGTTGGCAAAGAACGCTGTGATTTAGTTACACATAGTGCACAGAGGAAATCATCTCAAGGATTGGTTGAATTTGGTCCAAACCACGTTCTTAGTACACTAGAAGAGGATTTGAAAGAGAGTAGCATGGAAATATAAACAGTTTTCTGTCAATAAATATATAAATGGATATCATGCATCACTAGAGGGGCAAATTTTAAAATTCCCATATTTCCCTGATTCTGGATAAGGTCTACAAAAATCCAAATAAAAGGTAATGATTTATTTCTTAGGGGAATTTTGTCGAGATGAGGTGCTGAGATAATTAACAGCTGAATTACACCAATCAGGAGAAGTATAACATTTCTGCTGTGCATTATATAAGGAATGGAGACTCTTGGCAGAAGCACACTACAGTCTTTTCAGATAGAACTGATCCAATGCCATGCCTGCAATCAGTGTAATGAAAGTGACCCTCTGCTATGGATCAATCATTCAGCTTCTCAAGCCTATTCCTCCCATTCATTAACTATAACGACAATAATAATAATAATAACTTTTTTTAGAGCACCTTTCATACAGACAATGTAGTTCAAAGTACTCTACAAAGGGAATAAAATGCAATCATGAAAATAAAATTTAAAAAATGAAAATAAAAGACAAGGAGATGTTAGTTAGAACAAGGTTAAATAAACAGGTTTTGGGCTAAAATTTAAAAGCATCAACTGAATCTGCAACCCCTAAGTTTTAGGTATTGAATTCCACAGTTTAGGAGCGTAGTTCAAAAAAGCTGACCTGTCAATTTTCTTTAGAGGGAGGTTGTTTAAATTTAAGAGACTGGCAGAGGAAGACCTGAGATCTCAAGCAGGACTATAAAACGACAATGATTCTGTGATGCGCTCTGGTCCCAGACCATTAAGAGCTAAGAGAACATTACAATTAATTATAGAAGATACAGGAAGCCAGTGCCGAGTAGATGGGATGGGAGTGATATGCTCGTCCTAGATTTAGTTAAAAGTCTAGCAAAAGCATTCTGAATGAATTGAAGTTTGTCAATAGATTGCTTTGGAAGGCCAGCAAAGACTGCATTGCAGTAATCTAATGAGATCTTGCACATCAGTTCCATTTTTCTGCCTTTGCATTAGATCCCTTGAATTTCTGAACTGGTCTATGGTCCACATTCCTGTGTGGAAAGAAGTCCAGTCTTTTTCTGTATTATTAAAAAGGCTTATTTAATTTCTTCCCAAATGATCTAGCTCTTAAATTAAGTAGATATTCCTTGTTCAAGATTTGTCCACAGGAGGAAATAATTTCACTTTATCCTCCCTGCTGAATGCCTTAAATATTTCGAATTCTTTCAGCTCATCCTGCAACATGCTGAACCATAGGAATACAAATGATGTTTATGCAGTCTGTCCTCTTAAGCTAATTACAGTGGATACCTCTTAGCAGTCTGCCCCCTCTAAAGCCAGATTGGTTCAATCATTTTGCAGTCCCTGGGGCAAACACGTAGCATAATGGTTAGCACAATGCTTTACAGTGCCAGCAACCTGTAGGTTAAATAGTCATTGTAAATTGTCCTATGATTAGGCTAGGGTTAAATCAGGGATTGCTTGGTGTCATGAATTAAAGGACGGAAGGGCCGTGCTGTATCTCAATAAATAAATAAATAGATCTTGTGGGGATTGAAATTACTTCCTTCCAGTTTGGTATAAATTAGTTGATACTTGGATAAGATTGACTCACTAGCTACTGCTTCTTTGCACTCAAGTAGACAACACCCATTGAAACTCTGATGTTTAGTTTTTGGCTCATTTATTTGCTCAGATTTCACTGATACATCTAATTCATTAGTATAACCAAAACTTTATCAGGGTAGATTTAGGGGAGGCATTTATCAGCTGTGTATTAGTCTGAACAGTGAGCGTAGAGTGCTCAAGCTGATGTGATGTGGAAGGGTTTCACGTACTGCAGCATTGTGAGACTGTGGTAATAAAATGATAAGAAAGATCATCTTTTGGTCCTCAGTATCTTATTGAGAAGAATCACGAATGATATATTGAGGTCATGACGTCACCACCAGGTTCAAGAACAGTTACTACCCCTCAACCATCAGGGTCCTGAACAAAAGGGGATAACTACACTCATTCAATTTCTGGTGTTCCCACAACCGATGATCTCACTTTAGGAACTCTTTATCTTGTTACTTCATGCTCTTGTTGTTTATTGCTATTTATTTATATTTGCATTTGTGCAGATTGTTGTCTTCTATGTTCTCGCTCTTTCATCGATCCTGTTTACATTTTCTTCTCTATAGATTTGCTGAGTATGCCTGCAAGGAAAAGAATCTTGGGGTTGAATGTGGTGACATTCTACTATGATAATAAGATCTACTTTGAACTTTGATGTTATAGGCAAGATATAATGATTGTACAGAAGTTCAGGGATAGCCAGCTGTTAAGGTTTGGGAACCTATCGAGAATGGAATCAGCTAAAATCCATCATCTTGCTCACAGAGGAACATGAAAGAAGAATCCAAGGAAGAGTTTACGTAATGTCTAATATTTTTCATTGTTTTGTCTGCTTAGCTGTAGATGGAAGTCAACACGTTCAAAAAAGGCATGTTTTAAATTAGTATCAGAGCAATGCAACTTATAACGAATACATCCAATCCACTGCTCCTCATTGATTTGGCATAGATAGATCCAGCTTGCCTTCTGTTGAGAAAGGCTTTGCTGAGAGGTGGATTCACACACACTCTGCTGCTGTTCTGATGAGTATCATGTTGCCTTGTTAGCATTGATTTGATTGTTAGCATTTCTCTCTGTTATACTCTCTTTACTACCAACTTGCTGCTGCTTGTTTCAGCATTGCCTCAGATCCCAACTGTCGCTCTTCTCGCATCTCTCTCCACTTTCCCACCTATGGTTCAGTTTTCAGTGGACGCCAGGGGTTCTGCGTCTAAGCACTGATACACACTCATCTCAAGAGTGAATTTCTGATAACAAGAGTGCAATGATAAGGAATGCCTTGGAGCAGGGAGAAGGAGGTTGAGAAGCTGCAGGGAGAAGCACCTTAACTTTCCATGTCAGTAAAATACTTCCCTTGGGGAGACATTTTCCTATGGTCACTAATGTCAAATGAATGCAGGAACTTTGGCTGTCGTTGTTCTCCACCTATAAACATACAGGTTCCATTGGATTTAATTGGAATTTAACAACACAACTCGTTAGAAATCCACTCCCTCCAAAGCCTAGGGACAAAACATACAATGAGCTTTCAATTGGTTTATTATTGCCACATGGACAGAGGTACAGTAGTGTGAAAATCATCTTTCATGCTATCTACACACAGCAGTTAATTTCTCAATGCATTGTAAAACAATAACAGAATGCAGAATAAAGTGTCACAGCTTTGGAGAAAATGCAGTGAAGGGAGACAAAAAGGTGCAATGTCATAAGAAGAGAGATTGTGGGTTCATGAGTAGGTCTTATTGTGCCAGGGAACCATTCATTAGTCTTCTAACAGTGGGATAGTAACAGAGCTTGAACTTCATGGTACGTGCTTTCATGTTTTTGTATCTTCTCTCCGATGGGATTGGGGGTGAAGAGAGTATATCTGGGCTGGGTGGAATCTTTGATTATCCTGGCTGCTTTATAGAAGCCATAAGAAGTGTAGAGACGGAGTCCATGGAGGGGAGGCTGGTTTCTGCCATAAGCTGTGTTGTGTCCACCACTCTAGTTTCTTGCAGTCACTGAATGCTTGCAACCTGCAGTAACTTTTTCTCACACAAAACATTGTAATCATAACTTTTTGATTATAAGTATTATTCTCGGTGCTCCAAAATAATCTGAAATTAGCAGCTAGCCTTTAAAGTCAGCTTGTCTGATTATTATCACTGTTTTCTGAGAGGATTTCCTGTGTACAAATTGGCTCCTCATATTACAATGGTGACGGCATGCCTAAAAATTAGTTTGTTTTAGATTTGTGTAATCATAAAGCATTTTGCAGATGCACGTTTCAAATGGTACAGTTGAGCTTAACCAGCACTGTAAATCTATGAGGGTTGCTGGAATCCAGAAGCAGGAATTGGATCATTAAGTTCAAGATGTACTTCCAGTTGAACTGTTTGAAACAAGGCACATTCATTAATTTGGATACGTTTTGAAAAGGACGTGTGAAAAGCGCAAAGAACCTTACAGGGCAAAAGGGGGAAATAGAATGTTGAACTTAAGCTGGAAACTGTACACTGCAGCAAACCACCCACTTTGTGCTATCTGCAGACTGTGTTACTGTAGTTCCATTATAGTCTAATCAGTGATATCTTCACTAAAGTCTTTGGAAAAACTTTTAAATATCAGAAAATAAAGTTACAATGTTTGTCAGTTGCCATGGCTGGTAACTCAGTGACCTGTTCTTAGTGCATATGCTAAATCCTTTACCTTTTCACCTTTCAGAGGGGGAACAATGTTCCTTTAATTAAATAACTTGGCTGAGATGTCGCTGTTGAACCTAAAACTAAGCAGTAGAATGTCTATTAAAAATGACTAAGTTAAATATCCTGTAAAGGGCACATCAAAGTGCTGAGGCCTTTGTGCAAATTTGTAATCTTCAATTACAGAAGATTATGGTTCATTTATAGAGCTGAAAGCAAATTCTGTTGTACTTAATTCTCTGTATGGCTGTGACTGTTCCAGTGAAGCTAAGCAAGAGCTTGATGTATGGCAGGTCAGCTAAAAACACTTAATGCATTTACACTGATTTCTTTTGCATGAACTTTGTTTCTGTAGATATAGCCCACAAATGGCAGGGACCGATGATACAGGTGCACACTTTCATTTGACAGGTTGATTAAGTTTCTGTGTTGTTGAGAGGGGTCATTCTGATCCATTTTGCACCCATGGAGTCCAGTGTGAAGTTAACACAAGTCTTATGATTCTTACTTTCCTTTGGTTCTAACACTAATTTTCCAGTCCCCTACACTTGCCCTTGCTGCAGGTGTCCCACAGGTTTCATCTCTTCACCTGATGAAAGACTAACCACCACCCACAAGTGCATGCTGACCTCTTCTGCTAGCTCCTCCCAGTCTTTACTTTGGTTTTTATTGAATATTCCATGACCAAACACATTAGCCTTGCACAGACTTTTGCTGCAGTGTTTCTCCCCCTTCTTCTCCCTGGGCTAGAAATTCCTCAACACCATCCCTTCAGTGTTAGTTCCTCCAGCATTTTGTGTGTGTTGCTTGGATTTCCAACATCTGCAGGTTTTCTCTTGAATGTTAACACAGTGTTGCACACCTCCCTAGCATTGTTTTAAAAATGGGTTATTTTGCGGCATGCTGTAAAAATCGGTGTTGTTGGGTTACTCTATGGTTTAGTTTCAACAGGCATTATTGTTTGCTGCTTTCAGCCCTTTAACACAGGCGTGCACAGGAGTAGCTGCACTCTTTCAGTAACTGGAGAGTGCTGATGACTTCATCACGTTGCAACGGTTCTTCCAGTAAACAGGAAGATATTCCGGGGTCTGGTTAGAGAGACATGGAGAGGCTCCTGGATATGATCACCTGCAACAGGGTTCTTCTGTGTGCGAAGTAGGGGGAGTGTATGAACATCCCAGAACACTACTTCACTACTTTCTTTTTCTCACTACTTATTTAATTTAACTTTTTATATATACATATACTTATTGTGATTCACTGTTTTTATTATGTACTGCATTGTACTGCTGCCACACACCAACAAATTTCATGACCTATGCCGATGATATTAAACCTGATTCCTGAATTTTCTTGAGGGAGACACTGGCAGGAAGCTGCTGTGTTGAGGATGGGTGGGGGTGTTCTCTGTTAGACGCAATAATCATAAGACTTATAAAGCTGATTCCTTTTTTAGGGGTCGTGGTGTAACCCCTGAAATGTGAGTCACTGATCTGACTGCCTAAGAATGAAAGAGAGCTGCCAGGGTACCTAAAATTGACTGTTAGAAAAGTTCTCAAAGAGATTGCCATTTGAGAAGATACACCCCTTTCTATTAAAGAATATTTTTGCATTAAAGTTTGAGCTCTAATGACAAGTATGGTGTACTCTGTGAGATTCAGATTCAGATTAGTTTATTGTTCTGTACAGGGTGCTATGAAATGAAACTCCCAGAGTAAACAGAACTGAATATGATAATGAATATAACAATATAGACCTGTTAGCTTGACATCGGTGGTTGGGAAGTTGTTGGAGTCAATTGTCAAGGATGAGGTTACTGAGTACCTGGAGGCATATGACAAGATAGGCAGAACTCAGCATGGATTCCTTAAAGGAAAATCCTGCCTGACAAACCTATTACAATTTTTTGAGGAAATTACCAGTAGGCTAGACAAGGGAGATGCAGTGGATGTTGTATATTTGGATTTTCAGAAGGCCTTTGACAAGGTGCCACACATGAGGCTGCTTAACAAGATAAGAGCCCATGGAATTACAGGAAAGTTACATACGTAGATAGAGCGTTGGCTGATTGGCAGGAAACAGAGAGTGGGAATAAAGGGATCCTATTCTGGTTGGCTGCCGGTTACCAGTGGTGTTCCACAGGGATCAGTGTTGGGGCCGCTTCTTTTTACATTGTACATCAACGATTTGGATTATGGAATAGATGGCTTTGTGGCTAAGTTTGCTGACGATATGAAGATAGGTGGAGGGGCCGGTAGTGCTGAGGAAACGGAGAGTCTGCAGAGAGACTTGGATAGATTGGAAGAATGGGCAAAGAAGTGGCAAATGAAGTACAATGTTGGAAAATGTATGGTTATGCACTTTGGCAGAAAAAATAAATGGGCAGACTATTATTTAAATGGGGAAAGAATTCAAAGTTCTGAGATGCAATGGGACTTGGGAGTCCTTGTACAGGATTCCCTTGAAGTTAACCTCCAGGTTGAGTTGGTAGTGAAGAAGGCGAATGCAATGTTGGCATTCATTTCTAGAGGAATAGAGTACAGGAGCAGGGATGTGATGTTGAGGCTCTATAAGGCGCTGGTGAGACCTCACTTGGAGTACTGTGGGCAGTTTTGGTCTCCTTATTTAAGAAAGGATGTGCTGACGTTGGAGAGGGTACAGAGAAGATTCACTAGAATGATTCCGGGAATGAGAGGGTTAACATATGAGGAACGTTTGTCCGCTCTTGGACTGTATTCCTTGGAGTTTAGAAGAATGAGGGGAGACCTCATAGAGACATTTCGAATGTTAAAAGGCATGGACAGGGTGGATGTGGCAAAGTTGTTTCCCATGATGGGGGAGTCTAGTACGAGAGGGCATGACTTAAGGATTGAAGGGCGCCCATTCAGAACAGAAATGTGAAGAAATTTTTTTAGTCAGAGGGTGGTGAATCTATGGAATTTGTTGCCACGGGCAGCAGTGGAGGCCAAGTCATTGGGTGTATTTAAGGCAGAGATTGATAGGTATCTGAGTAGCCAGGGCATCAAAGGTTATGGTGAGAAGGCGGGGCAGTGGGACTAAATAGGATAAAATGGATCAGCTCATGATAAAATGGCGGAGCAGACTTGATGGGCTGAATGGCCTACTTCTGCTCCTTTGTCTTATGGTCTTATGGTCTAATAATTACAATGATGGATACAAAACAGTGGAATGGAGGAAAGGCTGAGGTGCAGTCTGAAATCTGGCAACAAGAAATGTCGAAGTGTCAGTTCCAGAATGTCTGAGAGAGGCAGGGTTAAGAGTCCGAGAACGTGACAGCACCACTAGGAAGGAGATGGGAAAGAGGTGACTGGTTCAGGAACCTGACAGCAGTGGGGTGAAAGATGTTCTTAAGTCTGGACATCCAGGATTTCAAACTCCAGCATTTTCTCCCAGAAGGCGGAAGAGGAAGAAGGAAATGGCTAGGGTGGCAGGCATCCTTGTCGAACAGCCTGCCTGAAGCAGTGTACTGTGAAGATGAACTAGGTGGAGGGAAGTGGCAAGGCTGCGACGGACTGGGCTGTGTTTACCACCCTTTGCAGTTGTGTGAAGCCAGAGCAGAGCAGTTGCTGTACCAGACTGAGATGTAGCCCATGAAAGTACTTTGTATTGTGCATCATAATAAGTTCAAGGGAATCCTCTTGGATGTGCTGAATCTTCTGTACAGCTAAGAAAATAATTTTGCTAATGGGGTTTGCTATATCAGTGGAGGGGCCAGGTGAGATTGCTGGTGATATGGGTGCCAAGAAACTTGAAGCATTTGACCATCTCTACAGCAGCTCCTTTGATGAGGACAGAGTTATGATCACCCTTCCCTCCTTCCCAAATTTGTTAACCGGTTCTGAGTCCTGAAGGAGGGGTGTCGGCCGAAATGTCGACTGGTTACTCCTTTCCATAGACGCTGCCTGGTCTGAGTTCCTCTAGTACTTTGTGTGTATTGCTCTGGATTTGCCAGCATCTGCAGATTTTGTTGTGTTTGTTATTATGTAGCTCTTTCATTTTGCTGATATTAATGGCAGTATAGAGTACAGCAGCACAGAAACAGATCTTTTGACCCATCCAGTCCATGCCTACTGATCGTCTCTGTAGTCCCTTCTACCTGCCCCCAGACCAAACCCCTCGACTATACCTACACAAACTTCTCTTAAATGTTACAATTGAACAGGCAACCACTACCTGTACTTCCACTGGCAGTTCATTACAGATTCACACCACCCTCTGAGTGAAGAAGATTCCTCTCAGATTACCCTTGAATATTTCAATTTTCTCCATAAACTTAGGACCTCTACTTCTGGTCTCACTCATCCTGAGGGGGAAAAGCCTGCATGCATTCACGCAATCTATACCCCTCATAATTTTGTGTATCACTATGAGATCCTCGACTTCTCTTTCCTGAAGTCCACAATCCATTCCTTGCTCTTACTGACATTGAGTTGCTGCTACACCACTCAACCAGCTGATCTATCTCACTCCTGCACACCACCTCATCACCATCTGAAATTCTGTTGTGTCATTGACAAGTTTATAGATGGCTTTTTGAGCTGTGCCGAGCCACACATCCTGTAGGGAGAGTAGAGAGGTGAGCTGAGAATGCACCCGTCTCAGTGAGAAGGAGATGTTAATTCCAATCCACACAGACTGTGGCCTCCTGGTGAGGAAGTCGAGGATCCAGTTGCAGAGGGGGGTACGGAGCACCAGGTTTTGGAGCTTATTGATAGCACTGAGGGTGTTATTGTATTGAATGCAGATCTGTAGTCAATAAACAGCAGCCTGATGTAGGTATTGCTGTTGTCCAGGTGATCTGTTGCTGAGTGGAGAGTCGGTGAGATTGTATCCACTGTAGACCTATTGTGGAGATCGGCAAATTGCAGCGGGTCCAGGTCCTTGCTTGGGCAAGAGTTGATTCTAACCATGACCAATCTCTCAAGGCATTTCATTTGAGTAGATGTGAGTACCCCGGGCAATCGTCATTGAGGCAGTTCACCCTGCCCTTCTTGAGAACTGGTATTATTGTAGCCCCTTTGAAGCAGGTGGGAATCTCTGACCGCAGCAGAGAGATATTGCAGATGTCCTTGGACATTCACTCCAGTTCGTTGGCACAGGTTTTCAGAGCCCTACGAGGTGCACCATCAGGCCTGACAGCTTTTGAGAGTTCACCCTCTTGAAAAATGATCTGATGTTGGCCTCCGAGACAGAGATCACAGGGTCACCGAATGCTATAGGGATTTGAACAGGTGTAGTTTTATTCTCCCTTTCAAAGCATGCATAAAAAGTGTTGAGCTCATCTGGGAGTGAAGCATCACAGCTGTTCAATGTGTTAGGTTTTATTTTGTAGGAAGAATGGCTTGCAAACCCTCTCATCCGATTCCATCTCTAACCTCAATCTGAATTGGGTTTTTTTTTTGCCCTTAAAGTAGCCTTCCATAAGTCATACCTGGACTGCTTGTGTAGTTCTGGATCACCGGTCTTGAATGCCACAGAACTGACCTTCAGCAGGCTGCCAATCTCTTGGTTCATCCACGGCTTTTGACTTGAGTATGTCCGGTATGTTATCGAAGACACACACTCAGCCACACAGGTCTTGATGAAGTCAGTGATAACTGTGGCGTTTTTATTCCGACTTGAAGATGAATTCCTGAATATTGTCCAGTCCTGTAAGTGCTCCTCCACCTCCTTGTCCATACCTTCTTCGTCCTCACAACTGATGCTGTCGTCTTCAGTCTCTGCCTATACACTGGAAGTAGAAGTTAAGCCACAGATTTAAGTTATGGATATCTTTCCTGTAGGTAGATGATCAGAACTGCACACAATACTCTGCATTTGGCCTCATCAATGTCTTGTACAGCTCCCAACGTAACATCCCATCTCTTGTACTCTTTGCCCTGATTAATGAGGGCCAATGTGCTAGAAGCACTCTTTACTACCCTATGTAACCGTGATGCCACTTTCAAGGAATTATGGATCTGTATTTCCAGGTCCCTTTACTCTACAGCAAATCTCAGAGCCCTACCATTCACTTTGTGAGTCTTGCCCTAGTATGTCAACCCAAAATGCAGTGGCATATAACTTGTTTGCATTAAATTCCATCGGCCACTTTTCACCCCATCTTCCCAGCTGGCTAGGATCACACTGCAAGCACTAATAACCCTCCTCACTGTCCACTACACGCTCAATCTTGCTGTAATCTTCGAATTTTCTGACCCGATTTGCATAGCCATGTGTCCAGTCTACCTTCTCCACTGGATTAGAGGAGCTGGAGATGTAAATGATGGAGTTTACTGAAGGAATATTGTTAATGAGCTGTCTAGTAGAATGATAAACAGCATACTGTGAGATCTGGCAAAGACTAGCAGCTCCAGCCTGGAAGGAATTTAAGGGAAGTATGGGAAATCGGGCCCCAGCAAGTTCAAAGGATGTAGGGAAAATAGTACACTGTGAGCCAGATGATAAAGCATTGCAATTTCTGAACAATCGGATAACAAATTTTCAGATACTATAAATTTTATTATTAAAGAAAAATCACTGCTGTGTTTTGATTTGCAAAGCAGCAAACCCATACAATTTATATGTTAGGTCTCAATAATAACCTCAGAATCCTCAGAACTGCTGTAGAGTGGAGGCATGCAACCTTTTACCTTAAGGGACAACACAAGATGAAGAAGGCTCATTTTAAAATAGAAGCTTTTGCTCAATAAAGGGTATTAAGGAATTAAATGGGACTTTTTGACAAGCCAACACAGTTAGCCAGGCTAAGAGTCTTTTAGTGTAACTTTCTGAAATTTAAAACCAAATGTAATTTCTAAAGAACACACACACAATGCTGGAGGAACTCAGCGGGGCAGACAGCATCCATGGAAATGAACAGATGGTCGACGTTTCAGGCTGAGACCCTTGTTCAGGACTGAGAAGGAAGGTGGAAGATGCCAGAGTGAAAAGGTGGGAGGTGGGGATTTTTTTTCTTAAACCTCAATTGCATGTTACCATTGCCAATTTTAATTCATTCTTGCAAATGCTTGACATAGCTTTATGAGAGGAGAAGTCAAATAGCGATCAGCCAAGTGGTAGTGGGATGCGGATATGGTGAATAAACAAGGAGAGATGGCTGTAGGGGTGGGCTGTGAGCTAAAAGTGTGACTTATAATAAATTTGTTGACCACTGAGCTGAATCTATCAGTGAGGATATCACAAAAATAGTCTGTACAAGCAAATGTAAGTTAAATCTGAATAAATTTTGAAAAACGTGAATTCAAAGGTAAATAATTTTCAAAAAGCTGTAGAATAGCATTAGAGCTACATATTAAATGAAATAGAAAGGTTAATTGAAATGTAGAAATGAATAAGTAAAATTGGTAGTGAGGAAAAGATCTTTTAGAGCAACAGACAATCTTCTGGAGGAACTAAGTGGATCAAGCAGCAAGTGCGGGGAGAAAGGAATTATCTATGTTTGCAGTTAAAACCATGGACAGTGTTAGGACAGCACAGGGCAGGGAAAATTACATTCCTCCCCCCCCCCCCACAGTTTCTGCAGAAGGTGTTTTTTTTGCTCTGGATTACAGCATGTGCAGCCTGTTGTGTCTCTGCAAGAAATGGTTTCTCTGTTATGAGTTATCCATAACCAATTCTTGAAATGGACTGTGCACTAGACACCAAATCAGCTTGTTGGATTACATTCATATGGACACAACTTCCTTAACAAATGAAATGTAAGTTTTTTTTTGTGGAAACCCTCTTCTTTCCACTTGTTTTCCTTTTATCCATTTCTGAAGACATTGTGCCATTTTGCAGAATGGTTCAATTAAAACCGACGGTCCTATGATGCCATCTGGAAGTGGTAATTCTTCATTTGATCAGAAAATTCAATATTGGCAGGTGATAAAGCCAATAGAGGGCATGACTGTCAAGCCTTTTCAATAAGGTCTCTGAGCAGCCTGGATAAATTAAACTTTGCTATACAACTTGAAAATTAGTTGACATTGGATCTTGGATTTGTTCTAGTTTTACCATGCATGGTGGCGGTCAGTGATTTAACAGGACTAATTCTGTAAGGTACATTCAGGTACTGGAGAGGACCACAAATAACCATGGTAACCCAATAAATATAGGTTATCCAACTAGAACTAATGTAATCCTGAGAAGATAGATGATCCTGTCAGAAATAATTCATGCAAGGCAGATCAGCATTAGGATATTTGTGATTGGCTAGAAAGTTAGGGAAACCATTCCATATATGGCAGCGGATGAATACAAATACCAAAGTTGGAACAAAAGGCCAGGGGACGTGGGAGGAGAACATATAAAACCCCTGCTTCCCTGAGATTTGGGGTAAAATTGCCATCTTATTTTCATTGTATCAGTTGGCCTTTGCATTCTTTGATACAATAAATCATATTTGTTGGCCACAAGCCATTTAGACTCTCACTAATCCCTTGTTGATTTTCCTAGAATCAGGCCAATAGAAAGAACTGGTTAAAGCTGGTTAAAATTGCAAGTTGCGAATGAAAACACAAAATCATCTTTGCATCAGCACTGGAGATTTCAGAAGCATGGCTCATGTCCTCCTGAACATTCAGTAAGGAGCTATCAATATCCACATATGCTCATGTAGATTCCAGGGAGCCAGAGTTCAGGTCAAAATAGTTAGCAATGTACAAATGTGTTAAATTATCTGAACTAGAAGTTCTAAACTGGAGAGAACAATCACAACTCCATCAAGCCTTGGGGGGCTTTATGGAATCAAAAATCAAAGTGACTATGACCAGCCTTTACTTTCCATCTGTGAAGATGGATTTTCTGGGAATTTACAGCTGTTCTATGTTAGATTTTAAAGCAAGGTAATACTGGCCACTTACAGTTGTGGCAGACACATCACTTAATGAGCTGGACCTTTTTTCTCAAATGCTGTTGATTCTTGCTGACATGTGGCTTCACAGTTACTTTACTGGCCTTTTTTGTCATCCAAATGGTGTCCATTCTCAATTGATGAGCTTGAGCTTTGACAGAGTGCATGCTACTGAATTCTCATTCAGCTTTGTCTCATTCCCCCCTCCCCACACACACACACACACACACACACACACACACACACACACACACACACACACACACTCACTCACACACTCACACACTCACACTCACACTCACACACTCACACTCACACTCACACACACACTCACACTCACACTCACACACACACTCTCACACACACACACACACAGCTTAAGTGTGGGATGGTAAAAACACTTCATAATTTCCTTCATTATTTCTTGGAATGTGGGTGCGTGATTTTTGACAAGGTTGACCTTTTATATCATGAAGGCCCTTGGGAGCCAGATTTCATTCCATGTTAAACATGGGCATGTGGATTAATGTCTGACTGGTTATTCAGTGGCAGCAACCGACTAACAGCGAGTCTGATCGTGTCACTGTTTGGTCAGTTCAAACAGTTCCATTCTTTCACTGGGTACATCAACTGGGGACCAGTATCATGAGTGATGATTTCCTTAAAGCTGCTGATAGAAACATATTTTGTGTAGGATTAGTGTAAATGTCCTCCTGATGGTGGACTTGATGTGCCAAAGCCCTTTTTCTGTGCTTTATGACTCTGTTTCTCTATGACTTAAACAGTGTTTCTAACCAACCCGATTACTATCTCCAGACACTGCTTAATGCAGCCTAATTATTTTCTTACCAAAGACCACAACCAATTAGAATTAACTGTAATGTTCTTCAGCCTTGTGATCTGCAAGCCCCCCAACTACATTCTACATCGTACACAGCTATTCAGCCATGAGAACCATATCTCCTGAGATTGCAGAATAACCTCCAAAGCAATTGCCCCAACCTGTGTACTATAACAGGTAGTGCTATAACACTACCTATTAGTCTGCAACCAGAGGTTCCCAAACTTAGGTCCACGAAACCATTGCTTAATGGTATTGGTCCATGGCATAGAAAGGTTGGGAATCCCTGTCCTAAACAGAAGAGGAAGATCTTTCCCATGCACCCTAAACACCAGTGAAGAGAATGTGATTACCTTTACTGGGAGCGGGGTGGGGTGGTTGCACATGTAACTGTGGTTAATTGTGTGACTTAAATCACTGAAGGAGACAATTTTCTCTTAACTGCAGTACATCTACTTTGTTCCATACCCACACTCTCTTTTGATTTAAAGGCTAAAGATTGTGTAGGCATTTTCATTTGTCTTTCATCCCCATCCTTATTCCTATTTTATCTCAAATATAGAGTGAGAAAAGAGAACACATCACTTCATCACACAGTTTCACAAATAACGCCTTCCATATAGACACCAAGACAGCACAAAATTGAGAGTATAGGACATGAGTTGTAGATCAGAGTATTCATCCATAAAGCACCCATGGATTGCTGCTGCTGCAGCTCAAATTGAGCTAGTGTAGGAGCCGTGTGTTCTGTGTCGCGCAATTATTATGCTTATTATGGTAACTAGTCTTATTAGTGAGGGCCTGGTAAAAGCAAAGGGAATAAGTTATGTATTCATGCTTTTTTTGTGGCAGATTGTAGCTTGAGACTGTGGAAGTCATACCTTTGCTGACTGCTGAGAAAACGCTCAATAATGCTTAATTGTATGTTTGCTAGTTGCTAATAAAAGATCGAAATAAGGAATTCAACACTTTGGAGCAATCACTGGCGTTGTGGGCGTGTCACACAAGTATAACAACTCTGGATCAACGTTTTGCTGCTATTTATGTGTGGCAGAATGCCGAACCTACTCATTCATGGGATCTGGCATAGATTCAATTGGCCAAACAGCCTTGTCCTATATTGTGAACCACTCTGAAATGTATTATGTGTGGTACACTGATCATTGGTATCAATGATTTTTTGTTGATGACTCTACATCAGATTAACACAGAGGGATTGAAATCAGATGACAGGTAGATTTGCAGCACCCATGGAATAACTTGTGCAGTCATTTAGGAACCATGGGGAAGTAAATTATCTTGGCTTAGCCAACTGTTCACCCCACTCTTCCCTTTTCCAATGGCCATTTGCTTACTTTCCCAAATTTTGCACCCCCCCCCCCCGCCTCCTCCTGCATCCTTGTATAGGAACAATTGGTTTTTACAGAAACCTTGTCATTCGTAACAAGTTCCCTCTGCACCTCTAAGGGCATTTGCACCTTGAGTTAGCATTAAAAAGTATCAACGACCTAATGAAATCAACCAGTAACTGTTTTAAATAAAATGTGTTCTGCTATCCAGACTAGTCAATGGTAATCTATTAATGTCGTACACAAGTTCCTGCCATGCTATGTGTGCTTTGTGCTGTGTGTGACTGTTGGTACTGTGTTTTGCACCTTGGCCCCGGTGTAACGCCGTTTCGTTTGACTGTATTCATGGGTATTCATGTGTGGTTGAATGACAATGACTTTTGAATTGAATAGACTTTTAAGATCTGTAAAAATACTTTTTTTTTGTTAAATCAATAATGTCTCACAAAATAGTACTGTGATCTTATTGGGTGCTACATGTGATTATAAACAATTCCTGTTGTCTTATCTATTGCCCTTATTGATGTACAAATCTAAACACAACTGTGGTGCTCTAATGGAACCATACCCATAACTAGTTGCAGCAACTCATCAATCAGACATACTATGTTAGCATTTATGAAATAATGTATATATTTCAGTCTCCAAAGATGTTTACATAATACAAAGGGAGCCATAGGTTAAGTAATTTGTTTCTTCCTTCCTTTTGGAATAGCAGGCATTAGACCTCTTTCAAATCAGTAATTCTGTGAAATGGCTGGGTAATCTGCATGCAGTCGCTATTCTTCCTCCCTTTAGAAACAATGTATATTTGCGCATATAAAAACAAATTGAAGTTTTCTGCTAAAGCTTGTTTGTATTTTCCAACTCAGCATACAGATTCATTACAATTATTACAAAAGGACTGAAGCAGTGTGGGGGAGCATCTCGGAAGCTTCAAAGATGGCATTTTGCCTGAAAATACATAGATTGAAATAACTGGGTTTTAAAAGGTGAATCTCGCATTATCTTATTAGCAATTCCAAAAGGCTACAGCCATTGGTTACAATTTTATCCAATGAATAAAGGACGAATAAAGAAACCAGTTTACTTTATTCCAGGTGCCGAACACTAAATGATCTGCTCTTTTGCCTGTTTACTGTGCAACTACCTTCTGTGTGTTCCTATTTATTACCAGTTAATTCTCGATAAGGAATAAAATAATTTTGGTTTCATTGGATATTGATTCCAATTTTGTCTGTTCTGAGGCTTGCAGCAAGTTAAATATACAGTTTACTGTTGCATGTAGGGTGAGTATTGGAAATTGTGAAACTCAACATGGATGCTGTTAGGGTTGCTAGAGGTTGTATTGTGTACTCCTTTTAAATGATGAGACTTAGAAGCAATGAAATTGATGGTATTTATTACAGATGTGCTATAGAATGCTTTAGGTTGAAATATATTCTGCTACCATAAATTGCAGGATTCTGAATTTTTAAGAACATTAGAAGTTTCTTAAAGGACCACAAAGAGAATATATCAGATGTGGTTATTGATTTGTTTGAGTGATTATACTTGCTTACATAGTCAAGGCAGTTTTGTTTGGAGGAAGAATAATGGAAATGTGGAGTGAGATAATTGTAAATGGCTTGATTTTCTCATTTAGTTTTGCTTCCAAATGAATGTGGTGGAGGAATTAATTTGTGTACTGTACGAAAAAACTTCATCAAAAGTCAATAAACTAAATGAGATGTGTTACTGGTGAACACGCCATTGGTCTCCCTGCTTATGAAACACATCTGCATGGGAGTTGCTAGGCATATATGATGTCAAATACCCTACCCCACTCAAGTGATAGCTTTAGTTTGAAATTCCACCTGCCAGTGGTGGAAGCCACAAACACTGAAAGCTAGGATTAAATTGAGTCCTGCTTTAACATCAGTTGGAAAGCCCAATTCTGACTGGAAATTGTGCTCCAGATAGGCTCCTCCTTCCTCTCTTCAGTGTTGGCAATCGTTCCAACCTCTCCTCCTAATACTGCTTTTGTGCCCTTTGGACAGGAGATCATCTCCCCATTGGTTCACCAGCTTCTGCCTCTCCTCATCCACCCTCTTTGCATGTTAAATTGAACTGACCTCACAATGTGCCTTTTGTACTTTATTGTACGGTTGCTATCTGCACTTTAAATTGGGTATAGTACTCGTGAAGGCAGCACCATCTGGAGATTAACACAAGGGTGCAGATCTAAGGATGTGCTGGGCTGTTTGAGATACTATTTCTTGGATGGTATGTTAGGCCTCGCCTATCTTTTGAACAAACTGGTAAGTTCCTTTATGAATTAATTTAATATTGTAATAGTGGTGTCTTAGCCAACGTTCAACCCTACATGAGCATTTCTTAAATAGTTTTTGGTTATTTTTGTTTTTGGAACCTTGCTATGTATAAAACAGTGGTACCATGCTCTGTACCACTGAGTTATAGTATTTTTATGCTTTAAAACTACTCCCAAAGTTGTAGTGCATCTTGAGACATTGCAAGTATCTGAAAGGCACGGGATAAATGGAATATTCTTTTTCTGTTGTTATCCAGTGAAATTGTTGGTTGAGCACCAGGCCTTCAGAAAGGTCATGTTTGTTTAAGTTTACTTCTGCATAGGTTATTGTTGTAATCAGGAAATAATTGATGTGTTGGGAAATGGGAAATGGGTACCCATCCATTGCTGGTTACTTTTGACTTCTGGGAACAGATCTTAAAGACATGTGACATATGAACTCATGGATAATAGCACATTGGAGTTATTTTATTTTTAATGCATAAAACATTTCCCTACTGTCTAGCCAAATCTTCAAATGCAATTAGTTCATTAATTTGAATATTCAAATTAAATATTTTCCAATGGTTGGTTGTTTTCTGGGCATTATATTTGAAGTCATAATAATTGCTTTTGTTAAATGAAAGAAATGGCAAGGTTTTTGATTTGGAGGCATTAATTCAAATAAGAACATTAAGTATTACTCAAAGGAAGTATTTGCAGAGCTAGAGGTGAATTGCATAGCTCTTTCAAAGATACAGCTGATGGACTAAGTGACCTTTAGTTTTGACTTTTTATGATTAAACATTTTGAGTATTCGGGCCAACCCTGGGTAACAAACCGGAAGCATTTTTGCACATGTCCAGAAGTTGGAAAATCCTTAAAAATCACTTGGTGGATTAAGATCCATTGAATATCTTAGCTGGGGTTCATTTGCCTAACTCTCTTCACCATGTTGATGAAGCAGTGAAGTCGGCTTTAACTCATTTGCAATATTCTTTCTGCTGAGCAGACAACTGTTGCAGAATGAGACTGTTTCTTTGAATAGAGCATTAACATCCAACAGGTCATTCAAAAGTACTGATTCTCCCACCACCATTCCATAATATATCTGGTTATTTCTGCTGGCCTTCCCTTACCCCAGCTCAACCAAATGACCAAGCCATGTAATGAGCACTGCAACAGAAGAGAGAGAGGAATTTGGGCTGATGATGAGACTTGGGTTTTCTAATTTTTAACAAAGCATTAGAAACCTTTACATTTCATTGAATGCCTTTGCAGAACTGTGTTTAGATCCATCTGAGCTCAGTCATCAGTAAGGGGAAGTTATCATCACCATCTTTATTTGTGGTTGAGTGCATCCCATACCTCAGGCATGGAAAGACAAGTGCTGGTTTATCATGTCCTTGAGAGATAATGATTAAATTGAACTTGCAATGTTCCATAACCTTGCACATCATTTACTCTAAAAATAACAAGATTTATGAAAGGCAGGTAGTGATCAAAAAGAGTTTTATTATCTTGTCTTGTTCTGGGTTGCTGAGACCATTTCTATAAGTCCTGCATCTGCTCTGCTTGGATTGTGTGTGACTGACTGGATCAATGTGGTATGCAGAGTGGAATCTTCCTGTTTATACATCTATACCAGGGCTTTCCATGTGTGGGCATGAGGCCAAGTGGTTAAGGCATTCGACTAGTGATCTGAAGGTCGTGAGTTTGAGCCCCAGCTGAAGCAGCGTATTGTGTCCTTGAGCAAGGCACTTAACCACACAGTGCGCTGCGACGACACTGGTGCCAAGCTGTATCGGCGTTCGCCCTTCCCTTGGACAACATCGGTGTCGTGGAGAGGGGAGACTTGCAGCATGGGCAGCTGCTGGTCTTCCATACAACCTTGCCCAGGCCTGCGCCCTGGAGAGTGAAGCCTTTCCAGGCGCAGATCGCAAGACTAACGGGTGCCTTAACCAGGGCTTTCCAACCTGAGGTCC
Source organism: Mobula hypostoma (assembly GCF_963921235.1). Lineage (NCBI taxonomy): Eukaryota > Metazoa > Chordata > Chondrichthyes > Myliobatiformes > Myliobatidae > Mobula > Mobula hypostoma. The sequence goes on from NC_086102.1 coordinate 81,769,063, forward strand.
ATGGGCTGCCTGTTTAACTGTATTGGTCCAAGGTATTTAAAAAAAGTTTTGAAACCCCTGATATACACTCAACACTACAGCTTGAATCTATCACAGTCCTTATGCATTCTGGCTGATGTGTAGTGTGATTTTAAAAAAAAGATACAGCAAGAGACTCTTCTTCTACAGATGTTGCTAAACCTTTTCCACCTCAACAAAAATGTCCATCCCTCATCCCTTTTATCTCTTCCCAACTGTCTATCACTTCCCCTGGGTCCCCCCCCAACCTTCCCTTTTTCCTATGGTCCACTCTTCTCTCCTATCAGATTCCTTCTTCTCCAGCCCTGTTTATTCTTTTCCATACATGCTGCCTGACCTGCTGAGTTCCTCCAGCAAATTTCAGATTTCAAACACCTACGTTCTTGTTTTGACTTTTGCCAAAAGACTGAATCTTGATTCCGTAGGGAAAAGTGAATGGAAAGTACATGAGTGCATAATTTGTGCATGAAATGGGTAATTGGAAAACTGGGAGGTATATATAGGAGCTATTCCACACCCTGTGTGAGACTAGAAGTTAATAAGATATGTCTTCCCATGGGATGGTAGATTCATTAAACAGATTCATAAGAAACAGGGTCAAAGCTATCTTCGTTAGCATATTTCAGTTGGTTTCCCAGTCCAGCAACTCCTCAAATGTAAAATTATCATTGAGTTTTCAAAATCTCTTTGTCTTTAATCTGTTTGCCTCTCCTTGAAGGAACTCCATTCCTCCAGCTCCTGCCTTTTTCCTTCATCCCTCCACCAGCCATGGTGCTGCCAGCCTGACTTCTCAGCCTTAGAATGCCCTCTTGACACCTCTCCCCCCTGCTTTTTATTATGTTATATCCCGAAATCTCTGTGAACTTAACTTTGTCAGATTTTATTTCAATGATCTTGTGAGCTCATGTGACACTTCACTACATTTAAGATGCTCTAGAAAAGTAAGTAGTAGTTGCTGTTATTGCATATACAGTGCATTTTGGTTAATTAGTCCTTCAATTAATCGGGCAGCCATTTGTTTGGGATAGCTCTTTAAAGAACAAGAATGAGTCTAGAAAATAGTCAGGATTCCCGTTGTTTATTTGGGAAACTATGCTGCTTACTTGGGACAGGAGAATGTTGCTGAAAAGCTTCCAATTAACATCAGTCAAGCTTGTGTGGCTCTTTGATATTACACCATACTCAGAGCAAACAGTTTTTAAATAGCGTCATTTGCGTGTGTTTGTGTTCAAAAAGCAGTGATTTTTGTCACTGATAGTTGGAGAGAAATAAACAGTAAGACAATTCAGAAATGCTTTGTTCACTGTGGTTCTCAAGCACTTGGGCTTAGAGATGCCAGAAATGGCCAGGAGTAAAAATGGCCGGCAGCATACATTGAATGAATTCTTCTACACTCAATATTGATAATTATTAGGAATTATTACTGTAGTAGTATTGGTAGTGTTCTAATTTGTTCTGTATTTCAGTTAAATACATAATTTATTACTCAGTTGTCCATCACATGTTCTACCAGTCTGTACAACCTTCTTTGCTGTGGTGGTGTGCTGGTGTGCTGGTGCAATGGCTTCAACGTGGGTGATGCCAACAGGCTCAATAAACTGATTAGAAAGGCTGGCTCTGTTATAGGAGTCAAACTGGACACACTAAAGGCTGTGGCAGAACAAAGGATCCTACGGAAAATCCTGGCAATTCTGGACCATGCTTGTTACCCTCTGTTGCCACCTTGGCTGAACAGAGGAGCACTTTTAGTAACAGATGAAGACAACTGTGCTGCTCCAGTGAGTGCTATATGAGGCCATTCTTCCCTCAGCGTAATGAGTCAACCTATAGCCAGGGAGGTAATGACCACTTCCTGTTAGACTGTTTGAGGTAGCTTATTGTTTTACTCTTTCTCACTACTTTTCTAATATTTGTACATCTGTGCACTTGTAATGCTACTGTGACACTGTAATTTCCTTTGGGATCAATAAAGAATCTTTCTAAATGGTAGTTTGTCTTTTTTTTATACCTTTTTAAAACTATTTTCATGAAACTTTGTCTAATTGGGGCAGCTGCTGAATTGAGCCAAAACGTACTGGCCCTGGTTAGTCCCAATTAACTGGAATCCACTGTATGTAAGATTTTGGCTAGCTGCCAATTGCTTTCTGCTCTCCCATGCCAGAGTTTGTCTGACAAAGCCTCTGTGAAGTGCTTTGTTCCTTATGCTATGATAAGACTGTTATAAAAAGGCATATTTTAAGAGTAGGATGGAGGTAATAAGTTTTGACTTGAAAGATTAAACACCTAGAACAAAGTAGTTTTTGTAATTCTGGGATAATGGATGTGCCTGCATGAAACAGAACTGGCTGAGGCCAGAATAATATTTATGGGACTTCACAGTTCTCACTGTAGCTTGGAAAGAAGCATTATTCCCCAGTAAAGCTTTTTTTATTTATTGTCATTGTCTGGAACAGCATTTTGTGCTTGCAATTCCTCCTCTCATTTCTAAGCTCTGCTGGGGATGGTCCATGTTACTTTTTCATTTTCAGTTACTTCCAGTCAAAACGTTACTCACCACGGCTGCTGATGACGCAGCACATAAGAAAGCAACTGTCTGTGGGCTGTCATTTATTTCTCGACGATTAACGTGAAACTGAATCTCTTTATAAACTGGTTCAAAGGCTTGATTTTCAAATCGGGATGAGAAAATGTGTCATCTTATTTTGCAGAGGGTAGTGCTTTTCTCACTTTAATACAATATTTTAGGGAAATTTAGACAATAAAAATCTCATTTATAGCACTTATTATTTTCTACGAAGCGCAAAACACTTTAAGCACATTCCACCTGCTGTAAAGTTGATTACACTTACAGGGCAGTAGATTTAGTGGGTTTCCTCTCGTTGGTTGTAGACCTCACTATCAATATCCACCGGCTGCAGGCAACTGGAAACAGCATAGGGATGAATGAGTCTTCAGGTGTCAGGCAGTGATATGGATCTGAAGCTGTTGATATTATGTATCGACGGTTTGGATAAGGTCTCAATTCTGGAGACGATGTAAAGCTGGATGGGTGGAGGGGCAACTTTAGCTGTGTGGAAGATGCAAAGAGGTTGTAATGTCATTGAGACACTGGGCCGAGTGGGCAAGTTTATGCCAGATGCAGTTTAAAGTGTGTGTAATTGACACTATCCACTTTGGTTTAAAACAAAACAAAATGTCTGTCGTCAGAATGATCATGGATTGGGAAAAGGAAAGACACAATGAGATCTGGGTGCACTTAGGACAACGCAACAATGGTGCAGCTCAAAGACCTGCTGCTTCACAGTCCCCATCACCTGGCTTAATTTTTGATCTCTGCTGCTCTCTGCACATTCCCCCTGTGATCTGTAGGCTTCTAGATGCTCTGGTTTCCTCCCACATCCTAAAAATGTGGGTTGGTAGTTAAGTGCCTCTGTAAGTTGCTCCTAATTGCCCCTGGATACATTGTTGAATCTTCAACAGCAAAGGTTGTGGAGGAGTTAGCATTGATGGGAATGTGGGAAAATTGGTAGGAGTTGTGTTTTAAAAAAATTGATGCTTCATTGCTGGTATAGACTTGATGGGCTGAAGGACCTGTTTTTGTGCTATATGTTTGTGAGTTTGTCAAGGCGAGTGGGATTGGTCTTCACTCCAAGATTTGAGTATAGGAGTGATGATGTCTTAATGCAACTGTAGTGGGACTTGGTGCGACTCCACCTGTAGTCTTCTGTGGGGCTTTGTCATTCTTATCTGAGAAACGATGTTGTTGCCAAGCAGAGTGCCACAGAAATTTTACGAGATTTATGGGATTATACGATTGCTGTAAGAGCAGAGACTGGGTAGTCATCTCTATATTTACTGGAATTTAGAATGCCTGCGAGACATTGTGAAAGACACATTTATTGTTCTCCTCACCTAACTCTGAACTCATGGTCAAAACTTACAAATTTAAACTATGATATTTTTCAGTGTCCGTTCACTGTCGTCAGAAACTCCACTGCCCATCAACTAAATCACTGTGTTCTGTCCATCCATCACCCGTGCACTCATTGGTGTACACCAGTTGTTGAAGAAGAAGAAGAAAGCCCTTAACTCCGAGTGGAGTCATCGGGACGCCGTCATGATGGCATTTTTTTAGCAGGCTTTTTTATTTTTACGAGGCCGAGTTGCTAGCTCGACACTCAACTCAGCACGGATGGAAAGCGTGCAAGGGAACCGGGCAGGATTTGACCTTGGGAGCCTTTGCTCCGAAGTCCGGTGCTGATGCCATTACACCACCAGCCAGTGGTGTACACCAGTTACTAGAAGTTAAAGCAATTAAAATACCAAACGGTTAAAGCAATAGAACTATTTTTATATATTTTAAATTACCCATATTAATTGAAAATGGGAAGAAATAGCTCTGTATTTTAAAAATGCTAATTTTCAGTGCCAGGGTGATTGCTTGGACATCATTCATTAAAAATATATTTGAAATTCAGTGGACTGCAATTGGCATTATATTTGGAGAATTTTGGGGAGATTTATCACTTAAGTATCAGTTCTTCAAGCTTGGCCACGTTTTTCAATGCTGAGTCTTTTTGATGCAGGTTCAGGAGCCAGGCAAATAATTCTTGCTGATGTTTGCATTTATCTGTATATATGTAACCAACAGAACTTGAGTACAAATTATTTTTTTAATAACTGAAGGAACTATTGGCTTCATTATAACAAACTACAATATCACCCTCTATTACCACGTTTTAACTAAAACTTCCATTTCACTTTATCTCCATCTAGTGGCAGTAACTGGTACTTGCACTGCATGTACAGGCGGTCCCTGGATCGTGTTAGGATTTTTCTGTTCCTTACACAAGAAATGTCTGCAGGCTGATTTCTCCACAAAGTCTGTTTTCTATGGCTACTTGCAAAAGTTCTTTAATTTTATTTAATAATCAGCCCAAAGCCATCTATAATTAAAGGAATATTGAAGGACTCCCTTGCACGAGTCAAGTTTATTGTCATATGCATGCACTTACAGGTGTAATGAAACACTTACTTGCAACAGTATCGTAGTCACATAGCATCATATTAGCAGCATTCAGAAGGAAAACATAATTTAAATTTTTTTATAAGAAAGAACACAATTAGAACAAATAAAATCTATTTTAGTGCAAAGTGATCATAGTGGTCATAGTTTCAGAATCAGGTTTAATATCACTGGCATAGGTCATGAAATTTGTATTGCAGCAGCAGTACAATGCGATGCATAATAATATACAATAAACTACAATAAGAAATATATTAAAAATATATAAATTAAATAGGTAATGCAAAAAGGAGGTGATGTACGTGGGTTCATTGTCGATTCAGAAATTGGATGACAGAGGGGAAGAAGCTGTACCTAAAACATTGAGTGTGTGTCTTCAGGCTCCTGTACCACCTCCTTGATAGTAACAATGAGAAGAGGGCATGTCCGGGTGATGATGATACTTCATGATGGATGCTGCCTTTTTGGAGGCATCGTCTTTTGAAGATCTCCTGGATGCTGGGGAGGCTAGTGCCCATGATGGAGCAGGCTGAATTCTCAACTTTCTGCAGCTTTTTCTGATCCTTTGTAGTAGTCCCTCTCCACCAGATAGTGATGTAACCAGTTACCATGCTCTTCTCAGTACATCTGTAGAAACTTGCAAGAGTCTTTAGTGACATACCAAGTTTCCTCAAACTGCTAATGAAATATAGCTGCTGCTGTGCCTCCTTTGTGATTGCAACGATATGTTAGGCCCAGGATAGAACTTAAGAGATGTTGACACCCAGTAGCTTGAATCTGCTCACCCTATCCACTACTGATCCCTCTATGAGGACTGTGTATGTGTTCCTTTGGCTTTTTCTTCCTGACGTGGACAATCAATTCCTTGACGTTGAGGGCAAGAGGATGTACAAGAGTGAGATCGATCACAACTCAACTGGCTGACCTACCTGGCTCCTGTACACCACCTCATTATTATCTGAAATTCTGCCAACGACAGTTGTGCCATTGGCAAATTTGTAGATGTCATTTGAGCTGTGCCTAACCACATAGTTGTGGGTGTAGAGAGATTAGAGCAGTGGGCTAAACGTGCATCCTTGCAGTACGCCAGTGTTGATGGGCAGCGAGGAGATTTCCAGTCTGCACTGACTATGGTGTCCCAATGAGGAAGTCAGGGATCCAGTTGCAGACCGAGGTACAGAGGCCCAGAATTTAGAGCTTGTTGATTGGTACTAAGGATATGATGGTTTTGAGCACAAGCTGTAATCAACAGACAGCAGCTTTACTTTGGTAATGCTATTGTCCGGGTGATCAAAGGCCAAGTGGAGAGCCAGTGATGTTGCATCCGCTGCAGACCTATTGTAGCAATAGGCAAATTGCAGTGGGTCCAGGTCTTTGCATAGGCAGGAGTTGATCCTGGCCATGCACTTCATCCCAGTAGATGTGAGTGCAACTGGGTGATAGTCATTGAGGCAGCTCACCCTGCTCTTCTTGGGCACTGGTATGGTTGTCTCCCTTTTGAAGCATGTGGGAACCTCTGACTGCAGCAGTGAGAGATTGAAGGTGTTCTTTTGAACACTCCTGCTTGGCTGGCACAGATTTTCATTGCTCCACCAGGTGCCCCATCAGGGCCTGACACCCTGTGAGGGTTCGGCCACTTGAAAGATGTTCTGACATCACAGGGTCACCAGATGCTGTAGAGTTTGCAAAGGTGTTGTTTTAATGCATAAAAGCCATTGGGCTCATCTGGGATTGAAAGATCACAGCCATTCACGGCGCTAGGTTTCACCTTGCATGCGGTAATGACATGAAAACCCCACTAGAGCTGAAGTGCATCCGATTCCATCTCTAACTTCAATCAGAATTGTTTTATCACTCCTAAAGTAGCCTTCCGTAGGTTGTATCTGGACTTCTTGTATAGTTCTGGATCACCAGTCTTGAATGCTACCAATTTAGCCATCAGCAAACTATGAATCCCTTGGTTCACCCACGGCTTTTGCTAAACTGTAGTGTTTAGGGTGTGACGGTTAGTTCAAAAGTCAAAGGCTTGAACCTGTTTTTGAACCTGCTGGTATGGGTCTTTAAGCTTCCATATCTCCTGCCCAATGGTAGCTCTACGAAGATGGCATGGCTGGGATGGTGGTAGAATTTTAAAAAAGCAGATGTTCAAAAACACAGGGAAAACCTGTTGATAAAATCAATGATAAAGCATTATTATATATGGCAGATTGATCAGAAAATAATTATTTTAAATTGCTTAATTGTATTTGTTTTTGATTGAATACCACTACAAATAAGATGTATCTCATCCTTGTGAAAGTGAAGAAGATGGTAATTGTTGATGCACTCCCCCCCCCCCACCTTCGCTTTGGCTGAAATACACCACACTCTTCCCTCTAACTCAAAGCATGTGATGTGGGCTCATATTTTACCAGAGGCTTGAGTAATGTGCCAGCTGAGATCACACAAGTTTGTACTGCGCAACTTAAATATTGTCAAAATTTAAATAGTTTGCATTGAATGAAGGTCCATAAAGATTTCAGAGAATACCATTAATCCTTACAATATCTTAAATTCATAATTTCTGGAAGGGGAAACACAATAAGAATGCAGGACTTTCTTTTTCTGGTTATTTGGCATTTTGTCAATACCAAGTGCTAACACCAAGTGGTGATGAAATTAACCATTTGAAACCCCCAGGACTGCCCAAGGATTTAATGCAGTGCACGCCAGGGAGGGAACATCGAGATGCCATACATAATTTGATTTATTTTAAAGATTTTTGTAATGTAACTAAGTTCATAAATACATGATAGAATCGAATATTTTTGTTTGGGCGGGGTGGGGGAATATAATTTTGCTCCACAATCATCTGTTGGGAAAGGGAACCCGTGTAGCAGCAGTGGGTGAAGGCGCGGGTTATGTTTATACTAGTTTAACTCTGTGTAGAACTATTCATGGAGCAGCAACAGTAAAATGGTTCAGAAAGAACAGGCGTTTGCTGGAGACGTCCGAGGGTTTTGTCACTTCCCTGGATAAGCAGAATAATAACACCACGAGGCACTATTTGCATTGCCACGTTTTAATTTTGGAGGCTTCTGTTGCAACGAGGAGAGGAAAAATGGCAACGTCCCTCGATTTGCATCTTTTTTTAAAAGCACAAAGTAAGCTCTCTTCCTGTTGTCATTCTTCCCACCCAATACCATTCACAGCAGCCTCGCCTGCCTCATTGCTGCGTTGCTGCTCTTCAACACATGGGACGCTTCGCTTGAAGGAAGCGCGTTTTTAAAAACATGAACCCTTGATTATTCCCGCGTTCCTTAAAGGGAAGATAATACCATCTCCTCAATAACGATCCTTGAAGGGATGTTACCCGATGCTTCTTCGGACGGCCCTTTGGAGCACTATTCCTAATAAGGAAAGTATCTAGATGTGACAGTCGAGCCGAGAAAAGAGTTGGGGGCGGGGGTGGGGGGAGAGATAAAACGCCAGTGTTTACTGGACTTTAGTTTGCAAATTTCACCAAATTTAAGAGGGCCAAGTCATCATCAGAGAAGAGTCGGTGCAACATTACGGTGCTGCCAGCGGAGGTGGTAGGGTCGTGGAGTTGAAGATATCGATCGGAGACTTATCCAGAGAGGAGGAAAGTGCTGAAGAGTTTGATTGGCAGCCGTTCCCAGCTAGCCCGCCAACGAGGACGCGGGCGCGCACTCGCACTGAGCGTCGGACTTGGATGGGTGAGTCGGGTCGGCGCCCACTGCTTTCTTTCCTACCTCAGAGAACCTTAGCAGTCCAGCCAGCGGAAGCCCCGCACGGTGTCAGAGAGCGAGGAAGCACGGTGCTCACACTGTCTGGTTGAAGTGTCAATGCTCAACCTGTGGGACACTGACTGCTCCAGTCGCTGGTAGAATCGGGTGACAAACGTTTCCCCAGTCCAGCTGCCCGCGGGTTCTTAAAGGGATGTCAGCCCGTCCGTTCTGTTGGGATGCCTGAAAATGGGGCAAAAATGCCCAAGCTTGGATCATTAATTAGTTTGGCGAAAATTATTAGGAAAGATTCGGTTTGGCTGAAATGTACTTGCACTGCCGTTGATAGCATAGAGAGCTGCGCTTAGCTCATGGTTAATTAACCTTCCAAATGTGTATTTTTCTCTATAATCATTTCATTTCTCAAGGCAATCATCTCCTTCGTTTTCTTCATTAGTATTTATACAGCAGTATAATTATTTTCTAGGCACTGCCCCTTAGTTTATTAAGGATGATAGGGTGTAGTGTTACTGAGTGTTTAACATGCCTTTCCAAAAAATAGGCCCCTTTAAATTCCCAAGCACATACATCCTGGACCGGCCAGGTTCCTTTTACCTGCGATATTGCTCATGTAAGTTTGAATTTTAAATGGTAAATCTGTTTTATGAGTGGGTGCTTGGCGGGAGTTCCCAGCTCAATAAAATGATTTGTTAAGTAATGTTTCCCCTGGTGTTACCATGACATTGCCTGTGCAGATGATTCATTGTAATTCTTTGCACAATAGTCAGGAACACATGATGGTAAATTTGAGATGCACAATAGAATCAATGAAAGACTGCACCCAAAAGGATGGACATACACCCAATGTGCAAAAGACTACAAACTCTGCCAACACAAAGGAAAAAAGAAGGAGAATAAGCAATAAATATTGAGAAAATCAGATGAAAGGGAATCTATAGCTGTGGGAACAGTTCAATGATGGGGCGAGTGAAGTTCTGCCCTCTGGTTCTGGAGCCTGATGGTTGAGGGCTAATAACTGTTCCTGAACCTGTTGGGGTGGGTCCCCGGGCTTCTGTGCCTTCTTCCTGATGGCAGCTGCAAGAAGCGAGCATGGCCTGGAAGGTGGATTTCTCTGACGATGGATGCTGTTTTCCTGTGTCAGTGTGCCTTGTAGATGCACTCATTGGTGGGGAGGGCTTTACCCTTGAGGAACTGGGCTACATCCACTACTTTTTGTAGGATTTTGCATTCAACGGCAGAACAGTCTGTGCTGCAACCAGTCAGCATACTGTCAGTCAGCACTGATCTGTAGAAGTTTGCCAAAACTTCAGTCAGGATTGTTTGAAGAAATCTCTGCCCAATTGTCATCTATATTTAACCTGCAGCACCAGGGGTCCCAATACATTGGGCCACTGGTATATTACAATTAGGAATGCCTACCATTCCACCCCTGGGCCACATTTTGGAAAATCTGATAACTTGACTGACCTCTTCCTAACTGCATACAGGCAGAGGCAAGGTCCCAGAGATGAGGACAACAAAGGAGGCAGGGGAGTGGCTATGGGATTGCTTTGACGTAGTCACATTAACATTGTTAAACATGAGTGGAATAAGCTTTTAAAGTAGATTTGAATGTATTCAAGTACATTCCTTGTTGTGCAAGCAGAGCAGTGGGAATGCCAGGCAAGGCAGTGGATTGCTCCTTTTGCAGGATGTGGGAAGGCAGTGAGACCTCTAGTGTTCCTGATGACTACACCTGCTTCTTAACACATGAGGGAGCTGGAGCTAGAGCTGGATGAGCTCTGGGTCATTCAGAAGGCTGAGGGCTTGATTGACGGGAGGTGCAAGTAGGTAGTTACACCTAAGGTGCAGGACACAGCTAACTGGGTGAACATCAGGGGGAGGAATAAGCAGTCAGTGCAGGGTACCCCTGTGGCCATTCCCCTCAATAACAAGTTACTGCTTTCTATACCATTTTGTGTTTTTTTTTGAGCTGGCGGTTTAACCTAGCAGAGTTCTCTGGCTCCAGTCAGGAGTCGGGCTGTGTAACTCAGAGGAGAAGAGGAAAGAAGAGGCAGGCAGTAGGAATAGTGAATTCACTGGCTTAGGGAATCGTACTGGAGGTTCTGTGGATGAGAACGAGATTTCCGGATGATATATTGCCTCCCAGGTGTCAGGGTTAGCTCAGATCAAGTCCATAGCATTCTTAAAGTACGACGGTGAGTAGCCAGAGGTTGTTGCCCATCTTGGAACTGTTATGTTTTGTAACTTCAAAGCAGTAAACTAATTAAAAGGAAGACATGGGAGTCCGGAATGTGAGTCTAACTTCATCTTTACTGTAAGCGTGGTGTGTGCATGTCACATGTAGTGTGATGACGTATGCAATTCCTGTATTTATACATGCAACCTGTAATGAATTATTTAAAGAGCAAGAATGCTTTCTCAAACAATACATTGACAATATTACTCAAGTACTTCTGAAATATTAAGTACCCAACAGGTACCAATGAGGAAGGATGACGAGGTCGTGCAAAGTGAATTAGATGCTAGGTTACAGGATAGGACCTCCAGGGTTGTGATCTCAGGATTGCTACTCGTGCCATGTGCTAGTGAGGCCAGAAACAGGAAGACCATACAGTTTGACATGTAGTTAGGAGATGGTGCAGACAAGTGTCCTTCGGATTTTTGGATCGTAAGGCTCCTTTCCAGGGAAGGTGGGACCTTTACCTACAGGCTGTTTGCACCTGAAGTGGACGGGGGAGTTTTAGCCGTGTACTACGGTCTGCTCATGCAGCACTTGGTGGGGTGGGGGGGTGTGGTGGTGTCTAAACTAGAGTTGCACAGGATGGGAACCAGAGTGTCAGGGCAGTTAGTGGAGTGGTTGTGGGGAAAGATGTAGTTAAGATTGCATACAAAGACGAGAATTGAAACTTTGAGAATGGTGTGAATAGTATTCTGCATTGTGCCTATTTCAGTGCATGGAGTATTGTAGGTAGGGCAGATGAGTTTAAGGCATGGGTCAGCTCATGCAATTATAACATCGAAATCACTAGTGAGACATAGTTGCAGGAGGGTCCGGGCCGGGAGCTCAAATTTCCATTTTCCATTGTTTTAGACATGATAGAGTGGGAGGGATTAAAGGGGAGGGGCAGCATTTCTGGTCAGGGGAAATGTCATGGTATTGCTGCAATAGGAAAGACTGGAGAGTTTGTCTACTGAAGCCAAGTCAGTGGAATTGAGGAATAAGAAAGGGATTACCATATTAATGGGATTATGTTGCAGACCACCCAATAGTCAGTGGAATTTAAAGGAGGAAATTTGTAGAGTGACAGTGGTTGTGATGGTAGGTGATTTTAACTTTCCACATATTGACTGGGACTCCCACACTATAAAAAGGCTGGCTGGGCTAGGGTTTATCAAATATGTTCAGGAAAATTTCCTTAATCAGTATATAGAAATTCCAACAAGCTGGCTGATGGTGTAATGCATCCACACCGGACCTCGAGGCGAGCGGTCCTGGGTTAGAGTCCTTGCATATTGGGTTGAAAGCTGAACTAGCAACTTGGACTCATTTTTAAAAAGAAAACAGGCAGGAATGCTGAAAGAAACAGCAAGGTTGCCACCTGATGTGCCTCAAAGCGCAGAAGAGAGCAGCACAAGCAGTCCCAACTGGAGAGATTATGCTAGATCTCCTATTAGGGAATGAGGCAGACCATGTGCCAGGAGTTTGTCTGGGGGAATGCTGCATCTAGTGATCATAGTGCCAATATTTTCAAGATAACTATGGAGAAGGATAGATTGGGTTGAGATTCTAAATTGGAGAAAGGCCAATTTTGATGGTATCAGAAAAGATCTGGCAAGTGTGGATTGGGTCAGGTTGTTTTCTGGCAAAGGTGTACTTGGTAAGTGGGAGGCCTTCAAAAATGAAACTTTGAGAGTACAGAGTTTGTATAAAAGGCAAGGCTAACAGATCTAGGGAACCTTGTTTTTTGAGAGATACTGAGGCCCAAAATTAAACCAGAGATCAGTGCAGTTTTATTGAAGGCAAGGACATCAAACGCCACTTACATTCTCAGGAATATTTTCGAAAGGTCAACAGAAGTACAACAAGACCTATACTTCTGTTTCATTGACTACACAAAAGCCTTTGACACAGTGAAACACCAAGTCATCATGAAAATGCTTAAAGATATTAATATCGATGGAAAAGATCTTAGAATAATCAGGAATCTCTACCGGCAACAAAGTGCAGCCATATGGATAGACAATGAGATTGGTGAATTTCAGCCAGTAAAGCAAGGAGTCAGATAGGGTTGTGTTCTATCACCCGACCTGTTCTCCCTGTACAGTGAAAACGTCGTGAGAACCACACAGGACCTACCTGGAATAAGTATAGAAGGATACAATATCAATAACCTCCGCTATGCGGATGATACAGTACTGATAGCAAACTGTGAAGTAAATTTACAGAAACTAGTAACACAGAGAGCGAAAGACTTGGCCTAACCTTAAACAAAAAGAAAACTGAAGTAATGGTAATATGAAAGAAACCTGATATCCCAAACTGTAGGATCGTATTGGGAAATGAAATCCTGAAACAAGTTCACAACTTCAAGTACCTTGGATCATGGGTAACATCTGATGGCAAATGCGAAAGAGACATAAAAGCAATGGCAAAAAACAGCATTTACAGAAATGAGAAACATCCTAACGAACAAGAAAATAGCAATTGACATTTGCATTAGAACTGTCAGCTGCTACGTTGATGTATGGCTGCGAGTCATGGAACTTCACAAATGCAATGGAAAAAAAGAATCAACGCAGCAGAGATGTGGTTCCTCAGAAGAATGCTGTGCACATCATATGTGGACAGGATAACCAACAAAGAAGTTCTACAGAGAACAAAAACAAAATGTACAACACTTTAAAAAAAAATCAGAAAACAGCAATCAAAATTCTTTGGACACATCATGCGAAGAGAGACCTTAGAATATTTAGTTACAGCTGGAAAGCTGGAAGGAAAAAGAAGCAGAGGCAGACAGAGAATGAAAATGATAGATGGAATAACATCATGGTGAGAAACGGGAGGCAACAACTACAATTTGGAGGGTCAGGGACCTTGATGGATGGAGAGACATGATTGCTCACGCGCAACGGCAAGGCACCTGAATAATAATAACTGAGGCCGTGGTTAAGATGAAGAAGGTGCATAGCAGGAATTGGCAGCAAGGAAATAGAGAGTTGCTTGAGGAGTGTAAGAGATGCAAAAGAACACTCTTGTGGAAGAGAGAATCCGGAAGGGTAAAATGAGGCATGAGGTTGCTCTAGCAGGCAAGATGAGGGAGAATTCAAGGGCTTTTACAGATATATTAAAAGCAAAAGAATAGCAAGGAACAAAATTGTCCTCTTGAAGATCAGTGTGGTCACCTATTTATGGAGCCAAAAGATATGGGGGAGGTCGTAAATGGATTTTTTGCATGTATATTCACTCAGGAGATGGACACAACGTCTATAACTGAGGCAAAACAGCAATGAGATCATGGACCAATACGGATTAGAGAGGAGGAGGTTTTTGTTGTCTTGAGGGTGGATAAAACCCCAGGGCCTGACAAGGTATTCCCTTGGACCTTTTGGGAGGCTAGTGCAGAAATTGCAGCACCCCAGCAGAGGTACTTAATGGTCCTTAGCCATGGGTGGGGTGCTGGAGGATTGGAGGATAGCTCATGCTGTTCTGCTGTTAAAGAAAAGCTCTAAGAATAAGATGGGAAATGATAGGCCCGTGAGCTGGCATCAGCAGTAGGTAATTATTGGATGTTATTCTAAGGGACCAGATATATTTGGATAGACATGGACTGATTAGGGGTAGTCAGCAAGGCTATGTGCATGGTGGGTCATGTCTTCACAGTCTTAAGAGTTTTTCAAGGAGGTTATTGGAAAGTTGATTAAAGAAAGGCAGTGAATATTGTCTACCTGGACTTTGACAAGGTCCCAGTCTCAGATGGGACCTTGTCAAAGTCCAGGTAGACAATATTCACTGCCTTTCTTTAATCAACTTTCCAATTCAGTTGCTTGGCATTCAGGAGGAGGTAGTAAATTGCATTTGACATTGGCTTCATGAAAGAAGCCGGAGAATGGTAGTAGATGATTGCCTCTGTGTGTTGCAGAGATTGGTGCTGGTTTCATTGTTGTTTGTGATTTGTCTCAGTGATCTGGATGATAATGTGGTAAACCGGATTAGCAAATTTGCAGATGACACCAATATTGGGGGCATGGTGGGCAGTAAGGAAGGCTATCAAAGTTTGCAATGAGATCTGGACCAGCTGGAAAAATGGGCTGAAAAATGATAGAATTTAATGCAGATAAGTGTGAAGTGTTAAACTTTGTTAAACCAGAGTAGAATTTACACAGTGAATGGTAGGGCACTGAAGAATGTGGCAAAACAGAGGGATGTGGGAATACTGATCCATAATTCCTTGAAAGTGGCATCACACGTAGGTAGGGTTGTAAAAGGAACTTTTGCCACACTGGCCTTCATGAATCAAAATATTGAGTACAGGAGTTGGGATCTTATGTTGAAGTTGTATAAGACATTAGTGAGGCCTAATTGGACTATTGTGTGCAGTTGTGGTCACCTACTGTAGTACAGGAAAGATATCAATAATATTGAAGGAGTGCAGAGAAGATTTGCAATGGTGCTGGAATGAGGACCTGAGTTATCAGAGGAAGTTGAATAGATTGAGACTGATTCCTTGGAGCACAGGAGAATGAGGGGAGATTTGATGGAGGTATAAGAAGTTATGACAGGGTAAATGCAAGCAGGCTTTTTCCACTTGGGTGAGACTAGAAACAGAGGTCACAGGTTAAAGGCAAACCTGAGGGACAACTTCTTTACTCAGAGGGTGGTACGAGGTGCCAGCAAAAATGGTGGACGGGGGTTTGACTTTGACTTTAATGAAAATTGGGATAGGGATGTGGATGGGAAGGGTGTGGAGGACTATGGTCTAGTTGTGGGTTGCTGGGGCTAGGCAGAATAACAATTTGACATGGACTAGATGGGCCAAAGGGCCTATTTCTGTGCCCCATGATTCTATATCTTTGTAAAAGGAAAGACTGCAGGAACGAACAGTCTCAATATGAATGGCTCAACAGGAGTGGCTTCTTGTGCCTAACTCTGTCCCTCTGTCCCTTCTGCATTGCAAAATATCGGACCAATCAATAGGAATAAGATGTCCTCGGCAGCCCTATTTTAGTTTTCGACCAACAATGCAATTTAATATATTAAAAATGCCTTGGGGCATCAGTATGAATAACATCCAGTGGTCTGAAAATGTGCCTTGCGCCCACAAAGTCCTGGGTGTGCTATATTAATGGAGTGTTACTGTATTACAATTTGAACTCGCTAACTATTGCACAATTTGACCTGCTGACTATTGCTGAGTTGTCTGGAACAATGCACATCTTCCAATACTTTTTTCTAAGAATTGAAAAACTCTTTCATGCATCCTCTGCATGTTACAGTATACATTCCCTTTCTGCGGTGACTGCTTTCTCTCCACTTCACACAAGTGTCAGCTCTCTGTGGACCTCCGCTCACTGAGTGTTGGCATTCTGGGGACAATGAAAGCTGTAAAGTCTGTTCGACTTCATGAGGGGAGCATAATTCTGTCCTTCCCTGCTTTCGATGTCGGGAGTCACTAGGAAGCAGTCAAACCAATGGCTGTGCTCAGCGGCTTGGTAGTGATCTACAGATTTGGCACATATTAGTGATTGACCTTGAGTCTTGCCTACATTCTACATAGTGCAGTGTGCAGTGGAATACTGTGTTTTAAAGTAGTCAGCATTTTCTTGTGAAGTCTCCTTTCCCAGGATACGCAAGGGACTGCGGATGTTGGAACCTGCTGGAAGAACTCAACAGGTTGGGCAGCATCAGTAGGGGGATAGAATTTGTGGTAGTTTTGGTATTTAAGTGGTGATGGTACCTGACTATTATGGCTATGGCAGTGGGTGCTGACCATATGTTGCCTTCAGATGTAGCTGAACTGATGCTTGGGACAGAAAATTCCACTAACATTGGTTGGTCACTAACATACAAGTGGTTATGCATATCCTGACTGTGGAGGTAGCAGATGGACTGGTATTTATATTGGTGTGGGAAGAGTGAATAGGACACAGATGAATATTTCCACTTGATTTATATTGCGTATTTGTAACGGAACATTTGCCAGTACTTTGGCACGTTGAACTGTTAAAGCTGGGTCATCAAAACACCAGGATTTAAGATAAAGGATTTTGCTGGGGAGCAGAGCAGTGTTCAAGTATAGTCCATGTTGTGTGCTTCCACACATTCATTTTCAAGTAGTACACTTTTGATCGATGCTATTTTTTTACATTTTCTTTATCCAATGCTCCTGTTTTTGTGCCTCATCAGAGTCAAAGTCTGCTTGTGATCATTGATATTTCTGGATTGTAATTTTTTTTATGCAATGGAAACTCAGTTGAGATCTTCTTAGAGGCAGATGGTTTTCATCCATATAATCAACTCTTG
The DNA here is from genome assembly GCF_963921235.1 of Mobula hypostoma. Taxonomy (NCBI): domain Eukaryota; kingdom Metazoa; phylum Chordata; class Chondrichthyes; order Myliobatiformes; family Myliobatidae; genus Mobula; species Mobula hypostoma. Next base: position 81,786,377 of record NC_086102.1, read on the forward strand.
AGATCTTCATAGGACTGTTGCAGTCCAGATGAATGGTCTCGACCTAAAATGCTGACTGCCCATTTCTCTCCACGGATGCTGCCTGACATGCTGAGTTCTCCAGATTCCAGAATCTGAAGTCTCTTGTGGGATTTTACTTGGGTTGCAGAAATATAGAGCAAATATGCTAAATTGTTACACCATGTTTGATACAGAACATCCTAATTGAATATTAAGATAATTATTATCCCATTATGCCTAAAGGAGATCAACTATTTACAATTCCACTAGGGTAAAACTATGAGTTGAAACATATTAGTTTCTAAAGGTTCAGAGATGCCAAAGAAATGATGGATTGCCTTAGAAATAATCATTTCTCCCTGTGGAAGCCTGCTGTGTGAAGTAACTGAAAACATGAAACATTCTTGATAAAAGTTCTCTGGTCTTCAATGAAATTTGATCTTGAGCCAGAATAGTGGTATTTGTTGGTGAAAATATAAAAATAACTGCAGATGCTAGTGTCTACAAAAACAGAAAGTACTGGAAATGCTCAGCAGGTCAAGCTGCATCTGTGGGAAGTGAAGCAGAGTCAAAGTTCCAGATTGAAGGTCCAACATTTTCTGTTTATGTTTTAATGTTATTTGTTTTTGTCGTCCAATACTTCATCTCAGCTATTAATTTGGCATCGCTTTTCATTGTTGGTGCAGGAAATAACTGAAGGATCCAATTTCAACAGATCTGCTTTAGATATGAGAAGACTACATCATTTTCTGCTATTTTTAATTCTGCACGGTCAAACCTGAGGATTAGATATATACTTGAAAGTATTCCAGGACTCTAGTGTAGGGAGAGAGGAAGCTCTCTGCTCAAGAGTTAACCAAAGAAAAATCAGAATACCAGGAGTCTGATCTTACTGTCATACAGTGGTTTTGCAAATTTGACTGTATTTATATAATCATTCAGAATTAATTTGTATTAAATACCTGTTGAATTGCACCTATCCATGTAAATTTAACTCCTATTTGTGAAAACCTACAGACAAAGGAAGATCAAAAAGAAAGGAAAAGTGTAATTCAGAATGCTAAAATATGTTAAAAATAGAAGTTCTTAACTATAACGCAGCTTGGTAGAGGGATTTGTACTGGTATAGATGTGCCATCGAGAGCATTGTAACTAGCTGTTTCACTGTCTGGTATGTGGGTTGGGGTGGGGTGGTGTCTACTGCACAGGATCAAAAGAAGTTACAGAAAGTTGTAAAATTAGTCAACTCCATCTTGTGTTCTAGTATCCAAGTCGTCTTCAAGGAGCAGTGCCTCAGAAAGGTGGCAATGTTATTAAGGACCCCCATCACCCAGGACATGCCTTCTTCTTATTGTTACCATCAGGAAGGAGGTACTGAAGCCTGAAGGAACACATGTATTGATTCAGGAACAGCTTCTTCCCCTTTGCCATTCTATTTCTAAATAGGCATTGAACCTATGAACACTATCTCAATACTTTTTAAATTTCTGTTTTTACACTAACTTAACTATTTAATATTCATGAATATAATTACTGTAATTCTTTTTTTTATATCTTTATCATGTTCTGCATTGTACTGCCTCTGTAAAGTTAACAAATACAATTCCAAATGGACATTAAACCCATGAACACCACCTCATTTTTTTATTATTTCTGTTTGCATTATTTTAATTTAGCTATTTAATATACACAAACTTACTGTAACTGATTTGTTTTTTTTCTGTATTATGTATTGCATTGTAATATGCATATGCCAGTGATATTAAATCTGATTCAGATTCTGTGACGTTTGACGTTGGGACTCACTTTCAACCAGCTCAGTTTGTTGTGATTAAAGTTTATTTCTGAGGATTGGAAAGATCCTAGAGAAGTATTGTTCCATTGTCAGCTTCAGTGCTAATGGACCTACTCAATGGTAACAGGCTAATTTGGAGGGGCTATTGCATTGGCTCATAAGTGATCTAACAAGCAATGCACACATTTCTGATGCTAAGATACATCCCAGGATGCACTGGGACACATCATCAGTGATGTAACCTGGGGTCATCGGGTGTTTTGAGTCTTTCAACATGAGACACCCAGCCAGGATTGATTAGGTCCCGGCTTGTGTCCCAGTAGCATTGGTCCACGGCTCACACCTCTTGATCCAAAGCCATCAGGAGGCTTGCCCAGCAGCCTCTGTGACAGTCCCGATGGCTCTTTTCGTTGCAGCCCTCGTAATGCCAAAGAGAGAGTGGGTTTTACACAGCAATCAGCCAGCAAAGCCTCTACACCCCATCTTCTTAATTCAAAATGTTGTTCATATTTTGGGTTTCCTGAAAATATGTCACTGAATCATTTGAAGTATCTCTTTGAGTATATGCACAATAATGTGGCAGATGGCAATTGGTTTCAGCTTTCTGAGCTTTCTTTTCCTCCCAACTCTCGTGTAGCTACAACTGCAATATTAAGCCATAACAGGAGTAGTAAATTTTTCGATCACTTTTGCTTCCCTTTACAAACTCCATCTTGTACAAAATACCAACAATATTTATTATACTTGAAGCTTGAGCAATTCAAAGTTGCATTTAAAACAGAACTGTTTGCAGTGGTCTATTTACTGCACTCCTCTTGCCTGCACAAAATGAATACTGGGAACAGGGTTAAACCTGCCTTCCGTCTGACACTCTGACAACTTCATAGTTCTTAAGTTACTTGAGAAAATAATGGAGACTTTGGAATGCTTAAAAAACATAAATTGTGTGGACTAACACAATCTGCCTGATATATACATTGTGGGAACCACAGCTGTCTTTTTTCATTGTATGAAACCTTCTCAAATTGAGTCTTTTTGACCAACTTTTAACCGCTCTACAATGGCTTATTTCCCAGTTTGTTCATGTTAGTCACCTTCGATGACTTTTCTTTGAGATTGTACATGGATGTGCAAACAAGCCGTAGCTTTTTAAGCTTTAGGCCCCAAAGTTGCTGCTTGACAATTTATTTGATCTTAGGGAACTGTATTATCCATACTCTTGGAAGTTTTCTGAATGTTTTGTCTATCGAAGATAAGCTATCTGCTCTGATAATATTATTCATGGAAAGGATGTACAGCTAGCGTATTCTGTAAGTCGTGCCATATCGAGTAGTTCCCTGTAACTTTGGTGACAATATTGTAATACCTGTACACATCTAGCTTAACGATGAGTTGCTTTTCACACCTCAGCAAAATGTGATTTATTTTCATTTGACAAAACTAGAAATATTATTTATTGAAAGTATTTGTGATTCAGTATCTTTATTATTGAGAACATAACTATTTTCAATTCTCGTAAGTTTTCAAATAAATTTGTATTTTGACTTTGTCATGAAATAATCAGAGACTTTTCACAATGCTTTTTTGTAAGCATTTGCAGCATTTATACTTTCCCATTGTAACATTGATTTTTCATAAAGAACACATTCATGGTCTCCATATTATTTATTTTTTCTCCCTGTAGAATCACCTCCCCGACTGTTTATTGTTTCACCCATCTCTTGAAACCTTGGTTTCTTGCTGAAGCACAAATCTGTGAGTGTGGGTCAATTATGGCACATTCAGAATGAGCTTTAATATCGCTGGCATATGTCGTGAAATTTGTTAGCTTTACGGCAGCAGTTCAATGCAATGAATAGTAAAAGAGAAAAAATTAAATAAAAAATACTGTATATCTCGATGGAGAGGAAATTGAAGTGGTTGATAGTTTCAAATTACATGGATCAATGATTAACACCGAAGCAGTAAGCAGTCAAGAAATCCAAAGAAGGATTGCCCTTGGCAGAGCGGCCATGAAGGATTTAGAGAAGATCCTCAAGAATGGGAGTCTATCTCTACATACAAAGATTTGACTTTATAAAGACTGCGAAAGTTGGATGGTAAAGAAGGAGGGCAGGAAGTGTATTGACACCTTTGAACTGTGGTGCTGGAGAAAAATACTACACATCTCGTAGACCTCTCACAGAACAAACGGATTGGTCCTCAATGAGATCAAACCAAGTCTCTCTCTGGAGGCTCAAATGACAAAACTCTACCTATCGTACTTTGGACACATCATGCGAAGAAACAGCTCTCTGGAAAAGGATATCATGCTCAGCAAGGCGGGAGGACAATGGAAGGGAGGAAGACCGCCAATCAGATGGATGGACACAATAAGTTCAGCTATAAGCGCAACATTATCTACACTGAGCCGCCTTTGCGAGGATCTACTCATTTAGGGCAACTATCCATAGGGTTGCCATGAGTCGACGATGACTTGATGACAAGTCTTTCAGGAATGTTTAGTGGAAGTAGACTACATCTGAGCTAAGGGCCATGTAAAATCCTTGCACCGCCCAGTGCTTTTGACACTTATGAATAACTGGGAAAGTAAATGATTGAAATAAGCTTAAAGTTATAAACAGGCTGGTTATTGATGCGAAACCTGTTGCTTTGGGCTTAAGAGGCTCACTGCCATTCGGGTGATGATGGCTGGCTAAGTAAATTTATCAGACTGTGTGTACTTTCACTAACTGAGAGAAATGTAGATCTTAATACCATTCCCCTTCCCTCCTACAAGCAGGTCATGCCTTGCATATGCTCTTGAGGACCCTGTAATTTTTTTTCAATTACAATTGACGTGTATATCAATGGTGAGATGAGCTTTTATTCTGTTGTACATCTGGTTGTGTTGGGATGATAGTGGTGTTGAGCTCTGTTCTTGCAAGTGGCTATAATTTACTGCTGGGAACAATGCCACAGATTTGCCTGTGTATACTCCACCAATTCTCCCACCACCCTGAAAGCTAGTTGGTCGCTGTTTGTTTTTATTGTGTTGATTTTTTTGTTTTAGTGGTGTTGGTGAGGAATCAAGGTGATGGCTGCACATCGCAATAGTTGTTTTGTTTGCGCGTTCCTTCTGCTTTATCAAAAGTGCCGTGATAAAACCAATAATGTGAAAAAGGCATTCAATATATAGACAGGATATTCAAAAGGTCTGTGTTTTCTGAAGCAAAAAGACTTCCATTCTTATGGTGTTTTCTGTGACCTCAGGATATACCAGATATTTAAATGCTTTTGCAATCATTGTTATAGGAAAAGATAAAGATTTTCTTCTATATTTTTCTTTTCCATTGCCAGCATCAAACTCTCAAGCTTATCATTTACCTGGTCAGAAGGACCCTTTCTCTGAACCCAGACACTGAGAAAACTCAGCTCATACTCCCACTTTCTCTCTGCAGTTCGGCATCAGAACTAGGTTTTTTATCATTGAGGTATGTCGTGAAATTTGTTATTCCACAGTAGAAGTACAGTGCACAACATAATTGCTGCAAGTTCCAAAAATAAATAAATAACAAAAAGTGAAATAATTAATTAGTGCAAAAAAAAGGGACATTGAAATGATATTTATGGTCAATGGACTGTTCAGAAAACTGACAATAGAGGGAAAGAAGCTACTTGTAAAATGTTGAGTGTGGATCTCAGGCTCCTGAACCTTTTCTCCGATGGTAGTAACGAGAAGAGGATATTTCCTGGAGAGGATTCTCAATGATGGACCTCACTTTTTTGCGGCAAAACATTTTTATGATTTCCTTGGTGGTGAGGTGGGATGTAGCCCAGATGGAACTGGGTTCTTGCAATCCTGTGACTGGATTCTCCATTCCAGGCTGTGATGCAACCAGTCAGCATACTCCCCACTGTAGATCTGTAGAAATTTGCAAGCCTTTGATGATGTATCAAATTTCCTCAAACCTCTATTGAAGAGGAGCCGGTGACCTGCCGCCTTCCTGATTGCATGAATGTGTTAGGCCCAGGATAGTTCCTCTGAGATGTTGTCACCCAGGCACTTGAAGCTGCTCACCCTTTCCACTGCTGACCCCTGAGTGTGAGCTCCTGCATGTTCTCCCAACTCCCCCTTTCTGAAGTTCCCAATCAGTTCATTGGTCTTGCTCATGTTTAGTTACAACACCACTCAACCAGCCAATCTGTTGCCATCGAGATTCTGCCAACAACAGTGGTATCATTAGCAGGGTTATAGATGATCTTTGAGCTGCGTCTAGCCATTTGTGTAATCAGGTTTAGACAATATGCACATTATTTTGCTGATTAGGACTGAAGATCTGATTACCATGGGACTTTCTAGTAGAGTCGGAGGTTTTTTGATCCAAGGTGCCTTCGTAACATGTCACCAGACTTGCCGATCTTCATTTCACACTGAACCTTTACTTTTCACCATAGAGAATTATTATTCTTACCAATGTTCTAAGCTACATTCACATCCAGAACTAGAGATTTGAACCTTGTGTGTCTACTCCTTTATTGGATATTTTGCCCCCACATTCACAGCACTACATAATCTGTTCACCTTTTTATTCCTCTGGGTTTACTCCCATTTCCCAAAGCCTCTTCTGTTCCCATGAGTATTAGAGTGTGCAGCTTTGATGGCGGAATTTAACAGATAATGCCCAAAAGAGCATTACGTTTGCATACGAGCATTAACAGTACATGAAGGGGTAGAAGGGGACTCTTGAGCTTGCTTTCCTCGTCAATATTGACACAGGTTCTTGATACTGCCCAGCCACAGGTTCCTGTGTGTCCAAAAATCTATTGATCTCAACCTTGACTGAGCACCACATCCATCTGATGTAGTGAAGTCCAGAATGACGGCATTAAGACATTTTTAGGCCTAAAATCACTGATCTCTTCTCTTGAGGCGGTTCTAGACTCTCCACTTAGTAGAGATAGCATCTTGGTACCTATCCGGTTAATCCCTCAATTTTCCATGCCTCGACGAACACTCCCTCTAATACCTCAAAACTTCAGTGAATGCAGGCCATTCTCTCTCAACCTCCTGTCATCCCAGAACTCAGTCTAACAAATCTCTGTTGTGCTGATACCAAGGCAGGTGTATTATTTGGCAGATTCAACATGCAGTTTTTCAGTCTGTAATTCAAATTCTTAACCAAGCTTGACTCTAAAGTATATTCATTTGTTTACCGTATCATTAGAATATAATGTTCTGTAGGAGTGAGTCATCCAAAAGCGTGCATTTATCCAATGTGTTCTTCAACTCCCAGTTATTCCAAAGCAATGTAGTCACTGACTGTCATGCTTGCTGCATAACAGCAAGTTTCATACTGCAAGATACAGGAAGCTACACCGGGAGTAATGACAAGTTATCTTGTTTGAAAATCTAGCAAAGATTTTGTATTTGTTCTGCATGTTTCTATTAATTAAAAAAAATTATTGAAACCCAAAGACTTTTCTTGAGGAACAACAGTTTTCTACCAGTTTGAGGATTTGTGTAGGTGAATCCTCTCTTTTTTTCCCCCTGCATCACCTTTTAGTGTTCTTATGTTTAAATGATATTGTTACTTTTCAATCTTTCAGGAGAAGTATATTGCTTCTCACTACAATGCACTAAATTTCATTCACTGTGTTTGTCCATTTCCCCAGTCATTGTTGTCCACCATGAAGAAGACATTTATTTCCTCATACCATATCTGAATCTTACATCTTCAGTTTTGAAATTATACCAAGTTTGTGTTAGTTATATGCTTCAGGCTTGACTATCAAATATTCTGATGTTTCGTATAGATGCTGAACAATGCAGCATTATCTCAGCACTTGAGTATGAGTGTGGAATTTGTAATTGAGTATCTTATTTCTAACTCAAAGGTGTGTGCTATTTGTGTGGGTTTGCACTGACTACTTATTTTGCTTTGCTGACAGTTTGCTCTCTACCATCATCTTCGAGAAACAAACAATTGAATTGGAAGGTCATGCCTTATTTGATCTTCTACTTTCTTGCAACCTTGACTAGGTAGAGGTGGAGAGATATCAATATTCAGGACCGATTTGGAACAGTTACTATCATAGCTGTATACCACATGGGTGCGTCTTTCGAGTCTTGGGTGTTGACCATAAAAACCACCAATCTTAAAAGAGACTGGATGGCAATATAATTCCTTGAAAAGTGAGTTGATTGGCATAATAATATTCTTTAGCACTTGGCAGGATTGTTTTCATAGACTGGTGACAAGGAGAGGAGTTTTCCTTAAAATTTCAGTATTAAAAAAATCTAAGTGGCCAGTATGGGTCCTAAGATCAAATGCTGGTTGAACTTAAGATGGTATCTTAGTGGCGAAGCTTGTGAAGTGAATGGCCACTCAGGGGTTCATGACAGATTGTTGCAGTAGTGGATTGATTGAGACTTGAGTTGCCTGACAGTTTGCATAAAGAAAGCTGCACAGTAACCTCATGTTTAGCAGACTAAAGCCTACTCCTGCCAGTGCTCAGTTGGTGGGAATAAGTTTTGGAGGATTCTGGGTGTTATTTAAAGGGGCTTCACCTTTTGCTTGCTGCTGGACGTTTGAAGAGAGGTTTTGAAGTATGTTGACGAACTTCAGCATGATGAAGTTCTCTGATGATCTCATGTGGAGGAAGTGCTGTGTTTCGTTTTGTAGGGATAATGAGGACAAATGGCAATGTGTTTTGCTGTAGCATTGTATGGGCTGGAGGTGTACATGGAGAACATGAGGTCAAAGGAAACAGTGCTAACTTGGCGAGAGAGAGAGAGGCAGGAGGGTAAGATGTCACACTTTTGCAGCAGAATTGCTGCTAAATCTTTCCAGTTCCCTCTTTTGCACCCATCCCCCCAACCACCACACCCCAATATCTGCCTCTGAATCGCTTGTCAGGACCTCCAAATAACATCCATTGAATTCACTGTGTAGTACACCATGCCCGTTGTGTTTAGACCACAAGACGTAGGAGCAGAATTAGTCCATTCTCCACTATTCCATCATGTCCAATTTATTATCTCTCTCATCCCCATTTTCCTGTCTTCTCCCTGTAACCTTAGACACCCTTACTAACCAAGAACTTATCAACCTCCACTTTAAATATACCACCTGACTTGGCCTCCACAGCCGTCACTGGCAATGAATTCCACCGATTTACCACCCTCTGGCTGAAGAAATTCCTCCTCATCTGTGTTCTAAAGGGACGTCCTTATGCCCTCTGGTACTTGTCTTCTCCATTATGGGAAACATCCTCTCCACGTCCAGTCTATCTCGGTTTAATCTTTGTTTATGTGAAATCTGCAGAAGCCTGCCTCAGAACATCCAGGTAAATTTGAATTGTAATCAGCAAGCAGGACAAAATTTGCAAACTGTGAAAACAAACTTTCAAGTGGGCTTATCTTGCTGGCATAGCGTCCATTTAGCAGCTGTTTTCAATCTTGCATGTAAAATTGCCACTGGGGTTTAGCTGCAAGATGTAATGTGTTGATAAAGCAGCCTTGCCTTTATAGGCAGTTACCACAATAATTGGCAGGGTTGCCATTACTATTGGTGAAGATTCATTTTAAGTTAGATTCTGAAAATGAACTGCCCAGACCAGATAGGACGTGGATGCTTTCTGCTGTAGTTCACTCTGCACAAAGGAAGTATGATGTCACAACAGCAAGGGAAATAGGATGCCAGCAAGTTTATAAATAGAAATGTCTTAGACTTGGCAGTTCCTCAGGAAAAGAAACTCAGACAACATATAATGCACATTTTTAAAATAGGTTTAATAGCATACCATGCATGGGTCCAGCAGAAATACAATCCATTTTCCAATCTCCTTGTGCTGCTCTCTGCCAGATGGCACATCAGTGGGTTAAACTACCCAAGAGTATACTATCACAGTGGGTGTATTTAAAAATAAGCCACGGTTAGCACGACACTATTACAGCTTGGCACATCGGAGTTTGGCATTCAGTACTGACGTCCTGTAAGGATTTTATACATTCCTCTTCGTGAATGCGTGGGTTTCCACTGGGTGCTCTGGTTTCCTCCCATATTCCAAAGATACACCATTTCGTAGTTAAGTTGGTCATTATAAAATGGTCCTGTGATTAGGCTAGGGTTAACTCGGTGGTTTGCTGGGCAGTGCGACTCGTTGGGCCAGATGGGTCTGTTCCGCGCCCTATCCCTAAATAAGATAGAAACATGGAAAACCTACAGCACAATGCAGGCCCTTTGGCCCACAAAGCTGTGCTGAACGTGTCCTTACCTGAGAAATTACCTAGGGTTACCCATAGCCCTCTATTTTTCTGAGCTCCATATATCTGTCCAGGAGTCTCTTAAAAGACCCTATCGTATCTGCCTTCACCACCGTCGCCAGCAGCCGATTAGACGCACTCACCACTCTCTGCATAAAAAAACTTACCCCTGACATCTCCTTTGTGTCTTCTTCCAAGCACCTTAAAAATGTACCCTCTCGTACTGGCCATTTCAGCCCTGGGAAAAAGCCTCTGACTATCCACATGATCAATGCCTCTCATCATTTTGTACACCTCTTATCAGGTCACCTCTCATCCTCCAAGGAAGAAAGGCTGAATTCAGTTAACCTATTCTCATAGTTGGCATTTTGTTGTTTGATTGTTGGGGGGTTTTGTATTGCTATATTTACGCTCTATTCTTGGTTGGTACGGCTGTAACGAAACCAAATTTCCCTCGGGATTAATAAAGTATATCTATCTATCATAAGGCATGCTCCCCAATCCAGGCAACATCCTTGTAAATCTCTGCACCCTTTCTCTGGTTTCCACATTCTTCCTATAGTGAGGCGACCAGAACTGAGCTCAGTACTCCAAGTGGGGTCTGACCAGGATCCTGTAAAGCTGCAACATTACCTCTTGGCTCCTAAACTCAATCCCACGGTTGATGAAGGCCAATGCACCGTATGCTTTCTTAACCACACAGTCAACCTGCGCAGCAATTTTGAGTGTCCTGTGGACCGGACCACATGATCTTTCTGATCCTCCACACTGCCAAGAGTCTTACCATTAATACTATATTCTGCCATCATATTTGACCTACCAAAATGAACCACCTCACACTTATCTGGGTTGAACTCCATCTGCCACTTCTCAGCCCAGTTTTGTATCCTATCAATGTCCCGCTATAACCTCTGACAGCCCTCCACACTATCCACAACACCTCCAACCTTTGTGCCATTAGCAAACTTACTTACCCATCCCTCCAATTCCTCATCCAGGTCATTTATAAAAATCACGAAGAGTAGGGGTCCCAGAACAGATCCCTGAGGCACACCACTGGTCACCGGTGTCCATGCAGAATGTGACCTGTCTACAACCACTCTTTGCCTTCTGTGGGCAAGCCAGTTCTGGATCCACAAAGCAATGTCCCCTTGGATCCCATGCCTCCTTTCTTTTTCAATAAGCCTTGCATGGGGTACCTTGTCAAATGCCTTGCTGAAATCCATGTACACTACATCTGCTGCTCTACCTTCATCAATGTATTTAGTCACATCCACTAAAAATTCAATCAGGCTCGTAAGGCACGACCTGCCTTTGACAAAGCCATGCTGACTGTTCCTAATCCTATTATGCCTCTCCAAATGTTCATAAATCCTCCCTCTCAGGATCTTCTCCATCAACTTACCGACCACTGAGGTAAGGCTCACTGGTCTATAATTTCCTGGGCTATCTCTATTGCCTTTCTTGAATAATGGAACAACATCTGCAACCCTCCAATCCTCCAGAACCTCTCCCGTCCCTACTGATGATACAAAGGTCATTTCCAGAGGATACAGCAGGCAGTGAAGAAAGCTAATGGCATGTTGGCCTTCATAACAAGGGGAGTTGAGTATAGGAGCAAAGAGGTCCTTCTGCAGTTGTACAGGGCCCTGGTGAGACCACATCTGGAGTATTGTGTACAGTTTTGGTCTCCAAATTTGAGGAAGGACATTCTAGCTATTGAGGGAGTGCAGCGTAGGTTCACGAGATTAATTCCCAGGATGGCAGGACTGTCATATGCTGAAAGGTTGGAGCGACTGGGGGTTGTATACACTGGAATTTAGAAGGATGAGAGGGGATCTGATTGAAACATATAAGATTATTAAGAGATTGGAAATGCTAAAGGCAGGAAACATGTTCCCGATGTTTGGGGAGTCCAGAACCAGGGGCCACAGTTTATGAATAAGGGGTAGACAATTTAGGACGGAGTTGTGGTTGTGGATCTGTGGAATGCTCTGCCTCAGAAGGCAGTAGAGGCCAATTCTCTGGATTCTTTCAAGAAAGAGTTAGATAGAGCTCTTAAAGATAGCGGAGTGAAGGGATATGGGGAGAAGGCAGGAAAAGGGTACGGGTTGTGGATGATCAGCCATGATCACAGTGAATGGTGGTGCTGGCTCAAAGGGCTGAATGGCCTACTCCTGCACCTATTGTCTATTATCAGCAGTCTCCTCCCTCGCCTCCCACAGTAGCCTGGGGTACATCTCGTCCGGTCCCAGTGACTTATCCAACTTGATGCTTGCCAAAAGCACCTGCACATTCTCTTTCTTAATAACGACCTGCTCAAGCTTTTCAGTCCACTGTAAGTCATCCCTACAATCGCCAAGATCCTTTTCCATAGTGAATACAGAAGCAAAGTACTCATTGTATACCTCTGCTATCTCCTCCGGTTCCATACACACTTTTCCACTGTCACACTTGATTGGTCCTATTCGCTCACGTCTTCTTGCTCTTCACATACTTGTAGAATGCCTTGGGGTTTTCCTTAATCTTGACCGCCAAGGCCTTCTCATGGCCCCTTCTGGCTCTCCTAATTTTCTTCTTAAGCTCCTTCCTATTAGTCTTATAATCTTCTAGATCTCTATCATTACCCAGCTCTTCTTTTCTTCTTGACTAGATTTTTAACAGCCTTTGTATACCATGATTCCTGTACTCTACCATCCTTTCCTTGTCTCATTGGAACGTACCTATGCAGAACTCCATGCAAATATCCCCTGAACATTTGCCACATTTCTTCCGTACATTTCCCTGAGAACATCTGTTCCCAATTTATGCTTCCAAGTTCTTGTCTGATAGCTTAATATTTCCCTTTACTCCAATTAAACGCTTACCTAACTTGTCTGTTCCTATCCCTCTCCAATGGTATAGTAAAGGAGATAGAATTGTGATCACTATCTCCAAAATGCTCTCCCACTGAGAGATCTGACACCTGACCAGATTCATTTTCCAATACCAGATCAAGTACAGCCTCTCCTCTTGTAGTATATTGTGTCAAGAAACCTTCTTGAACACACCTAACAAACTCCACCCCATCTAAACCCCTCGCTCTGGGGACATGCCAATCGATATTTGGGAAATTAAAATCTCCCACCATGACAACCCTGTTAATATTGCAGCTTTCCAGAATCAGTCTCCCTATCTGCTCCTCGATATCCCTGTTACTATTGGGTGGTCTATAAAAAAAACACCCAGTAGAGTTATTGACCCCTTCCTGTTCCTAACTTCCACCCACAGTTATAGTTTGATAATTCTACGTACTTAGTGATGACTGGAAATTTATTGCAAGATACATCAAGTGCAATCTGGTGGGTCAGGTGATGCCATTGTGTCAGAATTAAGCATTCAATCTAATCAAATTTAGTTGTCAGCGAATAATAGACTTGACATTTTACCTGAAGTTAATCCAACTAGACTGGTGTTCAGCCACTCGTGATTTAGTAAATCAGTATGATTACTGAGGCTGTCTAGTGCCGTTTCCATTGGAGAATTTCCAATCGTTCCTGATCAATTCTAGTTTTGCTTTGCAACCTTTCAATTACTAGTTATTTTAAAACCAAGTGAAATAAACTGTAATTAAATCCTTAAATACAAGTAGCTTTTCCATTAGTCTTTTAGTACTTTGTTTTCGTTAAATACGTCAAGGGTGGAAAGATGAAACGTGCAGTGATGCAGGTTTTCCATCCTTCTGTTTCTGCTTCTGCCTGTTTCATGGTACTCTTTGTATATATTTGTTCAACAGCAACTGCTGCTATTTCCACCAATCTGCCTTACGTGAGAAGATAATGGAAAGGCCCCTTGAGTCTGCTGTCCTTTTCAATAAGATCATAAGTGTTCTTTTACTTTAGCAGCACTCCTCACCAGCTCTGTATCCTCTAAATTTGTTCATCATTCTCTGAACTAAACTTAGCAGCAGCTCTGGACTATACTGGTTTGGTCGAAAATTGCAAACGTTCAAGATCCTCGGTATCAGTAATTCCCAATGGGAGTGGTTACATGTCCTAAGGGGGCGTTAGGGGAAATAAAAGTCATCGGGGGCATTCAAGATTCTTGGGGGTGGGAGGAACGGGATGGTAAGCGGCACCCTAAGGAGCACAAGAACTGACCGACTGTGTCAACTCACTGCCGTCATCAACATCCCATAGGCATTCCCAGTTTGTGTTAATTTTTAATTTTAATTTAGCCCTGTTAATGATGGATAAATACATCGCAATCCCTATGGGTCTGAAGGTGGTGAAACCTTAAATTCTAATCCGGCTATGAAACAGAAACTACAGAAAGTGCATTAATACGATGTTACACATCTGGAGTATGGTTTTATTCCAATCTCGTCAGATCAGCGACACCCCCCGTTTGCAATACCGTACTGTCGAATGAAGCCATGAAACCATCAAGATTGCAAGAACACTTCCGTAAAAGACACCCTGTAAAGCCTTTGTATTATGTATTACTCTGTTCTAGAAGATGAAAGAAGCATTTGAAAAGCATTGCACATACAAGTCATTTGCCAAGAAAGCTAAAAATGACCTTGATAGTAGTCTCACACACACAAAATGCTGGTGAACGCGGCAGGCCAGGGAGCATCTATAGGAAGAGGTACAGTCGACATTTTGGGCCAAGACCCTTCGTCAGGACGACTGTACCTCTTCCTGTAGATGCTACGCGGCCTGCTGCATTCACCTGCATTTTTTGTGTGTGTTGCTTGAATTTCCAGCATGTGCAGATTTCCTGGTGTTTGCATTGATAGTAGTCTCAATGCTTCTTATAACATTTCCAAAATGACAGCAAAGTGTGGAAAATCTCATACAATGGTGGAAGATTAATAATCCCTTTTGTATCAGAAGTGCACACCACTCTATCCAAAATGGATACTAGTATTTTAAAATCAATTCTTCTGAATAATAACTCTGTAGCTCGTTGTATTGACAAAATGAATGAAGACATTGAGGATCAGCTGTGTACAGAGCTACAGACAGAATTTGGAATACAACTGGATGTGTCAACTGTACGAGACAACGTGGGATTGCTAATGGCATATGTATGGTTTATCAAAAATGGAAAAGCTTATGAAGAGATTCTCTTTTGTTAAAAGTTTGATAACAAATAGCAACAGAGAATCAATCTATGACGAGCTCAAAATATATATTGAGGATAAAAGTATTGGGATTAGGAACATGATTTCTCATGCAACAGATGAAGCACTATGCTGGTTTAGTGGCATTTATGAAAAATGAAATTCCAAGCCTGCCATCCATTGTGCAATTTATCGTCAATGTCTCGCAGTCAGAAAGCCAAAAGTCAGCCAGCGACTTTTTTCAAGCCTGACTCTTGTAATATCTGCTATCAACAAAATTAAAGCTCATCCATTAAATAGCAGAATACTTCACCAGTTATGCCAAGGTAATGATGAGTTTGAATGCTTGCTTCTTCCCACTGAAGTGCATTGGCTGTCTAAAGGCTGCTGCTTAAATGTTTCTTTGATCTGTTTGACACTGTGGTTGAATTCTTGCTCAAAGTCGACAAGAGCTTGGGCAACAAGATTGAACTTCTAGCCAAACTGTATGACAAATTTAACATTATAAGTATGAAACTGCAGGGTGAGAATTTCAATTTAATCCAGGCAAAAAGTACAGTGTCAACTTTTATCTGAAAATTGGAAATGGATAAGTAAAACATTTGGAGAAGAATGTTCTCACAGTTTCCCTGCATGAAAAGTATGGCACTTCATCTTTCACAGACAGTGATTTGCAAGAGTACTACTTACACCTGCAGTCACTGAAGAAGGATTTTCAGAATCAATTCAGGAATTTGAATGATCTGGAAATTCTAGGCTGGATAATTAAGCTATTTCTTTGCAAGGTGGAAGAACAGGAAGAGAGCCTGGAAGAAGAAATTATTGAAATTTAGAATGATGAAGAAGCAAAAATGCTTTTCAAGAATGTCATCTTTTGTGGTATGTGTCTACATTGTCATAGAATGTTTCCTGGTCTTTGGAGAAGAGCCAAACTGTTCTTCATTGCATTTCCTCTACCTTGCTGAAAGAGGCTTCAGTGCAGTGAACTACATACTCACAAGAAACAGCTTGGACGTTGTTAATCGTGAGGACTTAAGGCTTTTGTTGGCACAACTTGAACCAGATATTTCAACTCTTGCTAAAACCCATCAAGCTCAAGGATCACATTGATATCGAAACTGCAGTACAGAGCACAGGTACTGTGTAAGCTAGGTTTAAAGACAAATAAAAATTTAAAGCAGATTCATTTTCTCATGTTAGCTTACGGTAGACATGTTTTTACACTGTGGGGGTGCCAGAAAGTATATTGTGCCTAAGAGGGGCATTGGCAAGTATGAAGGTGCTTTAGGGGAGCGGTGGCAAGTATGAAAGTCTTTAGGAGGGTGTTGGGCTAAAAAAGGTTGGGAAACGCTGCTCTATATGAAGAAACATTTTTTAAGTCTTTAATTGTGAAAGGGAAATTCCTTATCTTCACCCTTCTGTCCCAGTTCTTCAGACATTTCATCCAGGCAAGCATCAGTCTTGCATCTATTCTTTAAAGAATGTTGTATGTTTTGATGGTTTCACTTATCAATTTTCGACATTTTAGCGAATATAAGCCCAGTCCATTTGCTAACTTGTAGGGTGATTTGCGTCTCTCCCCCGCCGCATCCTTATAACCAATGTGGTTTACCTTTGTTGTACTTTCTCCTTTGTAAGTATCTTCTTAAGTATCAGGCTTATCATACCTGTACACAGTATCCCAGTGCTGTAAGGTTTCTTTATTCTTTACCCGGGTTCTATCATGATGAAGTCATTTTAAATTTCTATATCTCTCAATTCATGCAGATCCCTCAGATCATAACATTTCTTGACTTTTTTGTTTCTAAATGACTGCTTTTCTATTTTTCCACATTAGGTGCCACTGGCTATGGTACCCATTCTCTCAGCTTGTCCACATTTCCTTGAAGCCTCTTTACATCATTCTTAAAGGGCACTTTGTCATTCAGCTTTGTTCTATTTACGTAATTGATTATGTAACACTTGCCCCACCTTATACAAAATGTTCAGACACATGGTGAAAAGTTGGAGCACTGTGCTGATCACTGTAGCATGCTAGGAGGTTTGTGACTGCTTATAATTAATTGTAATATTTTCTCTGCAATTTATGTCAGATTTTTTGTATTGCATTTTCTCTTACTTCATTCTTAAATATTAGATGATAGTAAATGCATTCCCACTATATGAGTATTGTCCAGGAACTTATGGATTTTTCCATGTTGATAACCAGTGCATTCATTATTTCCAATGCTACTTCTTTCAAAATCTTGGAATGCAGCTCTCAGGAGCAGGTAATTATTTTTAGATTTCGTAAATAATGCTGATTTCTGATTCATAAACCTGCTGCCCCCATTATCTTTGAGTGATTTTGTGGTTTGCTTTGTGAAGGCTGACTTAAAATGTTTGTTAAATTTCTCTGCCTCTCTTTTAGACTCCGAAGTTTCTTTCCCCTATTGCAGTCTATAAGGGACCCACATTACCTTTTGCTGAACTTGTCCTTTTTACGTATCTGTGAAAGCTTTTAGTGCATCAAACTAGGTTGACTGAATGCTGCAGTTTCAAGTTCTTCATCAATGCCGTAGGTATTTTCAGACAACATCTTAAAGATAGAAAGTTTTGTTAAAAGAATGCATAGAAATTAAGGTAGTAGGTACAGGAACCAGTGGAGGAGCCGTTAAACTCAGGCTAAATAAGAGGCAAGAACTTGACAAGCAGATTTGGGATGTTACAAGACTTTTAGGGTTGTGGAAGTGTGGAACCATTATTTAAGAGCAAGGGAGAGAATTTTAAAATTGGATCAGTTGGGGACCAGTATAAGTACCCACACTGGGATGTTGGGGGAAGCCGTTTAGAATATAGCCTGAAGTTTGCAGAAAGAAGAAGAAACAAAGCCAGTTAGGAGGGCTACATTGGGATTATCAAGCCTAGAATGAAGGGGAAAAGTTCATATGTGAGAGGTTAGAGTCATTGAGTCACAGAACAGTACAGCACAGAAACAGGCCCTTTGGCCCATCTAGTCCATGCCAAACCATTTAAATTGCCTGTTAAAGTCAGACTGAGAGGGGTGCTCGTGCCCGGTGATGATACTGATACCTGGCAGCTACTTCGAAGTTAACGTCAAGTTTGAGTAATAAGTTTGAGGGTGGTGTGGAACCAAGCCTGACATTTAGAGTCTTGTAGACTTCTTGTGGGTAAGTGTATCCTGCATGGAGTCCATGTCCAGGGCAAGCCCCGTAACAGCTCCATTGAAATACAGGCGTTGAAAGTGATGGCGAGTTCCTTCAAACCACTTAAAGAAAATGAGAAGCACAGGAGTACTCCTAATGGTCACCCAGCTTATAAGCAAATACACATCAATAATTTAACCAGACTCTTTCGATGTGACCGCGTTGTCAGTATTGTAGTTGTTCACTGTGAAATATCTATTCTCTCACTTTACTGCTTCATATCCTTGCAAATATTGTTTCATGAAAAATTAAATCCTTTACACCTTGTCTGTAGGTTATTGTATTAGACAATTATTCTCTTCCACTGATTGCATGTAAACTTAGAATGAAAAATTGCCAAAATGTTATGGTGAGTTGTGGGAGTTTGGTTGTGGGTGTAATTATTTACTGTTTGTCTCCAAAAAAAATTGCATTTTGTGAGAATTAGCTGCATTCTTAACACTGCGTCATGGATAATGATTTAAATTCGCTGGATTATAGGAGTTGGTTCGCATCTTAAAGAATTTGCTATGAAATTATTTATTCCCCCCGTAAAATATTTACATTATTTAAGACCACAAATTAACAAAAGGATTGTAATTTCCAAGTGTCATGAATTCTGTAAACTTTGATGGATATCTACCATCTTTTACAGAAGTTGACTGAGGTTTAAAATGTCGACATTATTTTCGGAAGTTGCAGCAAAATCTCCAGTGGAGGTTATAAAACCTGATAACACAGTTTCTTATTTCTTTTGGACAGCTCAGATTTGATTGTGACTCCATTTAACAAGATATATAACTTTTCTTCATTTACAGTGTTGCACTTTGGCCTCTGAGTATCTCTGGAATTGGTTCGTAATTAACTAATTCACTCACACCTACACATTGACCTTTTAATTTGAGATAACTGCTGGGCATGGTGATATCATTGAAGGAGACAGTGTAGCTTTATCAAACCTTTGCCAATATCTGAGGAGAGGGTCGTGGGTGACATTGATTTGTTGCTTTATTATAAGTTACATGCATGTGATGCTTGATGCAGCATTGGAAGCTTCTATGGTCAATCTCCACTCCTGGTGCAGGTGAAGCTTCCCACCCCACTTCCCATTCTAACCAATTTTTCAGGAGCACTGTTGAGAGTGTCCTTATCAGCTGCATCACTGATATGTGAATTAAAAGGCATTTGACCATAAGACCCTACAAAGGATTGTGAGGACCGCTGAGAAGATCATTGGGGTCTCCCTTCCACCCATCCGAGATACTTACCAGAAGTTCTGCGTAGGCATGCCCTTAGCATTGTCAATGATCCCTCCAGTCCATCCAACGATCTCTTCATCAGGCAGGAGGTATCGTAGTATTAGGACAAGGACTGTTAGGATGGGAAACAGCTTCTTTTCCCGGGCTGTGAGACTGCTGAACTCTCTGTCTCCAACCAGGTCTCATCATGTATGAAGAGCCAGTAGTGTTATACTGTTTACTTTTTAACTTGTGACAGAAGAGCCTCTTCTTATTTGTTAACTTATTTGTGGTAATATTACTTCGTGTTGTGTGTGAATTATACATACTGTGTTGTGCACCATGGTCCAGAGGAGTGTTGTTTCATTTTGTGATATATACATATGTATTGTTAAATGACAATAAACTTGAACTTGATCAGCATGCCTTAGTCAGCAGTTCAAGTGTAATATATATACAACCAAATGAGACAACGTTCCTCCGGACCACGGTGCACCCACACAACAAATGTCACACACAGTACACTAAGCAAATTATTACCACAAATAAATTAATAAAATGTTGTACAAAACGCATGTAGTGCTCAGCACAGATAGACAGTAAACCTCTCGCTGTCGTCATAATGAGACCCCAGTGGCGACAGGGTATTAGTGCCTTGGACTGAGGGAAGGAGCTGCTACCCAGTCCGGCAGTCCTAGTTCTGATGCCCCTGAACCTCCTCCTTAACAGTAGTGGGTCAAAGAGATTGTGGGATGGGTGGTAGGTGTCCTCAACATTGCTTTGGGCCCTTTGCAACACTGCCTGTAAATGTCAGCAGTAGTTGGAAGGAGACCCTGGCTGGTGATCCTCTTGACAGATTTTACTGTTCTCTGCAGGGTCTTGCAGTCCGATGCCTTACAGCTTCCGTACCACATAATGATGTAGCCCGATAGGACACTCCTGTTGGTGCTTCTGTAGAAAGTTGTTAGAATGAAGGCGCCTCCGTCTCCTCACGTCAAGCATTCTCATCAGGATGGGAGGTGTCGCAGTTGTGTTGACGCGCAGAGTGGACCTGCAATCGGTTATGGATTATATATCTTGCCACAAATGCCACGTGACCCTGGTGTCCCAAAGATGTTTGTGCCTTTCTGATGGCACGGGAGAGTGCAGACTTTGCTGGCTTTAGAGTCATCCTGTCCCCCAATCTGAAGGCAGCATCCTGATCCTTAAGCCATGCATGAACCTTTGCAGTCAGCCATGGTCTCAGGTTTGCCCCAGCTCTGTAGTGTTTAATGATAAACATCCTCAGTGCATTTTGCTATGTAGCTAGTCACTGATGTTGTATATTCATCAGTGTTGACATGATCTTAGGTAGCTACCTCTTTCAATATGCTGCAGTCTGGCTTTTGAAACTGTCCTTCAGGGATAAAGTAGTACCTTCTGGCCAGGTCCTGATCTCCCTGTAAACCGGTTTGACCATTTCAATCCGTGGTCTGTATGCAGGGATTAGCAAAATGGATATGTAGTCTGAATACCCGACGTGAGGGCAGGGCAACCTTGTAGTGTTTGTATAAACCTGATCTTATATTTGATGGTAGTTGATGGTCTCTTGAGATATCTGTCTCCTGTTTAGAAATAGAATATACTAATTTGAGAGACTTCACCTCATTTGTGTGTTGGTGGGTGAAGCAGGGAGCTAAAAATTGAATCTACTAGCAATAGTGTTGCCACCTTTGTGCCTGATAAGAGTACAGGCTGGTAATGCCCACTGGAAAAATAGTGCGTACTGCACAGATATCTTGCTGGGACTGAGCAAATGTGACGAAGTAAATTTCATTGGAATTAGCTTTGTTTTTAAAGGCTGATTTAGCAGCTGGAGAAACTTTCTTGACGTATCCCCTTCGAACTGCTGTTATGTAGTGTGTGTGTTTTTGCAGAGTCCTTGTCTCTAAGTAAGATATATTTAAAAATATAAAAATACATTTAAATGACTTGTTGAGTTTAATCAAAGTTCTTCTCAGACTGTGTGTCACACTCATGAATATTAACTGCACTGCTTTTGACTTTGTTATGAATTCGATGGCATTTATAAATGTGTAAGTTTAATTAATTGGAATCCAAATTCTCTTCTGTCAACAGAAGTCTACTGATCCGTGCCTGTGTTCATCTCAATGACAACTACTCTCTATTTAAAGGGAATCACACCTTTTCCCTCCTCTTCTGTTGTGTTTTGTGTCAAAGATTCCACAACTGCTGGACTTCAGGAATATTCACACTCACAGTTTTCTTAATTGTTCTCTGTAGTTGCGTATGTAGAAATCAAATGGTCTGACTCGCTTGCATTTCTAACCTACCTAATAGTGTTGCCACGCAAAGCTTGTCTTCTAAACCTGAACCTCTAGCAAGTTTAAGTTCACCTCACTTTGGAAACTCTTCTCCTGCTTTTACTTCGAAATTCAGCAAAGCACATCAGGTCGTCATAATTTCTGCAGGGATGTTTTCAGTCACTGGAGTGTGAGAATTGGAGAGGTAGAATCAGGAGTAGGCCATTTGGTTCCCATGCCTGTTCTGCCTTTCAGTAAGATCGTGGATGATGTTCTAGGTCAATGCAACTTCCTTGGACCTATCCACATCCCTCAATTCCTTAATATATCAGTGATTGAACTTCCACGGTCTCCTCAAGTAGAGAATTCCAAAGATTTCCTGCCCATTGCGTGAAGAAACAGCTTTTCACCTCACTCTGTATGACTGACAGTTTATCTTGAGACTATGATTTTTGATTCAAGATAGCCTGCATCCACAATGTCAAGCTTTGTAAGATCCTGTCTCAGTGATCCAGACTTGAGAAAATGTGAGCCCAGTTTGTTTAACCTTTCCCTGTGACAGCTTTGTCATCCAGGGAATCAATGTGGTGAATCTTTGCTGTACTCCCTCGATTGCACTTACTATATGGGTATGGACCAGACTTGTGTACAATTTTCCACGTAAACTTTACCAGGGCCCTGTAGAATTGAAACGAGGTTGTGAATATGGCATTGATCTAATATGACTTGCTCCTTTATTGTCTCTTCTCAGTTTGGACTGATCTCTGTATGAGGCTGAATATTAAGGGAATGTGGATTTTGATCACATTTCATTTCACTAACTTTAAAGTTAAGTAACCAAAATAGGTGACAATATGTATTGTCATCTCCCTAAAGATCATATGTTTTAAAAATGACTATGTTCTCAGTGATGACACATGGCCCCACATGCTTTTCCTCAAACTGTTTGGAACGGTTTTTCACCAAAACCTGCAATTGATATAGTTTGTGTCTGATGCCAGACCAAAACTTTCTCACAGTAGTTTAAGTAGGCATGCTGAGATGTCCTCATGGGCTGCCTCTAATTCGGAATAGCACTGTGATTGCAGTCGTGGCAGTCTGTGCACATGCTAGCCCCCTGTTCTAGACCCTGTGAAGCAGATGGACAAAGCTTTGATTACTGCTTTCATTGTACCGATGTCAAAAAACTTTGAGCAAAGTTTCTCCCATTGTTTGGGAGAAAATAAGGGACTGGACGCACTAGAGGCAGGAAATATGTTCCCGATGTTGGGGGAGTCGAGAACCAGAGGCCACAGTTTAAGAATAAAGGGTAGACAATTTAGAACGGAGTTGAGGAAAAACTTTTTCACACAGAGGGTTGTGGTTCTGTGGAATGCTCTGCCTCAGAAGGCACTGGAGGCCAATTCTCTGGATTCTTTCAAGAAAGAGTTAGATAGAGCTCTTAAAGATAGCGGAGTGAAGGGATATGGGGATAAGGCAGGAACAGGGTACTGATTGTGGATGATCAGCCATGATCACAGTGAATGGTGGTGCTGGCTCGAAGGGCTGAATGGCCTACTCCTGCACCTATTGTCTATTGTCTATTGTTCTGCCTCATTGTTCCCCAGGTATAAATACTGTACAGTCCCATCTCATCTGGTCTTGACTTGTGAATGTCTGCATTCTGTCTTTTCATCCAAATTTGTGCTGGAAACAGACCAACCAGTCATCTGCTTCCTTTAACACTGGTGGTTATGCTTCGGTTTTTCTAATATTATCAAGGAAAATTCACCCTCTACTCCCTGCAGGGTGTATGTTGCATGATTTGCTATCTCTATCAGATTGGTCTTGATAATGTATATGCTGTGACATTCTGTGTAAATGCTCAGGATTCAAAGTCTCAACCATATTGAAGCTATGGATGGACATATCTGCTAGGACATAGTGAGGCTTGTGGCTATATGAATAGCCAAGAGGGCTTTCTGGTTGGTAACTAAAATTGTTGAAATTTTATAATTCCAAGTATGATTACATATTCCTCCTTTTTTGTGGGATACCTCAAGCTCACTTTTTAAAAATTCTAATTAATTTCTCTCCCTACTACCCCCACCTACCCCACAAAATGTGAACTGTTACTGATGTTGGAGATAAGTTACTTTGAGTAATCTACTAATGTTCATGTTTTTGCTGTTTTCAGTCCTGTGCCTTAAGGATATGGGTTTAGTTTTCAACATGTAGTTTTGGCATTGTTATGAAAAAAAACTGGCCATCTACATCAAGAAATGCATTTGTTAGTCTCAAATTTTGATGCCTATATCATTTATCTGTTTGTGGCTTTGGGTAGAGTAAAGACTTCTGTCTGTATCCTGCATACATTGACAGGGTATAGTGAAAATTGATAATACTGTTCTGGCAGTATGTTATAGTTATCCTAATATTTCATCCAATATTTTGTTTTCTGCAGTGTTCAGAAATTTTTGATGTGGATCAATTTATAGGAAGAAGGCAATACTGTATGCATAAAGGAACTAATAAGGCAATAGAGAAAATAACATCCAAAATAACATGAATAGAAACAATAGTTTGATTTTTTTTGACTGCATGCTCTCCTGTTCTGCTATTGCTTTTGTCTAATATTGACAAACAGCCATTAGTCAAGCAAACAGACACACTCCATAGGCTCATTATTGATGGTGGGGATTTTTTGATAACACTGATCTCAAATTGAAATTTGTGCCAAAAGGCATTCAAAGCTAGAGGTCTGACCTTCCCCCCTGGTGTATAGTCAATATGTTCTACTGCTTCCAAATCTGTGTTGGGTTCTCTGCTCACAGCATTTGCAAGTTCTACCCAAAGCCTGTCCATAGGAGCGCCCGGTGTTGTAAAATTTGAGGGCCCTGATCCATGTTTATAGAGTTGACATCGTGTCAGAAGGCAGTTTACGGAAACATTAGGATCACTAAAGCACAATAAATTTGACATTTATCCAATGCAAGTAAAACGCTCATTGGGAAGTTCTTTCTTGCCAGGAATTCCTCACTTCTGCCCTGTAGCCAATATTCAAAGGTAACATGTATCACCCAGGCCATTATAATGGAATATCAAACTACTAGCAAATATATCTTGTTTTCACTCTTTCACATATGCAGGCATTTAGCACCAAAAAGGGTTTGCCATTAAGAATTTGCTCAGGACATTTGCACAAAAGAATTCATCTGTCTTCATGTGCCTTGAAGCCATTGACTACACTTGAGTAAATCCTGTTGCCAATTTTCTTGCTTAAAGAAAGAGCTTTGTTTCATCACAGTTTAAAAACTGGAACAAGCATGTGGTTGAATACATTAGTAATCCTGCGTTAATGTTGCTGTAATTGTCCATATTTATAATTTAATATTCTGGTATTGAACCCTGCTAGGAATGAATTGCTACAGAGATGATAAGCTCAAACAGAGACAATACTTAACCCCTAACAGCTGCATTGTTGACACGCATCCTTCATTACTGAGCATTTCAATGATTGCAGAATTTCTCACCGATCTAAATTTGGAACTCTTATCACCAATGATACTTTCAAAATCACACAAGTTGGTTCCAATTTTTCACTCAATTTTTATAACAATCATTTTCTGTTGGTGAGCAATCAACTCAAGAATGCAATAGTGCTGGCATTTATCAAAGATTTCTGTTTCCTCGGTAGAATAATAGAATTTTGACTTTCTTAAAGCTATTTTCATGTGTTTGGAAGTTTGTAAACCAATTGATTAGGATTTTAACATCAAATCAATAAAAGCCCCAGCATATAAATATGAAGTAGGATATTATGTACATTGGAAATATTGGCTGTAGTGATATAAAGCTCAGGACTTTATATCTGCATTTACACCCTGCATGACAGCTGAGTACTGCATGACATGAAGCTGCTGACTTGAGCTGCCAAGTACATACTTCATAAATTGTTTATATATTCTTCATATATCTTTCTGCTCTGCCATTGGGATGCAGTGGGAAAGCCTGCAGGCTGATTAAGGATCTGCGTGGTCGCAATTTCCGTGCTCACACACTAGCTCTTGGGATGATTGAATTGAATTGACTTTATTTCTTATATCCTTCACATACATGAGTAAAAATCTTTACATTACGTCTCCATCTAAATGTGCAATCATAGTAATTTATAATAAATAGAACAGTCAATGTAACATAGAAATACACTCAAATCAGCGTGAGTTAATCAGTCTGATGACCTGGTGGAAGAAGCTGTCCTGGAGCATGTTGGTCCTGGCTTTTATGCTGTGGTACCATTTACCGGAAGGTAGCAGCTGGAATAGATTGTGGTTGGGGTGACTCAGGTCCCCAATGATCCTACGGGTCCTTTTACAATACCTGTCCTTGTTAATGTCCTGAATCATGGGAAGTTCACAACTGCAGGTGCAGATACAGATTGGTCTTTTCATTGGGAAGTTTTTAGAGACCTCAGGATGTGCACATGAGGTGAAATACTTTATACTTTATACTTTATTGTTGCCAAACAATTGATACTAGAATGTACAATCATCATAGCGATATTTGATTCTGCGTTTCCCACTCCCTGGATTACAAATGGATAGTAAATATTAAAAATTTAAATTATAAATCATAAATAGAAAATAGAAAAATGGAAAGTAAGGTAGTGCAAAAAAACCGAGATGCAGGTCCGGATATTTGGAGGGTACTACCCAGATCCGGGTCAGGATCCGTTCTGCAGTCTTATCACAGTTGGAAAGAAGCTGTTCCCAAATCTGGCTGTATGAGTCTTCAAGCTCCTGAGCCTTCTCCCGGAGGGAAGAGGGACGAAAAGTGTGTTGGCTGGGTGGGTCGTGTCCTTGATTATCCTGGCAGCACTGCTCTGATAGCGTGCGGTGTAAAGTGAGTCCAAGGACGGAAGATTGGTTTGTGTGATGTGCTGGGCCGTGTTCACGATCTTCTGCAGCTTCTTCCTTCTTGGACAGGACAACTTCCCTACCAGGTTGTGATGCACCCCAGAAGAATGCTTTCTACAGTGCATCTATAAAAATTAGCAAGGGTTTTAGGGGTCAGGCCAAATTTCTTCAGTTTTCTCAGGAAGTAAAGTTGCTGGTGGGCCTTCTTGGCAGTGGACTCTGCTTGGTTGGACCAAGTCAGGTCATTTGTGATATTGGGGTATATTGGTATAACTGCCACTGAGCTAAAGCATCACTTGCTTCCTTTCTTAAAATGGAAGAAAATAAGCTAAATATTCTCTTAAAACTATTGTCAAAACAATATCCTTAAAACATGATAGGTCAAATTATGGTGTAAATACCTGGATAGAGCCTGCATGACATCATTCCAGTTCTGGGAATTAAAAACAATTCTGGTGTGAACATCTGGCAAAGATAACAGACAATTGTCATTTCCAGCATGGATTATGTTGCTTATAAAGCAATAAACTGAAGCCTGAGCAGGTTCTTGCATCATCAAGATTTTGTCCGTAACAAAATCAGAAAGTCTGCGTCGTAATAGGTTAGTTGGCATCTGGTGAAAGGTCATTGACATGAAATGTTTATATTGGCTCTAGGCAGATACTGCTTGACACCCAGGATTTTCTGTTTTTGTTTCTCATTTCCAGCTTCTGAGGGATTTTTTTTTCCCATGGTCAGTTCTAGTCTTAAAAATCTGCCACTCGCCTTTTTTTTACTCTTTTGGTAGTACTGTGATGTTATTGCAACTTGGGATTATGTTGCACTTAACATTGGAGAGATATCCCAGGGATTTACCAGAAGTAGTTGGACAGAGGGTAACAATAGTCAGAAGGAGAACATTGAAAGCTTACTCAAAGCGAGTACTAAAGAAAACAAGGAAGGAAGCAGGAGCAAAATTTGCAAAGCTTCAGAGTGGGCAAGTTGCATCTTTTCATGATTGCGAGTATAGTGTGATTTATGTGAAAGAATGCCGAAATGTCTTATGTATTTGCTTCCAGCAGTTGTCATTGCCAGAACATCATTCCAGTTCTGGGAGCTGGAACGTATAGCATAGCTCATCATCTCCACACTGATCTTTTTTGCCCTTCTATTTTATCCTATTTGCCTGTATTATTCTGCATCCTTCAGTACTTTGCCTCTATAAAGTGCCTGTCTAACTATTTCTTAAACTTGATGGTTGCATCTGATTCCATCACCCCTCCTCAAAGTTAAAAGTCCAAGTTAATTTACTATCGAAGTACATACTGTATATGTTATTATACTGTATACAGTACTAACTTGGGATTCATTTTCTTGCAGGCATTGACAGGAAAATAAAGACTTACAATATAATTTATGAGACAAACATAGACAGACAAACAACCAATGTGCAAAAGAAGACAAATGGTTAAAATGAAAACAAACAAATAAATAATCTTGAGAAGATGAGTTATAGAGTCATTGAAAGTGAGTCTGTAAGTTGTGAAATCATTTCAGTTTTGAGGTGAGCGAAGTTAACCCGTGCTAGTTTTGGAGCTTGATGGTTGAAGGATAATAACTTCCTGAATCTGGTGGAGGGGAACTAAAGCTCCTGTACCTGCTTCCCGGTGATAGTAACAAGTAGAAAGCAAGGCCTGGATCGTCAGAGTTCTTGATGATAGACGTGGTTTTCTTGAGGCAGTGCTCCTTGCAAATACGCTGAATGGTGGGAAGAGCTTTGCCTGTGATGGACTGGGCTATATCCACCACTTTCTGTAGACTTTTCCGCTCCCATTGTTTCCAGATATTAAGCTCTCGCTATGTAAAAAGAGATCCACTCAAATCCCCTTTAAAACTGCTCTTTCTCACCTTACTCACCTGCCTTCTTTTTAGATATAAGACCACAAGGCATAGGAGCAGAATTAGGCCATTTAGCCCGTCAAGTCTGCTCTGCCACTCAATCATGGCTGATCCTTTCTTTTCCCTCCTCTTTCCTCGGTTTTCCTCCCATAACCTTTGATGCTGTGTCCAATCAAGAACCCATCAAGCTTTGGCTTAAATACACCCAGTGACCTGGCCTCCACAGCTGCCACTGGTACCAAATTCCACAAATTCACCACCCTTTGGCTAAAGAAATTCTCTGAATTTCAGTTTTAAATGGATGCCCCTCTATCCTGAGGCTGTGTTCTCTTGTCCTAGTCTCCCCCACTATGGGAAACATTCTTTCCTCATCTACTCTATGTAGGTCTTTCAACATTCAAAAGGTTTCAGTGAGATTCCCTCCTCGTCCTTCTAAATTCCAGTGAGTACAAACCCAGAGCCATCAAACCTTTCCATTCCCGATAACATCCTTGTGAACATCCTCTGAACTCTCTCCAATGCCAGCGCATCTTTTCTTAGGTGAGGAACCCTAAACTATTCACAATACTCAAGGTGAGGCCTTGCCAGTGCCTTATAAAGCCTCAGCATTACATTCCTGCTCTTGTATTCTAGACCTCTTGAAATGGATGCTAACATTGCATTTGCCTTCCTCATTGATGACTCAAGCTGCAAGTTAGCCTTTAGGGTGTTGTGCACAAACACTCCCAAGTCCCTTTGAATCTCTGATTTTTGGATTTTTTTCCCCAGTTTAGGATATATCTGCACATTTATTCCTTATACCAAAGTGCATGACTATTCATCTTCCAGCATTGTATTTCATTTGCCACTTTCTTGTCCATTCTTTGAATCTGAGTCCTTCTGCAGTCTACCTGTTTCCTCAACACTACCTGGCCCTCCACCAGTCTTCATATCCTCTGCAAACTTGGCAACAAAGTGGTTCCATCATCTAAATCATTTATATTCAGCATAAGAAGAAGTGGTCCCAACACTGACCCCTGCAGAACACTACTAGTCACTGGCAGCAAAACAGAAAAGGATCCTTTTATTCCCTCTCGCTGCCTCCTACCAATCAGCCAATGTTCTAATCATGCCAGTAACTTTCCTGGAATGCCATGGGCTCTTAACTTGGTAAGCAGTTTCATGTGTGGCACCTTGTCATAGGCCATCTGAAGGTCCAGATACAACATCCGCTCCATCTCCTTTATCTATCCTACTTGTAATTGCCTCAAAGAATTCCAACAGGTTCTTCAGGCAAGATTTTCCCTTAAGCAAACCATACTGACTTTGTCAGTGTCGTCAAGTACTCCATAACCTCACCCTTAACAATTGACTTCAACATCTTCCCAACCACTGAGATCAGGCTAGCTGGTCTATAATTTCCTTTCTGCTGCCTTCTTCCTTTCTTTAAGAGTGGAGTGACATTTGCAATTTTCCAGTCCTCTAGCACCATGCCAGAGCCCATTGATTCTTGAAAGATAATTACAAATGCCTCCACAACCTCTACTGCTACCTCTTTCAGAACCCTAGGGTGCAGTTTATCTGGTCCAGGCGACCTCTGTACCCTTGGGTCTTAAAGCTTTTTGAGTACCTTCTCCATTGTAATAGTAACTGCACTCACTTCTCTTCCCTCACACCCTTCAACATCGGCACACTGCTAGAGTTTTCCACAGTGAAGACTGATGCAAAATGCTCGTTTATTTCATCTGCTGTCTCCTTGTTGCCCGTTATTATTTCTCCAGCTTCATTTTCTAGCCATCCTATATCTCCTCTCGTTTCTTTTTTATTTTTATATACTTGAAAAAGCTTTTACATTCCACTTTGATATTGTTTGCTAGCTTGCTTTCATATTTCATCTTTTCTCTTGTAATGATTCTTTTAGTTGCTCTCTGTAGGTAATTAAAAGCTTCCCAATCCTCTATCTTCCTGCTAATTTTTACTTTGTTGTATGCCCTCTCTTTTGTTTTTACATTAACTTTGACTTCCCTTGTCAGTCAACCATATTGTGATCACTGCCTCCTAAGGGTTCTTTTACCTTAAGCTCCCTAATCACCTCTGGTTCATAACATCCAATACAGTTTAGCTAATCCCCTAGTAGACTCAAAAACAAACTGCTCCAAAAAGCCATCTTGGAGGCATTCAACAAACTTGATCTCTTGAGATCCATTTCCAATCTGATTTTCCCAATCGACCTGCATGTTGAAATCTCCAATGACTATCATCTCCCATTGCCCTTTTGATACGCCTTTTCTATTTCCCATTGTAATCAGTGTTCCACATCCCAGCTACTGTTGGGTGGCCTATATATAACTGCCATCAGATTCCATTTACCCTTGCAGTTTCTTAACTCAACCCACAAAGATTCAGCACCTTCTGATCCTTTTTCGCATAGATATCCCAGCCAATGGAATAAAATTGACTATCTATCCATCTATGCCCGTAATAATTTTATATACCTCTACCAGGGAATACAAACCCAACCTATTCAATCTCTCGTATTGACTGAAGATCCCTGTGAAGTATCATCCTGGTGAATTTTGTCTGCATTCTCTCTCCAGCACGACTGTGTGGCATGACATTTAGAGCTGCATACAATACCTCAAGTACAGTCCAAAGAGTGTTTTATGGATTTGCAACATATCATTTCAACTTTTGTGTTCTCTGCCCTGACCTGTAAAGGCAAGCATACCATATGCCTTCTTCACTGTTATGTTTTGTAATTCCAAAACCATAAAACTAATCAAAGTAAGAAGAGGGGAATTGGAATGTGAGTCTAACTCTGTTTTTCACTTTAAGCAAGACATGCATGTAGCGTCATGGCATATGCAATTCATTTATTTTTATGTGTAACCCATAATGAAATGTTAAACAAACAATGCTTCACCATACAATATATGTACAATATTACTCAAGTATTACTGAAATATTAAGTACACAGCATTCACCACCCTTTCTACTTATTTTGCCAATTTTAGGGATCTATAAACTTGAACCCCAGGGTCACTCTTGTTCATTAAGATTCCTTAACACCCTTAATACTGTTCATGTTTTACCCCTATTTGACTTTCCAAAATGAATCACCTCGCAGTTGTTGAGATGTGATTGCTTCTGCCAGTGCTCTGATCAGCTTTCCCTCTGAGCTGTTTCCTCATTATCCACAACATCATCAGCATTTTGTGCTATCCCAGTTGTTAACATATATCACAAATAAGAGTCCCAGTACGGTACCAGACCCCACAGTATGCCACTAATTATAGATATATACAGTAATCAGAAAAGCATTCTTCCACCAGCATCCTCCCGTTAATCTGCTTGCTTTGGTCCCACTGTGATAAACTGCTTGAAAGATGTGGACTCTGTGGGATTTATAGGCATTGCCATGTTTTGTTATAGAAACAGATTAACATTTGGAGCTACTTCAAGCCTTTACTGCTGTCTGTAGCCTGAAAATCATAAGCACATTATAATTTGAAACAAAGCATCTCTGATCACCTAAATAATAAATTTGAATCCTCTGAAATATTTGTCCTTCATCACCTTAAAGGATACTATCAACCTTGGTGCGAGGGTACAAGTTTTATAAGATGTTCTGCATAATTATACAGTTTTCAGAACCGGTTTGTGGTCAGTGGTGTGCAGGAGGTCTGCAGGCAAATGAGGGGGTAATTGGCCTCTGATTCAGGTCATAATTGAAGTCTCAATCCAGAGATTTGACAATATGATCCAGAGTGAAACTTTTGGAATGATAATGAAGGAGATAGCATTTCATCTTTAGAACTGAGATGCCATTTTGAAGAGTATTGAAGTACTTCACCACATTCTGGGCAGTATTTAATTTTCAAAACATGCCATCGGAAACAAATGATCTGTTAGATTGTTCATTGGTGCTTGAATGCAAATTTATCGAAGCTTTTCCAACATTACTGGGGCGACAATGTTTTCAGAAGTAGTTATTTGGCTACAGGTTGCTAATTTGGGGATGTGGGGTTTATCCTAAATTGAAGTTGGCAAGCTGGGATTTAAGTGTAAATATTTTCTGTCTCTCTTCTCTTTCCCTCTGAGGTTTGGAGGCGTGGGTGTGAGTAAGCTGGAGGGTAGTACTGAAAGGAAGAGTTCTGCAGATGCTGGAAATTTAAATTGTATTTGCTTATTGACTCTTGATGCAGACACGGGAAAAAGGCTCCTACAATTTTAGAAATATCCAAAATGTTTTCAGAGTAGTTTTATTTAGATCAGAAATGTTGCTGGCTCAGTTAAGTGTTGGTCCTGTACTAGTATACGGATAAAGTATTGCTTGCCAAATAGCCTCAGAATTACTGAAACTTTAGACCTAAGAAATTAAGATTAGGAGGAGCAGGATATGCCGTGCTGTGCTCAGTTCTTTTTATGAGGTCCTTTTATTCTCCTTTCTAATGACAGGGTGACTTCACCTGGAACAGCATGTCTGGCCGCAGTGTTCGACTAAAGCCAGTCCCTATTCAGAGTCTCTCGGAGCTGGAGAGAGTACGGCTTCAGGAAGTGGCTTTTTATCGGCTGCAGCAGGACTATGACTTGGGCTGCCAGGTTACAATTCCAAAAGGTAAGAATTTGCCGTTGCACTTGGTTTCTCAGAAAGATTGCTGACCACTTTTTTTTCTTGCTCGTACTTTATGAAATGCATCTGCTTTATTTCCTGCTAATTGTAAGAAGTTGTGACATGGGTTTTGAGCAGATGAGATTAAAGCCTTGTAATCTGGGTTGTCATCTTTTCCGATAGTCCTGGAAGTCAAGGGTTTAAAAATTAATTGGATCAATCAGGGAGAAAAGTCATGGGCTATTCCTTTTAAAAAAGGAAAGGTGTGCATTTTTCAAATGTTTTGTTTTTCTTTTGTTTGTTGGTTGTGTGAACAAAGAATATTGAAGGCATGGAGATAAAGAATCATTTTGACAATTGGGCCAGGAATTCGGTAATAGAGTTTGTGTATGCTTTCCATCTGAAGTGGAAATGGATGAGGATGGCTGTCATCGACCTGCAAATCTTTCACAACGTATTCAAATTTCAAAGTAATTTTATTATCAAAGCACACCAAATACAACCCCAGATTTATTTTCTTGCGGGCATACACAGTAAATCCAAGAAACACAAATGCACCCAACAAGCAACCAATGTGCAAAGGACAACAAACTGCAAATATGAAAGAAAAAAATCATAAATAAATAAGCAATAAATATCGAGAAAGTGAGGTGAAGATTCCTTGAAAGTGAATCCATAGATTGTGGGAACAGTTGAAGGGTAATATCTGTTCCTGAACCTGGAGGTGTGGGTCCTGAGGCTCCTGTACCTTCTTCTTGAACATATTTTCAGAGAATGTGGTGATTTACAGTGAACCTCTGTGTTGGCGCATAGCAATTGGATGGATAGATACTTGATCCCAAAAAGGATTACAGTGTCACAGTAGTATTATAAGTGCACAGATATCCAAATATACCAATATTAGAAGAGAAGTAAGAAAGAATAAAAAAATAAGTTATCTCAAACAGTCTTACAGGAGGGGAGTCATCCCTTCCCTGACTATAGGTTGACTCATTACACCAAGTTAAGAATGACCTCATATAGTGCTGTTTGGAGCAGCGCAGTTGTCTTCGTCTATTACTAAAAGTGCTCCTTTGTTAAGCCACAGAGAATTACCAGAAATTTCCATTGGGTACTTTGTTCTACTACAGCCTCCGGTGTGTCCATTTTGACTCCTATAACAGAGACAGCCTTTCTAATCAGTTTATTGAGCCTGTTGGCATCACCCGTGTTGATGCCATTGCTTAAGCACACCACTGCATAGAAGATTGTACTGGTGACAACAGACTGGTAGACATGTGAAGGAGAGGCCTGCGTACTCCAAAGGACCTCAGGCTATGTCCACACTACGCCGGATAATTTTGAAAACGCCGGTTTCGAGTAAAAACGACAGGCATCCACACTAAGCGTTTTTCAAAATATCTCCGTCCACATTAGTCGGATATTTGGGCGAATCTCCTCCTACTGGGCATGCGCAGGACACACAGAAAACAAGCGAAGAGGAAACGATATACTTCGTGCGCGTTTGTCCAGTTACAGAGTAGAAAAACTTTAAAGGAATTGCTCTTGGCTCTCGCACAGGAGGACTTAAAACTTAAAAAAAAACAAATACTGGAGCGTATGGAGGAAACCGACAGGGAGTTCACGGACAGTCAGACCCGCTGACGAGGAACATTGAAAAACTAACTCTGTTACATTAATAAAGCACCTTGTTAAATGTATAAAACGTCTGCATCAGCATTATCTTATATTTCCATACAATGTTACATTAGGCTGTTACACATCTATTGTCAGAGAAGTACTTGCATAAATAGGTAAACCACCTTCATACAAGCAAGGACAGAAAACAGGGCAAAGTGAGTATACTTATTTATTCGGTAAGCTATGAGTCAACTGGCTTCAGTCTCGTCCGTCTGTTCTGAAATTGTTAGGTGGTGGCGTTCAAGAAAACAACGAACATCTGTTCCAGCACGTCATGACAGCGTTTTTAAATAGTCAAAAAAACTCACATTACAATTTAACTCTCTCACCGTTAACACCGACTGCGCGTTATAACAGCTTGCACAGTACCAAGCAGAAGCAGAAAAAAGCATTGTTGTTGTGGTGTTGTCATGGCAGCGTTTTTAAATCTCTCTGGTTACCCCATACACACTACGCTGGATATTAAGCGTTTTCAGATTTATTCACTCTGGAGAGTGTTTTCGAAAATCTCTGTTTTCGGGAGCTGAAAACGCCGGCTCAGTGTGGACAGGAGGGCAAAACGAAGAGAAAAAGCTTCATTTTCAAAATTATCTGGCGTAGTGTGGACGTACCCTCAGTCTCCTCAGATCCAGCTATTGACAGGATAGTTAAGAGGTGATGCTGCCCGCTCCAGACGAGATGCAGATACAATGTCCCTGCTGTAAATTTAAATTTTAAATTATATTTGCCTACTTCAGTCACTTTGGATTTTGGTGATTCCACTGGATGTATGTATATTGCACTCTAAGAGATCTTGGTTGTGAGAGATGTAGCCTTATTGGTTCATCCAGTTTAAAAACCTATCAACAAAAAACACTTGAATTTATACATGTTTAGTACAGTAAAATGTTTCAAGGAAGTTTACCCTCGGTTAATGGTAAGGCTCCATGGCATAAAAAATGTTGGGATGTCCTGCTTTAGGGAATGTTTTAAAGGAGAGAGTGTTGTTAGGGAAGGATTTCCAGGGATTCCAGAGACAGGGTGAAATTGGAGGTTTATGGAGGAATGGCATAAGCCAGACGAAAAGGCTAGCTGGGAATATCCAGATGAAAAATTAGGACATTGAAACAGGTTGGTGTACACAGACAAGAATTTTGCATGTAAATATTATTTATATCAATGTTTATATGTGTGCTGCTACAGCTTTATCTATAAATTGGTATGTTTTAAGCAATAAAAATTCCTACATTTGTTCCTCTGTTTACTTTCTCGCACTCCTGAAGGTGCTGATTTGTACCGTGCGGTAGTTTCACAGTGCTGAAACAGTTCCAATTCTCTGCCTGAGTGAGTGTACTGTATTTGAGTGTTGACAATGAGTGTTGGCTGATGGCAGTGTGCATCACAGCCAGATCATACCTACCTTCCCCACTGATTACATGTACCATTGACTATAACACACTGAAAGCAATGCACACAAGTAATGTGTTGGGCACAACTTTGTCAAAGCCATTCGAGTTCCATCTCCACTGTTCATTGCTTCAGCCTCATTTTCATTTTGAGTCGTTCACAGAAGTGAATGGCACTGGAAGTTCACTTTTCCTCCACCACTCTGCAAATGTTTTCTTTTCAAACATTTATCCAATTTTCTTTCCAATTTCCTGCTGAATCTGTTCCCACCATCATTTGAGCAGTGCATTTCAGATCAGTTTTCTTCATTTCTTTCTGCTGGCTCTTTTAGAGTTTAACTTAAACCCTTGTCCCCTAGTTACTAGTGTTCTTTCCACCGAAAGCTTCTTCCTAAAACCACCCTTTATTTGGACTCTTGCAGGTTAAAAGCCAGGACGTGCTTTGAATCCTCTACCAATATTAGTTGCTAATGAACTAAAGGCAAAAGTTTTAATGAGTTAAGAAGGAAGTCACAAGGGCTAAAAGAAGGCATAAGGTTGTTCTAGCAGACAAGGTGAAGGACAATCCCAAGGGCTTCTACAGATACATTAAAAGCAAAGGATAGCAAGGGACAAAGTTGGTCATTTTGAACATCAGATTTGGCTTCTTGTATAAATGACCAAAGAGATGGGGGTGATCTTAAATGGATTTTTTGCTTCGGTATTTACTTGGGAACGGACACAGAGTATATAGAAGTGAGGTAACACAGCAGTGAGGTCAGCAATTGGAAATGGATTAGTGAGGAGGAGGTGTTTGTCATCTTGAGGCAAATTAGGCTGTATAAATCCCCAGGGCCTGACAAGGTTTTTCCCTCTGACCTTGTAGGAGACTAGTGCAGAAATTGAGGAATACCAGCAGAGGTATTTAAAATGTCCTGAGCCATGCGTGAGATGCTAGGGGGTTGCAGGATAGCTGATGTTGCCCCATAGTTGGAAAAAGGCTCTAAGAATAAGCCGGGAACTTATTGGCCAGTGAGCCTGAAGTCAAAAGTCGCTAAGTTATTGAAAGGTATTCTAAGGGACCAAATGTATAAGTATTTGGTTAAATAGGGATTGATTAGGGATTGTCAACATAGCATTTGTGTGTAGTAGGTCATGTCTAACCAAACTTGTAGAGTTTTTCAAGGAAGTTTACCTGAAAAGTTGAGGAAGGAAAGACAGTTGGATGTTGTCTGTATGGACTTTAGCGAGGCCTTTGACAAAGTCCCACATGGGAATCTGGTCAAGAAGGTTAAGTCGCTTGGCATTCAGGATGAGATAGTAGATTGGATTAGACATTAGCTTCATGGGAAAAGACAAAGAGTAGTAGTAGATGGTTGCCTTTCTGACTGGATGCCTGTGACTAGTGGTGTGCCACAAGGATCAGTGTTAGGTCGGTTTCAAGATTCAGGATTGTTTAATGTCATTTCCAGTGCACAAGGAGAACAAAATAGTTGTTACTCCAGATCTGATGTGGTACAAAGAAAGCAATAGGAAGAGATCACCAGAATAAAAGACACAATAAATATAAATACATAAGATAGCTTATATACATAGATTGAAGGTGATGTTCGGCGCATGAGTGTCTGTACATCAGAATCAGATTTAATATCACCGGCATATGTTGTGAAGTCTGTTCACTTTATGGCAGCTGTACAATGTAATACATGATAAATAAATATAGAGGAAAAAACTGAGTTACAAAAAGTATATAGATGTCTATTAAATAGTTAAAATCAGTAGGGCAAAAAGGCAGAAATAATAAAGTAGTGAGGTTGTACTTAAGGTGACTGACAGGAACTGATAAAGTAGTGGGGTGGGGTGGTGGGGTTGTCATCTGTATCAATGATCTGGATGATAATGTGGTAAACTGGATCAGCAAATTTGTAGGTAACAACATGATTAGGGACGTAGTAGACAGTGAGGAAGGCTATCAAAGCTTGCAATGTGGTCTGGACCAGCTGGAAAAATGGGCTGACAAATGGAAGATGCAATTTAATGCAGACAAGTGTGAGGTGTTCCACTTTGGAAGGACAAACCAAGGTACGACTTGCACGGTAATCAGTAGACCTCAGAGGAGTACAGTAGAACAGAGGATCAGGGAATACAGATCCATAATTACATGAAAGTGGTGTCACAGGTCATAAAAGGAGCTTTTGGCACATTGGACCTAAATAATCAAAGTACTGAGTTACAGGAGTTGGGATGTTATTTTGAAGTCGTGTAAGATGTTGCTGAGGCTGACTTTGGAATATTGTGTGCATTTCGGGTCACCTACCTACAGGCAATATACCAACAAGATTGAAAGAGTACAGAGAAAATTTACAAGAATGTTGCTGGGAGTTGAGCGGTTCAGTTATAGGGAAAGGTTGAGTAGGTTATTAATAAGCTATCAGCGGAAGTGGTGGATCCGGATTTGATTTCAACATTTAAGAGAAATTTGGATAGGTACATGGATGGGAGGGGAATGGAGGGCTATACTCTGGATGCAGGTCGATGGGACTAGGCTGCATAATGGCTGAACAAGTACTTGATGGGCCAAAGGGCCTGTATCTGTACTGTAATGCTCTATGAATTAAAAACAAAAGATGTTGAGGCAGGATTGAGTCATAATGCCATTTAATCATCTGAGTCTCCACCATTTAGTATGGTTGATCATAGAACAATAGACCTTGTGCTGACCTTTTGACCTACTCCATGGTCAATCTAACCCTTTCCTCCGATAGACCCTTAACTTTGATCCCTTTATTTGCCTAGTCAACAAGTTTGTGTCTCATCTAATCTTGCAGGCCCAACTCCATTTTGCTGTTTGATCTCAGAATAACGGAGATCAAACAGCAACATGATTTACAGCTCTTACTACTTGTTATAGTAAAAACTCTTTTGCTAAGTCCAGAAGGTTCACGCCTGTTGTGGCAGGAGCTGCCTAGGTTGGCACAGTAGTGTAGCAATTAGCACGGTCGCTTTGCAGTGCCAACAATCACCAATTGGGGTTCGATCCCCATTGCTGTCTGTAAGGAGTTTGTACTTCCTTCAGGTGTTCCAGTTTTCCCTCACATTTCAACTTCTGGAAGGGGAAGTCAAGGGAATGTGCACCAGTCTTCATTGAGGGGTCAGCAGCGGAAAGGGTGAGCAGTTTCAAGTTACATAGGAACATAGAAAACCTACAGCACAATACAGGCCCTTCGGCCCACAAAGTTGTGCCGAGCATGTCCTTACCTTAGAAGTTACTAGAGTTACCTATAGCCCTCTATTTTTCTATGCTCCATGTACCTATCCAAAAGTCTCTTAAAAGACCCTATTGTTTCCGCTTCCACCACCGTTGCTGGCAGCCCATTCCATGCTCTCACCACTCTCCGCATAAAAAAAACTTACCCCTGACATCTCCTCTATACCTACTCCCAAGCACCTTAAACCTGTGCCCTCTTGTGGCAGCCATTTCAGCCCTCGGAAAAAGCCTCTGACTATCCACATGAACGTCAACATCTCTGAAGACCTTTCCTGGGTCCAGCATATTGATGGATTACAAAGAAGGCATGACAGCGGCTATACTTCGTAAGGAGTTTAAGGAGACTTGGTATGACACCAAAGACTCTCACAAATATCTACGGATGTACCATGGAGAGCATTCTAACTAGTCGCATCACCATCTGGTATGGAGGGGCCACTGCATAGGATCAGAAAATTTGCAGAAAGTTGTGAATTCAGTCAGCTCCGCCATGGGCACTAACCTCCCCAGCATTCAGGCCATCTTCAAAAGACAATGCCTCAAAAAGGTGGCATTCAACATTAAGGACACACCGTCTTCTCATTGGTACCATCAAGGAGGAGGTACGGGAGCCTGAAGACATACTCAACATTTTATGAACAGCTTCTTCCCCTCTACTGTCAGACTTTTGAATGGATTAATGAACTAACCCATGAACACTATCTCAATTTTTTTTCTTTTTTTGCTCCCTTTTTTCACTAATTTGAATTTTTTTCAAAATATATTTCTTATTGTAATCTATGTTTTTTTTTATTATTATGTATTACACTATGCTGCTGCTGTGAAACAACAGATTTCACAACACACGACAGTGATATTAAGCCTGATTCTGATTCTGAAGATGTGTGTTTAGAGTTGGTGAGTTGTGAGCATGCTATGTTGGTGGCCTGTCGTGGCGACACTTGTGGGCTGCCCCAGCGCAATGCCCAGACTATGTTGGGCATTCACGCAACTCAGTGCATTTCACTGTATATTTGGATGTTTCTATATACATGTGACAATAAAAGTGAATCTTTAATCTAATTCCCAAAGTATCAGCAGCTAACAAATATAAAATAAAAATAGTATATTGAAAACACTCAGCATCCAAAGAGGCAAACACTCCTTCAGGTTGATCATCTTTCATTAAAGCTGTTGAAAACCTTTGACCTAAAATGTTAGCAGTTTTTCTCTCACCTTTTTCTCTGATCAGTGTCAAAGAAAGCCAAATTAAATCCACTGTGATTCAATGTTGTGAAACAATAAAACATGAAAACTTCCAAGGGGCTGAATACTTTTTATAGGCACTACATCTCAGAAGGATTAACAGATTTGCAGGCCATGATGTGAGTGCTGCTTTCTGTGCTGTAATGCCTCACTCTTTGGGTAAAAGAGTGTTTTATTACTGCAGGGTGGCAAGGAATTAATGACCTTCCCACTACTTATGCAATGATGTATAGTAAGGATGGTCCTTCAACACCCGTAGAGCATATGAATCCTGTTAGATCTCAGTCCAAAATTTGGAGCTATAATAAGACTGTGGGTGCAGGGGTAGAACACTTTGCCCCTTAATCCATTAGGACGCTGACTGTATCATGATGAAGTAGCTCTGAGAAGGAGGATTGCATCAAGAAAACTGCGAGTGAATGTTTTGCCTTCAGAAGACTCTGTCACTTTTGTCATGTCCAAAATCAGTAATGTTGCCTATGGTGCTTTCCCTTCTACTGTAAAACTGAGCATTAGATTTCACCAATCTAAACAGCAAGTATGCCCTCTTATCTCATGCCTCCCAAGAAGCGGCTGAATCTTTTGATTTGATCTTTTAGGCACATTGAGAGAACAAACATTCGTCACTGGATGGGAACTGTATTCTTGGCTTTGCAGAACGAAGTCTATGAAGTGGCAGCATGATCTGCTATATGATGCATAAATTTTCAGTTTTCTGTTCTCCTTTGCAGCTCAATGCAGTACGTTAACTTCCATTGGCCTTTTGTAGACTTAAAATTTTTCTCATTTAATCTTTTTTATTGTAATAATCCAGTGATGAAGTATTACTATTATTGCTAAATAAAAGGAATAGTAGGCCATACAAGAGAGAGAAATTGGATTGTACTTTCTTTCTAGAATATGTAGTTACCTCTGATGTACTCATTTTTTTCAGCTCATTATTGCTTTGTCTCACTATTGCTTTCTTACTGTCTCATGATCTCACTCTATCGTGCTGTTTTGCTGTCTGTTTCTCATCAGTTCCTCTCTGCTTCTAGGGTACTTGTTCCTCTTCTCTCTCCTGGCTTACTATTCTCTTCTTGCTATTTGTCACCTGGCTATTCAGGCAAGATGGCGCTGGTGAAACACGGCGTGTTGTGGGCAGCTGACACAACTTCTAAATATATTTCTGAACTACTCTCGCTGTATTCTGCAGCCTGTAATTTCTCTTTAAGTAACATACTTTTGAACAGTCTTAATGAGCGAGTGATTTCATGATCCGCTGTGAGACTTGGCGGACTTAACTCTCCAGAACACAGGAATGGCACTTTAAGTGGACAAAGGTACATTGCCATGGTTGAGAGGGAGGAGGGGAGGACTTCAAGCTAGACTGAAATGCAGGGGATTGAAACTTCTTCTACCCAGCATCTTGTTTGCAAATGTACAGTCTTTGGAGAA
Organism: Mobula hypostoma; assembly: GCF_963921235.1. Classification (NCBI taxonomy): domain Eukaryota; kingdom Metazoa; phylum Chordata; class Chondrichthyes; order Myliobatiformes; family Myliobatidae; genus Mobula; species Mobula hypostoma. The sequence goes on from NC_086102.1 coordinate 81,828,611, forward strand.
AAAGATAGAGAACTTAAGGCAAGATTGCTGTATTATGGGGAAAGGAGTAATTGCTGCATTCTGTGTTTCAGTCCAAACACGATGGATACATTGCTAAGACCCAAGGGCTTCTTGATTCACAGGATGGACAGGACTGCTGATTCAGAGAACGCAAAACGTCGAGGACTGTGTTTCATGATAAACTCTTTGTGGTGCTTTGACACAGCGGACTTGTCGCACTCTTTCCCCCAAATAGAACATCCAGTGATTAAGTGCTGACCAAGAGAGTTCTCCTCTGTGACCTGACTGCAGTTTACATAGCGCTAAAGGCCGATGTTAAGCAGACACTTGATATATTGAGTACTGCCATCAGCAGACAAAAAACAGCCTTACCCTGACACCCTTACCCTAATGGGAAATTCAATCAGGCTTGTTTGAAGAAATCTCTGCCCAGTCATCACCAACATATAACCTACAGCAACAGGGGTCCCAATCTATGTTCCCTCTAAGCTGTGCGCGTGTGCGCGCACATGCATTTTTCAACCAGCGCACAAAAGAAATTAATGTGTGCACAAAAGGTTAGTTACCTAAAATAATGTAGTAATTAATAATTATACTTATTGAAAATAATCTTTTAGCTAAATGTTTCTGTTAACTAGTTCGTCGGTTTTTCAAATGCCACAATGCACGTCACTAATTTACGTCACCTCACCTTTCCTGTTCCGGTTAGTACAGCTGCATCACGGTGGCAGCCATCTTTGGCATACGGTGTTCATATTGTAAAGTTTACAAAGATCCAAAGATCTGTTTCAAATCCTGTGGATAGCTTACTAAGTTTTTATTGAAAAAAATATTGTTTCACTATGTCAAATTCAAAAGAAGTGAAGGATGTGAAGCGCGAAAGAACTTTACAGGTTTTAAGTGATGTCTTTGATGAACTGGATGCACTGTGCAAGATTCTGCAAAAGAGTGGCCTGACACCGATTGATTCACTTCATTTTGCGCGAGACAAAATTAACAAGATAAGAAAGCAGTATCTGGGAGACAATGTTTCATGGAGTGACAAAGTTAAAGTTTTGCTAAGCCAACAACGTGAAGAAAACATCACAGTAGATAGAAGTTCAGTGTTGACTTTTAGAAATAGTCTTTGTGTTCATTTAGAAGAAAGGTTCCCTGAAGATGAGGTACAGGAATGGTCAGCTTTTGATTTCTCCACAATTGCAGATTGTGACTTCACATTTGGCGATGAACAAGTTAATGCCTTATGTCTAAAGTATCATGATTTTCTAGCTGAAAATACTGTAATAGTTAGACAGTTTAATGATCTCAAATTTTCCATGCAGGAAAAAATTAAATCCAAACTGATTTCAAACTTTGTTCAAATGGTAGCATTTGTACTTTGAAATGAACAGTTTTGCGACCTTGCACAGTTGATGGACATTGGGGGAACCTTTCTTGCATCTAGTGCAGACTGTGAGTGAGGTTTTAGCCTAATGAATCAACTCAAAAACAAGCTGAGAAACCGTTTAGCTGAATGCCTTTTGGATATGTTAATGAGAATCAAAAGCTATCACTTGGATGGAAGTTCTATTAGTCGAGATAGAGTTTACAAAGAATGGGTAAATGCCAAAGATAGGAGAGAAAAAAAATAACTGAGTGACTTAAATATGTATATTATTTTGTTGCAGTTTTATGTCAAATATTTTGTAAACCTGCATAAATTGTGCCATGCGTGCATTCAGTGTGCAGATACTTTTGTCGCAGGAAAAAAATTCGCACAACGTAAGATTTTTACGCACACTGACTACTAAAAATTAGAGAGAACATTGGTTCCAATACACACAAGCACTGCTATACCATGATTAGGAATGTCTGTCATTCTATGCCTAGGCCGTATTTCAGGAGATCTGATCACTTGGCTGTCCTCCAAGAGTTGGTCGCAGGAGGCAGAGAAACGGCTAAGGGTTTGCTTCGAGTTAGTGGACTGAGCTGTGTTCAAGGATTCATTAGAGGATCTGAATGAATATACTACCATTGTCATGGACTTTTTCAAAGCAGTCGTAGATTAATGTGTCCCCTCAAAATCACTCAGTATTCCCTAACCAGAAGTCCTGGATGAACCATGAGATCTGCATTCTGCTGAGGACCAGATAGTGGCATTCAGGTCTGGTGACCATGTAAGATACAAGAGGTCCAGGTACAATCTCCAGAAGGCCATCTCATGTGCGAAGTGGCAATTCTGGACCAAACTTAAATCACTGAAGGATGCTTGATAGCTATGGCAGGGCTTGAATGCAATTTCCTCATACTAAGTGCAGCCAAGTGACATAGGTGAAAGCAAGGCTTCACTCCAGGATGAGCTCAGCACCTACTATGCTCACTTTGACTGTCAAAACATGGAGAAACCGTGATGGACTTCCATAGCCCCATATGACCCTGTGAACTCAGTCTCTGAGGCCGACGTGAGAGCACCCTTCAGGAGGGTGAACATCCGAAAGCATCCAGGCCAGTAGGGTTACCTGGACGCGTACCAAAGACCTGTATTGATCAACTGACTGGAGTGTTCACTGATATCCTTAACCTTTCACTTCGGCAGTCTGAGATACTCACCTACTTCAAGCAGGCTTCAATTATACCAGTGCCTAAGAAGGATGTGGTGACCTGCCTTAATGACTATTGTCCAGTAACACTTATATCCACTGTGATGAAACATATTACCTTCTGCCTTAGCTTCTTGGATCTGCTCCAATTTTCCTATCATCACAACAGATTCACAGCAGATGCTATTTCATTGGCTCTTCACTCAACCATGGAACATCTGGACAGCAAAGGTACGTACATCAGGATGCTCTTTATTGACTACAGCTCGGCATTCAATACCATTATCCCATTAAAATTAATCAATAAGTGACAAGACCTTGGCCTCAATACCCTCCTGTGCAATTGGATCCTCAATTTCCTCACTAACAGAACCCAGTCAGTCAGATTGGCATACACGTCTCCTTCACAGACGCCGTCAGCACAGATACACCACAAGGCTGTGTGTTTAGCCTCCTGCTCGACTCGCTCTACACTTATGACTGTGAGGATAAGCACAACTCCAATGTCATATTTAAGTTTGGTGACACCACCACTGTTGTTGGCCAAATTAAAGGCAATGACAAATCAGTATATAAGAGGGAGATTGAAAATCTGGCTGAGTGGTGTCACAACCACAGCCTCTCACTCAATGTCAGTGAGACCAAGGAGCTAATTATTGACTTCAGGAGGAGGAAACCGGAGATCTATGAGCCAGTCCTTATTGGGAAACCTGAGATGGAGAGGGTCAGCAACTGTTAACACTCCAGAGGATCAGGCCTGGGTCCAGCGGACAAAGGCCATTACAAGGAAAGCACGGCAGCACCTCTACTTCCTTAGAAGTTTGCGAAGAATAGGCATGACATCTAAAACTTGAACAAACCTCTATCACGTCCTGGTATGGAAACAGCAATTACCTTGAATGGAAAATCCTACAAAAAGTAGTGGATACATACAGCCCAGTCCATCAAGAGTAAAGCCCTCCCCACCACTGAGTACACCCGTATGGAGTGCTGCCGCAGGAAAGCAGTGTCCATCCTTAAGGACGTCTACTGGGCCACGCTCTGTTCTCACTGCTGCCATCAGAAAGCAGGTACAGGAGCCTTAGGACCCACATAACCAGGTTCAGGAACAGTTATTACCCCTCAACCATCAGGCTCTTGAACCCAAGGGGATAACTTCACACAATTTCACTCTCCCCATCACTGAACTGTTTCCACAACCCGTGGACTCGCTTTCAAGGACTCTTAACTCGTGTTCTTGATATACATATTTTTCTTTCTTTTGTATTTGCACAGTTGTCTTTTGCTGATTGGTTGTTTGTCAGTCATGTTGGGTGCAGTCTATCATTGATTCTATTATGTTTCTTGGATTTACTGTGTATGCCTGCAAGAAAATGTTTCTCAGGGTTGTATATGGTGGCGAATACAGTTCTGTGCAAACATCTTAGACACATACTGTATATATAGCTAGGGTGCCTAAGACTTTTGTTTAGTACTAGTAATTTTATGTATTGCACTGTACAGCTGCTGCAAAAAAAATTCATGTGATATGTAAGTGACGATAAATCTGATTCTGATATAGTTCTGTATTGTGGACTGAGAGTCAGGTGGGTCCAGGGAGAGTGGAAGCATGGCTTGGGAGAGAGGAAGTGAGGCGGGAGACAGTGGGAAGCACCAGAGAGACATTCTGCTGTAATGATCAATAAACCAATTGTTTGGAATCAAATGACCTTGCCTGGTAACGTAGGGCTGGGTTTGTCTGCACCTGTGTCAACCCCAGCCCCTGGCACTCCTTGTCATACCCTTTCTATGGAGTGCCAATGTTGCCATTCCCAGCATCCTTTGCTCTCGCCAGGTTTACAAACTCGCTCTCCGTTCCACGTCGACAAATACAGTACTGTGCCAAAGTCTTAGGCATTCCAGATATATAAACTGTATATGACTAAGACTTTTGCAGAGTACTCTATGTACTTTGATAATAAATTTACTTTGAACTTTTGCTATTCTGACCTATCCTGTGCCCTCTCTTGTTTATCCATCTCCATCAACATGTCTGTCTCTTCAAATCTGTAAAATCAGTTGCCGTGTCTCTTAATAATTGTTTATGTTTATCTGAAATTCTACGTAATGATGTGTTGTTATTCTGTTTGTTTTCTGGGAATTATGACTTGGCTTTCCACATAACTTTTTGTAAAAGGATTTGTTTGCACAGTGTGTTTATTATCGATCAGAGAATTTTCAAAGCCAAAGTCACAGATATTTGGACTAATTTACTGCCATCCAAGTGACAGAGAGGACTTGCATTTCCCCAGCTCCTTATCACTTTCTACGATTGTCATTCAGTGAAGTGTAGTCAGAGAATGTTTTTATAACACAGCATGGTTCTGAAAATGAATTAAATGAGAAACGGTTGGGTCTTTTTGTAATTAGCTGAAGGAAGAATATTGAACAAGACCCAGAGAACTTTTCTATTGTTCTTATGTGATCTGCTGCAATTTTAGCTGAAGTTCATTGTGAGAAGCCTAGAATACAAGTTTGTGCAAACTGTATACCACACAGATAGGCCACAGTTCTTGAAATATGTCTGTTTGGATCTCCAAATTATGGAATACATGGTTGCACTGGAGATTTACAATGATTTTGCTCAGAAAATGATTGAAAAGCAAGGGAAGGAGATGTTAGGTAAATTATAGAAGGACGACGAGGCAAGGGTTTTTCAGCCAGTGGGTAGAAAGTGTCTGGGAACTCAACAGCTTGGAAATGTTTGTACAAGTAGAAATCCTCAATGCATTTTAAAAAGCTACAGAGCCACTGAGTGTCGTTTTGATCTCAACTTGAGGAAGAATATACTTGCCTGATGTCAATAGTCTTAAATTGATTCCATTGATTCTTGAGATGAAGGGACTATCCTGTGAGAAAGACTAGGCTGTGGTCACCGGAGATTAAAGCATTAGAACAATTTCATTGAGAGCACACACAAAATGCTGGAGGAACTCAGCAGACCAGGCAGCATCTATAGGGGAGAGTTCGGGCTGAGACCCTTCATCAGGACTGAAAAAAGAGATGAAAAGCCAGAGTAAGAAGGTGGGGGGAGGGGAGGAAGAAGTACTAGGTAGTAGGTGATAGATGAAACTGGGAGAAGGGGAGGTGGTGATGTAAAGAACTGGGAAGTTAATTGGTGAAAAGAGATAAAGGGCTGGAGGAGGGGGAACTTGATAGAAGTGGGTAAAAGGTCATGGAAGAAAGGGAAGGAGCAGGAGCACCAGAGGGAGGTGATGGGCAGGTAAGGAGGAAAACTGGAGTTGAGATGTATGTGGTTATCAGAGGACTGTGATTTCCTCTGGTAGAAGAACGTCAAACTGGGGAGAAACAGCAGGATAGAGTGTGTGCTATATAGGATGAAACTGAAGACAAATATTTTCAGGTGAAGAGTTGTAAATAAGTAGAATTCTCTTCTACAGGTGGCTGGGGATCTCAGTTGATGATTTTATCGAAGGTTGAGGTGTTCTGCTGGATAGGAAACTCAGTGGGAAATTGGATGATGTGTAGGATAGGTCCTGATGTTATTAATTGGCCGCCCAAAACTTGAGGGATGAATAGCTTACGCCTGCATGGTTTGGAAGAGAGGAAGGGAGAGTGGAGACAGTGGGAAGCACCAGAGAGACATTCTGTAATGATCAATAAACCAATTGTTTGGAATCAAATGACTTTGCCTGGTAATGTAGGGCTGGGTTTGTCTGCACCTGTGTCAACCCCAGCCCCTGGCACTCCTCCTCATACCCCTTCTATGGAGCTCCAATGTTGCCATTCCCAACATCCTTTGCTCTCGCCAGGTTTACAAACTTGCTGTCCATTCCATGTCGACAAATACAGTACTGTGCCAAAGTCTTAGGCACTGCAGATATCTAAACTGTATATATACATGACTTGATATTCAAAATTTTCTGGTTCCACATCAATTCATTTCATAATCTTGAATTACTGAGCATCTGTTCTCGGTGAACTTGCTTAAAACAAGAATAGTGTGGGCAAGCATAGCAGTATAACTTCCCACCACTCATGCAAATAAACAACAAGGATGCATGCATCTGTAAATAATTGTGTTTTTTGTTTGCTTTTTAGAGGAGCTTGTTAATCACCATCAAAATTAAAACACAGTGCACATTATGAAAGATGGTAGATATTGGTTCAGAGCAAAATATGTAATGCTGGAAAAAAAAGACTTGTAGTATCTGTGAAGTGAGAAATAGTGGTTAATGTTCCTGGACTAGAACCCGTCATCAGAATCAGAAGAGTCATAGACCTGAAATGCTGACTCTTTCTCTTTCCACCAATACTGCCTGGCCTGCTGAGATTTCCAACATTTTCTTTTTTTTCTTTCAGATTTCCAGTATCTGTAGATTTTTTTTCTCTCTCCACTCTTCATCATTTCTTGTGCATCGTATCATTCTTCTATTTGATGCAACACCACTTGGCAAGGTCAAATTTTGGGGGGAAATAAAACCTAAGATGTACTAACAACATACATCAAAGTTGCTGGTGAACGCAGCAGGCCAGGCAGCATCTATAGGAAGAGGCGCAGTTGACATTTCAGGCCGAGACCCTTCGTCAGGTTTGAAGAGAGGATCTAAACTTCTTCGGTGTAGGCATCACCGGAAGAGGCTTCGCAGTAGTGAATTTAAACGCAAACAACAGGAATTCTGCAGATGCTGGAAATTCAAGCAACATACATCAAAGTTGCTGGTGAACGCAGCAGGCCAGGCAGCATCTATAGGAAGAGGCGCAGTCGACGTTTCAGGCCGAGACCCTTCGTCAGGTTTTGAAGAGAGGATCTAAGATGTACTAGGTGGTTTTTGCCACTGAAGCAATGGAGTGATGCTCATATCCAAGTAAGCATTTGACTCATGTTGACTCAATATGGAAAAAAGAATTTGAAATTAGACCGTATGATATAAGAGCAGAATTAGGCCCTTTGGCTCATAGAGTCTGCTCCACCATTTCATCATGGCTGATCCATTTCCCTCTCAGCCTCAATCTCCTGTCTTCTCCCCGTATCCTTTCATGGCCTGACTAATCAAGAATCTATCAACTTCTGCCTTAAATATACCCAATGATTTGGGCTCCACTGCCTCCTGTAGCAACAAATTCCACTGATTAACCACTCTGGTTAAAGAAATTCCTCCTCTTCTCTGTTCTAAAATGATGTCCCACTATTCTGAGGCTGTGTCTTCTGGTCTTAGACTCCCACACCATAGGGAATATCCTCTCCACATCCACTCTATCTGGGCCTTCCAACATTTAATAGGTTTCAATGAGATTCCCCCTTGCATTCTTCTGAATTCTAGTGAATACAGGCCCAGAGCCATCAAATGCTCCTCGTATGACAAATCTTTCAATCCTGGAATCATTTTCATAAACCTCCTTTGAGCCCTCTCCAATGTCAGCACATTTTTCTAAGATAAAAGGCCCATAACTGCTCGCAATACTCCAAGTGAGGTTTCACCAGTGCCTTATAAAGCCTCAACATTACACCTTTGCTTTTATATTCAAGTCCTCTCGACTAGAAATGCTAACATTGCGTTTGCCTTCCTCACCACTGGACTCAACCTGCAAATTGACCTTTAATGAATCCTTCACGAGGACCCCCATGTTCCTTTGCACCTCGGATTTTTAATTTTTCTCTCCATTTAGAAAATAGTCTATGGTTTTATTTCTTCTACTAAAGTGCATGACCATACACTTCCCGATACTTTATTCCACTGCCATCTCTTTGCCCATTCTCCTGATCTGTCCAAGTCCTTCTGTAGCCTCTCTGCTTCCTCAATAGTACCTGCCCCTTCACACATCTTCATATTGTCCGCAAACCTGGCCACAAAGCCATCAATTCCAGCATCCAAATCATTGACATGAAATGTTAAAAGAAGCGGTCCTAATACAGACCCTTGTGCAACACCGTTAGTTGCTGGCAGTCAACCAGAAAACTCTCCCCTTATTCCCTCTCTTTGTCTCCTGCCAAAGAAATTGGTTCACTCCTTTTGCGGAATTTGTTCTCGGCTCTCATTTGCGGCAGCAGATTAGGCGTTCCCTGGTTCATGCTTCTAAGGTCTTTTTATTTACCTGGGAATGTTAGTGAATACGCCATACTGTGGTGAAACTTAAAAAAAAATTAAGCCTGACATTAATTACTGAGCATTACTTGGACCAAAATGAGCAACTTGATTCTAGGAAAGCATAATAGAAAGCATCTGGAGTTGTGTCTTTTTTTTCTAGCTGCAATGGGCTAGGAATTAATGTTTCAAAAATTCTTTATTTAAAGCTATGGTACAGTGACAGGTCCTTGAATCATGCCCAGTGAGCACACGCCACCCAGTTATACCCATGTGGCCAATTAACCTACTAACCTGTACATCTTTGGAATGCGGGACCACCCAGAGGACACAGTCAGGCACAAGGAGAACATATAACTCCTTACAGGCAGTGGCAGGAATTGAACCCAGGTCACTGGCACTGTAATAGCATTACACCAAGCACTATGCTACCATGCCACCTCAACTATTTTGCACTAGATTACAGTACGTAGGTATGAGGAAGAACTGATTCACTTTTTAAAACTAATTGATTTCAGAATTTGCCCACTTAGAGTTTTACTTAAACTATTGTTTTACAGGGAATATTGCAAATAATTTTTATTTCAGTGAGGGATTTTTGTATTAAGGACTGGGAAATGAGTAAGAAAAAATGGAGTGGGAATCTGCATTCTTGTTCAACTAGATTAGTTTGAGCTGTTGCTGCAGAATAATAGTTAATCTTAGTTTTTGCATTTTGCTTTTGTTAAAGTTAATCTTCTCTTCCCTTTCTTTGGCTAACCTTGTCTAGCCTACTCTGCTATGGGAACTATGTGTTCCTCCAAAGTTGGATCCTCTTGTGTATTCCCTTCTCTTGCTACAGAATTGACATCTCTGCCTCTGCTGTCAAGGAGTTGTTCTAAGTAAATAAATCTGCTTCATTCTATCTCTTGGGAGTTAGGGCTAAATTGTTACAGAGATGAGGATGCCTGGAATTTTTTTTATTATTCGTCAACAGTTCATTGATTAAAGACCATTTATTGCAGTAAAATGTATGCATTGGAGGTCATAGCAACACATGGAAGAAATGCAGAGTCAAGGATTCAGGATCAGATTCTTCCGCTCTGCCATCCGATTTCTGAATGGATATTGAACCCGTGAACACCACCTCACTACTTTTTAATTTTTCTTTAGCAGTACTTATTTAATTTAGCTATTTAATATATATATAATACACTTACTGTAATTCAGTTTTTTCTATTATAATGTATTTCATTGTACTGCTGTTGCAAAGACAACAGATTTCATGACATATGCTCGTGATATTAAATGGGATCTGATTCTGATTCTGAAATGCACAGTGTGCTATCCAACATTCACATCCATGGGAATTTGTGCTCTATTGTCTCTGATAGAAACCTGCACAATATGCCCAATGTAATAGGGGGGCTTGTGTCAGATTTCCTTTCTCCACCCCCCCCCCAGGAATATTTTCCCACATATTGGATTGAGTTGAGGCACACGCCATTCCTTCACTTGCCTTTGGGATTTTATCAAGCTTTTTTGAGCTAGAAGTGACAACAGATTTGAGCAAACACACTTTGTGGCATATGTCTATAGCATGCATCATGCTCCAATGTATCATTTACCAAGCCAGATTCATTTTAATCCTAGTCTTTAGAAGTGTGAGAGTTTATCCCTTGCAATTGTTTGCTAGCTGAGCCTCTCTGGCTGATTTCTGTGATAAATAACCACATTGCATTACCTCTTCATCTGTGTTCTAGATGGCTTTTTGGATCTCTGAACTACAGAATCTCTCTTCAGTTATTGCAAGTGTATTTTTACCTTTGCAAATGACTTCGGAGTTTACTCCCCATTGTTATGCATAAATGTGGAAAAAGGCATGATTGGTAGAGTGTAAGAGCTCAAATCATTCCTGAATCAGAATCAGATTTCATCTCACTGCCTATGTCATGAAATTTGCTGTTTTGTGGCAGCAGTACATTGCAATATATAATAAAAAACTATAAGTTACAATAAGAAATATATACAGTGTATATATGAACATCAAATAAGTACTGCAAAAAGAGGGGAGAAAAGAAAATAGTGAGTACATAGGTTAATTTTCTGTTCAGAACTCTGATGGTGGAGGGGAACCAGGTGTTTCTAAAACACTTGAGTGTGTGTCTTCACCCTCCTATACCTCCCCTTAGATGATAGCAATGAGAAATGGGCATGTGCTGGGTGATGGAGGTCCTTAATGATGGATGCCACCATTTTGAGGCATTAGCTTTTGAAGATGTCCTCAGTGCCAGGGAGGGTAGTGCCAATGGTGGAGCTGGCTGAGTTCACAACTTTCTGCAGCATTTTACGATCCTGTGCAGTGGCCCCTCCATACCAGATGGTGATGCAACCAGTTAGAATGATCTCCATGGTACATCTGTGGAAATTTGCTCATGTGTGATAACATGCCAAATCTCCTCAAAGTCCTAATGAAGTATATTGGTTGTGTGCCTTCTTTGTAATTCTGTAAGTTTCACAGTCAGTTCCTTGGTTTTACTGATATTGAGTGCAATGTTGTTGTGACACCTCAGAAGTTGGAACCCACTCATCTATCGCGCTTCTGTACGCTTCCTCATCACCATCTGAGATTCTGCCAACAATATGCTATGTTTGTTCTTAATAAAGATGAACTTGCATGGGTAAAAATGCTAGTACATTGTTACTTTCAGTTAATGGCTTCCAGCTCAACACAAGTGCGTGTGACCCGCGCACCAACATCACTTCTGGTTCTGGGTGAACTGCCCACATTGCACATTGGGAACTGAAGTCTTTTGTTATGTGCATTGTGCATTATGTCACTGCAATTAAGAAACCATGTTGCAAGTTTGGGTATTGAGCAGAAAGTAATAGGACTTTATTGAACTAGAATAATTCACTAGCATAGAGATTTGTAAATCTATCAGTGCCAACTCTTCTCTAAAAATCTGTAAAAGAAATTGCACTGTCGTACTACTTTCGCAAGGCCTAAAACTAATCCTGTGGCTCAAGTCCCTCCTCTTGTTTTTGTGTCCAAACTAATTCTGCCACCTATTTTGCCTTCTATAGTCAAGAAGTTATACAGCTCAGATGTGAGCGCTTCTACTAAGCCAACCATCAAATATCCATCTATGCTGATCCCATTTGCCAGTCCTTTGCCCACAGACGTCTGTGCCTTGCCTAGTTATCTGCTAGGTGTGACAGTGCCTGCCTCCACCAGCTCCTCAGCATTTTCCAAATACCAATCATCTGTCTGGGTGGGGGGAAAATCCTCAGATCCCCCCCCCCAAGGATCTTAATCCTTACTCAAAACCTATTCCCTCTACTTTTGCATGTTTCTGCTCTGAGGAAGAGTTTCCCATTATTCTACTCTGTATTCCTCTTTGTTTTGTATATCTCTCATGTCCACACTTCTGCCGCAAGGGAAACTATCCTGGCTTCTCCTGTCTGTCCACTTAAGTGAGTCACTTTCCCGAGCAATATCCAGGTGAATGTCCTTCGCATTGTCTCCAGTGCAATCACGTCCATCCTATTGAGTAGAGACCAGAACTCTACACATTGTTCTGGTTGTGGCCTAACCAGTGTTTTATCGACTGCCCTGCTGTTGTATCCCTGTGCCTGGGTAATGAAGAACAGCATTGTGTTTGCCTTTTTTTTATCCACAGTCTAATTCTGCTATCATCAGGGATCTTTTAACCTGTACACCAAGATATCTGTGTTTTTCACTATTCCCTGAGCGTAACCATTCATTGTATATGTCATGCACTTATTACTCAACATACATCTTGCGTTATCAGTAATACGTACATAAAACACGATTAGTTATTGTTGGGAACACACACAAAATGCTGGAGGAACTCAGCAAGCCAGGCAGCATCAGTGGAAAAAGTGAACAGTCGACGTCTTGGGCCGAGACCCTTCAGCAGGACTCAATATTGCTAATTAATTATTGTTATACCTGATTATCAGTCGAGGACTTAGTGAGAAGGAAAATAAAACATTGTTGATGCTGAACACCTGAATTAAATCATAAAATGCTGGAAAAAGTATGACAGGATGTACAGAAAAAGTGGGTGAATAATAATAAAACGCTGAAAAAGCATGACGGGATGTGCAGGGAAAGTGGGTGAATAATCTGTTTGAACTTGTTCTGTTCTCTGCATAACATGTACAATTTCAGATGATCTACATTTTACGATTTCACCTGTGCAGTATATATTCCCCGCTGGTTTTAAATGAGGATTTCTGCATCTCTTATTTCGCCAGCTGCAGCCTGTTTTATTTCTTCTTCTGTTACTTGTAACACTTGCACTATCTTTCATTTTGTGCTAATTTCTCTTTTTTTCATTTCTTCCCTCAACCTTTTAATCTTCCTTTTATTCTGCACTCCTTTATCGTCATCCACTTTTGTACCTTTGCTCCTGTTTATTCCTTTAAAGTAGTTTCTTATGCACAACCCGAATCTTTTCCCTTGTTTGCAGTATAAAAATGCAATTTTGATTTCAAATATTGCACCTTGCATATACCTTTAAAAATGAATCTAAGAAATGATTGAAGAACACATGCATTTTTGTATGTATGGTAAGTATACGTTTGATTTTTGCAACTTATTTACTTCGATCAATCTAAAACAAATGTGTGCCTCCCTGTTACAAAGACTTGTGGTATGGCCATCTTCATGAAAATAAATGATAAATAACATCAGTATTGTCACAATAATCATGATCTCCTTTCTTAAAAAAAACCTTTGCAGTCACCCGTTAGTGAACCCCGAACCAAATTTAATCCTTTAACTTCTGAATGATTGTTTTAAAAATAAAGTAGGACCAAGGTTATGGACTGAATGGAATTGCTCCTCTGGACCATGTTGCTACAAAATTGATACAAGATGTGTTGGCTCTTTTCACTTGTGACTGGAAAGGCATAAATAAAATCAGAATTCAGCACAGCTTAAAAATAATCAGCTATTTCCTGTGATATTATGTTGTGAAAGTAATGCCATTGTGTACTGGGTGTCACTAGTGCTAGTAGTACAAGCTGGCTACCAAGACCCACTTGTGATTTACATAAGAGTATAATAGAAGCAGGAAGAGGCCATCTGGACTCTCTTGCCTGGCCTACCATTCAGTAACAGTACAGCTAATATTTTACAGTACTTCAGCACTGCATTTTGCAGTTACCCAGTATCCCGTAATTCCTTTAATACCTAAATATCTATTGACCTCTTCCTGGCTACACTTTCTATATTTAACATTTATTTAAGTAGTGTGAAGAATTCATTTATTGCATGGTTACAGAGTAACAGTCACAGAATCTGAATCGGGTTTAATAAAAAAAAGTAGAGAGATAGTGTTCATGGGTTCTATGTCCATTTGGAAATTTGATGGCAGAGGCGAAGAAGCTGTTCCTGAATCATTGAGTGTGTACCTTAAGGCTCCTGTGCCTCCTTCCTGATGGTCACATTGAGGAATGGGCATGTCCTGGATGGTGGGGGTCCTTAATGTTGGATGTCACCTGTCTGGGGCATCGCTCCTTGAAGATGTCTTGGATACTATGGAGGCTGGTACCCATGCTGGAGCTGACTAATTTTACAACTTTCTGGAAATTATTCCTCATTTTTCTTATAGTCTCATTTAGGAATCTTATTGTGAAATAGAAGTTTCAATGTTTTCCTAACATTTCATCCACATCCTTCCTTGCCTTTCTCCTGCAGGTTTCTGTCATTGTGATATGAGATGTTTTAATGGGAAAGGATTAAAGGACCAAGCACTTGTTCTCTGTGATTTTTTTCAGATTTTAAGTTAATAGTTGGCTCACAAATGGGACATTAAACAAGGGATTTTCCAAATTATTATGTATTGAGATCCCATGGCATAATTTAAAGATGATTCTGCCCTTTGCTTGGCCAATGTTCATCCTTAAATCAGCATCACCAACACAACTTGTCTGTCCATCACTGACTTCTGAATTTGGCGATTAGAATAGGGAGGTTTTTTTATACAGCTGTACAGGCTGCTGGTGAGGCCATACCTGAAAAATTGTGCATAGTCTTGGTCCCTTTTCCAACAAATAAAAGGTACGCTAGAATTGTAGGCAATACAAAGGTAGTTCACCAGGCTGATTTCTGGGATGAGAGGGTTGTCATCTCAAGAGTGGCTAGACAGATTGGATCTGTATTCCTTTTGGAGTTAGCAAGAATGAGGAGCAACCTTATTCAAGCATGCAAGATCCTAAGGAGACTTGAAGGGCAGATGTTGAGATATTTTCAGTATCCGGAGATTCACGAACAAGGAGAGTTGGCTGTAAAATAAGGAGCCAGTCATTTAAGATTGAGGTGTGCATATTTTAAAAAAATATATCCTTTTCTCTGAGGATAATGAATCTCTGTAATTCTCTGCACCTGAGGATAGTGGAGACCAGATCAGTATATACATTTGGAGATAGTAGATATTTGAAAGATCAAGAGATTGATGATTATGATCATTTTGAATAGCCAGAACAGGTATAATGGATCTGCTGGACTCCTACACTGATGTTCTTGTGCTCTTGGATGTTTGTTGGATGTTGCAGTGGACAAATTGTACTTTAGGCGTTAGCTGTAAAGGACTTTTAAAAATCATGTGATCATGGTAAGTGCTATAGAAATGCAGGCCCACTTCTTAAATAAATTGTGCAATAGGTAGGTGCAAAGCTAGTTAAACACCAAGAATGTGTCAGGTTGCAGTACCCACCCAGGACTCACCCAGATAACAGAAGCAACAAGGTGACTACCTCTCCTGGGACTCAAAAATAACCGCAGAGAGGAAAAACAATATTCTTATGCTTTGATTAAGATCAATCAATATGTCTTGTCTTAAGTCTGTATTTTTCTGATGGTGTGCTGTTAAAAGTTGTTACTTATGACTCCCATCAATATTTTATGCATTTTATCCGCTGTAGATGATGTCCACATTTAAAGTGTCACTCTTCAAGCACGTTTATTCATTCATAAGACATGAATGTCCTAGACGTCCAGTCCTGACAATAGCCCACCCCTAGATGTCCTATGGCGGTGAGCTGACATCTAGAATCACAGCTAAGAATCTTCCCTTTGTCTCCCTCATAATTTCTTCCCGTGATAGCCATTGGAATAGATGTTTTTCTTCTTGTAACATTGGGAGATGTGCCCAGCAACACGCACAAAATGCCGGAGGAACTCTGCAGGCCAGACAGCATCTATGGGAAAGGGTACAGTTGACGTTTTCGGACCAAGACCCTTCAGCAGGGCAAGATATGCCCAGTCCCACTATAGGGCACATTGTTTTGCTCTGCACTTTTCAACTCTTGCATTCTTTTTTTCCCCAAGTTCCTTTGTCTATATTCACACTCTCTAATTGAACACATTCACTCATTGATCAGGTTACCTTTTTCACAGCTTTAGCCCTATCGTTACCCCAGTTTTACCCTATCAGAGATCATCCCCTCCTCCATCCTCCCTGCAGTTTAATAAGCAGGTTTGAGCAACACACTCAAAATGCAAGTGGAACTGAGCAGGTCAGGCAGCATCAGTGGAAAGGAATAAACAGTTTTCATTTCAGGCTGAGACCTTTCATCAGGACTGGACAGGAAGGGGACAGAAGCCAGAATAAGAGGGTAGGGGGAGGGGTGGGGGTACAAGCTGGCAGGAGACCAGGTTGGGGAGGATGAAGTAAGAAGCTGGGAAGTGATAGGTAGAAGAGGTAAAGGTCTGAAGGAGAAGGAATGGAATAGGAGAAAATAGTTGACCATGGAGAAAGGGAAGGAGGGTAACCAGAGTGGAGAATGGGAAAGAGAAAAGGAGGGATGGGAGGAGAACTTACTGGAAGTTACAGAAATCAGTGTTCAGCCCATCAGTTTGTAAGCTACACAGATGAGGTGTTGCTCCACCAACCTGAATTTGGCCTCATCATTGCAGTAGAGGAGGTCATAGACAGACATATCAGAATAGAAATGAAGAGTGGAATTGAAATAGGTAACCAATGTGAGATCATGCTTTTGGCGTTGGGCGAGGTGAAGACGCTTGACAAAGCAGTACCCCAATCTGTGTCAGGTCTCCCCAGACTGCACTGGGATCACTGGATACAGTAGATGACTTTGACAGACTCACAGGTGAAGAGTCACCTATCCTGGAAGGTCCGTTTGGAGCTCTGAATGGTGGTGAGGGATGAGATGTAGCACTTGTCACACTCGCAAGGATAAGTGCCGGGAGGAAGACCTGTGAGAAGCGACGAATAGGCAAGGAAGTCGCATAGAAACTAATCCCTACAGGGATGGGGTGGGGAAGGAAAGATGTGCTAGTGGTAGGATCCTTTCGGAGGTAGCGAAGTTATTGAGAATGATGTGCTAGATACAGAGGCTCGTGGGGTGGTAGTTAAGGACTGCATCTGCACTATCTCTTGTGTTTATGACAAGCAGCTTTGTCTTCTTTTCAATTCTAATGAAGGGTTGTCCTGAAATCTTAGCTCTGTTTCACTGAGTATTTCCAGTATTTTCTGTTTCTTTTTGAGTTGTCATTTATTTGTTGGAATGGACTTTGCTTTTCCAGAATCTGGTGTTGAACAAGTGGCATGATCTGTCTAGTGGAGCCAACTGAGTGTAATGATTATCTCACTCCTGGGAGAGGACGGCATTGTTGCATAACTTCTGCTTTCACACGAGGATCTAGTTTTAGAAAATGAGTTCCAGGAGTAGTAAATTACTTTTCAATAGTTGTTCAATAACAAAGACTTGACAATCTTAGTCAACTGTTGACTTTTGAAGTACAGGTTGTCAAAGATTGTAAGGGACATGCAATGAAATATCTTGATTGTCATTGCATAGTACAATTTGTCATGCACCAATACAGCAAAAATGAGTTTGCAACTCTCATACTCAGTGCTATAAAACAACAAATAAAATCAAGTAACCAGCCAGTACAAGCAATGTCCAGCAGTACAAAAGCAGAAATATTATGTTAAAGCCAACATCTTATAAATGGTTCCGCAGGCTGAGGGCCTACTCCAGCTTCTGTTTCTATGTTTTGTGTTGCTATAAGGAAAGGATCTTAAATTCAGCTGTCAGCTGATTTCATTGTTTTCCATAGGTGCTGCAGTATTTCTAGCATTTTCAATTTTCTTTTAGATATTACTTATTGAGATTTCTCTTCTATCTAAGTCAAGGGTGACAACAGTTTAAATATTGTTGTGGAAATACTGCTGATCAAGGACAGGCCACCAGAATCGCCTGCGTCATTCCTTTGCAACTGAACTCTGAAAAATCAGTGTGTGCTCCAGTTTGTTGTTGTATTTTGGATTTCCTTTGTTTCTTTTTTTAGGGCATGGTTTAAAAACTATTAGTCTGTAATCTCTGGAATTCCCTCTGAATTTCTTTGAAAAGTACTTGCCGATTTAAAAAACCCTTCACTTCTGACTAAAAACCTCCATGTGTCTTGTTAGCAAGATTTACCTGATAAGACTCCTGTGGGACCAGTTCTCTGTTTACTTCTACACAATGGATGTCCAAAAGTTATTGATGAATATCCAGTTAAAGTAATTTTGAAGTGATCTAGTGATCTATTTGACACGAACGCTTATTCAGTTAAAGCAGGGGTCCCCAACCTTTTTAGCACTGCGGACCGGTTTAATATTGACAATATTCTTGCGGACCGGCCGACCGGTGGGTGGGGGGGGGTGGTGGTAGGGTTGCCAACAGACAAGAGTAGCAGTCAAATGCATTGTTTACCCAAAAGACTACAATGACCTTGAAGCCTTGCGCGGGCACCAATGCACATGCGCGTCGTGACCCGCCGATTCCCCCCCCCCAAGCAAATCCTTTTTGGCGATTCTGTTCGTGGGGGGGGGGGTGTTAATCATGACCGGGATATAGGTGTAAGTAGGTAATACACTCAATTTTGTTTCTAAAAGGGTTTATCTAACGAATTTAATATTAAACACACAGCGTATATTTTCCTCGCATAAATATAATGATAAGTCAATTATCAGGGGAGCTTGAAGTGTTGAACGAACTTCCAGTAGAAGTGGCAGAAGCAGGTTCGATATGATCATTTAAAGAAAAATTGGATAGGTATATGGACAGGAAAGGAATGGAGGGTTATGGGCTGAGTGCAGGTCGGTGGGACTAGGTGAGAGTAGCGTTCGGCACGGACTAGAAGGGCCGAGATGGCCTGTTTCCGTGCTGTAATTGTTATATGGTTATAAGAGCCACTTATAAGTCAATAGCATCATAACATTTTAAGTAACATTTGGATATTAAACACGCAGCACATATTTTCCCCGTATGAATATATAAAATTATTGCAACACAGCAATATCACTGAATCAGTGGGAGCCCTGGGATTGTTTCCCTGCGACAAGACGGTCCTATCGAGGGGTGATCAGAGACAGCGATACTCGAAGGGGGTTCCTTATGTCCAGTCTATTCCGCAGTTTAGTTTTCGTTGCATTCATTGCAGAAAACCTCGCTTTGCAGAGATATGTTGGAAATAGAAGCAATGTTTTCAGTGCTTTCATGGCTATCTCAGGATATTTAGCCTTGACTTTAATCCAAAATGCCAGTAGAGATGTTATGTCAAACATACTTTTCAGCTGCCATCATTTGCAAGCTCGAGGAGTTGATGGCCTTCCCGCCCTGACATGGATGACGCGCGGGTCATGACCTCGCATGCGTAATGGCTGATCAGTGGCCGTGACAGGGAATGAGGAAAGGTGCAGCTGACTCATATTGCCAATCATATCGCTTCCTCGCGGCCTGGTAGCGCATGCTCTGCGGCCTGGTACTGGTCCGCGGCCCGGTGGTTGGGGACCGCTGAGTTAAGGTGATCCAGAAAAGGTGATTTTATTTCATCTTATCGGTCTTTAGATCACCACTGTGGGCAAACTATCACTGTTTTGCATTTTGGGTGTATTTGAATGCCCCATTACTGATTGTTAACTGCTCAACCAGTTACATTTGCAGTGCTCTGGTCTGAAGGTAGTTGTGACAGTTATAGATTGCTATGATTAAAGATAAAATTGAATCTTGCAGGAAGGTATTAAATTGTAGGAGGATGAAATATGGTGGCTAAGGTGCATTTATTGGGAGCACTTGCTGTCTGACATATGAGAGATGCTTAAAGACCGACTGATCAAAGTACAGGATTGGGATGTTCTGGTAAGGACAAGGATATGCCATGTTCTGGTAAGGGACCTTGGATATGAGTTCAGTCAGGAAGCTAAAATCAGACTGGGCTCTTGTGGAATATAAAGATAGCGGAAAAATGCTGAAGCAGGTGATTAGGAGGGCCAAAAAGCTGCCATGAAATGTCCTTGGCAAGCAGGATCAAAGTTCAAAGTAAATTTATTATCAAAGTGCATGGATGTCACCATATATAACCCTGAGATTTGTTTTCTTGCGGGCATGCTCAGTAAATCCAAGAAACATGACGGAATCAGTGAAAGACCACACCCATAGGAACAATTCAGAGATGGGGACTGAAGTTATCCCCACTGGTTCAAGAGTCCGATGGTTGAGGGGTAGTATATGTTCCTGAACCTGGTGGGGTGAGTCCTGGGGCTCTCGTACCTTCTACCTGATGACAGTAGCAAGAAGGGAGCATGCCATGAGTAGTGGCGGTCCTTGATGATGCATGCTGCTTTTCTACGGCAGTACTCCAAGTAGGTCAGGAAGAACCCCAAGGTTTCTCACAATTACATTAAGAAAAAGATGATGACTAGGAGAGGGTAGCTCCACTCAAGGACAAAAGCAATTTGAGCTTGGTGGTTGAGGTATTAAATGAATACTTTGGGGTCTTTACTGAGGAGAAGGCTTGGAGGATTGTGAAAACAGAGTGAGGCGGGCTGAAATTAAGAAGGGAGTAGTGATGGGTTTTCAGAAGAGCATTAAGGTGGACAAGTCCCCATGGTCTGATGACATACATTCTGGAATATTGAAAGACACAAGTGAGGAGATTATTGTGGCTTAGACAAAGATCTTTTTGTGTTCTCACTAGCAACAGGTAAGTTCCCACAGAACTGGGAGAGTAGCATATTTGTGCCTTTGATCACGAAGGGAAATTCCAGGTGATTGTAGGTCATTGAGCCTCAGGTCAGTACTAGGGAAGCTATTGCAAAAGATATTGAGCGATTATGCTCATTTGGAAATGCATGGCCTGCTTAGGGGCAGTCAGCATGGCTTTGTGCGCAGCTGGTTTTGCCTTAGAAACTTGATTTGGCTTTTTGAGGAGGTAGCAAAGGTGCTTGAGGAGGTGACAAGGGGAAGGCAGTCGACATAATCTACATGGACATTTGATAAGGTTCATTGTTACAGTAGGCTGATTCAGAAGATAAAGCTGCATGGTATCTAGGGTGAGTTACAAGTTTGGCTTGCCCATAGAAGATAGAGTAGGAGTAGAAGTTTGTAACTGGCTGGAGGTCCATGGCCAGTGGTGTTCTGCAAGGATCATTGCTGGGACTTCTGTTGTTTGAGGTTTGGGTGAAAATGTAGATGGTGGATTAGCAAGTTTGGTGGAATTGTGGGCAGTAGTACAAGGGGAATATAGCTGAGTTACAATATGGGCAGAGAAGTAGCAGATAGAGTTTAATCTGGGCAAATATGACATGGTGCACTTTGGGAGGTCAGATGAGAAGAGAAGTTATACAGTTAATTGTAAGCCCCTTAATAACACTGAACCATAAGACATAGGAGCAGAATTAGGCCACTTGGCCCATCGAGTCTGCTCCGCCATTCAATCATGACTGACCCTTTTCTCCCCTCCTCAGCCCCACTCCCCAGCCTTCTCCCCGTAACCTTTGATGCTGTGTCCAATCATGAACCTATCAAGCTCTGCCTTAAATACACCCAATGACTTGGCTCCTACAGCTCCCTGTAGCAATAAATTCCACAAATTCACCACCCTCTGGCTAAAGAAGTTTCTCCACATCTCTGTTTTAAATGGATGCCCCTCTCTCCCGAGGCTGTGTCCTCTTGTCCTGGACTCTCCCAACATGGGAAACATCCTTTTCACATCTACTCTGTCTAGGCCTTTCAACATTCGAAACATTTCAATGAGATCCCCCCTCATCCTTCTAAATTCCAGCGAGTACAGAGCAAGAGCTATCAAACATTCCTCGTACTTTCACTCCCAGAATCATCCTTGTGAACCTCCTCTGAACCCTTTCCAATGTCATCACGTCTTTTCTTAGATGAAGACCCGAAAGCTGTTCATAATACCCAAGGTAAGGCCTCACCAGTGCCTTTTAAAGCCTCAGCATCACGTTCCTGCTCTTGTGTTCGAGACCTCTTGAAATGAATGCTGATGTTGCATTTGCCTTCCTCGCCACCGACTCAACCTGCAAGTTACCCTTTAAGTTGCTCTGCACAAGGACTTCCAAATCCCTTTGCATCTCAGATTTTTGGATTTTCTCCTCATTTAGAAAATAGTCTGCATGTTTATTTCTACTACCAAAGTGCATGACCGTGCATTTTCCAACATTGTATTTCATTTGCCACTCTCTTGCCCATTCTCCTAATCTGTCTAAGTCTGTCGAAGTACAGAGGGATCTTGGGGTCCAAGTCCACAGCTCACGAAAAATGGTAAGCAAGAGCATAAGGTGGTAAAGAAGGCATATGGCATGCTTGTTTATTGTCTATTGTTTGCATGATTTCTGTTTTTTTTCTCTCTTTCTCTGCACAATGGTATTTGGTCTTTCTCTTTATTAAATTCGGTTATACGGGATTTTTGCTTGTGGCTGCCTATAAGCAGACAAATCTCAAAGTGTATGATTCATACATTCTTTGGAATAAATATGCTTTGAATCTTTGAATCTTGCCTTCATTGGTCAGGATATTGAGTATAAGAATAAGGACATCATTCTATGGCTTTAGAAAACTTAGTCAGACTGTACTTGGAGTTCTAGATGCCCAGTTGTAGAAAGGATGTAGGAAGGGGTGCTGTTTGGATTGGAGGGCATGATCTCTAAGGAAGGGCTAGTCAAACATGGGTTGTTTTCAGAGGCTGAGGGGACACCTGATGGAGGTTTTTTAAGAAAAAGATACGAGATGTATTGTTCGGGTAGACAGTCATAATCTGTTCCCCAAGGTAGAAATGTCAAATAAGAAAGGAATGCTTTTAAGCTTGGATGCAGGAATTTTAGGGGCAACATGAGGGGCAAGTTTTTTATACTGAGAGTATAGATTATCAGGGGTAGTAGTGGAAACAGGCAGTTGCATGGAGTTGTAATGGCTTTTAGAAAAGATGAAAGTGAAACGAATGGGGGTACGAATGATATACAGAAAGAAGACATTAAGTATAAACTCTCAAGTTCGGCACAACAAATATGGACTGAATAGCCTATCTGGTACTCTACTGTCTGTGTTCTTTGAAGAAACTAATATTTGAAGACTGACTCATTAGTTCTCGCTACAGGTTGCAACTGACATACTGAATAGTTTCTGGCTGTTATACTAGGCCACTCGTTTTGATCCTGGTTGTCTAAATAGACCTACATAATGGTTTTTGGTCCCGTGCCCTGCATAAATTCTAATCAGAGGATATTGTACTGTGAGTATGGCGTTGTGAGCATGTTAATGACTTCCAGCCTCCTACCCTTCATTATAATTTACGCAGATTCAGGTCCACATAAGTTGGTATAGTTCATGTCTCCTGGATGTCCACGTTGTAGCAGAATGTAATTTTTCTGGGCTCAGTGATAAATGATCCTGGTTGCTAAAAGGCAACTGGAAAACAGAATACTGGATTTAGCATTAATCATCTTAAATTAGATTCTGATTAATTGCACAGTGTCAAATTTTCCATTGTAATGTGTAAAGCAGCTTGTGGTTTCAAGGGTTTAGATTTACTTCTGAGAAACTCCAAGCTTACGAATTTTCTTGTGATTAATTGCTTTCTTCTTTTGTGATGTTGATTTAAATAATTACATTGGCACATTAGTTACATGTGACGTGTTTGATTTGCCCTTCTGGTTCATGAGATTGATTTGTTGCATGTAACTGATTATTCAATGAAAAACTAGATGGTATAATGGATGCAATGCGCACAAAATGCTGGTGAACGCGCAGGCCAGGCAGCATCTATAGGTAGAAGAACTGTTGACGTTTTGGGTCGAGACCCTTCGTCAGGACTAACGGAAAAAAGAGATAGTAAGAGATTTGAGAGTTGGGGGGTGGTGGGGGAGACCCAAAATGACAGGAGAAGACAGGAGGGGGAGGGATGAAGCCGAGGGGGAGTATCATGGGACGGAAGGCCTTGGAAGAAAGAAAGGGGGAGGGGAGCACCAGAGGAAGATGGAGGACAGGCGAGGAGTTATTGTGAGAGGGAAAGAGAGAAAATAAATAAATAGATTAGGGGTGGGGTAAGAAAGGGAGGAGGGGCATTAACGGAAGTTAGAGAAATCATTGTTCATGCCATCAGGTTGGAGGCTACCCAGACAGAATATAAAGTGTTGTTCCTCTAACTTGAGTGTGGCTTCATCTCGACAGTAGAGGAGGCCATGGATTGACATATGGGAATGGGGCGTGGAATTAAAATGTGTGGCCACTGGGAGATCCTGCTTCCTCTGGTGGACAGAGTGTAGGTGTTGAGCAAAGCGGTCTCCCAATCTGCGTCGGGTCTCACCAGTATATAGAAGGCCACACCGGGAGCACTGGACACAGTATATCACACCAACAGACTCACAGGTGAAGTGTCGCCTCACCTGGAAGGACTGTCTGAGGCCCTGAATGGTGATAAGGGAGGAGGTGTAAGGGCATGTGTAGCACTTGTTCCGCTTACAAGGATAAGTGCCAGGAGGGAGATCGGTGGGAAGGGATGGGGGGGACGAATGGACAAGGGAGTCGCGTAGGGAGCAATTCCTGGGGAAAGCAGAAAGTGGGGGCGAGGGAAAGATGTATTTAGTGGTGGGATCCCGTTGGAGATGGCGGAAGTTACGGAGAATTATATGTTGGACACGGAGGCTGGTGGGGTGGTAGGTGAGGATGTCAGGTTTGGTTTCCTTGCTGGCATTCTCGCCTCTGAATCAGAGTCCAACTCCAGACACTGGGCAAACTGTGTAATCCAGTGTACTGAATCTCCAGTACATTATGGGAGGTAATATTGCCTTGCCTGTGTTGGAGTGTTGATGCCAACAATTGTGTCATGTTGATGTGTCAGAGCAAATGGAGAAAGTTCTCCTTGGTATTAAGCTAATAATAATCCCTCAGCCATCATTAGCAAAGCAAGTTTTTTGGTCTTTTATCCTATTGATTTTGCACAAAACAAATATCATGATAGATCATGTCCATTATAACACTTAAAAGAGTTAGAATGACTGTGAAACACTTGTGCGATGTCCAGAGGTCAGGAAAGGTGAGAAATTTTTTTTGTGCCTTGAATTAGTTTACTTATTGGCTGCCTGGTACCATTGTACTAAAAATAAGATGTTATTGAAGAAAGATTACAATCATTAAAAGCTTCCTTCAGTTAGTCCTGACGAAGGATCTCGTCCAGAAATGTCGACCGCCCCTCCTCCTAGAGATGCTGCCTGGCCTGCTGCGTTCACCAGCAACTTCGATGTGTGTTGCTTGAATTTCCAGCATCTGCAGAATTCCTGTTGTTTGCGTTTTTTATCTTGTTGGATATTTTTATTGCTGGAACTTGTGTGGTATGAATGTTACTTGCCACTTATCAGTTTTGGATATTGTCCAGGCCTTTCTGCACCTGGATGTCAAATCAGCAAACCACCTGCTTTGAAATTTATTTACTATTAAACACATGAAAGATAGGAGCAGGAGTCTGCCATCTGGCCTGTCGAGCTTCCTATTCAGTAAAATTATGACTGATCTGCCATAACCTCAGCTCACTGACACGCCTGCATTTGTGAGTCTGTCAGGATCATCTACTGCATCCAGTGCCCCTGGTGTGACCTCCTCTACATCGAAGAGACCCAATGTTAATTGGGAGACTGCTCCATCGAGCAGCTTTACTCCATTCGCCTCAACAGGCGGGATTTCCTGGCGGCCACCCATTTTAATTCTATTTTTCATTCCCATTCCCATTCCAGCATGTCAGTCCATGGTCTCTTCTACTGCAATGATGAGGCCACTCTAAGGTTAGAGGAGCAGCATGTAATATTCCGTCTGAATAGTCTCCGACCTGACAGCATAAACGTTGATTTCTCTAACTTCTGGTTATTTCTTCCCCCCCCACTCCCATTTCCCCTTCTCTCTTTTCAATTCCCTATTCTGGCTCCCCTCTTACCCTTTTCCTTCTCCTCACCTTGAACCCTTTACACTTCCTACCTATCACCTTCCAGCTTCTCATTTCCCCACCCACCTTTCCCATTACCTGGCTTCACCTATCATCTGACAGCTTGTACTACTTCTCCTCCCCTATCTTCTTATTCTGGCTTCTTTCCCCTTCTCCCCTTCCTTTCAAGACCTGATGAAAGGTCTTGGCTTGAAGCATCGGCTGTTTATTCCCCTCCGTAGATGCTACTCTCTGGTAAAAGCAGTTCCTCCTCATCTCCATCCTAAATTGACTCCTCTGAATCTTCGGACCATGATCCCCAGTTCTAATCTCACCTATCAGTGAAAACTGCTGTCCTACCTCTATCATACCTCACCTTTTCATCATTTTATATGTTCCTATAACACCCCTTCTCATTCTGAATTCCAGTGAGTATTGTCCCAGGCAATTTAATCTCAGCAAACCCCCTCATCTCCCAAATCAACGTGGTGAGCCTCTTCTGCACCGGCTCCAATATTAATTACTTAGGTACATCTATTTCTCATATTCTAATATAATGCCTCCATTTATTCAGCTTGCAATGCCCTCTGTCTTTGCATTGGTGGAAGACAGGACTTGTGTACCATTACATGGGCCGCCATTGAAGAAGAGTTGTGGCTGGCTCCAGTGTTGATTGTTACAGGCCCTTCTGGACATGTCCTGAGAATACAAGCAGCTGGAGAGTCTGCAATCTCTGCCTACCACTTGGCCTCATTTCTTACCAGGTTAATTCAAGAGTTTCAACTTCATCTAATGATTACTTCAGGAAGATTATCTCCTCAGCCTTCTAGAAAGCTGCATAAATAATATCCAAAGACATTCTCTCATCCAATATTTTAGCAATCTCTTTCAAGCATTCACATTTCCTGAGCAAAGTCAATCCTTTATAAATCCTTGTTCTCTGATCAGCTGAAAACATTCAGTACTTAAACATTCAAACTTAAGCATCTTCATTACCAACTCCAGTATTTCCCAAAAAGGGTTACAACTTTCATTTTCCCTCAAACTTTGCTGAAGTAGTTGAATACAATGTAGCAGTGAGACACTAAATTGCTTGCATAGTGTACTATCTATCCTATTACAGAGTTCTCCCGTGCTATCACAGTACTCTTTTCCTCCTTTTAGCCTCTGGATCTATGGAGTCAGGGTGACTGTTCTGGCTGTCAATCCTTTAATCTTACAAGCAATTTGTACTTCCTTGAAATAGATCGGTTTCTGAAGGCTTCCATGCTCTATCACCCCATCTCATGATGTACAGAGTTGATCTTACTGACCCCATCTCAATATTGTACATTCCTATAATGTGAGGTTTGGAGCAAATTGCCGGAATACTCCTCTCCCTTCCTTGTGTGCCAGAATGCTTTCAACTTGTGCTCCTGCTTAGTGACTCTGAGCTAGTGAGACATGTCTGTTACAGATGAATTTGCTTGGGACAGTCTCACCCTTTACAAACTCCCATCTTCTGTCTTTTCCAACATAAACCTTGTTGTGCCAAGTAATTTACATTAACCTTAGAGTCCCTTGTGAGATCTTTTGAAGCACACTAACTTGCTGTAAGTACTGAAACAAATGACAAAGTTTAACACCTTGCAGCACACGGGTCTCAGAGAATGTGATCATGAGTCTAACCACTTACTCTTGATGCCCAATGGTCTCAGCTATGCTGAGCCTTCCACTGACGTCTTGGGATCACCGCTTACAGAAACATAGACACTGTGGCTACAAGAGCAGGTCAGAGGTGGATTTCCTGCAATCGGTGACTCACCTGACAGGAGCCTTTCCATCACGCAAAAGGCACAAGTTAGGAGCATGATGACTACTCTCTCCTTCCCTTGATGAATGCATCTCCAACAACACTCAAGTCTGATATCATCCTGGACAGAGCAGTCCATTTGATTGGTATCTTGACATCCACCTTAAATATCTGCTCCTGCCACTGTCGGCACACTGTGGCAGTGCTGCATGATCTCTGTAAATTGCAGTGCAGTTACTCACCTGGCCCACTTGGATGACATCTCCCGAGTCTTCAGCTTCCAAGATGAGTAAGGGCAGTAGATTCCTTGGATCACCACTGTATGCAGGTTTCCCTCTGAGTGTCACGGGATCCGGGATCCATATGTGGAAGCATATTTTTTCATCATCACTGGATCTAAATCCTGGAATTCCCACCCAACAATACTGGGACAAGTGCTGTGGTTTGAGAAGGTGGCAGAGCATGACTACCTCAAGGGTAGTTGGGCCAGCAACACTAGTTGCTGGCATTGCTCATATCCCATCATTGACTAAACAAAGTTTTGCACAAACTACTATCTGTCCCAGAGCTAATGGTAATACCTTGAAGGGTTCACTGGAATTCCTACTGTGATCAAATATGGTAGTTCATACTCTAAAGAACACTGTGACTGCTAGGACTACTCTTGGCCTTGAGATTTACTGTGTAGCGTCCCAAGCCTGAATTTGTTAAGTGGCTATACTTGTACTAAGTATTTCTTGACAAATAAGGTTGTGAATTAATTTATAGATTTACAAATTGTGGAATTTTGTGGATATATATGTATTTATAGATACAGCACAGAACAAGCCCTTCTGGCCCAAAGAGCCCATCGTACAGTAACCCACCAGTTTAACATTAGCCTAATCACAGGACAATTTACAATAATCAATTTACTTACTAACTGGTACATCTTTGGACTTCCACCCTGAATTCCTCAATTTCCTCACCCTGTTAATCTTTCCACCTCAGTGTATCCTGGCCTATAAAACAGCTGAGTTCTTAAGTAATACACTCAAAAATTTTGGAGGAACTCAGCAGGCCAGGCAGCATCAATGGGAATGAATAAAGAGTCAAGGGCCGAGACTCCTATTCAGGATTGGAGACAAAATGGGAAGAAGCCAGAATAAGAAGGTGGGAAGAGGGGAAGGAGTACAAGCTAAGAGGTGATAGGTGAAGCCAGGTAGATGGGGGAGGAGGATGAAGTAAGAAACTGGGAGGTGATAGACCATAAGATACTGGAGCAAAATTAGGCTATTTGACCCATCGAGTCTGCTTCACCATTTAATCATAATTGATCCTTTTCCCTCTCAGTCACAATCTCGTACCTTCTCTCTGTATTCCTTTATGACCTGACTAATCAAGAATTCGTTAACCTCTGCCTTAATTATACTCAATGACTTGGCCTCCACAGCCACCTGTGGCAATGAATTCCACAGATTCATCACTCTCTGGCTAAAGAAATTACTCTCATCTCCGTTCTAAATGGACGCCCCTCTATTCTGAGGCTGTGTCCTCTTGTCTTAGATTCCCCCACACAGGAAACATCCTCCACGCCCACTCTATCGAGGCCTTTGAACATTCAATGGGTTTCAATGAGATCCCCACTCATTCTTCTGAATGCCATTGAGTACAGGCCCAGAGCCATCAAATGCTGCTCATGTGATAAGCCTTTCAATCCCGGAATCATTTTTGGGAATCTCCTTTGAATTCTCTCCAGTGCAGGCACATCCGGTCTTAGGCCCAAAACTGCTCACAAGTTGGAAAGGGTAAAGGGCTGGAGAAGAAGGAATCTGATAGGAGAAGAGAGTGGACTATGGGAGAAAGGGAAGGAGGAGGGGACACAATGGGAGTTGATAGGCAGGTGAGGAGAACAGAAGAGGTAAAGAGGGGTCAGAGTGAGGAACAGAAAGGAGAAGGGGAGAAGAAGGGGGAAAATGTACTGTAAGTTGGAAGAATTGATGTTCATGCCATTAGGTTGGAGGCTATCCAGATGGAATATGAGGTGTTGCTCCTCCAACCTGACAGTGGCCTCATCGTGGCAGTAAAGGAGACCATGGACCAACATGTCAGAATGGGAATGGGGACTGGAATTAAAATGGTTGGATTGTTAGCCTTGTACACGAGCCTTGTATTGCAAAAAGTGAAATGGAGCGAGAATAGCATAAAACTTCTGGTTGTTCCACATTGTGGTTCTGACATTCCCATGGTAACTATTGCTAGTTATCTGCATTTTGCTCTGCTGTATATCAGTGCAGAGGCTCCAGCGCAAGTATCTGGTTCTTTGCATCTAGAAGCAATAACAAGATCAAGAATTTATTTTGCTTGTACTGATGGACTAAATGCAAAATCCAAAGGCGCAGCCTTTTTATTTTCACTCCAGTTAATTTCAGAATGTTACCTTTGGCTTGATCAGTTCCCCTGACACTCTCTTCTAAAGTTTGTGCTTAAGCAGTTAGCTGTGGATTTGGATTTTCTTTAATCTACTGAAGTATATTACACATACATCAGTCATTGAGATACTGTGTTTTATTTGCCTGACATTTCAGCTTTTGAGTTTATAGATTCTGAGATATTAATGGAAAGATAAAGAACTCTTCAAACAAAACTTTTCACAGCTCTGATTAAAAGTAATTGATGTGAAGTGTGACTCATTTCTTTTCCCATGGATGCTTTCTCATCTGCTCAGAGAGACCAGTGGTTTCTGCTTTCATTTCAGATTTACAGCATTTGTAGTAGTTTGCTTCTAGCTTTGAGGTGAGCCCAAGGATGTGCAACACGCTAATGTAAGTGCAGAATTAAATATTTGAAAAGGAAATGAAGGAAGGAATGTGCGCATTCAAGGCATTTTTCCAAACTAAGGATGTCTTAAATGTCTACAATCAATGAAGTATATTTGAGATGAAATGCAGTAGACAATGTGTGTGCAAGGTTCTGCAGAGAGCAGAGGAATGCTGACCAGATGTGTTGGGGTAATGTTGTTTCATTGCCGGGATGACCTCTGCTGAGAAACTGGGCAGGCTGCTAGTCAATAACCATTTTGGAAGATAGCGCAGTACTTCCTTTGCTGAATGCATTGCTCTGCTGCTAAGATGCGGCCACTTCTCTGTCTTCAAAGGAGGTACACAGAGCTTTCCAAAGTAACTCATCAGCCTGTGCTTTGTAGTTAGCCACCCACAGAGATCTCCACAGTGGGATCACTGGATTCTACTTAGATCATAGAACAGCACAGGAACAGGCTCTTTGGCCCACAGTGTTGTGCCGAACCAATTAAATCCATAAACAAATGGCCAACTGAACCAATCCCTTCTGTCTACACAATGCACATATCCTTCCATTTCCCACACATACATGTGCCATTCTAAACATTGCTGAGAAGCTCCTAAAGTATCTGCCTCTGCCACCACCACGAGCAGTGCATTCCGCTCTCTGTGTAAAAATATGGGGCAGTTGGTGTACAACTGGATTCTGTGTAGTGAGACTGTGAGGAAGGACAGGCAGATGATGGGGCAAAATTGCAGTCAGTGGAATGAGTTGAAGTGTAACATGGGAGTAGAATTGAAAGGGGTGAGGAATACAGGACTGAAGATGTGTTATTTGAATGCAGACAGTGTAAGGAATAAGATAGATGATCTTGTAGCACCATCAACAATTGGCAAATATGATGTTGTGGGCATCACTGGGTTGTGGCTGGAAGAAGACTTGGTTGGACCGGGTCGAGACAACAGAAACTTATGGAGAAGAGGAGTTCGGTGGGTAATAAGATGGATGAGTTCACGGTGCTAGCCAGGCGTCAGAGAACATTTCAGCAGTGTTATGTGTTTCACTGGAACAGGGCTGCACGAGAACATACCCGATCAAAACTTCTCCATGGACGGTTTCCAGACCATTCCGGCTGACCGGATGTGCACTGAGAGCGGTAAGCGTCAAGGAGTTAGGTGCTTACTGTTCTGGTTAACAACAGATGGTGCAATCCGGGTCATATTACGATCGAGGAACGTGTTTGTAGACCGGATATTGAACTTTTTACTGTTGGACTTCGGCCACATTCCACCGAGATACAACACTGGGCGGCACGAGAGGTTGTTCCTGCCTGTGGCCATCGAATTTGCAGCTCCTCCTGTGGAAGGTCAGACACCCTGAGCCAATAGACTGGTCCTGGACTTACTTTCCATCTGGCATAGTTTGCATTTTGTTTTTTGATTGTTTGTGGCTTTTGTATTGCTATATTTATGCTCTATTCTTGGTTGGTGCGGCTGTAACGAAACCCAATTTCCCTTGGGATCAATAAAGTATATCTATCTAAGATCATAGTCAGGAGCTTAACATCAAAGGATACACCATATATCAAAAGATTTCAAGGGCTGAATGATATAATTGTTCTCCTATGTCTAATGGTCTTGCAGTCTTGTGCCCTGCAATCAAGGTAGCATCTTGGTAAACCTCTTCTTCACCCTGTCCAAAGCCTGGACATCCTTCCTATAATGAGGAACCAGAACTGTATGCGGTACTCCAGATGCAGCCTAACTAGCGGTTTATAAAGCTGCAACATAACATCCTGAATTTGAATTCAATGCTTTGACTAATATAAGTCAAGCATGCCGTACGCCACTTAACCACCCTGTCAACCTGAGTTGACACTTTCAGGGAGCTGTGAACTTGGACCCCAAGATCCCTCTGCTCACCAACACGTTTAAGCGTCTTGCCTTTAACAGTGTACAGTCTCTTTACATTTAACCTACCAAGGTCCAACACTTCACATTTGGCTGGGTTAAGTTCCTTCTGCCATTTCGCTGTCCATATCTGCAACTGATTTTTATCCTGATGTATTCTTTGCCATTCACCTTTGCTATCCACAATGCCACCAATCTTCGTATCACCTGCAAACTTAGTAACCCACCCATCTACATTTTCGTCTATTTTTATACATCACAAACAGCAGAGGTCCCAGTACAGATACCTGTGGAACAGCACTATTTACAGACCTCCTGCTAGAATTAGTCCCATTGATCACTACCTTCTGTCTTCTATGTTTAAACCAATACTGAATCCAAACAGCGCATTCACCATGGACACCATGCATCTCAGTCTTCTGGATGAGCCGTCAATGAGGGGCCTTGCCAAACACCTTACTAAAATCCATGTAGACAACACTCACAGCTTTACCTTCAGCAATCACCGTCGTCACCTCATCAAAAAAACTCAATCATGTTAGTAAGACACGACTTCCCTGCACAAAGCCATGCTGACTCTCCCTATTTAGGCCATGGTTTTCCACATGCTCATAAACCTTATCCCTAAGAAATCTCTCCAGTAACTCCCTCCCACTGACGCGAGACTCTCTGGTTCAGAAGTTCGAAGTTCAAAGTAAGTTTACTATCAATGTACCTTTTTGTTACCATGTGCTACCCTGAGATTAATTTTCTTGCGGGCATTCACAGTAAATGCAAAGAAGCACAATAGAATTGATGAAAAACCACACATAACAAAAATGAACAAACAATCAACGTGTAAAAGACAACAAGCTATACAATTACAAAAAGAAAAAAAAAAGCAATAAATATCAAGAAAATGAGTTGCAGAGTCCTTGAAAGTGAGTCCATAGGTTGTGGGATCAGTTCAGTGTTGTTGTGAGTGAAGTTCATCCCCACTGTTTCAAGAGCCTGATAATTGGGGGTTACTGACTATTCCTGAACCTGGTGGTGTGGGACCTGAGGCTCTTATACCCACTTCCTGGTGGCAGCAGTGAGCAGAGAGCATGGCCTGGATGGTTGGGGTCCCTGAAGATGGAAGCTGCTTTTCTATGACACTGCTCCTTGTAGATGTGCTTCATGGTAGAGAGGGCTTTACCTGTGATGGACTGGGCTGTATCCACTACTTTTTGTCAGCTCTTCTATTCAAGGGCAATGGTGTTTCTATACCAGGCTGTGATGCAACCAGTCAGTATTTTCTCCATTACACATCTATAGGAGTTTATCAAAGTGATAGATGACACGCTGAATCATCTCAAGTTACTAAGAAACTAGAGGTGTTGCTGTGCTTTCTTTGTAATGGCGCTTGCGTGCTAGACCCAGGACAGATCCTCTGAAATGATAATGCTGAGGAATTTAAAGTTGCTGATCCTCTCCACCTCTGATCCCCCATTGAGGACTGGCTCATGGGCCCCTAGTTTCCTCCTCCTGTGGTCAATAATCAGCTGTTTAGTTTTGCTGACATTTAGTGAGAGGTTGTTGTTGAGGCCCCACTTAGCTAGATTTTCAATCTAACTCCTTTTTGCTGATTCAAATTTGCAGTATTATTGCCATCCCCTTCTCCAAAGCAAGCTGATGTTGTGCATAGTCATCTGTGATATGCAGCTACTGTGGTATTAGCGTTTCAACCTTCACAGTACCATTAAACATCTATTTTCAAACAGATCAATTAGAAGTTATCATTGTAATTTATGGGAGTTTCCTTGTGCAAGTTGATTATTCCAGCTGCTGTGTTTCAAAAGTACCCTGTTGGCTCTGAGGAGGCTCATGACATTCTGAGAGTGTTGAATAAGTGTTATGTGGTCTTGTCGGGCTGACTGAGTATTTAAATCACAAATTTTAAACAATTAAGTAAAAGGAAAACATTATTTTGTTTTTGCTATTACACGCATTTTTGCAATTACAAGAATCTAAATTAAAAACTAGTACATACAAGTAAATGAACCTGAAAATGTATGGGACCTTGGAACTGTTTTGAGTTGTATGAACAATTTACTGTTCTAAGTGTTCTAAACTTGTGTGGGAAAATAAAAGCAAAAAAACAAAATTAAACTGGTTGCGTGTGAGCTGATGGCACAGTTCTGTGAATGAAATGTTTGTCCTCCTTGTGCATAATATGTGGAGATTGTTGGAATAGTCACATCAGCGGCACAATTGGAAGTCAGTTGCCTAAACCATACGGACAAAGCCTGCCAATGGCAATGGCGCACAAGAGCTGACATTAACCAGAAAATTGGGCCTGTTACTAAATCACATAAAGGGGGTCTAACCATGACTAGGCCACAGCCCTGAAGTCTGAGAAAGCATCCTTGTCCAGGTAGGCATTCTGTTCTTTAATTTGATCACTGTGCCTTGCCACCAGCCTGCCAGTGTTACCTCCATTTGCCTCCTTGCCTACCTTTTCATTTCAAATTCTCCATTCTCCTTTCCTTGCAATTTATTCCCCTTCTGCTCTTCTCCCACCCCCCTTTGTCCCCCTCATCATCATCATCTCCCTTTTAATCCTATCTCTCCCTCAAATCTCCACATTCCCCACAGTCTATAGTCCTGGGAGATTATGGAAGATTCAAAGCATGACTTTTGAAATGCCTGTTTAATGTGTATGTTGCCTCACACCTCATGGGATAAAATATCACTACATTGGTGCTTCCCTAGGCTTGAGTCTTTATTAGTGTTCCAATGTTCACAGTACCTTTAAACATATATTTTCAAACTGATCAATTAGATATTATCATTGCAATTTATGGGAGTTTGCTCGTGCAAGTTGGTTATTCCAGCTACTGTGTTTCAAAAGTACTCTGTTGGCTCTGAGGAGGTTTGTGACATTCTGAGAGGGTTGAGGGGGCTGAATAAATGTTATGTAGGTGGAATGCTTTCCTGCAGGAGTCTGTTACATGGTGGATGCTTAAAAGGTCCACTGGCATTGATTGGCATGTGTGGCCTTCCTGTTGCCAAAGTCTGTGGGCTTACTCTTGCTATACTGCTGATTCTGATTCACAAATTGGAGTTAAGTTGAAAGAGTTAATTTGTTAACTTGACTCGGGGCAGAAGGCTTGTACCGGCGATCTATCCTGCTGTGATTTAAAAAGGGAACCCAACTCTGTTAAAATGCTAGTAATTCAGTGCCAGCTAAATGCAATCCTGATGTTTCTGTCAACTTGCTCTGCTTTTTCCCAGAGTAATTCAACAGGGGATTGTAAATTTTTCATAAGCGTGGGGATTGTATTCTTAAGTTGTACCAAAAAATGACTCATCAGCAAATAGTTTTCCAGTCCAGAAGAATCACATTAGTGAACAAACGCATTACTGCTCTTGCAAACCCAGTGCTGTATGTTGTCTGTTCCATGGGCTAAGCAACCCACTGATAACGTTATTGGGATACTGTTCAAAAAGGGTGGATACTTTGGAAAGGTGGGATACTATTTGAAAAAGGTGCTTGTAGATTCAAGTCCTTCTTGGTACCAGGATTCAGACCATATCCTAAACCAAAGCTTTGTGTGATTTGTTAGATAAATGTCGCAGTAATGTCAGCTAAGTACTTCATTATTCAGATTTTTCTGATAAACGACTTGCTGCAGACGGTGGCCTGTGGCTTCCCTGTCCAAGCTGAGTGGAATTGCCTGTATGACCTGGCACTTTCGCAGTGTGACTGGAGTTCCTCTGGGGCAGGATAGTTACAGCATATCTGGGCTGGAGTTACTGGAGGCAATTCGATGCAAGGGAGTCGAGGTGTGGAAAGATCCAACGCTGGATCAATTTAAGAGCTGAGCCGAATTGGAAAGGTCTGATACAGGCCTTATCGAGGCGATGGAGCCCAAGCCCGAGGGCAAGGAATGACGCAAGATTTGAACAATTTAAGTGAGATGGTTGGGGTGCTGGGGTCAGAGGTTGGTTCGGCTCGCTGCTCCGTGGGGTGTGCTTGACTGAGGACTTCTGAATCGGCTTGTGTGGAGTTCCGAATCAGCTGTAGTGATGCCTGGTGCTATGCACGTCAGTTCTGAATGCTGTCTGTTTGCTTTATTCTTCACACAAACAACAGGAATTCTGCAGATGCTGGAAATTCAAGCAACATACATCAAAGTTGCTGGTGAACGCAGCAGGCCAAGCAGCATCTGTAGGAAGAGGTGCAGTCGTCAGGACTAACCTTAGTTAGTCCTGACGAAAGGTCTCGGCCTGAAACGTCGACTGCACCTCTTCCTACAGATGCTGCTTGGCCTGCTGCGTTCACCAGCAACTTTGATGTATGTTGCTTATTCTTCACACAGTTTGGTTTTTCCCTCTCTGTGCATCGGGTGTTCAACAGTATTCTTTTGTTTTTAATGGGTTCTGTTGAGGTTCTTTGTTTTCATGGCTGCCTGTAAGGAGGTGAACCTCAAAGCTGTATAAAGTATACTTGCTTAGATATTAAGTGTACTTTGAACTTTGAACATGGTCTGGCACAGAGATCCAATCTTTGAAAAGTTCAATTTATGTTGAGATAAAAACAAGGTGTTAGTGGGGCTCCCTCTTAGCAATCAACTAGGAACTGCTGACCCTGATGTTGCCACATCCCAGCTCAGGAGCTCTTGATTCTACAGCCTTCTGCATGCTAGTTCCCTGCCAGCCATTGTGCTGACCAGAGCATGATCTACTAAACTTGTTTCCTTCCATCTCACTGTGGTGCCTGAAGCCAGTGAAAGGACGTTGAGCAGTTAAAGCTTGTAAGGTCAGTTCTGCTGTGCAAGTAGTTTTTTAAAGTGGGAGACCCAGAGAAATATTTGATTTATTGTCCCACAGCACATCTCCAGTTGCTCGTGCTTTTACAGATACCGAAGAAATTTCTTGAACATTGCATGTTCCACATATGTGGTATTGGAGGAGTACAAATACTTGGGTGTTCACCTGGACAACAGACTTGACTGGAAGACCAACAGTGAGGCTGTTTACAAGAAGGGAGTGAGCAGACTCTATATTTTCTAAGGACACTGAGATCCTTCAATGTGTGCAGCACAATGTTGGAGATCTTTTACCAACTTGTTGTAGTGAGTGCAGTCTTCTTTGCAACTTCGTGTTGGGGGAGCAGCATCGGTGCTGGTGATGCAAAAAAGGCTAAGTAAACTCATCAAAAGGGCTGGATCCATCCTTGCCTACAACCCGAACTCTTTTGACTTAGTGGTGGAGAGGAGGCCACTAAGCAAACTGTTATCCATTATAGACAATCTGGCACATCCTCTCCATGACCTACTGAGTAAGCAGCGGAGCCCCCTTTCACACACATTCATTCAGCTCTACTGTCACATGGATTATTACAGAAAATCTGTCCTACCAAAAACAATAAGCATAGTTCATCTGTATACAACAGGAGATCACACATTATAATACTGTTTCATTATTTTGCACATTGGTAAATTATTATTGTGTATATTATTATTCTGTACTTTATTATTAATTAAGTTAGTACACTGCTAAGTGTGTCTATAAGTGTTGCTGCTGTAACAAAATAATTTCCCACTCGGTATCAGTAACGTATTTATTATTATTATGTTCCCATACGAGATAGAAAGACTTTGCCCCATGAAATCTTTGCCAACTTCCTGCTACATGGAGCAATGCAATTTGCCAGTTAATTCCCTATTACCATTCTTCCCACATTGCCATCAAGAACCATTCCTCCCTGAAGGTTCAGTCAATCACTTCTCACTAAAGCAATTACAGTGACCAATTGACCTGCTAATCTAAGCATAGGAGTGAAGTGTTGAACCTGGATTGCTGGTGCTTTAGATCAAAAGGTCTGCCAGCTGTGCCACTGTGGCACCCATTTGTTCTGCTATGCCAAAATATCCTGTTGTTTGCAGAAGCTTGCTGTGCACAAATTGGCAACTGCATTTCCCACATTACAGTCGGGATCACACCTTGGAGCATTGTGTTGTGAAGCACCTTGGGACAGCCGGAAAGAAAATGAGGGAGACTACAAAATGTAGGTCTTTTGTTTAACAATTTTGAATTTAATTTTAATTAAGTCCATACAGCTATGCCTTATTTCTGTGGCTTGCAGTTCAATAAAGCCAATTCAAGATCTGTAGCTTCAAATTTAATATATGGGCAGTGAGACAATCTTGTTGAAGATCTTTTCATAGCAATCTGGCTCCCGATGGCATGCATCACAGTTAGCTTCTGGCAACCAAGTCCAGCTCCTAGCCTTCACATATGATTTAGTTACTAACCCCAGCGGAATCATTTCTGCTGACAGGAAAAGGGCCAAAGGCAGGTTACTTGCATTGGGCAGGTGGGGCTTGTCAGCCGTGGTTGGCAGCTGATCTAGAAGGAAGACTGGTCTCAAACCTCTGCTGCCTTGCAGCTATACCCATTCATGGGGAAGGCTTCAGGAGTAAACCCTGAGGAAAAGTCTGAAGATGGAGTCCCTGAGGCCATCCTATGGTGCCTGGCACTGTGGGCACCACTGTGCCAAACTGTACCAGTCTCTGCCATTCTTTGCATGGAGCAGGGAGCCTGCTTTCTGGGCAACAGCTTATTCTCTATATTGTATCGCCCTGGCTGCCATATTGATCACGTAGAGAGCTAGATGAAGCATTCATGCTCGACACCGACCAAGTAAGGGCCTACAGCTGTCCTGAGACAAGGCTCTAAAATGGCAACTTTAAGTGTAATATTAGGAGACGTTCATCTTCCACCTGGACAACCACCCAATAGCAGATAATAAAGAGTGATAAAGTATTTCATGACAGTACTGCCAATCTTCAATTGGTGTTATAATATATTTTCTCATGATGACAACCCTAGGGTCCAAAATGTGATGCATTTTTCAACCTTGTGACAGCCAGAAGCATTCTGTAGACAATGAATGTTTGAAGTGTTGCTGTGTATGAAGCATGGCACCAACTTTGTACAGTAAACACCCACAAAAAAAGCAATGTAATAAAGCACAGACAATTTTTAGCGCCATTAATTGAGCAGTAAATCATCGCTAAGGTAGCAGGGATAACTTCTCTGTTTTTGAGATGGTCATGAGTTCCGTTGTGTCAGCAAGTAGACACAGATGTTGCCTCAATTTAAGCTCTTGCCCGAAGTAAGGCAGCAATTAAAAGTGCAGTTGTTCATCTGACATAGTGCAAAGGAATCCTTGTAACCACTGTGTATAAATATTTTGTGTTCACAATTGAAGAGGGTAGATCTGTTGTTCTTCAGCAAAAGCTGCATGATTATGGACTCTTGCAAGTAAGAACCATCTTGTCTACTTTTCCCAAAACTCTGTTTCTGCTGCTTTAATGTGGAATGAACTATTTACCACACTGTCGAGATAGAGCATTTGCAGCACACGCAATGGAGGTGCAAGAAATTCTGCAGATGCTGCAAATCTTGAGCAACACACACAGACACAAAGTTATGGAGGAATTTTGAAGACCAGGCGGCACCTATGGGTGGGGTGGGGGGGTGGATAGACAGTTGGTGTTTGGGCTGAGACTTTTCACCAGGACTGGAAAGAAGGGCAGCAGAAACCAGAATAAGTTGGGGAGAGTGGGCGAGTACAAGCTGGCAGGTGATAGGTGAAACCAGGTGTGTGGATGGGGGAGGGAGGATGATGTAAGAAGCTGGAAGGCAAAAGGTGGAAGAGATAAAGGCTTGAAGAAGAAGGCATCTGATAGGAGAGAACAGTGGACCATGGAAAAAGGGAAGGAGGAGTGGATCCAGAAGGAAGTGATAGTTAGTTTGTGAGGGCAGGTGCAGAGAAGAGAAGGGATGAGAGGGTAACTGGAATGGGAATGGAAAAAGAGATGGGGGGGGAATATGGGGAGTAATTATTGGAAGTTAGAGAAATCAATGTCCATGCCATCAGGTAGGAATATGAAGTATTGCTCCTCCAGCCTGAGTTTGGCCTCATTGTGGCAGTAGAGGAGGTCATGAACAGACATACCAGTATGGGAATGGGAAATCAAATTGAAATGGGTAAGCTTCGGGAGATCCTGCCCTGGGGAAATGTGCCTAGAGTGGGATTCCGTTGGAGATATCGAAAGATGAGGAGAATGATATGCTGGATACAGAGGCTTATGGGTGGTAGGTAAGGACAAGGGGATCCCCATCCCTGTTACAATGATGGCAGACCGGGGTGAGAGCAGATGTGCAGGAAGTGGAGGAGATGCGGGTGAGGACAGCATTGAAAACAAAGAGAGGACATTTCTGGTGTTCTGGAATTGGAATGGAAAATAAAACATCCCTGATGTTTGATGTGGCAGTGACGGAGAAGCTGAGAGAAGGGAAAACTGTTTTTACAGTTGACAGGGTAGAAAGAGGTATATGTCAAAATAACTATGAGAGTAAAAGATGTCAATAGATAGTCTGTCTCTGGAGATGGAGACAGAACGATCAAAACAGTGAGAGTTGTCAGACGTGTCAAATAAATTTGGAGGCAACATTAGGGGCAAAGTTGATGAAATTGACGAGCTCAGCAAGGGTGTATGAAGCAGCACCAATGCAGTTGTCAGTGTAGTGAAGAAAAAGTTGGGAAGCGTTACCGGCATAGGCTTGGAATATAGAATGTTTCGTGTATCTGACAAAAAGGCAGGCAGGGCTGGGGCCCATGTGAGTGTGTATGGCTACATCTGGCATTGAAGAAAATGAGATGAGCTGAAAGAGAAGTTGTTGAAGGTGAAAGCCAGTTCAGCCAGACAGAAGAGGGTGGTGTTAGAGGGGAAGTAGATAGGTCTGTTGTCTAGCATGTGCAAATTCTTTAGGTATCGATATTACTGTACTGTGCACATGTGCATGCCTGCGTACATGTCCTACACCTAATAGTCATACTCATACTTTATTGATCCCAAGGGAACTTGGTTTTCATTACAGTTGCACCATGAATAATTAAATAGTAATAAAACCATAAATAATTAAATAGTAATATGTAAATTATACCAGGAAATAAGTCCAGGACCAGCCTATTGGCTCAGGGTGTCTGACCCTCCAAGGGAGGAGTTGTAAAGTTTGATAGCCACAGATAAATAGATAATTTTCGTTGAATTATGGCTTGCACTTGTAATTTAGTTCTGATTCAGTGTACTATAGGTAGAACTTGCCTTGAGCTGGGCAGTGTAATAGGTTATGCAAATTTTGTTTATCATGCTTTTGCAAGTGGGCTATTAACAAAGCAGGCTTGGAACATGAAAATCTCTCAGTCTGTCAGACCTCTCCTAAAGCACCTGTAGCTCTTTCATTCTTGGATCCACCCCTTTATCATTTAATAATTGAATAATGCAACATTCAGATTTGCATTTTTCCTTTCCTTTTCATATTCTTCTTAGATTTGCACACAATCATTTACTAGCCCTTGAGGTTAAGTGGATAACGTTGTCTTTTGTATTCTCTACAGTTTATCTTATCCATTACTTGTGATGAAGAAAGGGGCTATTAAGCCCGTTGGCTCCATGTTAGCTCTTTGCAAGGCAAGTTCATCAGTCCTATTTCCCTCACTGTATTTCCCCTGTAACCTTACAACTCATTATTTCTCAATCACCCATCAAGTTCCCTTTGACTCATTTGCTTATATTAAGGGATGAGCTGCTATGGCCAGTTAACCTGTCAGCATATTTTTGGGATGTGAACTGAAGGCGGAGCACCCAGTGGAAACTGCTGAGGTCACAGAGCGAATGTACAGACTCCACACTGGCAGAACTGGACCAAGTCAGGGCTGCTGGCGCCTCTGTACCACTTTGGTACATGGGAAGCGCTCAGAGGAATGATTGAGTTATTTTCGTATTATCTTTTACTTTGGACAAATCATCTGCTTGTCAGGGTGACACAGTGGTGGAGCTGGTAGTGGTGGAGCTGGTAGTGCTGCCGCCTCACGGCTCTCCAGCAGATTGTGTTCAGTTCTGACTTCTGGTGTGCCTGTGGAGCTTGTACATTTTTTCCGTCACGACCCGAGTCTCCCCGGGTCCCTGGTGCCCTCCCATAACCTGCAGATATTCTGGTGGGTTATTTGGCCAGGGTAGTCGGTGAAGGCAGTAGGAAAATTAGAGGGGAGTTGATGTGTATCGGAGAGAGGAGGAAGCAAGTGGGGAGTGGGATTGATTGGACTGTTCTGAGGGCCTGCATAGACTTGATGGTCTTATGGTCTCCACTTATATAGCAGGACATACAGAAATATGAACTGCTGTAAATGGTCCCAAGACACTACTTTGAGGGAGCTTTTCATGGTGTGCATACCCTCAACCAGCATAAAACTGACTGAGTGATTATTATCATCACAGTGCCTAACAATTGGCTGCTCTGTACCCTACATTACAAATATGATTACTGATCAGAAGTAGCAAGCTTGTCATGCACTTTGGGATGTCTCAAGGCTGCGAAAGGTGGATAAGTTTCATGTTATGTATTGTCAGTACTGCAATTCAAATCGCTATTATTACATCACTACTTTTTTATGAAAAGGGAGATCACATTACTTACGAGTACAAAAACCTACTGCTTCTAGATGGATTGCCATTTCTGTGACTGCAGTTTCTCATTAATATAGTTGACATCTGAAGTGGCCCATTCAGGGCAATTAGACATGCACAATCAGTTAATTTTTGAGCGTATATGTCTGATAAAATCAGAGGTTATCTTGCTTGTTGTAATGTGATAAGTTGTTTAAACACAATCAATAGCAATAGCAAAAATGGTTTTCAGTGGCTGCATTTCCCAGAATTATTCTCTCCCTTTCCTTTGTTTATCCAGAAAATGTTTTGGTAAAATGCAGCTGGGAATCATGAAGTGGAAGCTATTTGCATGGTGAGGAGTGACATGTTTATCTTTGAGGGTTCATTTGTACAGTTCATGCTTTCTGAAAGTCAGATCAAAGATTCAAAGAGATCAACCACATTGGAGGAGGCCAGTTCGCCAATCTTGTGAATTTAGAAATGCACTGGATTGCTAGATGTAACAGTTACTCAAGAGACTGACTGAAGTAGAGAGTAAGCTGGATGAACTTTAAAAATAAAGGGATATTGGCTCATTGGGACAATGATTCAACTCATTCTGCACCATTCCTCTTTACTCAATTTACTGCAAATGCACTCGTTTCCTTTGGAGGTTACTGCTGAATCTATTGATAACCAACTTTTAGAATGATGCTTGCCAAAAGTACACACTTAGCTGAACAAGAATTCCTTCTCATTTTGTTAAGCTGTCATCAACCAACAATTCCTTTTGCCTTTTGATTCTCACGTATGTATGACACGAATTTTCTAACCTGTTTCCAGTAAAACATTTTCATCTTCCTTTCTCTGTCTAAACCACTAAGTTTTGAGAACCTAAATTAGTCTCTATATAACCACCTCAGGTTATACACTCTCTGCATTCATCCTCGCTAGGTTCTCCACAGTTTTGAGTTTCCTGTGCAGACTACTGTGCAAATGCTGTACATCAACTCCCAGATATTGAGATCTTGGAGATATTTCATGATCTTCTTGTCTGTTTTGTCATCTTTTAGTCATAGTTAGTTGGAAACCTTGCTGGTACTTTGTATTCGTAGTCTGTAATGAAATGCTGGCACCCTGGAGTAATCACAATCTTGTGAATTTAGAAATGCACTGGAT
This sequence comes from Mobula hypostoma, assembly GCF_963921235.1. Classification (NCBI taxonomy): domain Eukaryota; kingdom Metazoa; phylum Chordata; class Chondrichthyes; order Myliobatiformes; family Myliobatidae; genus Mobula; species Mobula hypostoma. The sequence goes on from NC_086102.1 coordinate 81,872,637, forward strand.
TGCTAGATGTAACAGTTACTCAAGAGACTGACTGAAGTAGAGAGTAAGCTGGATGAACTTTAAAAATAAAGATATTGCTGAGTTTAAGCAAGAGTATGATTAGCAACTTGTGTTTTGAGGAATTTACAGTACTGTGCAAAACTCTTAGGCATATATGTATAGTTGGGGTGCCTAAGACTTTTGCTCAGTACCATACATGTGAACATGGAGCAGAGAGCGAGTTTGTAAATCTGACGGGAATAAAGGATGTTGGGATTAGTGAGGGAGGAGTGCGTGGGAGGGATGTGGGACAGGTGCAGACGAGGAGTACCAGGGTGGGGCATGGTGCGGGTGCAGGCACACCCAGCCCTGAGACACCAGGCAAGGTCAGTTGATTCCAAACAACTTGTTTATTGATCATTGCAGAATGTCTCTCTAGTGTTTTCCCGCTCCCTGTGCCTCTCTGTTCCCGTTTTCCCAACCATGGTTTCCCTCTCCTGGCTCCCTTCCCACTCTTAGTCCACAATAGAGACCCATTTCAGAATCAGGTTTATGATCACTCACATATATCATGAAATGTGTTTTCTGTGGCAGCAGTACAGCACAATACATAAAATTACTACAGTAATGTTCAAAAATCTTAGGCAACCTGGCTATATATATATATATTCCTAAGACTTTTTCACAGTACTGTACAACACTTCTGAGAAAAGAAGACGTTGAAATGGTTACAAGGCTGAATAATAAAATCAGGGTTAATTAAACTCCTGAAATTCTGGGGCCAAGTCTCTTGAGAGCTTGGTGACTGGGATGTTGATCCAGAGGAAGAGGCTCTACACCACCACCCAGAGGCCAGAATGTATAATTGCAACAGTCAGGTAGCATCTCTCAGCACTGCACTAAAAATCCTGTTTTGATTGCCTGTACTTCAAAACTGAGTTTGTCAACTAGTGTCGACCCAGGAAGTCCCAGCTGTTGCTAATCTGAATCATCAAACAGATGCCAGAGTTGTTGCCGTGGGAACTTGTGCCTTTTCCTGTGATGCAACAGATTGTATTCCAGATTTTTTGTCAGAAGAAGGACGCCCCACCTACTCCTTCCATACTCATCAGGTTTTGTGAGAAGATTACATCTTGCCTAGTTGAGTTACTTTGTCTTCCTCTGGGATCTGGACCAAGATTTCTTCACAGTCAGGAGTAGATTTCCTTGGCACCTTCCATCACTTCCAGGGTCTGATGATCCCAACATGCTGATTCAAGATTCAAAGATTCAAGATTCAAAAAACTTTGTCATTCTAACCATACATCAGCTCTGCAGGGCAGAATGAGACAGTGCAATCATAACATAACAAACGCAACACTATATAATAAACATAACAATAAATAGTAAACACAACAGCCACATGTCAGTTAAAATCAGTTATAAGTGTCCAGTGCGAGTTAAAAGTGTCCAAAGCAGAGTCAGGTGGAGCAGCTATTTAGCAGTCTGACTGCCTGTGGGAGGAAGCTGTTTAGTAGCCTTGTGGTTTTAGTTTTGATGCTCCTGTAACATTTGCCTGATGGCAGAAGAACAGAAGAACATGGAGAGGGTGTGAGGGGTCTTTAATGATGTACCGTGTCTTCTGGAGGCATCGACTCTGAAAGAGGTCTTGGACAGAAGGTAGGGAGACCCCAATAACCTTCTCTGCTCCCCTAACCACCCTCTGCAAGGCTTTTTTGTCAACAGCACTGCAGCTGGAGTACCAGGTTGTGATGCTAAAGGTCAGCACACTCTCAACCACGCCTCTGTAGAATGTAGTTAAGATGTTAGTGGGGAGTGATGCTTGTTTAAGCTTCCTCAGAAAGTGCAATCTCTGCTGGGCCCGTTTCACAATCCCAGTGGTGTTCCTGGACCAGGTGAGATTGTCCGAGATCTGCACCCCAAAGAACTTGATGTTTTCCACTCTCTCCACTGTGGAGCCGCTGATGCTGAGGGGTGTGTGCTCAGGCTGAGACCGTCTGAAATTGACGATCATCTCCTTGGTTTTGGTGACATTGAGCATCAAGTTGTTATCCCTGCACCAGCTCTCTAGGTGTTTGACATCTTCCATATTAGTAAGATGAAGGGTCATAAGGCATGTACAGCTTAACAGAGAGATTCGCTGAGTCACTAGACTCACTTATTCTTGACAGAAAACTTTATATTGAACCAGCCGTAATGCTAAGCAATTCCTGTAATTTTAATGTTAGTTTTACGTAGGGAGATCAGACCTTGACTCCATAAAAATGAAAGAAATGCAGTTACTGTCCATGACATGTTGCTTGTCAGAGAAGTGAGCTTGTTGGTGACTCTGCTCTCATTTATTTTAGTTGGGAGCTAATGTTGAGGAAGAGTTGGTTACTAGGGTGCCTTGTGTGTACAGTGCATACTGCAGCTGTGGTGTTCTAATGGTAGAAAGCGGGGATGTTTAAGTGACAGTCAGCAGAAGGACTTCCCTGTTTCATTATCCTGCATACATTGCAAAATTTATACTGTAATACTATTACATTGATGCCCATGGATTTTAGAGCTAGAGAACGTACTGTTAAAATCACATGACGCGAATGACCATGATAAGGGGCGTTTGATGGCTCAGGACCTGTACCCAATGGAGTTTAGATGAATGAAGGGGAATCTGATGGAAACCTATTAAATATTGAAAGGCCTAGATAGAGTGGACATGGAGAGGATGCGTCCTTTAGTGGGGGAGTCTAGGACCAGAGGGCACAGCTTCAGAATAGAGGACGTCCCTTTAAAACAGAAATGAGGAAGAACTTCTTAAGCTAGAGGGTGGTGAAGCTGTGGAATTCATTGCCACTGATGGCTGTGGAGGCCGAATAATGGGGTGTATTTAAAGTGAAGGCCGATGGCTTTTGATTTCTAAGGGTGTCAAAGGCTATAGGGAGAAGGCAGAAGAATGGGATTGAGAGGGATGATGAATGTCGGAGCAGACCAAATGGGCTGAATAGCCTAATTCTGCTTCTGTGTCCTCCGGTCTAATACATGTAGTAAGGAAGATTTAAACACCGTACAGTACAGATCTAGATATTGTGCAGTACACCTTTTGAGCAAATGTTTTCTGGAGTCTGGCTGTAAATTTCACATTCATACTCTACTTCGATAAATATGTTTACTTACTTTGCTACTTTATTTTCAGATGGGCAAAAACGGAAGAAATCCCTGAGGAGGAAGTTGGACTCATTGGGCAAAGAAAAGAACAAGGACAAAGGTGAAAAATACAATTCAATTAAAAATGATTTGAGTGAATCAATCCTTTGAAACTTGACACTTGCATGGTTGAAAGCTTAAACATTTACAGTGCCTTGAAAAGTGTTCAACCCCACAACTACTTTCACATTTTACTCTCATTTTCAAAATTTAAAATATATTGAAGTAGGATTTTTGAACTAATCTACAAAGCATTGTGCATCATGTCAAATCAAAAGAAAAATTCCAAAACCTGTCAATAATTTACTAAAAATTAAAAACCAAAATTGTGTGGCTGAAGAAGTATTCATCCCCTTTGGTGATTGCTATACTAATTTCCTCAGATACATCATTTAGTATTACCTCCCAACTCATCCAATTAATTGATGTAGATCGCCTGTTTTCAATGAATTCATGAGAATAAATACTCTCTCCCTCTGCAAGCTCCAACAATATGGTAGATTTTCAATCGTCCAAACCCAAATGAAGACAAAAGAGCATTCTAGACATGTCCGGAAAATGATTGTAAAGAAGCACAAATCTGGGGAAGGGTATAAGACTATCTAAAAGGTACTGACCGTACCTCCAAGTTCGGTGCAGTCCATCGGAAAGAAGTGGAATAACGTATGAAACCGCAGCCACATTGCCTAGGTCCAGCCACCCCTCTAAACTTAGTCGCCGGAGAAGAATGGCACTTATAAGAAAGACTACTGTGACGCCAACAGTCACGCTGAGCAAGCTGCAGAAGTCAGTGGCTGCAACTGGAGATGAAGCTCATGGCTTCACGGTCTCCAAGGCCTTGCACAAAAAGGGTATTTATGGAAGAATGGCAAGGAAGAACCCTGGCAAAAAAAAACTCATCCTTGCCCATAAAGACTTGCAAATTGTCACTTAGATGATACTGTAAAGGTGTGGAAGAAAGTCTTGTGATTGGATGAGACCAAAGTGGAACTTGTTGGCCTCAACACTAAGTGGTACCTATAACACCATCCCTACTGTAAAGTATGGTGGAGGTAGCATCATGCCATGGGGATACTTTTCGGCAGCAGGGATTGGAAATCTGGTCATGATTGATAGGTAGATGAACGCTGCTAAATACAGAGAAATCGTGGGTAAAACCTGCTAGTCTCTGCCAGAAAGCTTAAACTGGGGAGGAAGTTCATCTTTCAGCAGGACAATGAACCAAACCACACTGCCAAAGCAATCATGGAGTGGCTTCAAATTGAAGAAAACTGATGTCCTTGAGTGGTCCAGTCAGAGTCCTGAACTTAACCTGATCAAACATCTCTGGCAAGACCTCAAGATTGCTGTCCACTGCAGCTCCCTCTACTAACTTGGCACAGTTTGAGCAATTTTGCAAGGAGGGATGGCAAATCTTGCTCCATCACGTTGTGCAAAGGTAATAAAGACTTATCCAAAAAGACTTCTGGCTGTAATAGCTGTGAGAGCTGGTTCATTTAGGTACTGAGCAAAGGGGGATGAGTACTTTTGAACTGCTGACATTTACTGTTTTTGGATTTTTAGTTTTTCATGCTTTACAATTTTCCCTCCTGTGTAAAAAGGAGCATGTGACTCGTAGATTAAAATTCTCAGTTAAATTGATCAAAATCCTTGGTTGTAATATTCATATATGTGAGCAGTGGGTTGGGGGCTGAATACTTAAACAAGGTACTGTAAGTCTTTGTTAACATCACCAGCTTAGAATAAAAATTAAACTCAATTTTCCAACCTTGAACTCCAGCAGAAATGTAAAAGTAATCATCCTTATATTCTGAGGTTAGGTTCTGGTTAGTAAGTTAAACAGTGGCTTTGATTAAAACTAAATCAAATTTATAACTTACTAAGACACTATAATAAAGAAAGTTAATGGTGTATAAGTGGTCCAAATTGATGGGGTGTTGTTGGAAGGTTTTAGTGCTGAAGAACATTGTAGAGATGGGGTGGGGTCACTAGGAGAGTTTTGAAAGATTTTAATTTTTGCAGTGCATGTGTAGTGTAACGTGTCAGTTGAACTCTGAAACTTATCTACATGAGGAAGATGTAGGTTTGAAGGAGCAGAGAATGTATTCAACTAATAAGTGTTCCAGAATGTAGAACTATTGTGCTAAAATGGCAGCAAAAACTGTCAGTGGTGTGGATGCTCGATGTAAACGTGCTTTGCTACCAGATCATTGGGTGAGGTGAGCACATGAAATTTGAAACTGGGGGAAGGATCTTGAAACGAGATGTTTTGGGATAAGATGAGATGGTGTTAATCAGTGAATTCTGGGGTGATGGGAGAGTGATATAGCACAGGTTAAATTGTTCTGATCACCTTGGAAAGACCAGTCTATAAAAGAATTTAATTATTGGGTTTAGTACTTGGTGACTATTGAACAAGAAAATGATTGGCCCTGTGCATCATCTGTTAAGAGTTGACATGTTTGTAAGTCAGGAAGGTAAAAGAGCCTGCCAGGAAATTAGTGAGACAAGTTTCATGACACCAGTTGATGAGATTTGAATTGCATTGTCGATAATCTCAGTCTGTCATCAATGAGCTATGTAAAGTTTGTGATATGAAGAGCTGATTTTTCCCCCCCTGACTGATTCTATTTGAGAATTATGGGGTTTGCTTCTTTCACTCTCATTTTCTCTGAAAGAAAAACATAATCTTGTGTAGTTTGTTGACAAAGTTTGTGTTAATAACTAGTGGGACTGTATGATATTCCCTAGTGCCCAATTTATACTTATCTGAGTTTAACCACACTTCGCTGCACGGACTCCAGTGCACTGAAGATAGATTGATGGCAGTAGAGTCACTGCAGGAGTTGGGGAAGGGCAGACTGAAATATTTTTTCAAATCTTTTATTCCGAAGGTAGTAATTCATGTTTTTTTATAGAATATCAGCTCACCTGCCATCTTGATGTATTGCAGGCCTTGGGACTAAACACTATGTCAACAATTTCAACCACCCTTTCCTGACTGTGTCTCAGACATCCCACCCTGCAGAAACTCATTTCAGGGAGGTAGCACCATCAATTTGCGGGAGACTCCCGGAACTTCCGGGAGAGGTGGGATGTCTGCAATAGAGTAGCTCCTTAGCAGCCAGCCAGCTAGTTTAAATAACGTTAGCTATGCTAATGAACGAATGACACCTGTTAAACTCACCTCAACATGTCTTTTACAGTCTTAACCCACCATGGGCAATAGAAAAGTCACTGTTGCAAACAGTGCAGCGAGCAACACTGTATTTATTTTTGACCCCTATTAGGCAGGGGTACACTTTAGTGTAGTCTGGGGTGACGTACGTTTTATTTTTTTTTTGGAACACTCTGCCACTCTGACTTTTTTTGGAACTCCCTTGCTTTTGCTCTCGCTCTCTATCGCGCGCTCACTCGCGCTTGCTTTCTCGCTCTTGCTCTTGCTCTCTCGTGCTTGCTTTTCTCGCTCTTGCTCTCTGGCGCTTGCTTTCTCGCTCTCACTCTCTCTCGCGCTTGCTTTCTCACTCGAGCGCGCGCTCTCTTGCTCTCGTGGTCACTCTCACTCGCGCGCGCTCTTGCTCTCTCGCTCTCTCTTGCACGTTCTCTCATGCTCGCTCTCAAAAAAAAATCAATTTCTGGGACATAATTTGCGGGCATCAGGGAGCCACTATTAATTTGCGGAAGACTTCTGGAACTTTCGGGAGAGGTGGGGTGTCTGAACCAGTCAAGTCTGATATAAGGTGGATATTAACTCAATTAACTTGCAATATTAACTTAATTTTTGTCTCTTGAGATGCCGCCTGATGTGCTGAGTATTTTCAACATTTATTTGTTTTTTTTGTAGACTTCAAGTCGCTGCTGTGTTCTGTATATCACAGTTCCAGGAGAATTGTTTCATCTTTGCACTGGTCTGATTCATCTTTCTCTTTCTCTGATTAACAATGATTCACTTCCTTCTCTTAGATAGAAGAGAATCTGAAAAATCACCTGAAATATTCCCCACCCTGTGACTGATGTTTTCTCGGTTCTCGTTTCCCCTTCTCCTTTTAACAGTTGTTTTGTTGCACACTTTTCCTTGTATATGAAATGTTCTGTCTCTCCACAGATGTTGCCTGGCCTGCTGTGTGTTCCTAAAGTAATGAGTTTTTATTTTTGATTTTCACAATTTGCCTTTTTATGGTCTTTTTAATGATAATTTAATTTCTTGGGCAAGTACAAGATTGGGTATAGAGCCACAGCAGGTGAATGGTATTCAGGTACTATCAGCCGTGATCCAACCGAATAACAATGAAAGTTAATATCCTCTTCCCCTTCAGCAGAGGTGAGCCTGTGTTGTGCATTATTTTCTCAGGGCATTCCATCTCTCCTTCAGGAACTGACAAATAGCACCTTAAATAGGGATGCTAGCTGCTCATGAAGACTTGGATTTTAATTAGCATATGGCTTTTTTTGCTTCCTGTTGGTTAGGGCGACAGTTAGCATGGAGTCAAAGTTGCTCATAGTTGAGGAGATCTGCAAAGAGTACTTTGCAGATGATTCTTACTTCCCTGTTTCATTAGGTTCTTGTCTCATTTTATCTGGGGTCATGGTATTTAGACCATAGATAACTTGGACAGCATTGCCCTATCACGGTCATCAGCGGTTTACAGGGCCTTCTGTGCTCATTATACTCAACAGTGCTTCTTTAGGTCACTGACTTGTTTTTTGGACCCCCACCTTCACGTGCCTGCTGAGTTGTTCCTTGCTGCTTTGCTGCATGTTTGGGCTTACACTCCTTAAAAGCCTTGTGTTTGCAGGTAAGTAGCTCCTCCGTCTCCTAGTCACTCATCAAACCAGTGCTCGTGCCTTCTGGTAGATAAGCTGTAACTATTTGCAGGAGCATATTACAATGGATTTAAGGACTGCTTTGGCTTTTGTTGATTGTCAGTTGTCAGGTTGTCTGTGAGGTGCTGTCTGAGAAGGACTACCCTTGAGATGTGCTGTCGATTTACTGGTACAGAAATTTCAGTTGCTTCCATTGTACTAGACTCAACTTTTGGGGTCAGCAGGGTGTGGGTGATTCCAACATCATAGTTTCTTGCTTGGATGTGCTATTGCCTGTACCATGGGTGTTGCCATTAATGTCCTTGACTTGACAATGAAACAGGGTTACGATTAAAACAAGTACATGCTTCACTTATTTTGCTTAGGTAGCATCTTTGTCGGAGTCAGTGTTTGCTACGCCCACATTAAGGATCAAAGCCTGCCAGACAATTGTGTCTTGTCAGACCCTGACATTGAAATCGCCCAGGAGGATCAGTCCTTTTCCTTCTGAGGGTTCTGCTTTTCCACAGCTGGAATGGAATTTTTTCCTTTGCTGTGTCTGTAGCTCCAGGTTTGCAGCAGGGTGCTGGTTCAGCAATAGACTGAGCTGAAGGGTGAGCTCTTGATGTAGTAGCTGCAAGTTCTGAGATGGCAGAAGGTTAGGCGTGTGCATATTTTTGCCCAGTGGTGTCTCCTTGTTTAACTATATACACTTCTCCTTGTCTCCTCTTAACCTCAATTCTTCCTGTTCCAGACATCCCACCCTGCAAAAACTCATTTCAGGGAGGTAGCGCCATCAATTTGCTGGAGACTCCCGGAACTTCCAGGAGAGGTGGAATGTCTGCAATAGAGTAGCTCCTTAGCAGCCAGCCAGCTAGTTTATTTAACGTTAACTATGCTAATGAACAAATGACACCTGTTAAACTTACCTCAACATGTCTTTTACAGTCTTAACCCACCATGGGCAATAGAAAAGTCACTGTTACAAACAGTGTAGCTAGCAACACTGTCATTATTTTGCCCCCTATTAGGCAGGGGTACACTTTAGTGTAGTCTGGAGTGACGTACGTTTTATATATTTTTTTGGAACACTCTGCCATGGCGCGCTCTCACTCGCTTGCGCTGTCTCTCTCTCGTAGTCGCTTGCGCACTCTCTCGGGCTCTCGCTTTCTCTCTCACTCTAGCTCGCTGTCTCTCTCGTGGTCGCTCTCGCGCTCTCTCTTGCTTTTTGTCGTTCGCTCGCTCTCAAAAAATTGATGTCTGTGATATTGTATATAATTTGCGGGCATCAGGGAGCCACTATTAATATGCGGGAGACTCCCGGAACTTCCTGGAGAGGTTGGATGTCTGCTGTTCCTGAATCTCTTTCCCCTTTACTCTGCTCCAACCTTCCCTCAGTCACCCTCTTGCATTCTTCCTCTATCTTGCATCTTGATGGTCGGTCCCCTACCTCTTTCCCAAAAGGCCCATCTTTGGCAGCAGTTAGGTTTTGAAATTAATGATTATACCAGGGTTCTGTTCTGGACAACTGTATATAACCCAAACAGTTCACAAGTCAAAAATGTGGCTTCCTGGCAATATATTTAACTTAAAAAGTTAGGCCAATGTGTAGTTGAACCAGTGCATTTTGCACAACCATTCAGAGTTTGCCATGAACCAAGTTTCAGACCCCGACATTGGCCAATCCATCCTGCTGATCTCCTAAATGCCTGCCCATATGATTGGGGTTTACAGAAGTTGAGCATTCAGAACCTGGGGAAGACTTGCAGTGTGAATGAAATTAGTAGAGGAGGCAGATTTGTATGGTCAGTCTGTAATAGTTCGGCACCTTCAGTAGTAACAATGTGACAAACTTGATAATGAGGCGTGCAATTTTTATTGGATAATAAATTATTTTAGTGATGCTTTATGCCTATTTAAGTATTAGACTACAAGTATATTTGCAAACTGAAATCTTACCACAATATCCTGCTTTTTTTTTTGCAATTGAAGTTATAGTTGTGGAAAAGTATTGGAAAGAATGTTTTGCTACATTTGCATTTTATCCCTTGATGAGCCTCCTTTATTTACTGCCAGTCGGGGAAATCTGGTCCAGAAGGCATGAGGCAATGAAAATAAATGTAAGGCAGTTAATGGCATTGGGTTAAGTTGTTAACAACACAGAACTTTTCCTAACAACTATCGCCACGTGACTTTGATAATGCCTCTTTAAAAGATGGAAAGGTTCCATGGTCTAACTCACAAGTGAATTTCCAGAATGTTTGGTGATACTGGAGCAGTTCCACTTTAAAGATGCTTTGAAGTTTCATTATCATGGGTGTGTTTATGCTATAGAGAGGTTTTTTTTATTAGCTGTAAATAGCAGGCATTTAAAATTAATAATGCTAGCTTGCAATACTTATCACCTCATCAGTAAGTGTGAAAAGTGAAGTCTGAGAAAATCTTCATATGAACATCTTTTCCAAATTTAGATATTAATCTTTTTTGGATTCCTGTGTCACTTGTTCTTTTCCAATGGCTTGAAAAATAATGATCTTTTAAATACCTATCTGATTCCCTTTGAAGGCACTGATTCTGTTCTCATACTTCCATGGAAGTGAATTCCAGTAAAAATAACATGTTCTGCACACACCCTACTTAATTGTTCTGCTCTATATTTTCTATCTGCATTAAAATGTTCCTGATGGATACTGCTGAGGTACCAGAGATTGAAGAATAGATGCTGCCCAGGTTCCATGGAAAACCCACATATTCTTCCTTGAGTAATGTTTTGGAATCTCTTGCACCAATTAAGAGCCTTTATATTCATCTAATGTAGTGTTTTTAACTGAAAATCAATACAGCTCTCTTCAGTGCCACAACAAAGTACAGCCCTCAAGATGTGCTGCTAACCTGAGGAATCCACAAGCTTCTGATTTTGGAAGTCCATAAAACATAGGAGTGGAATTAAGTCATTTGGCCCATGGAGGCCGCTCTGACATTCAATCATGATTGATTTATTATCCCTCTACCTCATTCTCTTGCCTTACTCCTCTAACCTTTGATGGCCTTATTAATCAAGAACCCATCAACCTCCACTTTAAATATACTCAATGACTTGGCCTCCACAGCTATCTGTGACAATGATTCACCAACCTCTGGCTAAGGGAATTACTCCACTTTGTTTTAAAGGATGTCCTTCTACACTGAGGCTGTGCCCTCTGGTCTTAGACTCTCCCACTATTGGAAACATCCTCTTCACATCTAGGCCTTCCTAGATTCACACCAGAATGCTCCATTTAGCCATTGCATACCGCTTTGAATGTGGCAGAAGTTCCTTGAGAAGAAAAAATATCTTTTGACATTAAGTTGAAACTTTACAAATTCCTTAATTTCATAAATTTTTCACTAGGTACAATTTGGACTGGATGGAGTTCATGGAGTATAGAAAGATCCCTGTTCTGAGCAAGGAATAGGTTGAATATATTTGTTCTATAGTTGCTATCTTTGCCAATTGCCATCAGAGTAATACAGTGATCAAGATTAATACACAGTGCTAGAGGAACTCAGCAGGCCAGGCAGCTTCTATGGAAAAGAGTAAACATTCGACGTTTTGGGCTGGGACCCTTCATCAGAACTGGGGAGAAACAGATGAGGAGTCTGAGTAAGAAGGTGGGAGGAGGGATGGTGTGTTGCTTGGATTTCCAGCATCTGCAAATTTTCTCTGTCAGTGATCAAAAAGGAATGCTGACCAAGCACCCGTCTACAATAATCCTACTCTAATCCCACTTTGCTTTCCCCACTGTCCAATCAGCTTGTTACAGATTCTACCTACTCCATTTTGGGCTTTGTTGGGCAATAAACAAGGTTCTTCAACAGGGGAATAACAGGTTTGTAGAACAAACCATTATTTGGAGTTGTGAAGGCCTTTTCCAGCCTTGTTGGTGTAAGTGGAAGTGTGCATTTGTGCCTACCGTTGTTTCTGCAAATGCTATCTTCTGCATCTCACTAAGCTTAAACTGACAAAAGAATACTGTCAGTCCTTAGATACATGAATGATTGACTCTCATGTGTGAAGAATTAACGATCTTGTATTAATAGCTAATGGAGGACTTGCAGCAAGTTCTTTTAAACCCTGCTGTGAACATTTTAAACCCAAACTTCTTTATTGGTAGTAGTGATTATCAGCAACCCACAGTAACTTAAAGATGAGAGACATTCAAGTCTGGTGATTAATAAAGTGATAAGAAGTTCAGGAATAATCTCCAGTAAATCATCCCACGGGTGAAAAGGCAATTCAAAACTAAACTTGAATCAATGAAGGATGCTGAATATTTGTGGCAGGGCTCGAATACTATCACCTCGTATAAAGGTTCAAAGGTTAATTTATTATCAAAGCATGCATCCACATGCAACTCTGAAATTTGTCTTTTCCAGATAGCCACAAAACAATGAAAGAACATGAATGTCGTTCAGAGAGAAACATCAAACCCCCCCCCCATGCACAAAAAAGAATGGCATCCTGATTATCAACCCCACCCCTCGCCAAAATCCCCCTGTTCCACACAAAACAGAGCAGGAACATTGACCCCCCCCCCAAAATCAACCCCTCGTCCACACAAAAATTAACAGAACATCAACCCCCCCAAACACCCTCCACTCGCACATCAAAATGGGAAAGAAACGGGTGATTTAAAAAAAAAACAATATAAAAACCATGAGGCTGAAAAAGTCCACAGTCCATAAATGCAACAGTCCAATCCATAAATAGAACATAGAACATAGAATAGTACAGCACAGTACAGGCCCTTCGGCCCACAATGTTGTGCCAACCCTCAAACCCTGCCTCCCATATAAGCCCCCACCTTAAATTCCTCCATATACCTGTCTAGTAGTCTCTTAAACTTCACTAGTGTATCTGCCTCCACCACTGACTCAGGCAGTGCGTTCCACGCACCCAACCACTCTCTGAGTAAAAAACCTTCCTCTAATATCCCCCTTGAACTTCCCACCCCTTACCTTAAAGCCATGTCCTCTTGTATTGAGCAGTAATGCCCTGGGGAAGAGGCGCTAGCTGTCCACTCTATCTATTCCTCTTATTATCTTGTACGCCTCTATCATGTCTCCTCTCATCCTCCTTCTCTCCAAAGAGTAAAGCCCTAGCTCCCTTAATCTCTGATCATAATGCATACTTTCTAAACCAGGCAGCATCCTGGTAAATCTCCTCTGTACCCTTTCCAATGCTTCCACATCCTTCCTATAGTGAGGTGACCAGAACTGGACACAGTACTCCAAGTGTGGCCTAACCAGAGTTTTATAGAGCTGCATCATTACATCGCGACTCTTAAACTCTATCCCTCGACTTATGAAAGCTAACACCCCATAAGCTTTTTTAACTACCCTATCCACCTGTGAGGCAACTTTCAGGGATCTGTGGACATGTACCCCGAGATCCCTCTGCTCCTCCACACTACCAAGTATCCTGCCATTTACTTTGTACTCTGCCTTGGAGTTTGTCCTTCCAAAGTGTACCATCTCACACTTCTCTGGGTTGAACTCCATCTGCCACTTCTCAGCCCACTTCTGCATCCTATCGATGTCTCTCTGCAATCTTTGACAATCCTCGACACTATCTACAACACCACCAACCTTTGTGTCATCTGCAAACTTGCCAACCCACCCTTCTACCCCCACATCCAGGTCGTTAATAAAAATCATGAAAAGTAGAGGTCCCAGAACAGATCCTTGTGGGATACCACTAGTCACAATCCTCCAATCTGAATGTACTCCCTCCACCACCACCCTCTGCCTTCTGCAGGCAAGCCAATTCTGAATCCACCTGACCAAACTTCCCTGGATCTCATGTCTTCTAACTTTCTGAATAAGCCTACCGTGTGGAACCTTGTCAAATGCCTTACTAAAATCCATATAGATCACATCCACTGCACTATCCTCATCTATATGCCTGGTCACCTCCTCAAAGAACTCTATCAGGCTTGTTAGACACGATTTGCCCTTCACAAAGCCATGCTGACTGTCCCTGATCAGACCATGATTCTCTAAATGTCTATAGATCCTATCTCTAAGAATCTTTTCCAACAGCTTTCCCACCACAGACGTAAGGCTCACTGGTCTATAATTACCCGGACTATCCCTACTACCTTTTTTGAACAAGGGGACAGCATTCGCCTCCCTTCAATCCTCCGGTACCATTCCCGTGGACAATGAGGACCACAGAACCACAGTACCCTCTACAATATCATTGACATTCATCAAAAGAGAGAGCCACCACACGAGGCAGAGAGGCCTACTCACCTGTCACAGGGAGCCACATAGCGATAGGCCTCTCACAGACTCCTTCTCCGGCAGTGATCAAAAGGCAGGCAGACGATGCTGAACTTCTCACCTACCTTCTGCATTTGCCTCAGCTTCAATGTCTCAGTCATCGTCGACACTTTAACCGGCGATTAATGGACACTTTAAACAGTGAAACAGGGTCGAACGTTGGCTTGCGCCCCATCTCGAAGTTTCTTCGCATTGAGGCCGACCAAGTACACGCTCGCTTCCTGGAATCTTCTTGAAGCCAACGAAGTGCTGGATCACTCATATCTCCAAGCTGTAATAAACAGGAATGGTTAGAGCCTGTGAATTACAGCTTGGACATTGTTTGAGTGATCTAGTGTTTTGCTGGCTCCAAGAAGATTCTAGTAAGCGAGCACGTGCTCAGACGGCCTGGATGAAGTTAAATCAAACGACCTAGGCGGCAGTAGGGCTTCGCTTCCAGATTAACTCAAACCCTTCTATGCTCACTTTGACCATCAAAACATGGAGGAACGATCACAAACTCCCACAGCCCTTGATGATCCTGTGATTTCGGTCTCTGAGGCCGACATGCGAGCAGCCTTAAGGCGGGTAAACCCATGAAATGCATCCGACTCAGACAGGGTACCTGGCCAAGTACTAAAGACCTGTGCTGATCAACTGGCTGGAGTGTTCACTGAGATCTTTAACCCCTCACTTCAGCAGCGTGAGGTACCCACCTGCGTCAGGCAGTCTTCATTTATACCAGTGCCCAGGAAGAGCGTGCTGACCTGTCTCAATGACTGTTGCCCAATAGCATAAACATCCACAGTGATGAAGTGTTTTGACAGATTGGTAATGAAGCATATCAACTCCTGCCTGAGAAGTGACTTAGATCTGCTCCAGTTTGCCAACCAGAGCAACAGGTCAACAGCAGATGCCATCTCATTGGCTTTTCACTCAACCTTGGAACATCTGGACAGTAAAGATGCATTCATTAGGGTGCTCTTTATTAACTACAGCTCTGCATTCCATACCATCTTCCCATCAAAACTAATCAAAAAAGCTCAAAACCTTGGCCTCAATGCCTCCTTGTGCAACTGGATTCTCAATTTCCTCTCTTGCAGACCCCAGTCAGTTTGGATTGGCAACAACATCTCCTCCACAATCTCCATCAGAACAGGTACAGCACAGGGCTGTGTGTTCGCCCCCCCACCTCCCGCTGTACTCGCTTTACACCTATGACTGTGAGGCTAAGCACAGCTCCAAATGCCATATTCAAGTTTGCTGATGACACCAGTGTCATAGGCTGAATCAAAGGTGGTGATGAATCAGGGTAGAGGAGGGAGATTGAAAATCTGGCTGAGTAGTGCCACAGAAACAAACTCTCACTCAATGTCAGCAAGACCAAAAAGCTGATTATTGACTTCAGGAGGTCCATGAGTCAGTCTTCATTGAGGAATCAGAGGTGGAGAGTGTAGGAACTTCAAATTCTTTGGTGCTACTATTTCCTGGGCCTAACACACAAGTGCATTTACAAAAAAAGCACTGAATCATCTCTACTTCCTTAGGAGTTTGTAGGTTCAGCATGACATCTAAGACTTTAACAAACTTCTATAGATGTGTAGTGGAGAGTAATGTGTATTTACTGGCTGCATCGTAGCCTGATATAGAAATGTCAGTGTCCTTGACGGAAATTCTACAAGCAGTAGTGGATACGGCCCAGTCCATCATGGGTAAAGCCCTCCCCACCATTGAGCTGTCTAAAGAAAGTGGTATCCACCGTACCTCCACCATCCAGGACATGTCTTGCTGCTGCCATCAGGAAGAAGTTGAAGGAGCCTGAGGACTCTCACCACTGAGCCATTACTACCTGTCAGGCTCTTAAACCAAAGGGGATAACTCTTCTGAACTTCACTTGCCTCATCATTGAAATGTTTCAACAATCTATGGGCTCACTTTCAAGGACTCTGCATCTCATGTTCTCAATATTTATTGCTTACTTATTTATATTTCTTTTTGTATTTGCACGGTTTGTTGTCTTCTGTACTCTGTTTGAATGCCCAAACTGGGTAGTTTTTCATTGATTCTGTTAAAGGTTATTATTCTATAGATATATCGAGTGAATCTCAGGGTGGAATATGGTGACATATATGTACTTTGATAATAAATTTACTTTAAAGTTTATCCACTGCTGAAAGCCAGTTACACATAATGAGTAGGACTCTGTGTTGAACAAGACATTGTCTTGCTTTGTCCAGCATTGCTGGAAAATGCATGGAGTATCAGACAACGCTTTTACATTGAGTCACTCAATGTAATCTGGTGAATATACTTTATTTTAAGTAAATGTTTTATTTTTCATAGAACAAAGTACTTTAGAAAATGTATTTGAGGTGAGTTTTGCAGTGACCCCACATCCAGTGATATATTTTGTTATAGGCAGAACAGAATGATGGGATGATTAGAGCACAAAAAGAGGCCATTCAGCCCTCTGAATAAAGAGCAGCTCTATGCACAAGTAATCCAGTTTGTTCACTTAAGTAATAGAGTATGCATGGAAATAGGTTCCTTTGACCCATCTAGTCCGTGTCGGCTGTAACCCTGTGAGTTAATCCTATCTGCCTGTGTTTGGCCCATTGGTCCAGAAGCCTCTCCTATGTACTTATCTAGATGGCTTTTAGAAGTTGCCAATATGCCCAGTTCAACCACTCTTTATGGTAGTTCATTTCAAATGTACACCAGTCTTTGCAAGAAGACATTGCCTCTTGATGTCCCTTTTAAATCTTTCGCCTTTGATTGTAAACCCATGCCCTCTTTAGCATTCTTTCCCTGGGGTAAAAGGCTATATGAGCATTCACCCTGTGGCCCTCAGGATCTTATAGACATCGGCCAGTCACCTCTCAATCTCCAATGTTCTAGGGAATAAATACCTCTACATTTCCTTGCAACTCAGGCAACTTTCTGGGTAAATCTTATCTGCATTCTTTCTAGGTAGTAACATCTTTTCTATAACAGGGTGACCAGAACTGTATACTGTAGACCAAGCGAGGCCTCAACAATGTCTTGTATAACTGCAGCATAAATTCCCAACATCTATTTTCAGTACCCTGACTGTTGAAGGCTTGCATGCCAAAATGTCTTCTTTACCAGTGTATCTTGCTGTGATGCCACTTTCAGTGAACTATACAACTGAAATCCTTGGTCCTTCTGTTCCGTAACATGCCCGAGTGCCCAACTGTTCATTGCTAAGTCCTACCGTGGTTTGGTCTCCCAAAATGCAATATGTCATATTTATCTGGATTGAAAGCCATTTACCAGTTCTCAGCCCAAATTTCAAGCTGATCAAGATCTCCCTATAATTTTTTCTGTTTTCACAGTCTACAACACCACCTATCTGCATTAATCATATCTTGTACATTCATATATCCTAGGTCCCATCACTAACCCCTGTGGCACACCACTGGACACAGACCTCCAATATGAGAAACCACCCTTGACCATAATCCTCTGCTACCTACCACTGAGGCAATTGTGAATCCAGCTTCCTCCCCTTGATCCCTGGCAATCTACCCTCCAGACCAGCTTGCCCCGAGAGCTTGTCAAAGGCAACCTCTGCTACATTACCCTCACCTGACCTCTTGGTTACCTCCTCAAGGAACTCCAAGAGGTTTGTCAGACACAACTTCCCATGCACAAATCCGTGCTGATGATTCTAAATCAGACTCTGTCTCTCCGAATATTAGTAGGCTCTGTCTCTCAGAATCCCTTACGTCAGTTTACCCACCACCACCACCACAAGGTTTACTGGCCTGTAGTTTCTTGGCTTGTTTTTATTACTGTTTTTAAACAATGATGGCACAACCACAACTCTCCAGCCCTCCAGAACCTTATCTATGAAGGTGAAGCAGAAATCTCTGCTAGGGCCTCCACATTTTCTTCTTTATTTCCCTCAAGGTCCAAGAAGGCACCAAGTCTCATCCTGGGGATTTATCCACCTTAATACACTGTAAAACTTCTGTACTAATTCTTAACAACATACATCAAAGTTGCTGGTGAACGCAGCAGGCCAAGCAGCATCTATAGGAAGAGGCGCAGTCGACGTTTCAGGCCGAGACCCTTCGTCAGGACTAACTGAAGGAAGAGTGAGTAAGGGATTTGAAAGCCGGAGGGGGAGGGGGAGATGCAAAATGATAGGAGAAGACAGGAGGGGGAGGGATAGAGCCGAGAGCTGGACAGGTGATAGGCAGAAGGGGATACGAGAGGATCATGGGACAGGAGGTCCGGGAAGAAAGACGGGGGGGGGGGTGACCCAGAGGATGGGCAAGAGGTATATTCAGAGGGACAGAGGGAGAAAAAGGAGAGTGAGAGAAAGAATGTGTGCATAAAAATGAGTAACAGCTGGGGTACAAGGGGGAGGTGGGGCCTAGCGGAAGTTAGAGAAGTCAATGTTCATGCCATCAGGTTGGAGGCTACCCAGACGGAATATAAGGTGTTGTTCCTCCAACCTGAGTGTGGCTTCATCTTTACAGTAGAGGAGGCCGTGGATAGACATGTCAGAATGGGAATGGGATGTGGAATTAAAATGTGTGGCCACTGGGAGATCCTGCTTTCTCTGGCGGACAGAGCGTAGATGTTCAGCAAAGCGGTCTCCCAGTCTGCGTCGGGTCTCACCAATATATAAAAGGCCACATCGGGAGCACCGGACGCAGTATATCACCCCAGTCGACTCACAGGTGAAGTGATGCCTCACCTGGAAGGACTGTTTGGGGCCCTGAATGGTGGTAAGGGAGGAAGTGTAAGGGCATGTGTAGCACTTGTTCCGCTTACACGGATAAGTGCCAGGAGGGAGATCAGTGGGGAGGGATGGGGGGGACGAATGGACAAGGGAGTTGTGTAGGGAGCGATCCCTGCGGAATGCAGAGAGAGGGGGGGAGGGAAAGATGTGCTTAGTGGTGGGATCCCGTTGGAGGTGGCGGAAGTTACTGAGAATAATATGTTGGACCCGGAGGCTGGTGGGGTGGTAGGTGAGGACCAGGGGAACCCTATTCCTAGTGGGGTGGTGGGAGGATGGAGTGAGAGCAGATGTATGTGAAATGGGGGAGATGCGTTTAAGAGCAGAGTTGATAGTGGAGGAAGGGAAGCCCCTTTCTTTAAAAAATGAAGACATCTCCCTCGTCCTAGAATGAAAAGCCTCATCCTGAGAGCAGTATGGGTCCTAGCTATGCCTGCCTTTTTGTTGGATTTGTGGAACAATCTATGTTCCGTGCCTATTCTGGTATCTGTCCCCCACTTTTCCTTCGCTAAATCGACGACTGCATTGGCGCTGCTTCCTGCACGCATGCAGAACTCGTTGACTTTATTAACTTTGCCTCCAACTTTCACCCTGCCCTCAAGTTTACCTGGTCTATTTCCGACACCTCCCTCCCCTTTCTAGATCTTTCTGTCTCTGTCTCTGGAGACAGCTTATCCACTGATATCTACTATAAGCCTACTGACTCTCACAGCTATCTGGACTATTCCTCTTCTCACCCTGTCTCTTGCAAAAACGCCATCCCCTTCTCGCAATTCCTCCGTCTCCGCCGCATCTGCTCTCAGGATGAGGCTTTTCATTCTAGGACGAGGGAGATGTCTTCATTTTTTAAAGAAAGGGGCTTCCCTTCCTCCACTATCAACTCTGCTCTTAAACGCATCTCCTCCATTTCACGTACATCTGCTCTCACTCCATCCTCCCACCACCCCACTAGGAATAGGGTTCCCCTGGTCCTCACCTACCACCCCACCAGCCTCCGGGTCCAACATATTATTCTCAGTAACTTCCGCCACCTCCAACGGGATCCCACCACTAAGCACATCTTTCCCTCCCCCACTCTCTCTGCATTCCGCAGGGATCGCTCCCTACACAACTCCCTTGTCCATTCGTCCCCCCCATCCCTCCCCACTGATCTCCCTCCTGGCACTTATCCGTGTAAGCGGAACAAGTGCTACACATGCCCTTACACTTCCTCCCTTACCACCATTCAGGGCCCCAAACAGTCCTTCCAGGTGAGGCATCACTTCACCTGTGAGTCGACTGGGGTGATATACTGCGTCCGGTGCTCCCGATGTGGCCTTTTATATATTGGTGAGACCCGACGCAGACTGGGAGACCGCTTTGCTGAACATCTACGCTCTGTCCGCCAGAGAAAGCAGGATCTCCCAGTGGCCACACATTTTAATTCCACATCCCATTCCCATTCTGACATGTCTATCCACGGCCTCCTCTACTGTAAAGATGAAGCCACACTCAGGTTGGAGGAACAACACCTTATATTCCGTCTGGGTAGCCTCCAACCTGATGGCATGAACATTGACTTCTCTAACTTCCGCTAGGCCCCACCTCCCCCTCGTACCCCAGCTGTTACTCCTTTTTATGCACACATTCTTTCTCTCACTCACCTTTTTCTCCCTCTGTCCCTCTGAATATACCTCTTGCCCATCCTCTGGGTCACCCCCCCCCCATCTTTCTCCCTAGGCCTCCTGTCCCATGATCCTCTCGTATCCCCTTTTGCCTATCACCTGTCCAGCTCTCGGCTCTATCCCTCCCCCTCCTGTCTTCTCCTATCATTTTGCATCTCCCCCTCCCCCTCTGGCTTTCAAATCCCTTACTCACTCTTCCTTCAGTTAGTCCTGACGAAGGGTCTCGGCCTGAAACGTCGACTGCGCCTCTTCCTATAGATGCTGCTTGGCCTGCTGCGTTCACCAGCAACTTTGATGTATGTTGCTTGAATTTCCAGCATCTGCAGAATTCCTGTTGTTTACGTACTAATTCTTAAGTGGGCCAAGACGTCACCACCCATCTCTCCCCCCCCCCCAACCCCGCCCCCGACTTTCCTTGACTTCCAGAGTTTTCTCCACAGTAAAAACTGAGGAGAAATATTCATGAAAAGTCTCTCCCATTTCCTTAGGTTCCACACTCAGAGAAAGAAGGAAAATACAGTTCTGGAGCAGGAATATGGTTAGAGATAAGGGGAAGTGATTCATTAAGTAGTCATTACATGCTGAAAACAAGTGATGTTGAAATGATGTCAATTGATTGAACTGCAATTTTGTAACACAAGTATATAAATCTGATTAGTGGAAAAGTGACTATTCCAAATTAGTCCTTTTTGTGGCCGAACACATTAAAAGTGTGGATGTGGGGTTGGACGACTGGGTTAGGTGCATGTACTATGAATGCTTGGCATTGCTTTTACTAGTTTTACAGACGGATGTGAAGCAATTTTAAAGTCCTAAATCAAGCCATTTATTTAGGCACAGCTCCTGCATGTTAAGTGGCAGTAAAACAAATTTCTATATCCCAGTAGTACACAGATGGCTAGTAATGAATTGTTCCTTTCTGAAAACAGTCGTGATTTTATAACCACATTGAAATACTGCTTTCTTCAGCAATGTAGAGTCTTTTTGTTTGCTTCAAAGTTCCATTTGAACGAAAATGGGAAATATTTTCATTAGGGAAAGATAACTTTAAAACTATGAGGTAATTTTAGCTGAGAGCTTGAATGTACTATTTTTACTTCTCATTTTCCTCACGTGTATCGTTTCCCTTTTATCGTGTAGCCAGGCAGTTAACTATTGTGGTTCCCGTTTAGCCCCTCCCCTCCAAGCTTGTCATCACTGGCACTGAATCCATATGAGTCAAAGAAGTTTGTTTTGCATTGCTTAAGAAGTTAAATGCTGTACTCACTGATGTTTGAATGACTTACAAGAAACATTTTGTATAAATGAACCTGTGTTTGATGTTGCCTATGTAGCCAGCTCAAACTTAGATAAATTTTCAAAAGTATTTTTTCTATGAAAAATAGAATGTTTACTTAAAATTAAGTATATTCACCAACTTGCATTCAATATCATCTGATACACCATGCACTTGCCATCAATGCTGGACAAAGCAATGCATATGAGGGGTGATTGATAAGTTTGTGGCCTAAGGTAGAAGGAGTCAATTTTAGAAAACCTAGCACATTTATTTTTCAACATAGTCCTCTCCTACGTTTACACACTCAGTCCAGCGGTCGTGGAGCATACGGATCTTGGACCTCCAGAAAGTGTCCACAGAGGGGTGATTGATAAGTTCGTGGCCTAAGGTAGAAGGAGATGAGTTATTAACTTCAAACTTTCTGCATAATCAGTCAAAGAGTTGGCCTGCATGTGCATGTAATGAGAGCTGTATAACTCATCTCCTTCTACCTTAGGCCATGAACTTATCAATCACCCATCTGCAGACACTTTCTGGAGGTCCAAGATCCGTATGCTCCATGACCGCTGGACTAAATGTGTAAATGTAGGAGGGGACTATGTTGAAAAGTAAATGTGCTAGGTTTTCTAAAACTGACTCCTTCTACCTTAGGCCATGAACTTATCAATCACCCCTTGTATGTCTTGTTTGCAGCAATGGATAAAGTTTAAATTAAATTTATTGTTAAAGTACATTTATGTCACCATATACAACCCTGAGATTCATTTTCTTGTGGGCATTCTAAATAAATCGGTAGAATAACAACCATAACAGAATCAATGAAAGATCGCCCAACTTGGGCTTTCAGTCAGAATGCAGAACACAACAAAATGTGCAAATAAAAAAAAGGAAGAAATAATAAATAAATAATATATATTGAGAACATGTGATATTCCTATGTGGATTTTAATATAAAAGTAGTAGGAGACATGGTTAAAAATGTCAAATTGGCACTTCTGCCTTTACCTGCTGTGATAGTGTAGTGTTTCAGTTAATGGATACAAGTTACATTCCTGCCATGGAGCGAATTTGAAGTACAAACTTGATTAATAAATAAAAATTTTGCTACTGGATTGAGGTAAGTCACTTGGTTCACTAATGTCCTTCAAGCGAGGGTAACCTGCTGTCTTTGCCTGGTATGTTGTATTTGTAATTTATGTACTCTAGGAATGTGGTTGATTCTCAGCTGTGCTCTGAAGTAACCTATCAAACAATTCATGGTTATTACAGATGAGCAATAAATGCTAAACAACGCCCCCCCCCCAGCACACACACAACTCCCCTGTGAGGTTTGCTGCCATGAAGGAGTTTAAGACAAAGCTGTGCCCCTAGATCTCCTCTTGTGCCAAAATGAGGCCACCCTCAAGGTGGAGGAGCAACACCTTAAATTCTGACTGGGTAACCTCCAAACTGATGGTATGAATATCGATTTCTCCTTCCGGTTAGAAAGAAAATTCCCTCCCCCTCACCTCTTTCTCTATTCCCCACTCCGGCCTTTTACCTCTTCTCACCTGCCTATCAATTCCCCCAGGTCCCCCCCCCTTTTCTCCCATGGTCCACTCTCCTCTCTGATCAGATTCCTCCTTCTCCAGCCCTTGACCTTTCCCACCCACCTGCTTCACCTATCACCTTCCGGCTAGCCTCCTTCCCCTCCCCCCACCTTTTTATTTTGTCGTCTTCCCTCTTACCTCTCAGTCCTGAGGAAGTTTCTCAGCCCAAAACGTTGACTGTTTATTCATTTCCATAGATGCAGCCTGACCTGCTGAGTTCCTCCAGCATTTTGTGTGTGTTTTTCAATGCTGGTTGACTATTTTGTTGATTCCTACTGCAATGAATTAGTGTGGATCAACATAGTGTCATAGTTATACCTGTTTTCTCAGATCCACCAGATTGCCGCACTGATGCTCATAATCATTTTCTTCCTCTGTTCAGTGACAGCTTGTGATAAGAGATGTGTTATTTTATTTTATTTTCTCAGTTTTCTTGTTTTCTCTCATGAGTAATTTTTATCGGAGAAGAAGTCATTTAAGTAAAACAATTGAATGGGACAACCCACAAGAAGCATCCACAAGGGTTGGATCAGTAGTTATCGATTAGAGTTACTGGTTATGAGTCACCACTGTTTATGTTTGGTACATCTGCAGAACAAAGGGGAATACAACACAGAGAAGCTCTTCTAATTTATACTGAGAGCATTGTAAATTAAGTTAAAGAATGGCTGTGTAAATAAAATATTAGTTTTATAATATTATATAGTTCGACAATAGCCCTTCTGGCTCAACAAGCCCTTGCTGCCCAATTAACCTACTGATCGGTAAGTCTGAATGTGGGAGTAAACTGGAGCACGTGGTGGAAACGTGGTCATGGGGTAGACGTACAAACTCCTTACACACGACGGTGGAACTGAGCCCAGGTCGTTGGCGCTGTAATAGTGTTACGCTAACGGCTATGTTATTGTGGCATCTCAAAACAACTCTTATGTCTTCCTTGACTATTATTCCAGAATAATTTGAATCCTATGAAGTCCTGTGAGAATGTTGGAAACATTACAGCTACTGTACTCTTTATCGCAAGGCTCTTCAAGGGGCTTTGTGTTAATGACCAGGGTGATCTGTCCGTAATAAATGAGTGAACCAGATAACAGAGGATAGCACCTCTGCTTTTATTAGGAATGGTGCCTTGGACCTTTTACCACCTGACACTTGACATCAACTTGAGCACATGACAGACAGTTTAATGGCTTACATGACAGCAAGCATTTATCAGGGTCAGCCTGATTAGCTTGTCTTGTTTCTGGAGCGGTGTGAATACACATCATTGTGGCTCACATGAATGTAATTCATGAAATTTGATAAACTGTTGTGATGAGCGTACTTGACTGAGAATTATTATCTGTGATAGGTTTGTAACTATATGTATTGTGGATACCCAGTATTGACATCATGTGTAATGGAAAATATAGATGGCTTGTTAGGCTTCAGTACTTGCAGAAATTGGGAACACTAAGTTTGCTTTATGATGAAATAAGACGTTAGCAAATGTTATCTAGAACTCCTTTGTTCAGTTAGTAAGCACAACCCTGAGCTTTCATTTACTTGTTGCTATAATGCTCGTCTTGCTTTCCCTCTCAGCTCTCAGTCCTTAGCCTTCTTTCCTGCCCTAATGAAGTTCAATTTAAGTTTGAGGAACAGCATTTTATCTTTTGATATGACACCTTACAACTTTCCAAGTTTGCTCCTGAGCACAGCAATTTTAGATAATGATTCTGCTTTTCTCACCTAAACCTCTCCAAGACCAAACTGCTGCTTCAAGTCACAGCACATTCCTTTTGCCTATGTACCATGCTTCCAGCTGTTTTATAAATCCTGCCTTCTCCCCGTCAAAGAGCTTCCTTTGTGCAGTTTGAGTGCTCCCATTTCACACTCCCAAGGCTGCTAGGTCCTCGGTGATGAGGCACTGAACGGTGGTGAGATCTTGATTGAGTAAATGTTATCACATGGTGGATGGTGGCTGAACCACAGCAAGCTCCACTGTGAACTGACTGAAAGCAGAGCTACAGTTCTCACTCCAACTCCAACACCCCCATCTTCACTGGTTGTCAGAGCTATTTAAATACTGAAAGGTCTTGAATGTTTCTGACATTTGGAAACTTTCAAACACTATTACAAATTATTCAAATTGCAACTATTTATTTTTCAGCTATTAAAATTCAACCCCTGCCCCCAGAACAATTTAACTTCAAAAAGAAAATTAAGAAGTACAGATGTTTAACATACACTCATTGCTGTATGTCCAACCTGGAGCAGTCTCCCTCCCGCCCCCCGCAAGTGATGAAGAATACCCACAACTTTATCTTCTCATCCTGGCACAGTAGTTTGGCCAGAAGAAAAAATCAATTAAGGATCTCGTACAGAAATATGAAATGAGAATTTAATTTTAACAAATTTACCAGTTTAAGGAAAATACTTACTAATTATATAGCCATAAAAACATTTTCAAAATCGATTTCACTGCCATCTTGCTTTCTTCAACAACAAGCCATAGGGAGCGGCTGATATTACTGATCTGAATGGGTAGATATGGAAGATAATGTATGATCCTTGTACTAGTATGGGTAATCTGACAGTTTTACGCATTTTATTTCTGATCTATGCACTTTGTCAGTTATTTTTATACCAGTAGTTATTGGGTATTTGTACCCCGTGAACAAGAAAACCAGCACAATTAGTTGAGTTTTGACTGGAACCATACTTTAAGATGTTTTTTCTTTTAAAATAAATACAAAACATCAAGCAAAAGAAAATTTTCCCAGTTTACTAAAAGTTTTTTGATCAATGTGGGTAAGTGGAAAATAATTTGCATGAGAGAGAGCAGGAAATTACTCTCTATCACAATAAGCAAATGTTTTCTCTTCAATACTGGAGAAGTGTTCTGGGTCTTGGGCTGTGGGTTTATGACCCATTCTGCAGACTTGAGTATCTAATTTAGGTTGATATCCCGTGCCAGAACAGAGAGAGAGCAGCACTGTCTAATTTGCTTTTTTTAGATTAGATGTTATATACTGGCTTCATCTGTCTTCTCTGCTAACCCCATAGTCCGATGTGAGGCAGCAAAAGGAACTTCTTCTTGCCCAACTTGCCCAAAACAGATGATCTGGCTGGCAAGTTATTGCTGCTCGTGAAATCTTACTGTGGGCAGAATTTCTGACTTTTTTTCCCTACTTGCAGTGGTGACCGTATTTCAAAGCTAACTTCTTGGTTATAAGATATTGGCTATAAAGCATTCAGAGATGCAAGACACAAAATAAATGTAAGCATTTTTTTCTTAGTTATCCATTTGGCACAGAAATTGATTTTTACGTCCTTATAATAAATGTTATGCTCATATAGACGATTTTCAAAATTCCAAAGAGTTATTGTAATGACATTTTAATCAGCCTAGCTAACTTCAAAGTCTTTTTCAGGCAATGGTTTAAATTCCAGTTTGACAACATTTTATTTTTAAATTGTAATTTATGTGGCAAGTGAACTGCCAATATTGTTTTAAACCATTGTATCACAGTAGGAATGTGCAAATACAGTTTATGTATAATTGAGTGAAAATTCCTAGATCCCATCTTTTTAAAAGAAGAATGGACAACGATGAAGAAAACCTGAGCTAGAATATTCTTGGGCAAACTTATTGGCTCTGCTCATTCACATTAAGGATAATATACAAGTATGAGGAATACAAGTGCCAGTTTTTATTTTTTGCAGACTTTTGTTTTTTTTTGGGGGGGGGATCTGGGCATTACTAGGAATGCAAACCTTCATTGTCCATCCCTAACTCCCTTGAACTGAGTGGCATGCTTGGTGTTTTGGAGTACAGTGGTGAGTTATTTGCATTGCTAAAGTCACGTCATGGCAAGATCAGTTAATGATGAACTAGGTAGGGTCATCCAGATGGGTATTTATAACCCACCTTTATTAATCATAACTAATTTTCTTCATATTTTAGGAACTGAATTTAATATCCATAGTGGGGTACGAATTTGGGTGCTTGTTAATCCATTTGTGAACCACTGTTCCAGTACTCCATCCAGTATTAAATTTTCACATGCTGTTAAGGAGTTTGATATCAAAAAATATCTGCTATTTTCATATCCATTCGGTAAGATGGGGATTTTGACAGTATGTTCAAATATTTCTCTCCTGTCACTTGGGGAGGGTGAATAATGGATATCTTATGCACTAGAGTGGGTTTGGGTGCACCACACATTTTTAAAGTCCGTTAAATTTTACTCCACAAGCATTCCCAGCAAAATTGAATTCTGCCTCCACTATTTCCCAAAGTGAATCAGGAAATTAAAGTAACCAAACAATATAATTATTGAAATACAGATCTGTGACATTATATGAATATTCATTTGTGTAACATACTAGATGTTTGCAGAAAAATACTAGGAATTCCGTGTGGAATTATCTGCTGGTGTTATAAATGGAAGGATATTTATATATGACACTGTAATTATAATAAACTTTACAGTGAACCCCATGAGTTCAAAGGGCATAGAAAACAGAACCCAGTGAGATCTTTCTAAGTAATAAAACACAATCCTAGTCCAGAATTTTCAAGTTTAAAAAATTGGGAAGTACTAATTTTAGCTTGTTGCGCACTTTGAATGGTAACTCTGGAAGCAAAAAATGTGTCTAAGCCTCACTGTTCTTTGCTGCAACCCCCATTCCCTCCACACATACAGCCAAACAGAGGTCCCAACATACATTTTGAATCCTAGCCCCAACAGCACCCTCCACGCTCTTCTGGACCCCCAGATCAATAAGAGGGCCAGATGCCAAACCATCAGAATTTCCAATCAGTTGGATGCTGGAATATCAGATTTTCAACTATGAATACAGAAATTGCTGGAAACAGTCAGGCAACATCTGCAGAAAGAGAAACATTAATGCTGTTAAAAAGGATCTAGTGCTTTCCTGGTGTATATGACAAATAAACTCTTCATATGATGAAGATGGCAGAGTTTGTCATGAAAACGTTGCTTATAATCGACACCTGTACCCAGCTGAAGCCCGAGAAGAGTTTATTCATTAATGCTGTTTCTCTCTCTACAGATGCTGCCTGATCTGTTGAGTCTTTCTAGCATATTGTTTTTATTATAAAGTAAAACGTATTGTTTGGTGTGAGTCACTTAGCATGATCAATCCAACTTCTGTCTATATTATAGTTCTCAAGTAATTTAGATAAATAAATTACTGTGACTCTTGTAATAAACTATCTGTTTCATTTACTTTTACATCATCAGAATTTGCACCTCATGCCTTTGCGATGCCATTGTCCCAAGTAATTGTCAATGATCGGGCCCACAAACAAAAGCAGGATGCTCGGAGAGGGGAGCAAAAAGACCATTTGGATCTGGTGACGTCGGTTTTGCCATTTGGACCCAAAAGACCCAACAAAGAACTCTCAAGCAGCAATTCATCTCTCAGTTCAACCTCGGAAACTCTAAATGAACCAGCATCACCCAATAGTCTTGAAGCTTCCCAGCGTGTGAGAAGACGGGTAAGTTTGTTGCAATATATCTTCATGTTTCAAAAGAATCTTCTCATTTTTCACAGAGCCTTTTGTATTGATACTTCTATAATATTAATTAGGTGTAAATTTTTACAAAATGTATAATCTAGTATTTAGTTCTTTAGTCCATAGTAACAGTGACAGTAGAGATAGAAATCCCAGCCTAATTTCAGTTTCCAACATTCGGTGCTTAGTCCTGCAGGTCACAGCTCTCTCACTCTTTCAGGCTGTGAATTCTAGAATTCTACAGGGCAAAAATAATCTTTCTCCTCCCCACTCCAGTCCCATTACTTGAAAGCTTTTTCCCTTGGCTGTGGGAGCTCGGTGCATCCTAGCTATTTTATCTAGGTCCCTTGTAATTTTATACATACAAGTTAGCTCTCTCCCGCACCTTCCTCAATATATGTCAAAGTACGAAGTAAATTTATCATCAAAATACATACATGTCACCATATACAACATTGAAATTCATTTTCTTGTGGCATACTCAGTAAACCCATGAATATGATAATAACCACAACAGATTCTCTGAAAGACCGCACCCAACAGGGTGGACAACTAGTGTGCAAAAGATGACAAACTGTCCAAATACAAAAAGGAAGAAATAATAATAATAGTAAATAAATAAGCAATTAAATTCCGAGAACATGAGATGAAGAGTCCTTGAAAGTGAGTCCATAGGTTGTGAGAACAGTTCTGTGATGGGCAAGTGAATTTGAGTGAAGTTATCCCCACTGGTTCAAGAGGCTGATTGTTGAGGGGTAATAACTGTTCCTGAACCTGGTGGTGTGATTACTGGGGCTCCTCTACCACCTTCTTGATGGCAGCAGCATGTCTTGGTTGGTGGGCATCCCTGATGATGGATTTTACTTTCTTGTAACAATGTCTTGCCTGGATGTGCTCAGTGGTGGGGAGGGCTTTACCCGTGATAGACTGGTCTGTACCCTCTACTTTTTGTAGCATTTTCTGTTCAAGGACGTTGGTATTTCCATACCAGGCCGTGAGGTAACCAGTAAATATACTCACACCACACATCTACAGAAGTTTGTCAAAGTTTTAGCTATCATGCAAAATGCTCACAGACCCCTAAGGAAGTCGAGGCACAGTCGTGCTTTCTTCATATTTGCGCTCTCGTGCTGGGCCCAGGACAGGCCCACTGAAAGGATAACACCGAGGAATTTAAAGTTGCTGACCTTTTTCACTCTGATCCTCCAATGAGGACTGGCTCATGGACCTCTGATTTCCTCCTCCTGAAGTCAGCAATGAGCTCCTTGGTCTTGCTGACATTGAGTAAGAGATCATCGTTGTGGCACTACTCAGCCAGATTTTCAGTCCCCCTCCTAGATGCTGATTCATCACCACCTTTGATTTGGGCTGTGCCAGTGGTGTCATCAGCAAACTTGAATATGGCATCTTAGCTGTACTTAGCCACGCAGTCATAGGTGTAAAGTAGAGCAGGGGGCTGAGCACACAGTCTTGTGGTGCATCTGTGCTGATGAGGATTGTGGAGGAGATGTTGTTGCCAATCCAAACTGAGTGGGGTCTGTTAGTGAAGAAATTGAGGATCCAATTGCACAGGAGGGTATTGAGGCCAAGGTCTTGCTGCTTATTGATTAGTTTTGAGGGGATGATGTTATTGAATGCCGAGCTGTAGTCAGTAAAGAGCATCCTGATGTATGTATCTTTGTTGTCCAGATGTTCCAAGGTTGAGTGAAGAGCTAATGAGATGGCATCTACTTGTTGTGCTGTCGAGCTCATCTAAGTCACTTCTCAGGCAGAAGTTGATACATTTCCTAACCAACCTCAAAAAACACTTCTTCACTGTGGATGCAAGTGCTGTTGGGCAATAGTCATTGAGGCAGGCTACCATGTTCTTCTTAGAAACTGGTGTAAGTGAAGCGTGCTTGAAGCAGGAGGGCACCTCAGATTGCTGAAGTGAGAGATCTTAGTGAAAACTCCAGCCAGTTGATCAGCACAGGAGTTTAGTACTTGGCCAGGTACCCCATCTGGGCTGGATGCTTCTCATGGGTTCACCCTCCTGAAGACTGCTCACACGTTAGCCCAAGAGACTGAAATCTCAGGATCATCGGCGTCTGTGGGAATTTGTGAAGGTTCCTCCATGTTTTGACGGTCAAAGTGAGCATAGAAGGCATTGAGCTCATCCGGAAGTGAAACCTTGTTATTACCTGTGATGCTTGATTTAACTTTATAAGAGGTGATGGCATTCAAGCCCTGCAGCAGCTGTCAAGCATCCTTTGTTGATTCAAGTTTAGTTCAGAATTGCCTCATCATCTGTGAGGTGGCTTTCTAGAGATCGCACCTGGACCTCTTGTAACTTGGTCACCTGGTCACCAGCATCTGATCAGACTCTCAGCAGATTGTAGATTCATGGTTAATCCAGGGCCTCTGGTTGGGGAAGACTGAATGATTCGGTGGGGACACATTCATCTACAGCTGTTTTCCTAAATTTTATGGCAACCATGGTACATTCATAAACATCCACAAAAGAGTCCTTAAACATGGCCCAGTCCATCGATGCTAAGCAATCCTGTAAACTGCTTTTGTGCCTCCCAGTTCCACTTCTTTGTTGTCCTAATCTCTGGAGATTTGCTCTTTAGCCTCTGCCTGTATGCAAGTAGGAGAGAGACAACTGTGTGATTAGATACCCTGACGTTCAGTCTAGGCATGAAACAGCAGGCATTCCTTATCTTAGTATAATGGTGGCCTAGTGTGTTGGGACCTTTGGTGCTACAGGTTATATGCTGATGGTAAATAGGCACAAATTTGTTCAATTAAACTTGGTTGAAGTCCCCAACTGTGATTTGAAACATGTCAGGATGGATTGTTTTTTTGTTTGGAAGCGGTATCTCAAGCGCTTGATTATAGTCAGCCGCTGGTGCTATGTAAACTCTGGTGAGGATCACGGATATAAACTCCTTGGTAAGTAGAAAGGATGGCATTTGATCGTTAGTGTTCAAGGTGAGGAGAACATGAGTTCGACAGAACTGCCACATCGGAGCACCTGCAAAGGTTTATCGCGAAACACAAACTTCTACTTTTGCAGTGATGCAGCCAGTCAGGATGCTCTCAATTGTGCCCCTGTAGAAAGTTCTTAAGATTTGGGGCCCATACCAAACTTCCTCAACCGTCTGAGGTGAAAGAGGCGCTGTTGTGCCTTTTCACCACACAGCTGGTGTGTACAGACCACGTGAGGCCCTCGGTGATGTGGATTCCAAGGAACTTGAAGCTGTTTACCCTCTCAACCCCAGATCCATTGATGTCAATAGGGGTTAGCCCATCTCCATTCATCCTGTAATCCACAACCAGCTCTTTTGTTTTTGTGACATTGAGGGAGAGTTTGTTTTCTTGACACCACTGTGTCAGAGAGATGACTTCTTCCCTGTAGGCCACCTTGTTATTGTTTGAGATAAGGACAATCAATGTAGTGTCGTCAGCAAATTTAATTAGCAGATTGGAGCTGTGGGTTGCGATACAGTCATGGGTATACAGAGAGTAAAGGAGAGGACTCAGTACGCAACTCTGAAGGGCTCCTGTATTGAGACTCAGAGGGGTGGAGGTGAGGGTGCCCACTCTTACAACCTGCTGGCGATCTGACAGGAAGTCCAGGATCCAGCTGCACAAGGCAGGGTCAAGGCCGAAGTCTCTGAGCTCCTTGTCGAGCCTGGATGGAACTATGGTGTTGAATGCTGGACTGTAGTCCAAGAACAGCATTCTCACATAAGCATCCTTATTCTCCAGATGTGCAAGGACATTATGTAGAGCAGTGGCTATTGCGTCATTTGTCAATCGGCTGTGTCAGTAGGCGAATTGTAGGGGGTCCATTTTGGGTGGTAGCAAGCTGCAGATGTAATCCTTGACCAGCCTCTCAAAGCATTTGCTTATTATTGAGGTGAGTGCAACAGGACTCCAGTTGTTCAGGCACGTTACCTTGGTCTTTTTTGGTACAGGAGGGCACTCTACGCTTGGAGAGGGAGAGATTAAAAATGTCTGTAAACACACCAGCTGGTTGTGCTGCTAACGTCCTAAGTACTAAGTACAATAATGATAAAATAGCAGACAAATCATTCTTTTTTCAAAGCAGTAATTCTCTGCTTCTGCCAATATCCTCATAATTCTCTGTAGACTCTGAAGTGTATCTTCCCTGTAAATGTGATGACCATCATTCCGCACACTACTCAAGATGTGGTCTTGATAGTATTGTAAACAATTTTACCCTAATCTCCCTGATCTTTTTTTCTGTATCTTGGTTAGTAAACAAAAGCATCCCTTATGCCTTTCTAAACATCTGATCTGTCTGCCCTGCTATTAATAGATGTACACTCCAACGTTACTCCATCATTCGCATCTCTTATTATCCTCATATTATTTGCATATGTCCCTTGCCTTCTCATTAAATGTATTACCTCAAACTTCTCTTCAATAAATTCCATTTGTACTCAAGAAATTAAATGATCTCCGTCTTGTTGCAGTGTAATCTTTCCTCCTTGCTGCTAATTGCAGCTGCAGTTGACATTTCTTTCACATATTGTATTACTGTCTGCTTACACGGTTTAGTTAAACAGACTGCAGACATTCTACAATCTGGTCAAAGTGAATGCCCCAGGACATGAAAATTTGCCTTTCATACACAATTTTTTTTCTCAGGATGGTTTTTGTTAAGTATGCATGGAACAGTGCGATGGAGATCCCCTTTGAACTCACCCTGCTATTTTGATCATTTATTTCCCCTGGTATTCCTTGGTGGTCTCCTATCCAGGGGCTAAGCAGGCCTGGTTCTACTTATCTGAGACCTCACAGAGAGCAGAATGAGAACACAAGAACACGGGAACTGGAACTGGCCATCTGGCCCGTTACTCAGTGTGATCATAGCTGATCAAGTTCTCTTCTATTTCAGATATTCATTGCCCTCAATCCCAAAATCTTTCAAAAGTGTACCTCCCTCCACTTTAACTACTTCTAATGACCTAACCCCAGCCTCCCTCTGGAGTTCAAAGCTCAAAGTAAATTTATTATCAAAGTGTATGTTGCCATATACTACCTTGAGATTTGTTTCCTTGCAGGTATTTAAGGGAAACAGTACAACAGAATTTTTAGAAAGAATATACATAAACAGACAAAGACTGATGAGCACCAATATGCAAAAGAAGGCAGTCTGCAAATAGAAATAATACTGAGAATATGGGTTGTAGAGAGTCCTTGAAAGATAGTCTGTAGATTAGGGATCAGCTCAGAGTAGTGGTGAATAAAGTTCAAAGTAAATTTATTATCAAAGTACTTCTGTCACCATATACAACCTTGAGATTCATTTTCTTGCGGGCATACTCAGTAAATCCAATAACCATAATAGAATCAGTTGAAGACTGCACCCAACGAGGCAGAAAACTAGTGTGCAAAAGACAGCAAACCTTGCAAATATAGAAGAAAAAAAACAGTAATAATAATAAATGAATAATCAGTAAATATTCAAAACATGAGATGAACAGCCCTTGAAAGTGAGCCAATGGGTTGTGGGAACAGTTCAGTGATGGGGCAAATGAAGTTGTCCCCTCTGATTCAAGAGTCCGTTGTTTCTGAACCTGGTGGTATGAGCCCTGAGGATCCTGTACCTTCTTCCTGATGGCAGCAGCGAGAAGAGAGCATGACCTGGGTGGTGGGGGTCCACACAGTTTTGATGAGTTTGTGATGGTTGTAGAGAAACAGCTGTTCCTGATTCTGCTGGTGTGGGACCCAAGCATTCTGCACTTCCCACCCAGTGGTAGTAGCAAGAAGAGGGTATGACCTAGAAGGTGGGGGTATTTGGTGATGGATCCATACATCTTGGTTTTGAATGAAGCTATGTCCCCTTGTTTGAGACAGTTCCACTAGTGAAAGCATTGCTACATAGCTCAACCCAGGGGGTTGAGGTTAGTAATTATCACTTGGCAAGGCAAAATCTGACAATGAAGTCAAGAATGTTTTTTTTTGTTTTGAATCAACACGCTGCCAAACATAAAACTGATTATATTATATTAATGGCATAGCACAAATGGAATAGATTAAGAGTGCTGATATATTATTGAAGATGTATTATTCAAATGTAGATTGCTTTTAGATATAAGACCTTTCTGTCCTTCACATTATCCCCAGATCCGGTGACATGCCACCAGTGGTTAGTACTATAACTAACTCTGTATGAGTTTCTTCAAATCCACATTAATACTGTAATTGTTGGGGCGTCACGTGATGATGTGGGATTGAGACGTGTAAATCCAGCTCTCCCGTAAAAAATCAGCAGAGTACCATTTAAACAAAGTAAAGTTAATAAATACTTTCCGAAAACTACTTATAAACTTCGTAAGACTACTCTACGATATGCCTCGTAAACCGCAACAGAAGAAATCTGTTGTTGTGAAGTCGCCGCGAGATGGGAAGAAAAAAGGGCCTACTGCAGCGATGGAGCCTCGGATTCAGGTTGGATCTCCTTCGGAGGAGACGCATTTTATCTCTGGCATAGAAGAACAGGGAGCAATGGCGGTGGTAGCGGTCTCTCGGAAGAAGATGCCGGAATTGCGCCTGCGCAAAGAAGTACGCATGCGCAAATCGACACAACTTAAACTACAAGAACCGACGGCCACTGCAACTGAAAGTGACTCAGAGTCAGAATTGGATACCACAGAGAATACAGATGAAGAAGAGGAGGAAGAACTGGAAGAGACTGGAAGTAAAGGAGATGCCGGAGACATAAGAGAGGCTTTATTGCAATTAACGGCTGAACTAAGAAAATTAAGAACAGTGCTTAGAGATGTGAAGATGTGCTGTGATAAAGCTATGAAAAGACAGGATAAAATGGATAAGAAACTTCAGAAGATGGAAAGAACAATGGAGCATATTAACGATAGAGTGGAAAAAACAGAAAATAATGTGCTTGTCTGGAACACGGAAAGAAATCGACTCCTGGAGAAAGTGGACGTGTTGGAAAATTTTAGTAGATGTAATAATATTAAAATTGTTGGTCTTAAAGAAGGTATAGAGGGAGATAATCCAATAGAATTTTTTCAAAGATGGATCCCGAAAACCTTGCAAATGAAAGAGGAAGACCGATCAATTGAAATTGAGCGAGTGCTTAGAGCTCTAAGACCAAAACCACAAGATGACCGATATCCACGATCAATTTTAATAAAATTCTTAAGATTTCAAGACAAAGAAAGGATTCTACAGGCGGCTGCCTAAGCTGCCAAGAACATTACCATTTCCACTATTTTTGAATGCTGTTGTATTCTTCCCCCATCAGAGATGACCGTACAGTCAAAGGTGTTGGTCAGATCTGTGCATCAGATGTGTATTCGAAGACGTATCTCAGTGATCAATCACAATATTAGGAAATGGGTCAAAAATAGAGCTCAGCATTGGATATCAGCTGTATGCATATGTGGGAGCTGCAAACAACTTTATTAAAAACATTCCCCCCCCCCCACCCTGGGAGTTACCTGTTATATTTCTGGGAATCTGCCATTAAGTTTCAGTTGAGAACATTGAACAGTATAGCAAAGGAACGTGACCTTTGGCCCACTATTTAACTAATTAAGCCAACAATTAAAAGCCTAACCAAATTAATCCCTTCTAGCTACACAATGATCATATCCCTCCTTTCTTGGCATATAAATGTGTCTATTCAAGAGCCAATTAAACACCTTTATTGTGCTTTCATCCACTCCCAGATTCAGGGCAGCCTCCATTCTCTGTATAAAGAAACCTGCCCCACACTTTCCTTTGAATTTACCCCTTCTCAGCTTAAATGCATGCTTCCAGCATTAGACTTTTCAACTCTGGGGAAAAAGATACTGACTGTATTCTCTATCTATACCTTTTCGTAATCTTATCAACTTGTATCAGGTCTTTGATTGAGAGAAAATTATCCAAGTTTTTTCCAGTTTCTCTTTATGGCACATGTCTTCTAATCTAGGCAGCATACTGGTAAGCCTCTTCTGCACCCTCTCCAAAGGCTCCACATCCTTCCTTTAATGGGGTAATCAGAATTGAATGCAATATTCCATATCTGGCCGCACCAGAGTTTTGTAATTTTGCAACATAACTTCCTGACTGTTGAACTCAGTGCCTTGACTAATGAAGGCAAGCATGCCATTTGCCTTCTTTATCGCCCTTTCAGGGAGCTATGGGCTTGGACCCTATGATCTCTCTGTACTTCAACACTGTTAAGGGTCTTGTAATTAACAGTGTAGGTTGCTGCCATCAGCATATGTGTCCCGTAGCATAACGATGAGATCAGTGCCAAACCTCACATACTAAAGGCCAGAAGTGATCAGAAGTTTGACAAGGACAGTAAAGAGTGAGGGAACAGTACTTATTGCACCCTCATAGTGGAAAAATAGCTATTTTTTTTTGGTCTTTCAGAAAACCCAGCACAATTTTGTTTAGAGATAATGTTGATAATGACTAGTCACCTAATAATGTGCTGTGTGCTACACCACTGGCGTTTAGAGCAGCAATGAAGGTCTTCCATCTCTGGTGGTGTTCAGGACTTTCTTCAGCTTCCTCTCAGTTCTCGCTACTGTCAGCCTCTGGATGGAGATTCAGGAGTACCATCGCACTCAGATGTTCTTCTTTTCCGTTTCTGTAACAATTTTGTTTTACCAGTCAGAGTTTTAGCCCTGAGCTGAACCCCCGAACCTGAGGACCAGTGGACCACTCTGAGTCTGTCCTCTACCCTTTGTACTGTTTGGCATGAGTGACCCTACCAAGAGCCAAAGCATAAAGCCTTGACCACAGCCAACATAGCTCTCCGGGTCACAGGGACACACAAGCTAACAAACTACGACAAGATTGTGGTCCTCTTGGAGGGATAACGTTCTGTAAGCTAAGCTTATTCTCCTCACTATTAACAACATCAGCAATTTTCATGTCATCTGAAAACTCATCATCCCTTTGTCTACACTTAAATGGCTGGTCCCCCCATTGTTTTCCTGGCTATGCAGATGTTGCTTGCCTGGTGACGTGCTCACCAAACATTCTATCGACGGTGTCTTCAGAGTCATGGGATGCTTTGTCACGAGTCTATCTGCAGCTTCATCTATGTAATACAGCCAGTCAGGAGCTGCAGCTCGACACAATTGCTGTATTTATCATTAGGGACATTGGAAGTGTTTCTCATTTTCCATGTTTCAGCGTAACATTACATGGGGCTGAGTTGTTCCTGCTATGAATTATCTTTGGACTAAGTCCTTAGTTACTCAATTTGATTTAGTGTACTGATAATGCTATGGGTCATTCCTCACTACTGCAACTTAAAACCTCTACCTTTTACTTAGGAGTGAAAGCAGTAAGGAAAGGTGGAAAGACCTGTACGTTGCTTCTCACCAATCTGCTGCCTTCACTGTCATGCATTAGTTTCTGAATTGTCACTGTCGGCTACAGTATACCACTCAACATTTCTAGATGTAAGTCTGTGTCAGTGAGAATAATCCAATGGCCATTGATTGGCTCGGGTATGAATGATTTTACTTGGAATTTTCACACTGTAAGGAGTACCTGAAAATGGACTCATTTAGATGGACACATAACGTAAAGATTTTTACTCATGTATGTAAAGGATGTAAGAAATAAAGTCAATTCAATTCAATTCAATTCAAAACAGGTGCTCTATTTCAAACACTCTAATGGGAAGAGGTTCCCAAGCAGACAAAGAAAAACGTATTTATTTGTGCTTTAAGTTTATGTAAAGATATGCAACTTTCTCACTTACCGCTGTAAACCTCTGGCCCATCGGCTCAATGTGAAGGTTGAACATTCGGGATTGAACTGAGAACCTTGAGTCTATGCATCAGATGCACACAATCCCTTATGTAAGTGGAAGGAGCACACCACTTCACAAACACCCACCCTTCCTGCCTGTCTTCAACAACTTGCCCCATCTATGGGAGAGTCTGTGGTTCACACATTCGTTTCACCAATCACCTCAGAACTCACACAGAGTGGAATCAAGTCATCCTCAAAAATCTATTAAAGATCTTAAGCAATCCCTAATCGTCCTGAAAGTCCTTTTGAAGCCACTGTGATAATTTGATATTACTGAGGAACTTGATAGACCACTTCCGCAGGTTGCTAAAATTTAATCCTATCAGTATTGGACTGGAGTCACGTATTAAACTGGGCAGTTGTTTCAGCCATTCTTGCCTGAAGGCAAGAGTGACGCTATTATTTTTAATGCCAATCAGTATGGTCATTTTCACTGATTATAGGACTATATCACTTGTGCAATTGCAGTGCAACTGTTTGATCCCCTATTGGACTTGCAGTCACTGGGTGAATATCTGATGCTAATACGTCTAATTTCTAGAGGCATTTGCTCAGGCATAATTGCTTAACTGGTCAGGGATTATAGGTTAGGTTGTGTGTGAAATGTCTAAATTGAACCGACTAAATCAATTTGATAGTCCCAATGTATAAACAAAAATTTAAGAAAACATTATACACAAATACTGAAAAAAGTGATCTTTAATTAAGCATGCAAACACGAGGAAATCTGCAGATGCTGGAAATTCAAACAACACACATCAAAGTTGCTGGTGAACGCAGCAGGCGAGGCAGCATCTCTAGGAAGAGGTACAGTTGATGTTTCGGGCCGAGACCCTTCGTTAGGACTAACTGAAGGAAGAGTGAGTAAGGGATTTGAAAGTGGGAGGGGGAGCGGGAGATCCAAAATGATAGGAGAAGACAGGAGGGGGAGGGATGGAGCCAAGAGCTGGGCAGGTGATTGGCAAAAGGGAGATGAGACGATCATTGGACAGGAGGCCTAGGGAGAAAGAAAAGGGGGGGGAAACCCAGAGGGTGGGCAAGGTGTATAGTGAGAGGGACAGAGGGAGAAAAAGGAGAGAGAGAGAAAAAAAAAGAATGTGTGTATATAAATAAATAAATAACGGAAGGGGTACGAGGGGGAGGTGGGGCATTAGGGGGAAGTTTGAGAAGTCAATGTTCATGCCATCAGGCTGGAAGCTACCCAGATGGAATATAAGGTGTTGTTCCTCCAACCTGAGTGTGGCTTCATCTTTACAGTAGAGGAGGCCGTGGATAGATGTATCAGAATGGGAATGCGGTCCTTGCCCATCCTCTGGGTTTCCCCCCCTCCCATTTTTGTGTACAACTTGTCCTCTCTGCACTATCAATGTGACTGAATCATGAGATCTGAAATGAAAGCTGTCAAGAGGTAAATATCTTGCATTGGAGGTTCCAATATACTTTGGCACTTAAATGCAGTTTTCAGAGGTCTTACATACTTTGTGAGATTATCCACTAATTCTTTGACTTTAAAGTCATTGCAGATGCTGGTGTTCCTCATGTTGTTATAAATATACCCATCCATTTACCATATTTAGTTAGAAGCACTGGGAAAAAAGGGTACTTTGTTGATGAATTTCAGGATTACAGTGGAGGATGGAGTTTAGAAACCAGAGCTGAGTCTTCAATTTGCATTTTAAAAAGCACATGTCGAAGTTCCTTTACTGTTGGATTTTTACAGTGAAATTTCCTTGCTTATTGTCTGATAGTTTGAATTCCAATCTGTAATTTGCAGGCAAGAGTTCAACCCATCATTCCTTGATAAGACCATAAGACCGAGGAGCAGAATTAGGCCATTCAGCCCATCGAGTCCACTCTGCCATTTCATCATGGCTGATACCCGATCACACTCAACCCCAAACACCTACCCTCTCCCCATATCCCTTGATAACCCAGCCAATCAGAAATCTACCAACTTCCACTTTAAATATACCCCCGGTCTTTACCTCCACTGCAGTCTGTGGCAGGTTCACTACTCTTTGGCAAAAAAAATTCCCCTTCCTTCTGTTCTAAAAGGTTACCCCTCAATTTTGAGGCTGTCCTCTAGTTCCAGATACCCCCACCAGAGGGAACATTCTCTCCACACCTAACTTATCTAGTCCTTTCAACGTTTGGTAAGCTTCAATGAGATCCCCTTGCATTCTTGTAAATTCCGGTGAGTACGGGCCCAAAGCTGTCAAATGCTCTTGTATGTTAACCCCTTCAGTCCCAGAATCATCCTCATGAACCTCCTCTGGACTCTCTCCAAAGACAATATATCCCTTCTGAGATAAGGGGCCCAAAGCTGTTGATTCACCACTCTTTGGCTAAAAAATTCCTCCTTACTTCTGCAGCCTGATTAGTGTCTTATAAAGATTCAGCATTATCTCCTTGTTTTTATATTCTATTCCCCTTAAAATAAAGGCCAATGTTGCATTTGCCTTCTTTACCACAAACTCAACCTGTGAATTAACCTTTTGGGAGGCTTGCACAAGGACTCCCAAGTCCCTTTGTTCCTCTGATGTTTGAATTTTCTTCCCATTTAAATAATAGTCTGCATTATTGTTACTTTTGCCAAAATGCATTATCATACATTTCCCAACACTGTATTCCATCTGACACTTTTTTCCCCATTCTTCCACTTTGTCTAAGTCCTGCTGCAATCACATTGCTTCCTCAGCACTACCAATCCCTCCACCTATCTTCGTATCATCCACAAGCTTTGCCACAAGCCATCAATTCCACTATTGAAGAGTCCTGCCAAAAGTTTTCTGCCCAAAACATCGACAGTACTCGTTTCCATAGATGCTGCCTGGCCTGCTGAGTTCCTCCAGCATTTTCTGTGTGTTGTTCGGAATTCCAGCATCTGCAGATTTTCTCTTGTTTGTGATTGAATTCCACTATCTAAATCATTGACAAACAATGTGAAAAGTAGTGGTCCCAATACTGACCCCTGAGGAACACCACTAGTCACTGGCAGCCGACCAGAAAAGGTCTTCTTTATTCCTACTCACTGCCTCCTGCCTGTCAGCCATTCCTCTATCCATGTCAGTATCTTTCCTGTAATGCCATGGGATTTTATCTTGTTAAGCAGCCTCATGTGTGGCACCTTATCAAATGCCTTCTGAAAATCTAAATAAATGACATCCACAATCTCTCCTTTGACCACCCTGCTTGTTACTTCCTCGAAGAATTCTAACAGATCTGTCAGGCAAGAGCTGCCTTAACGGAAACCAGACTGACTTTGACTTATTTATCATTAGTTTCCAAACACCCCGAAACTTCACCTTTAATAATGAACTCCAACACTTTACCAACCACTGAGGTTAGGCTAACTGGCCTGCAGTTTCCTTTCTTTTGCCTTTCTCCCTTCTCAAAGAGTGGAGTGATATTTGCAATTTTCTAGTCCTCTGGGACCATGCCAGAATCAAGTGTTTCTTGAAAGATCATGACCAATGCATCCATTCTCTTTTTAGTAACCTCTCTCAGGACTTTGGGATGTAGTCCATCTGGTCCAGGTGACTTATCCACCTTAAGACCTTTGAGTTTGCCTTGCACTTTTTCCTATGTAATAGCAATGGTACTCACTCTTGCTCCCTGACACTCACAGACCTCTGGCACACTGCTAGTGTCTTCCACAGTAAAGACAGAAGCAAAGAACTTATTGAGTTCATCTGCCATTTCTTTGTCCCCCATTACTACCTCACCAGCATCACTTTCCAGCGGTCTAATATCAACTCTCACCTCCTTTTTATTCTTTATATAACTGAAAAACTTTTGGTATCTTGCTTTATATTATAGGCTAGTTTGCCCTCATATTTCATCTTTTCCCTTCTTATAGCTTTTTTTTGTTGCCGTTTGTTGGGTTTTAAAAGCTTTCCAATCATCCAACTTCTCACTCACTTTTGCTACCTTATCTGCCCTTTCCTTGGATTTTATGCAGTCCTCAACCTCTCTTGTCAACCACAATTGCTTACCTTGCAGTTTGAGAACTTCTGTGGGACATCTCTATCCTGCGCCTTGTGAACTATTCCCAGAAACTTCAGCCATCTCTGCTCTGCCATCATCCCTGCCAGTGTCCTCCTCCAATCCACCTGAGCAAGCTCCTCTCTCATACCCCAGTAATTCCCTTTATTCCATTGTATTACTAATACATGTGAGTTATGCTTCTCCCTCTCAAATTGCAGTATGAATTCAATGTATGATAGTGTGATGTTGCATAGGGATGATGTATGATAGGGATGTATAGATTTGTGAATGGAAGAAATGTATCCCAAAGTATCAGTGGCGTAATGATAAAAACTAATAAATGGAACATTCATATATCATGGAATGGCTGTACCCACTACCTACCCTCAAGGTATGAAGCTTGAAACTATTAACTCTTTCCACATCATTGACAGTTTTTAAACCAAATCTCAACAATTTTCAGATCTTGCCACATTGTTAAAAAGTCTCAGTTGGAAACATTACTATATTTTGACATGTTATTCTTTGCCCTTCTAGGTCATTTTTTTGCTTGTCAGTACATGTTTATATTTCTCTGCAGGGTGGAATGTCTGTGGATTCCATCACCGACCTTGATGATGATCACTCTCGACTATTGGAAGCGCTGCAGCTTTCACTCCCTACAGAAGTGCCAAACAAGAAAGAAAAGCAGAGAGACAAGAAATTAAGCCTAAATCCTATTTATCGGCAGGTTCCTAGATTAGTGGACAGTTGCTGCCAGCACCTAGAAAAGTATGGTAAATATTGCTCCAATTATTATTTATATTGTTCTGAGCTATTAAGTGGAATGTTAACTTTGAGTAGTTCTAAATGATTAGTTTTTAATTTGTTGAAAATTCATTAGTGAGCTAAGATGCAGCTAAGGCTAGTGTGGATTAGTGCTATCACAGGTGTCAGAATATCAGAATAAGTTAATAAAAATTCAAATTGGTCAAGCGGAAAATCAAGATGTAATCAATGAAAGTTGGAGCTATCTAAATTGATTGTCGAACAGCTCAGAGGGGGTGAATATCAACAATTGCTCCTTTATTAGAAGAGGCAAGTCTGGTAAGATCTTTTTTCAGCTAGTTGGCAAGAAAATTACCCTGTTCAGTCCATCTTCTGAAGTCCTCACGATCCTAGATGCCGGTTCACAATGCATGTTAGAAATAACAGACGGTCCTAAGCAGGGTGGAGGCTTTAGCTCTGACTGGATTCTGTAAATCTTTATAACAGAAACAAGTGCTCCCTAGTTAACCTTGCCGAAGCATACCTGACACCATGTATCTGTCTAACCAAGTGAA
This sequence comes from Mobula hypostoma, assembly GCF_963921235.1. Classification (NCBI taxonomy): domain Eukaryota; kingdom Metazoa; phylum Chordata; class Chondrichthyes; order Myliobatiformes; family Myliobatidae; genus Mobula; species Mobula hypostoma. Next base: position 81,916,851 of record NC_086102.1, read on the forward strand.
ACATTTCGTCTGTTTTCTATCCACAAAACAGGATTTATCTGATTTGCCCAGCAGCCATTTCACAAACATTGGTGGAATGAATTATTTGCAGTCTGGCTTTATTATGCTGACCTTCCAGTGATTTGCTGTAACTGCTCCACTGACCCCATCATTTTAACGTAGCTGCAAACACTGAATGCCAGAATGATAGAAACTGGACCTCGCTCCAATGAACTAGTGGACCCATTTAGGGAGAAGCGCTGTCTCAAAAACGGAGCTTCTTTCCTCCTCCTCCTTCCAACGCATGAATCTGCGTTTGTCCAAGTCGCCACTATGGGTGTCCCTCAGACATGACATCAAAGCTGTTATCTTCAGCTGCTTAATCATTTACCTTCCTTCTTTTGTATGGAGCGGAGTTATGTGCAGCCCAGATTGGCACACAAAGGTTTTGACACCATCTGGCAAATTCCTGGAAATGAGTGTGCTATTTTAGTGCCAAGTCATGGTCATTATCAAAGGAAAGGTCAAACACCCTCTCTTGACACTCCACAATGCTACTGTCACAGAGACTGTAGTCATCAATAACTTGCTAGTGATGGTCATGTCAACACCCATTGAACTTGTGTTGATATGACTGACTTAGTACAGGCCACAGCTACAGGCAGGTGTTAAGCACTATATCTTTTTATAAGGCTTGAGCCAGAAGTGTGATGGAATTGTTTCCATTTCCATGTATCTCTGCAGCTTCAAAAACACTGAAGACATTGATATTGTGAAGGCAGAACAATTTGCTTTATTAATACAAAGCACTGTGCTGAAAATCTAATACGTCCCATGATATAATCCATTAGTGCTAACCCATCTTATAAAATAGGATTTTAAAGATTAGCTTCATTTGTCACATGTACATTGAAATTTGTCATTTAATTTGACGTAAATCAGCGGGAATAGTGCTGGGTAGCCCACAAGTGACGCTATGCTGCTAGCGTCAATATAGTGTGCCAGCAATTCACTAACCCTAACCTTTCATGTTTGGACTATGGAAAGAAACTGGAGCACCTGGAGGAAACCCATGTGGTCGGAGGAAGAACGTATGAACTCCCTGCAGACAGAGGGGAGAATCAACCCCCAATGTTACAGCTGGCTGCTGTGAATTGTTGCGATAATGGACACACTCCCGTGCTGTCCTTACAATAAATCTACAGGGTCTATTGCAGCAACCTGATTAAATTGCTGCAAGAGTATTTTCATTCCTTTCCGGAAAGGTCTCAACTCCTTGATTTTTTTTTTCAGGACCCTGCAATATCACATCACTTCAGGAAAGCAGCAATTGTAAGAATAGAACTAATGTTCTGTATAATCAAGCAACTTTTGAGACTTTTTAAACTTAAAGGATTCTGCTCTCTAATATGTAAACATATTTAATCTAATTCAAATTCCACTGAATGAGGTGTCTTCTAATTCCTCCCTAACAGCATTGTGGGTATATGCACACCTCAAGGACAAGATGGCAGCTCACCACCACCTTCACAAGGGCAAATAGGGAGAGGGGGGCAATTAAATTCTGGCTTCACCTGTGAAGCCCACATCCTTCGAATGAATAAAAAACTTTACCATTCTGATGAAGGGAGCACCATTTGTTAGTCTGCCTCTATCTGTTAATAATCTTATCTTGTGATATATTAGGATATGCTGCTGACCTTGGGTGTTGCCTGTCTAGAGTTTCCATGTTCTTCCCATCACCTGGTTTCTGCCAGGTATCCTCCACTGTCTAAAGATCTATCGATTTGCAGATTAATTGACTGTAGTAAGTTACCCATTAGTGTAGATAAGTGCCAAACGGACCAAGATGGTGTCACTGAGCATATCAGAGATAAATAAGCAACACCCACAAAATGCTGGAGGAACTTAACAGGTCAGGCAGCATCTATGGAAATCAATAGATAGTCGATGTTTTGGGCTGAGACCCTTTTTCAGGACTGGGAAGGAAGGAGGAAGATGCCGGAATAAAATGGTGGGGGGGTGGGAAGGGAAATGAGGCTAGATCGATGGTGATAGATGAAGCCAGTTGGGTAGCAAGGTCAAGGATTGGAGAAGAAAGAATAGGAGAGAATGGTCATAGGAGAAAGGGAATGAGGAGGAGATCTAGATGAAGTAATAGGTAGGTGAGGAGAAGGAAAAGGTCAGCATGGGGAATATGGGAAGGGGGGGGATTTTATTTACCAGAAGGAGAAATTAATAGTCAGATATAAATAATTTGTCTGATAAGGGCTACAAGTAAAATGGAAATAAAATGGAACCAATAGGGTTGTTCTAATGATAGCCTGGATAAACCTGATGAGCTCAATGGCTTTCTTCTGTACAAACCAGTGTGTAAGTCATGATATACTCTGTAATTATTTCCTGATGTTGTTGCAGGTCTTCAAACAGTAGGAATATTCAGAGTTGGTAGCTCAAAGAAAAGAGTAAGACAGGTAAGATCCAACTGTTTGCCCTCACAGGTGATTCAGAAGCATTCTGGAAGTAAATCAAGTTTGATCCAACTTCCTATGCACATGATCACTGCCAGCAGAAAGAAATTGATTATGGCCTAAAAATCAGATTATGTTGTGCAGCTTATTGAATTGATATTTGATTGAAGTGGGATTTTTTCCCCCAAAAGTGAAACACATATAAGACCTTCTGCAGTTTGTTTAGAGTAAATCCAGAAATTGGATTGGCACTTCACTTGCACGTCTTGTGTGATTTCTTTGCTGGACATGAGGCATATTGTGCCATTACACTTGTAGAACTCTGCCATCAAGTTGAACCAGATTGTCCTGGGCCTGCCTTCTGTTAGAGCACAATATTGGACTGAATTTCCCCATAACTCAGTCTCACATATACCTCTTATCCTCCAGACCTGGGTCACTTCCTAGCAGCACACTTCTGTTGCTTTGGGTACAACTGAAATTTCAGAGGCAGTGTATGCAAATGCACTGTCATTTCTGAGCATGCAGTCCTGAAGCTTCTACTGACTGATTTATTTGCAGCCTTTCAAATGGGTGAATAATGCAGTGATCTTTGTTTTAAAATACATGTCCAAGTAATTCAAAGTTATCCCCTAACTAAATACTGCAGTACTAATGCTCAAATCAACCTCTCCAGTTGTAGCCATTTGACTCACTGCATCCAATGGGCACTCATCCATTTTAATCCCATCTTTTAGCACTTGGCCCAGAGCTTTCTTCAGTGTCCAAGTGGTTGTCCAGAACCTCTTAGATGTGTTTAGCAACTCTGCTTCTATCAACTTTCTCTGATCTCTCCAAGTAGTCAGCCCTTGCTGGATGAAGAAGTTTCCCTCCAGATTCCCTTTAGTCTCTTTCTGCTTACCCAAAATCTACTGTACAGTATATCCCTTATTTTTTTTCCTGTCTGATAAGAAGTCGATACCCCTCCAATGTCATATCCCAAATTCTTGTCCCCTCTTAGCCTACTGTGCTCCTGTGAAAACGGACCTAACCTTTCCAGTCTCTCCTAATCGCTAAAATGGTCCATCCAGTCAATGTCCTAATCACTGAAATGACCCATCCCAGTCTGCATCCTCTCCAACGCTATCAGATCTTTCCTGATAAAGGGTCTTAGCCTGAACCCAACTCTTTGTTCCTTTCCATTGACGCTGCCTGACCTGCTGAGTTCCTCTAGCATTTTGTTCATGTTACCCTGGATTTCCAGCATTCGCAGAGTTTCTTGTGTTTATCACGTCCTTCCTATAGTAAAATGACCAGAACTGCATGCGGTACTCAAGTGGAGGTCTAACCAATGTTTTATAAAGTTGGGCCATTATCTTTCATGCTCTCGCATTCAACGCCTTGACAAATAAAGACCAATAATCCCATACACCTTTGTATTCATACTACCTACATGCACTAAAGTCTTCAAGAACCTTTGGATTTGAACTCCAAACTCGTCAATATTCCGTTGGAACTTATTTTTAATGCTGTACATCCTAGACTCCAGTTAGTTTTCTTAAAATGCATTACCTCATGTTAATTAGGATTAAACTCCGTCTGCCATTTCTCAGCCCATTTTATCAACACATTAATATCATCCTAACACTACCCTGCACATTGTCAACAACTCCACCTATCTTGGTATCATCTGCAAACTTACCCCCTACACCCACATTCAAGTCATTCATGTACAGTATGTTACAAACAGCAAAGGTTCTAGCACTGATCCTGTGAAACACCACTGGTCACAAACATCCAATCACAAAAGTATCATTCTCTGTTTCCTGTTGCCAAGATACCGAGTCCTAACCTTTTGGACCAGTCTCTTATTTAGGGTCTTTGTTGAAGGTTTTATTGAAGTCCACATAAACAACTTCTACTGCAATGCCCTTCTCAGTACACTTAAGTCACCTTCTCAGAAAATTCAATAAGATTGGCCCTTGACAAAGCTGTGTTGACTATTTCTGATTAATCCCTTCCTTTCCAAGTGGTATTTCTTGCTGCCCCTCTGAATTTTTACCAACAATCTCAATACTACTGATGTTAGGCTCATAGGTTTGCGTTTGGTAAGGGTTTCCTGGCATTGAGTGCAGAGCTTCATTTGCTGAAAGCAAATCTAAAATCTTAATTTCATTTATGACAGAATATATGGCATTAAAACATATCAGAATGATTTTTGTGTATTCTTTCCTGTCTATATTCTTCCTTGTGCTTTGTCACAATCACAATAATTGTGTCCATGTAGCGCGATATAACATGGCAAAAGAATTTGAAAAGAAATAGAAACCAGATGGATCTCCAAAATGTTTTTTTGCATTATTGTCTATTGCCATTCCAACAAATTTGAAAGTAATAAATCATTTTTGGAGCCTGTGAGAAGTAAATGGAGAAATTGCAGATAATGTTTATGTATGGGTCTGGTTTCTTGTGTCTAGATGTTAATTCATATTATATTATCCATCATAAATGTACAGAATTGGACCCCACTGACTCATAGGGATCAAGAAGGAGTATTTGGATGGTATTGAGAATCTCAAGACTGGGTATCAGGAGTATTAAGGGCAGATGAAGCACAACACTTCACTAACTACTTGCCCACCTCATCAGGGTCTGTGGTTCTGCATTGGCCTCGTCAGCCAACTCTGAACCCACAAAGCAAAGTGGAAACAAGTCACCGTTAACCCCAAGGGACCCCCAAAGAAGATGAGTTTGTTTTTATACACCATTCTCTATTTTTTCTTTATTGCCAAGCAGCATTCTTTACCTGTCTCTTTCTCACATTCAAAACATGATCTATTGTGATGACGAAGGAGTTGCATGATTAAAACGTCTTAAGGTTACCTCATATTATTATCTGAAATAAATTTATTCAACTTATTTGTGGGTGAATCGACACTAGTTGCTTTCACCATTTCCCTTCAAGGCAGCTGTTTCAAGCAGATAATGATATTGAAACTCATTAGTTCTGAGTATCCACCCATCCCACCTTCCTTTAAGTATAGGCTCTTGCTATGGTTCTGTTCTGGGCCAAGTGATGCAGCTCTCCATCATCTGTGTTGATCAAGCTTAGAGCATTTCAGGAGGTATTAAACTGAAGGGAATCTTTGTTAAGGTTTTAGGGCATGCTGCTGGGTATCTGTTTCCCAAGCTACTGATAATCCTTGAAATGATATTTCCAAACTCATGTTGGATATCTTCTGTAATTTAGTTTCTACCCATATGCCCCATATTTTTTATAATGGTTTCCATTATTCATTGGGTCACTTTTGCTCTCTGTGTTAAATGACTATCATATGTTATGACTGTGATCAGAGTCACCAGAGAGACTCTGAAACTGGTGGATATAGAAATCTTTATTCCGCACAACAAGCAGGCATCATTTGGAGAGACAAACTCATCTTCTTTGGGGGTCCCTTGGGTCCCTGACCCAATATTCCATGACATTTTTTTTAATATGCTGAAAATCAAAGGTAACAGCAGGACAATTCTATAGTAACAATGTATCCACAATGCTTCTTTTGAATTACATATAATTTTCAAACACCCAGATCTTCACACCAACACTCCAGACACATAAAATAAATGTTAATCACCACTGTCTCTGAAATACATTCATGCATATGCAGACATCTCAGATCAATGGGGTGTTTCCTGGTTTGCTATCGATGCCAGTCTGCAGCTCCAAGAGCACTATTGTTCTGAGCTCTATTTTAACTCAATCTGCAATCCACATTCAGATCTGAAGACTGATTGCTGTTGAAATTAATATTTGCTATATTCCATAACTCCAGAGTATGCCCTAACTACTTCTCTAGTTACCATGGTATTTGGTGATTTCTGGAAGGTTACTGGCAGAGCTTCTGCACCATTCTGTCGAGCTTCCTCAGTAATCTTCCAATGACTCTTAACCTCAAAACATCTTAAACTGATTTGCTTTTTAAAAGCCATATTGTTCGTACAGTAATGTGAATAGATTTAAAATTCACTCTTGGGTTCCCATTCCAGATGAAAGGTATCACTTGTCCCTGCCTGGGACAAGAATGGCAGCAAAGCAAAAATCCATCTTCCATACCATAATTTACTTCTCCTTTCCTCAGGTGTGGTCATAATAAAACCCAGATATTTTATTTTTAGCATTGACTCTCATGCCAAATTCAATTAGAATATTTGCTATGTGATTTTAGTACCTGCCAAGCCTACTTTTGGTATTGGCTGTGTTAATTTTGCCATTGACTCTTTGAGCTGCATATTAATCAACAAGGTCTAAGATCCCAATCCTTCGCTTATATGTGTATGAATTGGTCCACTGAATTTTGTCCCTTAAAATGCCAGTTGCATTGCACTTGTTCTCTGAAGGAAGTCTATTGTTTCCTCATTGTTTTAGCTACATCCAAGCATTACAGTTCCATAATGACAAGAAGGAAAAATTTGCTCCTTTTCACATTTGAACATTTTGTTTGGGTTTTCATAACCTACCTTGTTCTTGTAATATCAATTAATCTAAGGTTATACTGATTTAAGGGTGAATTTTACTGATTACAGACATTGATGCTCGCTTTAATTAACATTGTTGTACTATGTTTCTCCTTGCTTTCTATTATCCAATAACACTTTACACTGGACATACATCCACTTACATTTGACTCTAGCTAGAGAATGCCCCCAGTTCATTGGAATGAGTTATTTGCATTTCCCCTTCATTTGTATTTCCCTAATTACAGGACGTACAAGATAGCTGTCTCTGTTCTTGTCTGTTGAGATGAGGCAGTTTGCAGTGGCAAAAGTCTTATCACCATCAGCTTTGAACATGATCAATAATTTAATGTCGGTGGCCCTCTGCAATAGTGCATGCCATTATTCAAAAGTTTAGGGAATGGTCATTCTGAGGGGTGTAGATTGGAAAGTAGTAGCTCAGAGGGCTGGGCTTCCCTGGAGAATTGTAGCCCAGGGGAGAAGTAGCTGATGCGGTGGAAATGGGAGTTTTATGGGTGAGAGCTAGGAAAACTGGAATCAGGTGATTGAAACCTGGTAAAAGGGGAAAAGGACTTGGGTGGACATGGGAATCCGGATTTACTGCAAAATGCTTCCAGCAACATTGCATTGTTTATTCTATTGGGCCTTTCAGTCAGTTTATTGAAAAAAATCTAGCACGTAACTAATTTTAGCAACTCTTTAAAATCCCATATGCAACAGAACAGCTCTATTCTGTGAAGTTATTTAGTGTGATCTAATTGTAATGTATTTATTCCAATTTGAATTCTGCTATAGTTGACTCAGATGCAATAAAGACTTCTGCTAAGTGTTTTTGTTCATTCTGCCATATAGTCTTTCTATTGGATCAAAGAGGGTCCACCTACTAACCTCACCAAGAATCAGAAAAAAATGGAACATTTTCTCCATTGTTATACCTTCACCCAACTTGCTAGGTTTGAGAACAATGATTCATTTGTGAAGAAACTCTTTACAAAACGGACATGGAGCGCCTGGTCCTCACAGGCAGACGAGCAACATTGATCCAAAAGAACCATGAAATTGTTGTGTTTGCAAAATTGAAACCCTTCTTTCATTTGACTTTGATATGATTGATAAAATAAGTCTCAATATATGGCTTCAATCAGAGGAGAGAACACCAAATGAAGTTGTTAAAAAGTAGAGCCAAGGCCATCTTCTGAAAATAACCCTTCAAGCCAAGCGAGCAACAAACAAAATGGACTTTCACGTTGAGCAATGAAGGTGGCAATCCCTGAGCTATTTGGTGCCAGAACTGTGTGGAATCTCTGAATGGTTGCTATGGGAGAAGCCAAGCCACTTTGTTTCTCTGCTTATTTGTCATGAGGGTATTGATGATAGAATTCAACTCTGATGTGTCTGCCAAATGAACTTTTGTGGGTCTTTCTCTATGCCTTGTCTGATGTCCTTCTCATCGACTCAAGTGGAACAGAAAATTGGACAAGTGTATGCAGGTCCTCCTTGGACTACTAATGCCTGGCTTATGGACAGCATGTACATATAGGTGAACACTTGGGAGACTGGTGGGTTGGATGGGGGTGGATTTGCCAGCTGCAGCAAGGTTGCATGCTGCTTCTTCCACGTGACTTCTCTCACCACCTGAGCCACAACAATTGGGACTGGGTAGAGATGAGCAGAGCTTGGAGCAGTGAGCCAACTCAGTTGTTCACTCACTGAGTCAGTGAGGCCGGCTGTCAGCCACTGATTCCAGACTTGCTTGCTCCCCTGTCACGGCTATTTCTCTAATTCTCTCCAAGACACTGTTCTTATTTATTTCCAGTTCAGGTTACAGTACTTGTCAGGAACAGAACTGTGTTATATCCTGGGACTGCCTGTAACAGTGGCAGAAGGTGGACTGAGACCTGTTTTATTTTTCTTGGCTGACATCTTCAGTTCAGAAAATGCGTGAGGATTGTAAGTGTGAGAACTGAAAATGCCACAGTAGTGCAGTAGTGAGTACTTGTTTGAAGCACAGCAGGCCAGCACTCTTCCATTCTGAGAAATTTGGCATGGTATTGGTTGGATTTTAAACACAAAATAATCTGCAGATGCTGGGGTCAAAGCAACACTCACAACACGCTGGAGGAATTCAGCAGGTCGAGCAGCATCCGTGGAAACGATGAGTCGACGTTTCGGGCCAGAACCCTTTGTCAGGACTGTAGGGGGAAGGGGCAGAGGCCCTATAAAGAAGGTGGGGGGAGGGTGGGAAGGAGAAGGCTGGTAGGTTCCAGGTGAAAAACCAGTAAGGGGAAAGATAAAGGGGTAGGGGAGGGGAAGCGGCAGGGGGATAGGCAGGAGAGGTGAAGAAAGAATAGGGGAAAACACAATGGGTAGTAGAAGGAGGCGGGACCATGAGGGAGGTGGTAGGCAGCTGGGGGAGGGGGCAGAATGACACAGGGATAGGGGAAGGGAGGGGGAGGGAATTCCCGGAAGTTGGAGAATTCTATGTTCATACCAAGGGGCTGGAGACTACCAAGACGATATATGAGGTGTTGCTTCTCCAACCTGAGATTAGCTTCATCACGGCAGTAGAGGAGGCCATGTATGGACATATCTGGATGGGAGTGGGAAGTAGAGTTGAAGTGGGTGGCTACTGGGAGATCCTGTCTGTTGTGGCGGACGGAGTGGAGGTGCTCGACGAAGCAGTCCCCCAGTCTGCGTCGGGTTTCACCGATGTAGAGGAGGCCGCACCGGGAGCACCGGATGCAATAGATGACCCCAACAGACTCACAAGTGAAGTGTTGCCTCACTTGGAAGGACTGTTTGGGGCCCTGAATGGTGGCAAGAGAGGAGGTGTAGGGACAGGTGTAGCACTTGTGCTTACAGGGATAAGTGCTGGGTGGGAGATCTGTGGGGAGGGACGTGTGGACCAGGGAGTCGCGGAGGGACCGATCCCTGAGGAAAGTGGAGAGGGAAAGATGTGCTTAGTGGTGGGGTCCTATTGAAGGTGGCCTTAGTGGTGGGGTCATGTTGGAGGTATTCAGATCTCTCTCACAGACAGTATACTGTATATGGCCACCTGGATTTTAAATATTTCTCAACCCTTTTTAATGACCCAATGATTCTGATCGTTGTCTGCAATTCTTATCTCCCCGGCCATGTCCATAAGATCTCCACTTCCAGCATTTCTTCCCCAATCTGAATCCCTTCACCTGTTGTGAATACAGCTGTCTTAACACCAAATGGAACACACCCATCAAAACCGTTCTGTCTCCCTCCTGGCCCTTCTCTTTCAAATCGCCTCTTAATCTCTACTTCTTTGACCTAGTATAGATCAACAGCTCACAAGGCTCAGAAATACTATTAGATGATGGAAATAATTAGGAAGATGCGTGGCTTGGGTGGTTGATGGATGGGTTGAGTTGTTCTCCGATCTTGGCAACTTAAGTGCAAACATCTCATCAGCATGTGAGGAAATAACATTAGTGTGCTGCTGATTATACACTGACGATGTCTCCTCGTATGGTGACAAAACGTTTGCAAGTAAATTACCAAGAGCGGAGAACAACTCAACACAACCATCAACCACCCGAGCTACACATTGTGTGAACGACTTCCAATGGCTCTGGGCATCAAATGCTCCAATGTGCTCGCCGTGATGAGGCTAAACTCAGGTTGGAGGAGCAACACCTCAAATACCGTCTAGGTAGTCTCCAGCCCCTTGGTATGAACATAGAATTCTCCAACTTTCGGTAATTCCCTCTCCCTCCCTTCCCCTATCCCTATGTCACTCTGCCCCCTCCCCCAGCTGCCTATCACCTCCCTCATGGTTCCGCCTCCTTCTACTACCCATTGCGTTTTCCCCTATTCCTTCTTCACCTTTTCTGCCAATCACCTCCCTGCCTCCCCTGCCCCACCCCTTTATCTTTCCCTTACTGGTTTTTCACCTGGAACCTACCAGCCTTCTTCTTCCCACCCTCCCCCCCACCTTCTTTAGAGGGCCTCTGCCCCCTTCCCCCTACAGTCCTGATGAAGGGTTCCGGCCTGAAACGTCGACTCATTGTTTCCATGGATGCTGCCCAATCTGCTGAGTTCCTCCAGTGTGTTGTGAGTATCGGTTGGATTTATTGCCTTAATGCTGGAGGAACTCAGTAGGTCAGACAGCATCTATGGAAATGAATAGGTAGTCGACGTTTCAGGACGAGACCCTTCTTCCAGACTGAGAAGGAATGAGGAAGATGCCAGAATAAAAAGGTTGGGGGAGGGAAAGGAAGCCAGCTGGAAGTTGATAGGTGATGCCAGGTGGGTGGGAAAGGTGAAGGGCTGGAGAAGAAGTAATCTGATAGGAGAGGAGAGTGGACCATATAGAAAGGGAAGGAGGAGGGGACCCGGGAGAAAGTAATAGGCAGGTGAGAAGAGGTAAAAGGTCAGAGTGTGGAAGAGGGGTGGGGTGGGGGGGGGAATTTATTTACTGGAAGGAGAAATGGATATTTATGCCATCAGGTCGGAGACTACCTAGACAGGATAAAAGGAGTTGCTCCTCCACCCTGAGGCTGGCCTTGAAATAAGAGGAGGCCATGGACCAACATGTTGAAACATGAATGGGAATATTTACTTTCTGTATTATTTTCTAATACCGAAGCTTGTTAATTAGGATTTCTGTAGCCCAACACCTTCATGTGGGTTGGTAATATGTTGTGAATAATGAAGAGAGAGCACTGAGGTAGCAGCTGAGCAGTACTCCAAATCTGACTAAAGAAAACAATACTGTGGTGAAGAAGCAAATAGTCATGTCTCCCAACAAAAATGCAGAACATTTTAAGAGCTCAGAAGGTCAAACAACATCTATAGATGTAAAACGTGTATGTTGATGTTGCAGTCTGAGGCCTTTAACCCTGAGTCATTGGGGTTAAGAGGGAAGAGGAAGATTGTTAGTATATTGCAGTGCAGGGGCTGGGTGAGGGGCCATGGGAAAGAGGGTGGGATAGAAACTGATTAGTGATTTCCTGAAGTTGGAAAATTCAAAGTTCATTCAGTTTGGTAGTAAGCTACCCAAGTGGAATATTAAATGTTGTTCTTCCAATCTAAGTTTAGCATCTCTGTAGCTGAGGACGGAGATGTTGATGTGGGAGAGGAGAGGAGAAAGGAAAGTGAAACTGACATGCTGTTCTCAGCTCCAAGATGCCCATTGTGGACATAGCACAGGTCCTTCACAAAATAGTCGCCTAGTCCCACTCATTTCACTAATGCAGAGGGGGCCACATTGCAAGCACTGAATGAAAAAGATTGGATTGGAAGAGGTGAAGGTGAACCTCTGATTTACCATCAGGTGCATACTTGGGCACAGTTTTTTGCATTAAGTCAGCTACAAGTTGCTTTCCTACCTTTTATTGATATTAAAACCACATTTGTAGGTCATCACAAATCTGTTTTGTCACAAGTCTTATAAAGCTCAAGAGCTTAAAGTGCAAAGTTGATGGAAGAGATCTGTTGCATTCCCCTGTGCACAATCGTGTGTCCTTTTCGGAATGGTTATTTTTAATTGATGCTTTGCAAGATCTCACAAGGTTACTGTTGCTTTCCACGTATGTTCTGCAGGAACAATTCAGGCATTCTGGAATCAGCTGTACTTTATCATTCTGTGAAACTAGTAGCCGATATACATATAATTATACTGCCTCTGGATCTGGGTCATTCAGTGGGTGAATGGAGAAAATTGGTGGGTGGGGATTGAACAGATTTTGGACTAAATAGAGAGTGGGGAGAGATCAGAAGATTGTTGGGCTGGTTGGTTGTGGGAGTTGACTTGTACTGGTAAGTGTGAATGAGGAGGGAACTGAAGGATATCTGTGGGTTAAGTATAATACTATCCCAGTCTAACACTGTGCCGTGTTGTCCTAGTTAACCCAGGGGTGATTAGGCAACACTTTCCAGGAAAAATTAATCTAATTTTCCTTACATCTGATGTAAAGGTGACAATGTCATGCACAAATGCATACCACACCATGAAGTGCCCAGTCAAATTTCTGCAGTTCTGCAAACTGATGTTGAAATTCCTTTATTACTGCCATTTCAGTCTGTATTTTTAAACACATAATTCAGTTATGTGCAGAGCAATCTAACATCTGAGTAAATCATGCACGTAACAACTGCAGTTTACTCTCTCACTCCACTGCTTATCATGCAAATTTGCACAGCTTGACAAACAAAGCAAGGCCTGCATGCATGCACTTGTCAGGCCTGCAGTGCTGCAGGGCACTGAAACGCCCTGTGTGTAGATGGTTACACACCCAAACTCTTCACAGTCCCATGCCATTCACATCTCTTTGAACACGTTTCTTGTATCTCCATCTCTGACCAAGGTTCGGGTCGCTTATTTAAGGAATTCCCCTTTGAAGCAGTGCCAGGGTTAGTCTGATCGGTTCTTCTGTTGGTACCTTACATAAAAGAGACACTTTGCATATAAGGCATAGTGGCTTGTCTAGGCCTTTCAGCCCCTCACACACTTGTGCCATCATTCAATACGATGACAGAAATGAATAAATGGTCGATGGTTCGGGCCAAGACCCTTCTTCAGGACTGAGAAGGAAGAGGGACAGACAAAAAGTGCTGGAGGAGCTTGGCAGGTCAGGCAGTATCTATGCAGAGAAATTAAAACAAATGATGTTTCAAGCTGAGACCCATCACAAAAAACACAGCTGATATTTTACCTTAGTGCCATTTTCCTGCATCAACCACATATCCCTTTTTGGCATAATACCTTAAAAAAAATATTTCATTCTCTTTATGACTGAGCTTCCACAGATTCATTATCATGTTGGTGAAGGTATATCTTTTCATCTGAGTCTTGAATGGCTGACCTCTTACTTTGAGACTAATCTCTGGTTCTGGACATCCCAGCCAAGAGAAACATCATTCCTGTATTTACCCTGTCAAATTCTGTTAAATCATTCTGTTTCAATTAGATAAACTCTGGTTCTTCTAAAATCTAGAGTGCAGGCCCAGGCTGCCTAATGCAACAGCCCATCATTTGGGGTACTGTTCTGGTGGATTTCCACTAGATTGCTTCCAATGTACTGAAGTAAGCAGAGAAGGGAGACTGGACCTGCACATAGTACTGCAGATGCTGTGCCATCAGGAATTGAAGCAAGACACTGTATATTAACATTTGTAGTCATCCTCTTGTGAGACTCTTTTCACAGCATCTACTTAGACAGTGACAGGTATATGCAGGTTGTTTTTGAAAACCCATTGTGTAGTTTATTACAGATTATTGGAGCTTGTTTAAAATGAATATAATATTTACTGTTTGGTAATCTGTTTCATGTTTTTATGTATGTGTCTAAATGTACCTTGGTGCTTTTCCTTTATCTTACAGTTACGAGAGGAGTTTGATCGAGGAGTAGATGTTTTGCTTGATGAGGAGCACAGTGTTCATGATGTTGGGGCCTTGCTGAAGGAATTTTTGAGGGATATACCAGACCCTTTGCTTACTAGAGAGCTCTACACCCCATTCATCAGCGCACTTCGTAAGAAGATTATCTTTTCTTTATGAGTCTTAATCCATTGCGGAGGTCGGGGTTCAATTCTGGCACCATTCTGTAAGGAGTCTTTGTACGTCCTCCCCGGGTGCTCCAGTTTCCACTCACAGTCTAAAGAGGTACTGGATAGGTTAATTGGTCATTGCCAATTGTCCCATCACTGGGTTAGGGTTAATCAGGGTTATGGTGTTGTTGGGGCTGCATGGTTTGAAGGCCCAGAGAGGCCTACTCTGCTCTGTATCAATAAATAAATATTTTTTTAAATTCTGCTCAGCACATCTAATAATATAATCCATACAAAACTTCATTCTGTCAGGAACAAACATGATATTGCTGTTGCTGACACATCATTGTAGGCCATCTTCTGAAGCCTGTCCTGCTCTGAAAGGGTTGTGCCTCACCTTCTGCCTCGACTCCCTGTTTTCTGCCCAAACAACAATGGCCTTTTTGCCTAAAAAGTCTAGGGATCTCAGATTTGAATGTACTCAATTCCCAAACATCCATGCCTAGTCATGGAACGAGATTCCAAAGATCCACAATTATTTGAGTAAAAAAAATTCTTCTCATTCCAGCCTTCAATGTCTGCTACCAGTCATGAAATAGTATCCCCCAATCCTAAGGCGACTAATTCTAATTTTAGATGCACCAGGGAAGCTGCATTGACTATAACAAATATTCAAGGAATTGTGTGTGACATGAATTTCACCTTTCATTCTTCTAAATCACATTTTAATATCGGAGTGATGAGGTCCTAGTTTTCTTCAATTGGTGAGGGACCGTTCTCCTTGCATGTCACTGTTCGACACAGGTTAGATTTTCTACAGGCAGAGGGAAGTGTGGAGTAGGTCACAAAATTTGTGGAGATAATGGAGTATAGGATCTCCGGTCTTAGATGTGGTCTGATCCTCAGCAACAGGGTTCGTTGTGTGGAGCTTGGGGGCAAAGACAAGCACTGCAGCAGCTCATGCCCACAGAATTGGCATCACCTGATTGGCCTGAATTATTCTAGCTGCTTCGTTTGACAACCACCTGGAATCTGGTTGCATTCCATTCCAAGTTTATCTTTAGATCACAGCAGACTGATAATCACCGTGAATTTGTTCAGTGTTGTGTTTGCTTTCCAAGTGGGAAATTAGAAAATCAGCTTCCATTTCTTGTTCATTTCACTCCACCTATGTTTCAGTGTCCGTTCCCCCCCCCCTCCATAAGCTTTAAATTTATATCTGTTTTGGCAAGCTGTGGTCCTTCAGACAATTCCAGCATCCTGCTTTTATATATTTTCTTCAGAACCATGTGAAGATGGAAAGGAAAAAGCAGAGGCAAAGCACAGAGAATAATCAGAAGAGAGTAGAGCTCAAAGAGATAAACAAAGGGAAATAGAGAAGGTCAAAATTAAACAATGGTAGGGTATTATAAATTGGTAATGTAGGAAAAGAGGTACTGATAACTGGGAAGTCGGAAAATAAATTGAAAGCAGAGAAAGGATTGAGGAAGAAGAGGGAGAGGCTTGGAGATGAATATGTAAGGAGGAGGAAGCAGGGCTAGAAGAAAGGATAAAGCCAACTAAAATGAAGGAGAAACAATGGGTATTAGTGGAGCTATCAGTAATGAAGAAAAATGTATTAGGCTGTGGAAGACCTTTTAATATTAAGGTTTCTGCACTTAGGTGGAGAGGAACTGTGACTCATTTAGTGGATGTGACAAGATCATGAAAAATTAAACAATTGAATTAAAACTAGAAATTGAAAATTTTCAGTGTTTGACATTTCAAAGAATAAACAGAAAGGGAAATAAAGTGCGATAGCAGTTAACATTTGTTACAGTGATGAGAAATGAGCTTAGACCAATTAGTTACTAGTGGCAGCAGTCCATAGACCCTCTAATATTGGCACATTACAGTACACATTATAGGTAATATTCTTGTGATGAAGCACTTTAATCTTTGCATGAGTTGGATAAATGGTATTGGCAAATGCAACCTTATGCATCAGTTCATAATGTTTACAGAAAATTTCTTCAAAAATGCTTTGCAGAACCAGCCACGAACCAGGCTATTTAGACATGTGTAGTAAAGTGGAATGAAATAATGATTGATAGTGAAGGATTCTCTGGGCAAGAATAATCATAACATGTTCTCAGTTGTACAGATGGAGAGACTCAGGTTCTTGAGAACCAATTCAATATAAATTTTTCAGCTATCTGGGATCCATTTCTTGCCTACCCAGACAAGGCCGGGGGCAGATGAACAATTTCCCCCCAGCTAATCTTTCACGGCCCTCATTCGAGACTTAATGTTTAGCACTTTTGAGCACTCTGACAACAGGCATCTCTCTAATGTTATGTCCTTTTTTTCTTTTTTTTTGCTCATTTTATTTTCACACATGTCTGAGCTTATATGTTCTTGTTGTTTTTACAGTTTTTTGAAAATTTTGAAAATATAGTATTTTAAAAAATGAATAATCATAACATAATAGAATTTCACATACTGTTTGGGAGTCAAAAATATGGGTATGAAGTTGTGCTTAAATGAAGGGAATTATCGAGGTGCAAAGGCAGTGATGGCTAAAGTAAACTGGGAAAACAGATTAAAAGATTGTAGATCATCAGCACAAATTCCTCTTAAAAAAAACCCTACAAGTAAAAGGAACCATCCATGGTATCCAACTGAATGTGAAGCAAACAATTTTTACGAAGATCAGGGCAGGCTAGAAAATTGGGAAAAGCTTAGAAAGCAACAAAAAGATTTAAAAAACAATAAAGTATGACCAAATGATAAAGAGGAAGAAACCAGCAAGAAAAATGAAAAACACAAGAAATTCTGCAGGTGCTGGAAATCCAAAGCAACATACAGAAAATGCTGGAGGAACTCTGCAGGTCAGACAGCTTCCCTGGAAATGAGCAGTTGATGTTCTAGGCCTAGATCCTTCTTGAGGACTAGAAAGAAGAAGGAAGACACCAGAATGAAAAGATGGGGAGAGGGGTGGGAGGTTAGCTAGAAGGTGATAGATGAAGCCAGGTGGGTAGGAAAGGTAAAGGGCTGGAGAAGAAGCAATCTGATAGGAGAGGAGAGTAGACTTGAGGGGAAAGCAAAGGAGGAAGGGCACCAGGGGCAGGTGAGAGGAGGGTGGGAGGCCAGAGTGGGGAATAGAAGAAGAGGGGAGAAAAATGAAAGCTGACAATCAGAATTTCTGTGTACATAAAAAGAGAATAGGTAAAGTTAATATTGGTTAGTTAGAGAATGGGAATAAGGAATTAGTCATAGAAAGAAAGGAAGTGGTACAGATATTGAGCAAGTAGCTTGCTTATTTCTTCTTGGTAGAAGATGCTAGTGATAATGGTTAAAAAAATAATTTTTGGAGGAAGAAGGCAAGGAGCCAAAATCACTGGAGAGACTTTCTAGGTAAACTTAAGGGGACTATAGACTGAACAGTTTTCTGCACCCGATGGCTTGCATACCACTGTCTAAAAATGATACAGAGATAGTGGATGTGTTGATTGTGAAATTCTAAAATTGCTTAGAATCTAGGAAAGTTGCTGACAATTGGAAAGGAGGGAAACTAAAAAGCAGGAAAAATAAAGGCTGGCTGGCCTGAGATAAGCCATTGGGAAAATGCTGGAATCTATTCCAGTATCCAGTAACAAGACGCGGTAGTGTAGTAGTTAATGCGATGCTATTACAGCTTAGGGCATTGGAGTTCAGATTTCAATTCCAGCGTCCTATGTAAGCAAGTTTGTAAGTTCCTTCCCATGTGCATGAGTTTCCTTCGGATGCGTCAGTTGCCTCCCACTGTCCAAAGATAGAGCAGTTAGTAATTGGTCGTCGTAAATAGTTCTGTGATTAGGCTCACGTTAAATCACTGGGTTACTTATTGGGGCTGATCAAAGGGCCTGTTCTGCGCTGTATTTCTAAATAAATAAAAATTAAGTCATTATGGATGAAGACTCTGAATGTTCGTTAGCTGGATTTGTTGATAAAACAAGGATAAATGGGAGAGAAAGCTGTGAGGAGGATACAGAGTACAGTGGGCTAAAGATAGATCTAGTAATGGGGCAAAAAGTTGTCAGATGAAGGATAATATGTGGAAATGTCAGGTAATCTACTTTGCGGGGAAGAATAGGAAATCAGATGTTGTTTAAATGGACAAGTATGGAATACCACTCTACACTGGGATCTAGGTTTCCACAAAGCTTGATGTTAGTATGCTGGTTAGTCAAATTATTGGAATGGCATTTGTTGAAAAGGAATGCAGTATAAAAGCAGAGAAGTCTTTTTACAACTTGGTAGGACACAGATGAGTATTGTCATCTTAAAGAGAGTTCTGCAAAGATTTGCAGGTTGATATCTGGGATGAAGAGATGGTCTCATAAAGAAAGCTCGAACAGACTGGACCTATATCGATTGGAATTTGATTGGAAGAATGTGATGTGATCTTACAGAAATGTACGATTCTGAAAGGACATGATGGATGAACGCTGAGAGTGTGTTTCATCTCATGGGCCAATCTAGAGTTAGACACGTAATGAAGAGTAGCCTATCAAAGATAGAAATGAGGAGGAGCAACTTCTCTGAAGATTGTGTATCTTTGGAATACTCTGCCCCAGAGAGTTCTGGAAGCTAAGTCACCTCATTGAATATATTCAAGTTAGATTTTTGGACTCTAGTGAAGTCGAGGGTACAGAGAACAAGCAGCTAAGTGTTGAGGTAACATGAACTACCTATGGTGTAATGAACAGCCGAGCAAGGTTCAAGGGGCTGAAAGGCCTTTCCTTCCTATTCCCTATGTTGTATTTGTTGCCAAGGGTGACATTTTGCTGGGTGAATTTATAAATCAAAGTTTGACTTGGCGCTTTCGGGTTTTGCCCCATAAATTCTTTGCCTGGAAAGGGAAATCTATTTAGTAACTGCTGGAATTTCTCCTCCACTTCCAAAGTTGGTAGTATTAAGGTGAATGAAACAGAGTTTCAGAAGTGGAACAGAACTTCCAAATGCCTCCCACCATTCCCTGCTCCCAGCGTACTTTACAATGGTCTAATAACTCACCAAATCTCATACTTCACAAAGTGAATTTATAATATTGTGCATGGTGTAATTTTTTATTCTTTTTACTTCATATGTCATCACTTTATAGAATTGCTGTTCTTTTATTGCTTCATTCAACTTGTATTGATTTTGATGTTGGAACTGTCTTTACTTTTACCTCTCCTGTAGTATTGGATCACGATGAACAGCTCAGTGTCTTGCAGCTGCTCATTTACCTCCTCCCTCCGTGCAATTGTGACACCCTCCACAGACTTGTGGAGTTCCTTGCCATGGTAGCAAATCACGCTGAAGACACCTTGGACAAAGATGGACATGAGGTAAGGACAGTCTCACTATAATGGCGCTGCGATTTCATAGGGCATGATGAGATGTAAGTATGGCATTGGTGCTGTCACTAAACTGACCTAGCAGATACTCACTTAACTCCCCCTTGCCTCTACTTCCTCCCCTTTTCTATCCCTTCCTGCAGCTGGAGAATGTCAGATGAGATCCACTCCAGTTGAAAAGCTGTACTCATTTAAAATGAAAGGGCATTTAAGATTTATCCAAACTTCTGAAATTGTAAGACTTTAAGCAATTATTTTATTAGCTAACAGTGCAGTTGTTGCATTAAATTATGATGGCAGACTCATTAATTCTATGCGTTTGGAAGCCAAGAAATGGTCCAGGTTTGTTGTCCCTATTACTGTGATAACATGCTTAACCAAAATCTTGGTAGGACTCCCAAATTCTAAATAGTTTAAAGTTTATATTTTTTAACCACAGACGAGAAATTACTATAACAGGCCGCCAGAAATGTACAGTATATTTCAAGTAGGAGAACAGGCCTAAAGATAAGGGAGGCAGAGCAGTATCATAATCTGGAACCTGCAAATATCGAGCCGCCCTGGTCACCCTGCAACCACATCCCTGTAATAGTTATTAGATCATACTCACTGTGTTGCTATGTTATTGTAAATTCATTCACATACAGTTAAACCTTCAGTATTTAAAAAAAATTTTACTAACTGGATTTTTCTGTTCATGCTCGTTATACTTTGCTTGTCAATTTTCTTCTCATTTTCTTATGCTGCTGTTCTCATTTCTTCTTGACTCATGAAACATCCTGTTTTTGGGGTCCTCCCGTCCCTTAATCAGTTTAAAATTCTGCCTACAACCCTACCTATGCTGTTTGCCGAGGGACTGGCCCCTGCACAATTCAAGTGAAGCTCATCCCAATGGGAGCAGTTCTCTCCACTGATTCAGATTACTTCATTGTCGTATACACCAGGTTGCTTTGTCCATTGCTTGTGTGAAACTCACGGAGTAAGTGGTATACATCAGTAATAATAAATTCATAAATAAGTATCACGACAAGGGCAGGACAATGGAAAAGTGCAAAGTGTAGTAATGCAAATGGAAGTTGGGCAAAAGGAAATGCTGAAGTTACAGTCAATGAAGTCTGAAAGCAGTGGGGAAGGACCTGTTCATGGGCTTAGTTTTTTGAGCTTTCAAGCTCTTGTATCTTCTCGTGGAGTAGAAGAGAGTGTTGGTAAGAGAGAGGTACTGATGCCAGTATGCCACGGATTGGAACCTATTTCACCTACACCACGCTTTGAGCTATGCATTTACCTCTCTAATCATGTTTATCCTTTGCTAGTTTGTACATGGCTCAGGTGACCATTAAGAGGTAATCACCCTGTTTTTCATTTTTGCTCCCGATCCCTCATGATCCCTCAACAGAACACCACTTCCCAGTCTTCCCTTGATCAATAGGGAATCATGACAACAGAATCCACCCTCTCCCACTCCAAGTTCTGCTCCAGCCCTGGTGAGATGTTGTTAATCCAAACACCAAGCAGGCAGTACAGCCTCTAGGACTCAGTGTTTGCTGCAGAGACCAACGGCTGTATTCTAATTATAATTTTCTTCTGATTACTGCATTCTTTTTTTCTGCTCCCCATTAGAATGGTTTTCTGTGCCACTGTTTTCACATCCTCTCTCTAGTTCCCACCCTTGTTCATACAGGAAACAAAAAATACTTATCTGTTGGGTGAGTGTAGCTTAAGTACCAGCCTCACTTCTGCCAGGTAGACGGTGTTCGATCTGGGGCTGCCAGCTCATCCACTAATAAATACAGTGGTTCTCAACCCTTTTCAGCTTGTGACCCAGTTGTGAATTTCATTTAGCTCTGTGGCCCCACCTTCTAGAGTCTCCATTAGTTGCTTAAGTTTGTTTTGGTCAACTGTACTAATTATTCTAATGTACAGCCCATATTTATGCTTTAACAGGATATAGGTATTGCTATATGTTAAATATAATGTTACAGGTGCATATGAAAAATAGAACTGTTTCAAATCTCTGAATGGGATATTATTTATAATATGTAATATACTCCCAATCAGCAAGGAAAAAGTGCTTAATATTGTTAATTCGGGTACTTACTGAAGCAAGCCAACAAGTTTTTAAATATCTGATTGCAACTTGGTTGAAGATAATCGAAGATCACCTCTTTCACAACATCAAGACAGTTATGAGGTTTTGATAGCAGGTGATGAGCTCGGCTAAAATCAAATCCACCTAGATAAGAGGTGGGAAGTCCGATTAAAAACAAATTTGCTCTCTCCCAGAGCTGTGGAAACTTATTTTGAATATTATTAGTTACCCAGAAATTTTGCTTGCTGCGCTTGAATTGTGCTCGAGCCGTTATATCACTCTGCAGGTCAATAAGACATTCTCGTAACATGGTGTCAATATCATTCACATTCGCCCCAAATGAATCCACCACTCAGTCTGGAATGTGCATCTCCAGCAGATCTCTGAACCAAAATTCCATATCAGTGTTTCAAATGACGAAGATATACAATCAGATTATCATCTTTCAATTCTATTCTAGAAGTGGCTAGTGAAGGAAATTACATAAATGTGTGACGTCCAATATTGCTGCTGGAAAGTTTGAGTTTTCCAAGGGAAGTGGCAATACCCTCTTTGCATGATATCAGATTGCAGGTTTTTCCTTGTAACTGTTAAATAAATTCAGTTTTGCAAATACATTTGACAAGTAAAATATGTCAGACTTAGTAACAATTCGTTCTACAAGCTGCTTATCAACAATGCAACAATACTATCAAAAAAAATGAATGGAATTTCCTTTCAAAATATGTTAAGTATCAGGGATTTAATGGAAGTTGTGCTGGCAGTGGTAGACTTCACACATTCTCACCTCTCTGCAGTTTAGCTGTTTCTGGCAGATGACTCCTTGGGGTCCAAGTCCATAGTTCTCTGAAAGTGGCTAGACAGGTTGATAGGATGTTAAAGGCATATGGCATGCTACATTTACAATAGTAGAGAGTCTAGGACCAGAGCCCACAGCCTAAGAGTAGAAGGGCTTCTCCTTAGGACAGAGATGAGGAAGAGTTTCTTTACAAGAGGGTGGTGATTCTTTGGAATTCACTGACACAGGTGTCCGTGGACACCCAAATCATTGGGTATATTTAAAGCGAAGATTAATAGGTTCTCAATTAGTCAGGGCGTCAAAGGTTATGGGGAGAAAGCAGGAAAATGGGGTTAAGAGGGATAATAAATCAAGCATGAATGAATGGTGGAGCAGATTCGATGGGCCAAATAACCTAATTCTGCTCCTATGTCTTATGGTCTTAGAATGAGAGGCATAGACAGAGTAGAGAGTCAGTATGACTTTACTCAGCTTTGAAATATCTCATCTGTGTATACCCCAGAGGGCTACATTTAAGGTGGGAGGGGGGATAAGTTCAAAGGAAATATGTGGGACAAGTGGGGCACAAAGTGGCTGGAACGCTGCCAGTGATTGGCATGGAGACAAGTACTATAGGGGTGTTCGAGAGGCTCTTAGGGAAAATAATGTTCAGGAAATGGAAGGATATGGATGTTGTGTAGGCAGGCGCAGATGGTTTAGTTGGGCATTTTAAATTAGTTCAGCACAATGTTGTGCACTGATGGATTGTCCTTCTGCTCAACTGTTTTATGTTCTTTCTGGCTTTGTTACTTTCTAGATCACTGGGAACAAAATGACTTCACTTAATCTTGCCACGATCTTTGGACCTAACCTGCTTCATAAACAGAAGAGTTCTGACAAGGAATTTAGTGTGCAAAGTTCAGCTCGGGCTGAAGAGAGTGCTGCCATTATCAATGTTGTTCAGAAGATAATTGAAAACTATGAAACTTTATTCCTGGTGAGTGGTTGGTGCTGTTTAACAAATATGTAATTCATTTATGAGTGCTTATTGTTGTATTCAAGCTGCCTCAACTTGCAGTCCGAGCTCTGGCTTAAAAACTGCTACAGTTTCTGGGTTTCTGTCTAAAAAAACCCTAATGTGTTTCCTTACCCCACTGCAAATGACCAGGTTCCGGTGGAAAAGAAACTGTTTTAAGAACCAGTTTGATGAAAAGATATCCAATGTGTAAGCTTTCCTCTGTGACTGGTGTTTGCAGGGCAGTTTTGTGGGGCTCAGATTAGAATCATTTTAAGTGATCAACAGAGGGAAAATGCTGGAGGAACTCAGCAAGTCAAGCAGCATCTATGAATCCAGGATAAACAGCTGACATTGGAGGCCAAGACCCTTCATCAGGCCTGGACACGCAGGGGGCAAAAGCCAGAGTGTGGAGGTAGGGGCAGAAGTACAAATTCAACAGATGATGGGTGAGGCCTGGTGAAGGGGGAGGTAGATGGACGGGGGATTGGTGATGAAATGAGAAGCTAGGCCAAAGCGATAAAGGGCTGAGGAAGAAGGAATGTAGTAGAGAACAGTGGACCATGGAAGAAAGAGAGGGCGAGCGGAACCAGAGAGAGGTGATGGGCAGGTGTGGAGAAGTGGACTGTGAGGGTAACCAGAATAGAAAATGGGAAAAAGAAGAGAGACAGCAGTAATACCCAGAAGCTGATGTTTATGTGATCATGTTGGAAGCTACCCAGAAGGAGTACAAGGTGGTGCTCTTCTAACCTAAGATTGGCCTCTTATTCGCAGTAGAGGAGGCCATGCACAGGCATGTCAGAGTAAGGAATGGAAAATTGAATTGAAATGTGCAGCCACTGGAACTTCCTGTCTTTTGTGGTGGACAGAGTGAAGCTGTTCAATGAAGTAGTCCCCCAGTCTGTATATTGGGTGTCACTGATGTAGAGGAGGCTTCACTGGGAGCGCAGGTTATGATAGGTGTCCCAAACAAACTCAGAGGTGAAGTGTCGCCTCACCTGGAGGGGCTATTTGGGGCCCTAAATGGTGGTGATGGCGGAGGTGTTGGGGCAGTAGTGGCACTCGTCCTATTTGGAGGGATAAATGCCTGGAGGGAGGTCAGTGGGGAGGGACGAGTGGACAAAGGAGTCACATAGAGAATGATCCCTTTGGAAAGCAAAGAGGGGGAGGAGGGAAAGATGTGCTGAGTGATAGGAATCCATTGTAAATGGAGGAAGTTACAGGGAATGAAGTGCTGGATATAGAGGCTCATGGGGTGGTAGGTAAGATCAAGAGGAACATTATTCCTGTATGATGGCAGAAGGATGGGGTGAGGGCAGCATCAATGGTGATGGAAGGAAAGCCCCATTCTTTGGAAAAAAGAGAACATCTCAGATGTTCTAAAATCTAAAGCCCCATCCTGAGACAGATGTGGCAGATTTGGAGGAACTGAGAGAAGGGAATAGCATTTTTATAAGTGACAAAATGGGAAGAGATATAGTCAAGATAACTGTGAGTCTGGGTTTGTAAAAAAAATCCTAGAGACGGGGTCTCAGAGACCAAGAAAGGGGAGCAAAGTGTCAGGGATAGACCGGGTAAATATGAGGGCAGGGTGGAAGTTGGAGGCAAAGTTGATGAAACTAATAAGCTCAACATGGGTGCAGGAAACAGCAGAAGGAGTTGAAGAGCGTTACCAACGTTGGCTTGGAGCATGGACTGTTTCACATAGTCAACAAAAGGTAGGAATAGCTAGTGCCCATAACTACACCTTTGGTTTGGAGAAAATGGGAGGAGCAGAAAGAGAAATTGTTGAGGATCAGAACCAGTTCTGCCAAATAGAGGTGGGTAGTGGGGAACTAGTTATGTCTGTTGTCAAAAAGTAGCAGAAAGCTTGAAGGCCTTCCTAATGGGGGATGGAAGTATATAAGGGCTGGGTGTCTAAAGTGAAAATAAAGGGATCTGGGCCAGAATTGAAAGTTATTAAAGTGATGAAGAACATGTAAAGTGTTACTGATGTGGGTAGGAAGGGACTGAATCAAGGGGGAACAAAATGGAGTCGGCTTATGCGGACACAAGTTCAGTGGGCCAGGAGCAGCCAGAACCGGTGAGCCTATTGGGACCATTAGGTTTGTGTATCTTGGGTAGGAGATAGAAATGTGCAGTTCAGGCAACAGGAATTATGAGGTTAGTGGCAGTGGATGGGAGACCTCTAGAGTCAATAAGGTTCATTTGAAGTGAGATATTTTAATCAATAAAATGTCCTACATTTAGCAGATCAAACAACGTATGAACAGTTGCCGACAGGGTCACTAGTTTACCCATTAAGTCTTTGAGAAGCTGTTGCACAGGACCCAACCCCTGAGGGTTTAGTAGCAGAAGGACCTTGCTACTTGCATGGAGTCACTCCAAGCTCAGAAGGTCGTGTCTGGAATTCAGGAAGCATTGCCTATCTGACACCACAGAGCTAACCTGCACTACAGACTCTGAAGTAGTGCAGTGGAACTTTAACCTGAGCACACAGATGGTTTGAATCATTCTGGAGATTTAGTGACAAGGTCCAGCTGACCTTGCAGAAGTTCCTATTTCATCTATTTCAGCATTTCTCAACTATTTTTATCCCAGTGCCCCCTACAACACCTTCATACTTGCCAATGCTCCTCTTAGGCACAATATACTTTATGGCCTAATGTGTTAAAGCATGTCTACCATATGCTAACATCAGAAAAATGATACTGCTTTAAATTTTTTTATTTGTCTTTAAACCTAGCTCACATAGTACCTGTGCACTGTACAGCAGCTTCGATATCAATGTGATCCTTGAGCTTGATAGTTTTTAGCAAGAGTTGAAATATCTGGTTCAAATTGTGATAGCAAAAGCCTTAAGTCCACATGGGTAATAATGTCCAAGCGATTTCTGTTTTTTTGTGAGTACGTGATTCACTGCACAGAAGCCTCTTTTAACAAGGTAGGAGGATGGAAATACAATGAAGAGCAGTTTGGCTCTTCTCCAAAAACCAGGAAACTTCATATGACAATGTAGCTAGATACCACAAAAGCCGGCAATTTTACTTTTTCATCATTCTGAATTTTGATAATTTCTTCTTGAAAAGAAATAGGTTAATTACGAGTACTGCTTCCACCTGCAGTCGCTGAAGAAGGATTTTCAGAATCGATTCAAGGATTTGAATGATCTGGAAATTCCGCACTGAGTAATTAACCTATTTCTTTTTCCTCAATACATTTTGAGCTTGTTGTAGATTGATTCTCCATTGATATTTGTTTTTAACTTATTACAAAAGAGAATCCACAGTGAAGACTGCTGCAAAATGCTTACTCATTTTGTCCACCTTTTTGTTGTTCTCCTATTATTACCTCTCCAGCGTTGTCTTCTAGCAGTCTGATATCCAGTCTTACCTCTCTTTTACACTTTATATATCTGAAGAAACTTTTGGTATCCTTGATAATATTATTGGCCAGCTTACTTTTGTATTCCATCTTTACTTTTTACGCTGTGTCCGCCAGAGAAAGCAGGATCTCCCAGTGGCCACACATTTTAATTCCACATCCCATTCCCATTCTGATATGTCTGTCCATGACCTCCTCTACTGTAAAGATGAAGCCACACTCGAGTTAGAGGAACAACACCTTATATTCTGTCTGGGTAGCCTCCAACCTGATGGCATGAACATTGACTTCTCTAACTTCCGCTAATGCCCCACCTCCCCCTCGTACCCCATCCGCTATTTATTCTTATACATAGATTCTTTCTCTCACTCTCCTTTTTCTCCCTCTGTCCCTCTGACTATACCCCTCGCCCATCCTCTGGGTTCCCCCCCCCCCGCCGCCTTTTCCTTCTCCCTGGGCCTCCTGTCCCATGATCCTCTCATATCCCCTTTGCCAATCACCTGTCCAGCTCTTGGCTCCATCTCTCCCCCTCCTGTCTTCTCCTATCATTTTGGATCTCCCCCTCCCCCTCCCACTTTCAAATCTCTTACTAACTCTTCCTTCAGTTAGTTCTGACGAAGGGTCTCGGCCTGAAACGTTGACTGTACCTCCTCCTAGAGATGCTGCCTGGCCTGCTGCGTTCACCAGCAACTTTGATGTGTGTTGCAGATCATTTTGGAAATGTTATAAGAAGCAATGAGACCACTATCAAGGTCACTTTTAGCTTTCTTGGCAAATGACTCAAGTGTTCAACACTTTTAAAATGCTTCTTTCAACTTCTGGAACTGAGTAATATCATAGGTAGCCTTTTCAGGGTGTCTTTTACGGAAATTTTCCTGCAATCTTGATGGTTTCATGGCTTCATGAGACAGTACAGTATTGCAAATAAGACATATGGGGCGTCGCACATCTGGCAGGAACAGAATAAAACCATACTCCAGGGAGGTAACATTGTATTGACACACTTTCTGTAGTTTCTGTTTCTTAGCAGGATTAGAATTCAAGGCTTCACCACCTTCAGACTCATAGAGATTGCACCATATGTATTTATCCATCATTAATGGGGCTAAATTAACACAAACTGGGAATGACTATCAGATGTTGACGACGGCAGTGAGTTGGCATGGTCGGTCAGGTCTCGTGCCTCGAGTTAAGATGCTGCTTACCGCCCCCCCCCCCCAAACGACTTTTATTTCCCCTAATGCCCCTGTTGGGAATCACTGATCTAGTTCTTCTGACCAGGCAGAAAGGTTGTTAACTGGAACCAGCAGCACCCTTCTTTAAATATTTAAGTCTGGCTCCAATAATATAATCGGGGCTTGTCTGCAATTTTAATTGGAGTTACAGTTACAAAATACACGTGGACTAAGATGTTAACTGTCCTGTGCTATCACCCGTGGGATCATCAGTTGATCTGCCACCTGTCATCAGGAGTTTTGGCCTGCTTATGATCAAGACTTCTTCGAGGTGGTGGGCCAGCAGTGCTAAAGCACCACCTCCCACTGGTGAGCTTAAAAACTTGGCATCTGCCTCTATCAGAGTTGTTGGTCGCTTCCATCCAACAGATAGTCTACTCTTCAGGTGTCTATGCAACTACTGAAGGGTTTGCAAGGAATGTATACACTGTCTGACTATCTGCCCCTCTGGACATACTTGGTCCACACCCATGCTGATCCTTTCTCTGCTGCCTCAGCTACAGCCCTGTTGGTTGACTTGATCTCTCTTCTAGTGAAGCCAAGGTCACGCAGCCACTTCTGGAAAGTGAACGCAATAAACCCACGGCAGCCTACTTCGAATGGATAGCATGAGACCTTCCACCCTCTGTCTCTGCACTCTGATCTCAACTCTGCATACTTGGTTAACTTGCACTTATGAGCTTCATCGATGTTGTCTTCCCAGGGGACTGTGAGTTCACCAATAACCGCTTCTCTACTGGTGTCAGACCATACGATTATATCTGGATGCAGTGTGGTGAAAGCTATTTGCTCCGGGAAGCTGCCTTTCCCGTCCAAGTCAGCCTTGACACACCAACCATTGGCTGAATAAAGTATGCTTGATCGTGAGCCTATGCTGTACACCCTTGACTTGGAGCCTGCTTTCACAAATGATATGCAATGTTCTGTGCAGCATGGGGCATGAGATAAGTTGTGCTGCAGTACTCTCTGCTCAACTGCTTCTGTTACAACCTTGAGAATGTTGTTATGTCTCCACGTGTACATGCCGCTGGAAAGATTGACTGTGCATGCACTCAAGATATGTTGAAGTGTTCCCTTCTCGCCACAAGCAGCACACCTGTCTGTCTTATCTTCACACCAGGTGCTGAGGTTGGCAGGTATTGGGAGCAGATCGTACGCTGCTCTGCATAAAAAAGAAATGTGGAGTGGTTCCATCTGCCACAGGACATTCCAAGATAGGTGTCATTGTTCAACACTTTCCCACCGGGTCCAAGCCCTTTGTTTGGCCAGGCCAGCTGTTTTAGTTAACCTCTTCTCCTCTTCTACCTCTCGTATTTCTTGTGTTACAAGCTCACGATGCTCCTTACCTGTAGAAGATGACCACTACTTGTGGGTTGTCCATCCAAGTCCCTGGCGGCCTAGCTGGATAGCCCCAACTGTCTCCTTGTGCTTCAATCTGGACTCTGCCTCATCAACTGCTACACGGGCTGACCACTTCCTGCCTGATCTCACATCCGGCTGGGTGTTCTTGATGACAGGGTCTTTTGAGTCTCGAAGCATCAAGAATGATCTTATCTTGGCAACCTTGACCTCTTCAACAAGGGATTGCACTGCAATGGTAAGCTTTGTCTGGCTACTGTGGATTGCAACATTGGTGAGGCTGCTCGGTACTCCAAGCCACTTCTTCACATACTTGTTGATCTTCCGTTCCATTGCTTCAACGTGGGACATTGCCACTTCATAGACAGTTAGTGGCCACATTATCCGTGGCATCAGTCCATACTGCAAGCACCACAACTTCAACTTGCCAGGCAAGCCACACTCGTCAACAGACATCAGACCTCTGCTGATCTGTTCTCCTGTCTCTTGAACCCTCTTGGTGTCTCTCAGCTCCTCTGTGTACCATCGCCCGGGGCTCTTAACTGGTTGGTCCTGAATGGATGGAATCTCCTCTCCACAAAGGGTGAAATGAAAGTCAACCAGCTTTCCTCTCCTAAGAACAAGGCTCCTTGACTTCTTGGTCTTGAACTTCATTTTTCCCCAATCCATTAGCTCCTCGAGTCCAGATAGTACATTTTCCACGGCCTCCGTGCTGGGACCCAAAAGGGTAAGGTCATCCATGAACGCTCGTATTGGTGGTAACTCCTCTCCGCCATCAAGTGCGACACCTGGTCCCACTGATTCTGCAGCCCTCACAATAACCTCCATGGCTAACACAAAAAGGATGGGTGAAATTGCACATCCCATTGGGATTCCAACATCCAAGCTCTGCCACCTAGTTGTAAACTGCTGAGTGGAAAACCTCATCCGGAAATCATTGTAGTACTGCATAACAAAGTTCCTCACCTTAGCAGGAATCCATAGGAATTCCATCGCAAGCTCAATCAGGACATGGGGAACAGAACCATATGCATTTGCCAGATCAAGCCAAACTACAGCCAGATTTCTTCTCAACCTTTTTGACTCCTGGATGGTATGCCATATCATACTAGAATGTTCAAGGCATCCTGGGAAGCCTGGTACTCCTGCCTTCTGCACAGATGTATTTACCAATCCATTCTCTATCACAAATGAAGATATTCTTTCTGCCAGAATGCCAAACATAATCTTCCCATCTACATTCAGGAGTGAAATTGGTCGGAACTGATTCAATGTAGAAGAATTCTCTTCCTTCGGGATGTATACTCCTTCAGCCTCACTCCATGACAAAGGAACAACACCTTGTCTCCACACCACCTTTAACAATCTCCACAAGTATTTCCTCAGCTGTTCACACTTCTTGAACGCCTTATACGGCACTCCATTAGGTCCTGGCACTGAGCCTGACCTTGCCTTTCTGATGAACTGTTCGACTTCTGCCAGTTTGGGTTCTGACAGATCGAACTTCACTCCTCGTTTGGTAGGCTTCACAAGTCCTGAAATGTCAAGCAAAGGGACCTCTTGCTGTTCATTAGAGTAAGTGCTTGCTAGGTGATCCTTAAGTTCTTGTTGAGAGATGTTAAGCTGCCCGCTCTTACTTTGTTCAAACAGTTTCTTTGTGAACTCGTGAGGGTTCTCAAAGAATGACTTTCTTGCCTTCTCTCTCTTCTTTCTCTTTTTATGTTGTGACTCTGCACGACGGAGTGATGCTAACTTTATTCGAAAATGCTCTCGAAGATCAGCAAGCCCTGGCTTGTCACCCTCACTTGCTACCTTCCACCTCTAAGCTCTCTCCTCAACCTACTAATCTCCTTCTGGCACCTGCTCGGTTGCTGTGTAGGCTTTGTTTTCTTCAACTCAACCAAACCAAACCTGTACTTTCCAACATCGTAAATCATATCGCCCATCGCTTCCAACTTTCTCTTTGATGTTCCCCTGAGCGTGTTCTCCAACATCATACTGATATCTTCATCAAATACACGCCAAGCCTTCTCATCTGCCATTGCTGGCCACTCGACCTTCCTCTTCTTCTCTACCTCCTCACCACCGCCATCATGCGAAGAATCTACCTGGGTACTGTGGTCTGAAACCTGACCTGGGTTATCTCTTGTCTGACCTGGAGTATGATGAGGCTCTCCAGAGCGAATCGCTGTGGCTTGTAAATCAGTGGTTGAAAAGACCACATCATCTGTGCTTAGTGAAGAAATCTCATCTTCATCCACTGGGATGGAATAGCACTTCAACTTTGCTTGGTGGACTCGTAAACCTTTAATGCTGAAAAACGCTCTCCCACACCAACACACTGGACACTCAGAGCCTCTTATCCTAGCTCTTGGTCGTAGTCGTTCCCTGTAATTAACTGTATCCGTCCGATTGGGTCCATCATTCTCCCTCCCTCTCGGAGGACCCCGAGGGTATGTTTCTCCATGTAAACTAGAAGCTTCAAGAGGTGGGTGCTCTTCTGAGCTGGTGCCCGGACTGCCAATCCTGACACCTCCAGTGCCAGTCTTTCCTGGCTGTCCGCTGTCTCTCCACGCTGTCACCGGACTATTCCCGGTTGCCAACCAGACTATTCCTGGTAGTCACTGGTGTCCAGAGCAAAAGAGTTACAAAATACACATGGACTAAGATGTTAACTGCCCTGTGCTATCCCCAGTGGGATCATCCGGATTTACTCCGGAAGGCAGTTGTAGCTTCCCCATGAAGCAGCCTTGCAAGAAGAGGAGCAATGACCTGAAGAGGCCCACAGAGGCAAGTGGCTTCCCTCTTTCGGCTTGTTCAAGCACAAAGGTTA
Organism: Mobula hypostoma; assembly: GCF_963921235.1. Taxonomy (NCBI): domain Eukaryota; kingdom Metazoa; phylum Chordata; class Chondrichthyes; order Myliobatiformes; family Myliobatidae; genus Mobula; species Mobula hypostoma. The sequence goes on from NC_086102.1 coordinate 81,949,372, forward strand.
AACTTCTATCTTCAGCTGTGCTCTTCCACTGCTTTGAGTACCAGTGATCATTCCTCTTGTCCATTTAAGTGAAAATCAAGGCTAGTATGGTTCATTGTGTACCTTATTGGCTTTGGTTCCTACAGATTAATCCAACACTTCATAGTTGAAGCATGGAAGAGGAGGTTCCTGCCAACCAAAGCAGTCGCAAGATCATATTGAAATGCTGAAAGATTCTAAATATAATAATTGCCGTTAAGTAGCATAGTGTCAAGACAGGTGATATCCCTTTGTGCTAAAGCCAGACAAACAAAGATTTTTTCTGCTAATATTTGTTTTATCTCATTTGCACTCCATATTCACCCTTCCTTGCTCATGTGGTGAAAGTTTCGTGGGAACACAGCCCAAGAATTTCTTTATAATGAATCTCTGCTGCCTCTGGAGCAGCCAGTCAGTGTTCTGTTTAGCTTTCAGTCTCTTCAGCTCTGAGGAGGCCACAGTTCACAGCATTGTTTTGACATATGTGCTGGACCCAATCAAAGAAACATCTGGCTTTTTTAAAAAGAGATAACTTAGTGTAGTGCAGTGCAGAAGCGAGTGATTGCCAACCATTTGCACCCGCAAAGTGCGTTCGACCTACATAGGTTGAGTGGAGTACGTGACTCAGCCTTGGAAACAGTCGTGAAGCACTGTCTTCTTCAGAAATGCAACATGCACAGATTGTTTGTGCTCCAGTCTGAGACTGTAGCTGAAGAGTTTCAGCTTATCATGTGACCTGCACGGGGTTTAAATATAATTGCAAAATGGATTAAAAAAAAGATTTTATGATTTCTGTTTTGAGGTTCTTCAAAGCTTCCCAGTGCTGTTATTTTGTAGTGCAAGTTATTAACCACAGAGGAACATGACTAGCTAATCAACCACCTGTTCAATTAGATCATAGTTGATCTGAATCTTAACTTTTTTTACCTGCCTGAATCCTCATCTCCCTACCAAAAGTGCAGAATTCTATTATTATTGTTTCTAAAGATGCATTCCAAGGTGAGGCAGTTCCAAATTTCTTTTACTAAGAAAGGCACATAGAAATCAGTTGGCTATCTCTAGAGCATTAACTCCCAACAGCCACTAAAGCACCTTCTGAAGTAGAAGGCAATTTGCACACAGTAAAGGTTTAACAAAAGGCAAAGTGGTAACAGTTTGGAAGTCTGTCTTTTTTTTCCCCCAGATGATTGAGGGATAACTCTTGTTAGAACATTCAAGAAATGCCTTGAAGTATTTTAAGTCCGCAGGAGAGGGCAGCCATCTAGTGTGCAAAGCAGCACCAACAAATGTGTGGAACTAAATATCGTTGGAACATAAGCTGCCCAAATTCCTAATTCCCTTGACAAATTTAAACTTTTGACGGTACTTACTCTATCATACCAAAATATTTCAGCAGTTTGGGAGAATGATTTGGGTTAAGGGCATTGGGTAAATGCAGAGTGATTCTCTGCATGATATAGCCTTTGCAGTTGTCTTCTATCTATCTCCAAATCCTTTGGAGCAGATTTCCGAAGGAGAGTGTGTCATGCCACTTCTATACGTGCACATTTCTTGTATAAGAACCAAGGATGAATTAAGCTGCAGTACTAATGGTTTGCACTCTAGAACCAGCTGTTCTAGCTGGGCCATTCCAGTATAATTACAACAATGGATAATGTGAAAAATTGCCCAGGGACATTCTGCCTGCACAAAACACTGAAGTCCAATCTGCCTGATTGCTGTTGTATCAGTCTATTCCTAGACAACAGCAACATGATGGAAGGAATCTCTATTTGCTCTATTCAGCAATACTTAACAACATCCTGCTCATTGCTCCTTAGTCTGGGTTTCACAAGGATCACTCAGCTCCCAATTTTAACCCACTGTTTCTCATAGCTATAGTATCTTGACTATTTGTCTTCCTACCGTGTCACCTGTGAAAATGCCATTCCCTTTCCTTTGTCCTGCCGCATTTGGTCCAAGAATAATGTTTTCCTTTCTAGAACATCAGAGACATCACCTTTCTTCAGAGAATGGGGTTTCCATTCCTCCACCATTGATGCTACCCTCACCAACATCTCTCCATTTCCCAGACATCTGTCCTCACCTCATCTTCCTGCCACCTTAGCACTCTTGTCCTTACCTACCACCCCATGAGCCTCCGCGTCCAACACATAATCTTCTATAACTTCTGCCATCTTCAACAAGATCCTAACACCAAACACACCTTTACCTACCTCCCCCACTCTTCACTTTCCACAGGGATCACAGTCTCCATGATTCCGTTGTCCATTCGTCTTCCTTCATTCCTCCTGCTACACCTGCTCACTCACCTCCTCCTTCACTTCCATTCAGGGCACCAAACAGTCTTTCCAGCTGAGGCAACATTTTACCTGTTGAATTTGCTGGTCAATGGCATTCGGCACTCCTGATGCAGCCTCCTTTACATTGATGAGACCTGACATAGACTGGGGGACCACTTTGTTGAGCACCTTTGCTTTATTTGTAGCGAGCAGGATTTCCCCATGGCCAACTATTTTAATTTCATTCCCCGTTCTCACACCTACATGTTGGTCCACGATGAGCTCTACTGCCATGATGAGGCTACTCTCAGAGTGGAGGAGCAACACCTCATATTCCATCTGGATAGCCTCCAACTTGATGGCAAGAATACCGATTTCTCTAATTTCTGGTAATTTTTCCCACTCTCCCTTTCCTCTTCTTCCATTCCTCATTTGGCTCCCCTCGCACCTCTTCTCTTCTCACCGGCCTATCACCTTTCCCCTGGTCTTTTCCTTTTCTCTCATGTCCCACTCTCCTCTCCTATCAGATTCCTTCTTCTTCAGCTATTTACGTTTTCTACCTGTCACTTTCCAGCTTCTCACCATCACTCCTCCCCCATCAACCTGGCTTCACTTTCCTGTTTGTACTCCTTCCCCTCTACCCACCACCTTATTCTGGCTTCTTCCCCCTTCCTTTCCAGTCCTAATGAAAGGTCTCGTCCTGAAACGTCGACTGTTCATTCTGTAGACTCTGCCTGACCTGCTTAGTTCTTCCAACATTTTGTATACTTTACTCTGGATTTCCAGCATCTGCTAATTTTCTTGTGTTCCAATTTCCTTATAGTCTGAATTCAAATTTGGATTAAAAGGGCACATTTTAGAATTGTGGCAAGAGTGATAGCCCTTGATATCAAGAGCAGCATTTGACCAAGTGTGAGATTATGGAGCTCTGGTACTAAAGGAAAAGCACTCCAATGGTTGGAATCATCTTCCTATAGATGTTTGTGGTTGTTGGACATTAACCCAGCCACAAGCAAGAGTTCCTCTAAATCCAATCATCTTCATTACTTCATTAGTAACTTTTCTTACAAGGCGAGATGTAGAATTGTTGTGTATTTAATATCCGTAATATTTGCGTAATCTTGTATATACTGTGTATATATTGTTCGATTAAGGATTCGTGTTCATTTAAATAATTCATTACAGGTTGTATGTATAAATACGTGTTGAGTATGTCGTCACGCTGCTATGTAATACATGCGCGCCTCACTTGAAGTAAACACTAAATTAGACACGCATTTCGGTCTCCCATGTCTCCATTTTGAATCAATTTAATGTTTTGAAGTTACAAAAAGTAACATTGGCAATGAGGTACTTTTGAAATGAACCTGACATCGCTACCAACTTGTTGAAGCGCAGCAAGATGTTTGAATTCACATGAAAGCCTAGTGAAGAATAGCAAGTAAAAAAATACAGCCCAGCACGTGTAGACAGTCAAGTTCAAAACAAACAGTGCAACACATGTTTTTCAGAAGGGAAGATGTGATTGGGTTTTTTTAAGTCAAAACATGGAAGAGTTCGCAGGTTTATAAAGAGTGAGTGCTGGATGATGTTAATCATAAAAAAGCAGAAATAGGTGGCTATATCAGAAAGAATGATATGTTTGTTTACACGACGGTTAACTCTCTCATGTATACTGGGCTAATTCAACAATATTTTGAAGTAAATGAAATAGCCGATGAGAAACAAGTACCAATTTTGCTGAGTGCATTGTATTTAAAGGCATTCAGTTAGCTTCGAAGTTTAACTGCTCCAACCAAACCATGCATTCAGAATGGAAGCCATTGTTGATTGCAGAATGCTTTTGGTTTCTTAAGTGGAATCAAAAGGAAGGGAAGTTCATTTCAGCGTACATGGCTGAATTGAAGGGATTGTCTGAGCATTACCATTGTAGTGGGCTTAAGAGATCATTTAGCTTGTGGAATCCTACAAGAAAACGGTCAAAAATGGCTCCTAACTGTAGCACAACTTACATTTAAAAGGACAGTTGAAAGCACTGTTTCAATGGTAACTGCAGACAGAGGTGCAATTGAGTTGCAGTCAGGAAAGAGAGTCAGCATGAACAAAATTGCAATGTCTATTCAGAAACCAGCCTGGCCAAATAAGTTGTGTATCATTATGGCAGGAGCTCACATACACCAGACCAATGCAGGTTTAAAAGCAAAACTTGCAGAAAATGCGACCAAGTAGGACACATACAAAGACCATGTTGGGCAGACAAAAATAAATGGACTGTACAGGGAAGATAAAGATAAAAAGTCAAGTTGTAATCTGCATGATGTTGATGAAATCTCTGATATCGATGAGAATGACACAGTACTGTGTAGCGTTGATATTTAAAGTATGTAAATTTACAATAGAGAAGCAATATGGTTTATGCCAAAAGTGAACGACAAATTAATTAAAATTGAATTGGACACTGGCTCAGCTGTTTCAGTTATTCCACAAAATGAGTTTGAACGGCATTTCAAAGATACTGAACTGAAGCCTAAAGATATCCAACTGAGAACTGATACTGGAAAAAAGATAACTCCTGTGGCAATGTCATTCATCACTGTGAAATACAACAACCAATAAGCCACATTGGACTTGCATGTGGTAAAAACAGCAGGATCAGCATGGTGGGGCGTGATTGGTTGAGACCAATTACAACTTGATTGGAGATCCATCGACAATTTGTATGCCACATCCCTGCAATGAAGCCACATGAAAGTGAATCAAGAAAGAGCCTGGATACTGCCACAGCAGTGTCCAAGGATGGCTTTGGAAAACTCATACATATCAAGCGTAAAATAGCGTTAAATGAAAATGCCAGACCCAAGTTTTGCAAAGCCTGTCTGGTTCCTAATACATTGATCGGTTGAGGAAAGCAGAATCAAATGCTAGAGAAGAAGGTTAGCTACTGCTCTCAGAACCACTTCCTGCAGTCTCAGAGTCAACTCATATAATCACTGCAGAGGAGGCCCCAGAACCCGAGATTGTTTCACAACCACAAGTTTCATCTGCCAAGCAGAGTGACACCCTTTATCAGGAAAGACGTTATCCCACAAGAGTAAGAGTAAGAGATCCTCCACAGTGATTAAACCTTTAGGCCTGAATTGAACAATTTAAAATTTACTATGCTGTGGATGTCTGTATATAGTAGTTGTATTAGCAGAAGCGGAGAGAGTGAGATATTTCAAGTTCCTGAGTGTCAATATCTCTGAGGGTCTAACCCGGAGGCAACAAGACAGTGACTATATTTCATTAGGAGTTTGAGGAGATTAGGTACTGCACAAGATCGAAAGTAGTTGCAGAAACTTGTAAAATCAGTCAGCTCCATCATGGATACCAGCCTCTGTGGTATCCAAAACACTTTCAAGGAGCGATGCCTCAGGAAGGATCATTATTAAGGATCCCCACCACCCAGGACTCTTCACACTGTTACTGTTGGGAAGGAGGTACAGAAGCCTGAAGGCACACACTCAGCAATTCAGGAACAGTTACTTCCCCTCTGCCATCCGATTTCTAAATGGTCATTGAACACATGAACACTCCGTCACTACTTTTGAATTCCTGTTATTTTGCACTGCTTACTTTAACTTGACTATTGAATAGACATGTAAAAACTTAATGTCACTCAGTTCTTTCTCTGTATATCATATATTTCATTGGACTGCTGCTGTAAAGTTAGCAAATTTCACAACATATGCCGGCGATATTAAATCAGATTCTGATTCTATACAGTGTATATAGTTGAGATGCATTCTCCACTGAGTTAGAGTTTATAGCAAAACAGGCAGGAATGTTGTGCAATATTTGTGTAAAGTGTAATTTTGTATATACTGTATGTATGTGTGTATGTGTGTGTGTATATATATGTGTGTGTGTGTGTATGTATATGTTTGTATATATAGTTTGATTAATCATGTTAGTTTAAATCACTCATTACGAGTTATATGTATAAATACATTAATTGCATACATCATCACTCTACCATGTGATACATGCATGCAACACTTAAGGTAAACAAACGCGAAGTTAGACATGCATTTCGGACTCCCATGTCTTCCTTCGAATTAGATTAATGTTTTGAAGTTATGAAACATAACAAGTCAGCTCATTGAATATACAATATTCTATTTGGACTGCACAGAAGATTAGGTAGTCCATAGCTGTGTGCTGCTAGACCTAGACACTATTTAGACATTGTCTGATGTGTGGCAAGTGTGGCTGATGTATTCATGGCATAGGATTGCCGGGAAACAAACACACCAATATTAAAGATGGCTAAGTATCTGTGATGTCACCATCACCAAGTGTTCCACCGATAAAATTCTGTGAGTCACATTTGATGAGAAACTCAGCTAGATGAGCCATTTAAATAAATTGGCTACAAGAGGCAGTCAGGTGCTCAAGCACTCACTGTATGCTTTGTGGTGAGTGATTAAGCACCCGACACCCAAAAACATTTTTTACTATTTGCAAAGCTGTTGGTTAAGAGTGTGATGAAATCCTCTCTGCTTGCTTGAATGGGTGAATACAACTCCAGCAACACTGGAGAAGCTAAAAACCATCAAGAACATAACAGCTCACTTCCAACACCCATCACTATCCTAAAGATTCTCTTTCCCTGTCGTGCATGTACAATATACCATCTATCTGCAAATGCAGCCATCACAATCCTAAGCAATATGGTGCAACTTGTTCTTTGTAATGGCTTTCTGCTTACTCCTTGTATATTTTTTGCTATTTCACTGAGAGGAATACACGGCAAGAATTCTTATCCTTCTGAATACCTTTTACTTTAAGACCAAAGTCTAGTGTTTTTATTTAAAGAAAATATTTTCCAGAAGGTAAGAGTATTCATATTTTTTCTGCATTTTTCCCCCTCGTATGCTAAAATCTTAATTCACTCTTAGTGTTTGGTTACACATCAGTTAATATCCTCCATCATCATCATCATCATCATTGTTAGGTGCCATGTTGTATAACGTGGGCAATCATGGTCTATGACCATGATTGTTCTTGGCAAATGCCTCTACAGAAGTGGTTTGCCATTACATTCTTCTGGGCAGTGTCCCCAGCTGTTATCAATACTCCTCAGAGATTTTCTGCCTGGTGTCAGTGGTTGTATAGCCAGGACTTCTAATATGTACCAACTGCTCATACGACCATCCCTCACTGCTCCCATAGCTTCATGTGACCCTGTTCCGGGGGGGGGTGCGGGGGTCTGCTGCCTAGGCATCCGATACACCTTGCCGAAGGGTGACCTGAAAGCTAGTGGAGAGAAGGAGTATCTTACACCTTCTTTGGTAGAGACATAACTCTGCCCTGCCACCTAATAATATCCTTACCTTAAAAAATTGATCAGAAGTTCAAGAATTTTTAATTGATAAAGCAGTGTATATATATTTTTCCAGATATATGAGATAACAGTGACCTGAAAATTCCATCTTGCATGATTAGGAGGATTTTGTTTTATTAATTCCCTGCTCCTCTTACTTCACCTTCCTTCATGTTTTGTTCCTGTGTACATGAACATTTTGTTCCATGATATTTATTTAGACGTGGTTGCAGTTCATGTCAAAGGTTAGGTAATTATCCTTTTACTTTGAGTTGCTCTGCACTGATTGGTTCTTTTGGAACTTGTACTGTGCTGAGCAAATTATAGACATACACAGAGCCTTATAAAGGAAACATTAACTGATTATGCCAAAGTGCAAAATGAAAACTTGTGTTCTATTGCATCAAACAACTCATGAAAACAGTTCTGAAGTTTTAAACATTTTCTGAAGTTTCAGGGTGAAAGAGGTTTTGTTTAAATGTTGCAAGATGGACTACAGTGTATTTCCCACAGGAAAGTAGTAGTTGTTTCCCACAGGAAATCACACACCCAGTCAAACACCAGACAGTTTTCCAACCCCAGGACAGGCTTCTAGGCCGTCAGCAAACTTGTGTACTCACAGGCAACGCACCTCCATCTTCCCCAGTGGACTCTCAGATTTGTAGGTCCAGGGGTTTGACCATTGGGTTTCAACGTCCCGATTTCTGATCAACCATCAAGTTGCGATCTTTGGTATCGACCCAGCACGAGCCAGTGACGGGACCCCGGACTCCAGGCCTTGAACTCCCTGACTCACTGACTCATGTACTTATGGGGGCACTGGCCCTTGTGCCCGCTACCCACCTGGACCTCTGATCCTGGGACCCACTCAGCTGAGGGGACCCACTGACCTGGTGGGACAGTGGCCTTCATCTTCACAGGTTCTCATCCAGCCTCACATGTTCTTGTCATACTTCCACATCGCTGGCCTTCATGCGCAGAGTGGAGGCCTAGATTCCAGATGTCCTTTGTCACACTTCCAGGTCATTGGCTTTTGAGCACGGACTGGAAAGCTAGGTTTCATTCGGCACACATCCATATCACTGGCCTTTGAGCATGGAGTGGAGGCCTAGGTTCCTTCATCCCATGTCCATCTCGCTGGCGTTTGAATGCGGAGTGTAAAGTGGAGGCCTACACTCCTCCTGATCTCTGTCAGTGTTGCTTTGCCCCACTTCTATAGACTCTGTGTCCATTTCTCGAGTAAATACAGATGCGAAACATCCATTCAAGATTTTCCCCCATCTCTTCTATCTCCACACCACAGATTACCAATCTTGACCCTTGCTGTCCTTTTGCCTTTAATGTGTCTGTAATGTACCTTAAGGTTCTCCATCACCTTGTCTGCTAGAGCAACCTCACCTTCTTTTAGTCCTCCTGATTTACTTCTTAAATGTTCTTTTGTATTTCTTATGCTCCGTAAGCACCTCATTTTCTCCTTCCCGCCTGTACCTGCTATGCACCTTTTTTTTCTTAATCCGGGCCTCAATATCGCTCAAAAACCAAGGTTCCATAAACCTGTTATCCCTGCCTTTTATTCTGATAGTAACTCTGTACTCTCAGAATTTCACCTTTGAAGACCTCCCACTTACCAAGTACACCTTTGCCACACTTGCCAGATCAAAACTGGCCTTTCTCCAATTTAGAATCTCAGCCCAAGGACTGGGCCTGTCCTCTTTCATAATTACTTTAAAACTAGTGGCAGTATGATCACTAGATGCAAGGTGTTCCCCTATACAAACTTGTGTCACCTGCCCTGTTTCGTTCCCTAATAGGAGATCTAGTATCTTACACTCTGTGGTTGAGACTTCTATGTACTGACTAAGGAAACTTTCCTGAACACATTTGACAAACTCTTTCCCATACAGCCCTTTTACAGTACAGGAGTCCCAATGTAAAGTTAAACCACCTACTATCACAACCTTACGTTTCTTGTAATAGTCTGCAGTCTCTCTATGAATTTTCTCTTCTAAATCCCACAGACTATTAAGTGGTCTATAATATCCCTTTAACGTGGTCATACCTTTCTCATTCATCAGTTCTACCCATAAAGCCTCACTAGACAAGCTCTCCAGTCTGTCCTGACTGAGCACTGCTGTAACATTTTCCCTGACGAGTAATTCCACCCCTTCCCCTTTAATCTTTCTCGCTCTATCACTATAAACTATCGAACCGTGGAACCTTGAGCTGCCAGTCCTGCCCCTGCTGCAACGAAGTGTCACTAATGGCCACAATATGATAATTCCATGTGTTGATCCATGCTCAATGCTCATCCTCCTTCCTACAATACCTCTTGCATTGAAATATACATAGCTCAGAACATTGGTCCACCATACTCAACCATTTGGTTCCTGACATCTTTCCCCACATCCACTCCACTATCACGCTGGCTCTTGTTCCCCTGCAACTCTAGTTTAATTTTGTTCCTTCTTCAAATGGCAGAATACCCAATAAGATTAAGTTAGCTCCATTTGTCACACGTGCATCAAAACATTGAAGCATACAGTAAAATGTGTCATTTAAGTAGACAACTAATGCAGACCGAGAATGTACTGGGGGCAGCCCACAGCTACTGTCATGCTTCTGGCCCTAGCATAGCATGCCCACAATTTACTAACCCCAGCCTGTGCATCTTTGGAATGTGGGAGGAAACCAGAGCACCCAGAGGAAATCTAAACAGTCACAGGTAGAACATACTTACAGTCAGCAGTGGGAACAAGCAGCGAGCCGCATGGGATGTACAGCCTCAGGAATTCTCAATATTTAGCAACAGAATATACAAAATTTGCCGCTCTCGAATATAAGGACAATGCAATTTGCTACATCATAACTGAACTCACAGAACCAATATTTCTCCGGTCTCTGAACATTAGGACTTCTGGCATAATTAGGCAGTTGCAAGCCTAAAGGACCCGAATAAATGTTCTAGAATATGACTCATACATAATGACACTCAGATTTTAGGAGTCAGCACAATTATTTTATATTCCCAAATAGTTTTTTAAAAATTGTATTTAATTGCCTGCGGATCCATGGTGAGATGTGAATTCACTTCCTCTGGATTACTATTTCAGTAATATAATCACCAAATGATCAATCCCAGGTTTTGTGGATTAGTTTAAGATACGTTAGAATCATGGCCTTCAGGGAGGCTCATTGTCTCAAGGTGTTTGTGTTTGCTGTTTGGTAGAAGCATGCGATTTAATCCACAAATCCTGCAGTCTCATGTATTAAATTAAATAAACTTAATAAATCTCATCTGCATTGTCTCCAACACGTGTCATCCTTCCCACAGAATTCTGCCCAGAATTGAAGATGGCAGTCCACATGACAGCTAGCTGATGTTTTGTTAGCAGTTTAACTAAGATGCCCAGCATTTATACTCTGCAGCAGCAATGCCACAGGAACTCAGCAGATCAGGCAGCATCCGTGGAAGTGAATAAACAGCCGACATTTTGGCCCAAGGGTCTTAGCCCAAAACGTCGACTGTTTATTCATTTCCATAGATGCTGTCTGACCTGCTGAGTTTCTCCAGCATTTTGTGTGTATTGCTCTGGATTTTCAACATCTACAGAATCACTTGTGTTTATTATTTATACTTTGCACTTCTTTATAATAAAGCTAAAAATTCCATGTTTTATTCTAGCCACTTACTCTACTTACCTATCCACCCTTAAGGATTTGTGTATGCACCACACTCCTCCAGATAACTGCTCCTTCATGCTTTTTAAATTACTATCTTTTAATTGAAATTTGCCTCTGTGCACTCAGCTGAAGTATATTACTACACATTTTTTATGTTCCATTTTGCCAATCTATCCATGTTCTGAGGATTGTTGCTATTCCTCCATTCTTTTGCTTTCTATATTGAAGACCTGATCATTCAAGTACAGTGGATTCCTGTTAAATGGGCCAATTAAGTAGCTGTCCCAATTAGCCAACATTTCTTGGAAATAGTTAAAACGTGTAAAAAAGATAACTTGCTGTTGAGCTGATTTACAAATTATTTATTTAAATGAAATAAAGAACAAATTTAAATGATACCAATACTACTACAGTCCTATTAAACTGTAGTTCATAATAGTTATCGATGTAAGAATTCATCCAGTGTACTTGCCATGTTCTTTTGATTGACTGTAAATGAAGAAAATCAGTGCAGATAATGGACTGGCTTCATATAATACTTTCAACGCTTGTGTGCTCCAAATCTTCATTTTCATTGGGACAGGAGATGATTGTTGATACCGTAAAATTATTTGTAGTTCCTCACTTGAAGTAGTAAAATTGTTACATTTTCACTCCAGGTCATTTCTGACATCTCCAAGCCTGAATGTTTAAAACTGCAGTGAGCAAAACAGTTTCAAATTGTCTTGCTGCTTATTTCTTGTCAACAATCAGTCACAAAAATTGCTGCTTTTTGAATAGAAATACACAAACTGATGTTATTTAACATCTGTTTGCAAACTTTGGCAACCATCTCCTCTCCCAGTTAAGCAGCATAGTATCCCAAATAAACAAAAAGAATCCCAGCTATTTTCTCAATTAGTTTTTGCTCTTTAAGAATTGCTCCAAATAAGCGTCTGCCCAGATTAACCGATTTCCCAATTAACTGGAATCCATTGAATATCAAAATGATCAATTGATATGGTATTAACTCTGAAGGGAAGGCTATCCTGTCTGAAATATATCCACTTGTCTTTACCAACCATCCACAACCCTAAGGAGAAATTTGCATATATGTTGACGCTTTCCTTAATTTTTTGACAACGTCTAGAAGTGCTACTTTGTAAAATATCTTTTGGTTGTGCATACAAGAGCTGGCCACATTACGCACAAGAATATGAGAAAAAGGAGCAGGAGGAAGCCTCTTGGTCCCATAAACTTGCTCTGCCAGTAATATGATCATGGTTGATCTGCTCCAGGCCTCAACTCCTCTTCTGTATCCGTACCTCACTGCTCTCCTCAAGCTTTCAACTATTTATCTATCTCCACCTTAAATATATTTAATGATCTGTCTTCTACCACTCTTGGGGTCAGAGAATCCCAGAGAGTCACTGCCCTCTGAGAAGACAAATTTCTATGCACAATTCCCAACATTTTCCTTACTTCTACTCTTTTAAAACAATGGTTCTTTAGAGAGCCAGCAGTCAATTTTGACAAATGCTTGTGAATCTTCTTGGCCTTGGTTATCAGTTCCAAGAGGCAATCTGCTAGCTAAATCACAGATTTAGCAAACCACAAAAAGACTTGAACTTCCCAGAAGATGCTTCTGACTTCCCACACTGTTGCAGGACAATGCACGGCACATCCCAGTATTGTGGAAATCCCTAAGTTTGTCCTGAAGGATCTCTGTGCCCTTCCCAGAACAATTTTGTCCTGGCACTAAATTAGGAACAACTTAATATAGTGGGGATTCTTAACTACAGAAAAGAGAAAATGTTTTCCACCATTATGGAGGTCAGTATCCAGCCAACTTCATTTACTAAAAATGGCTGAGAGCACTAGATGCAACAGAGCATGGGAGAGGACAAATTTGTAGTTGTAGTATTGAAGATAAACATTACAGATCCAGCAGTGCTTTGAGCTAAATTGTTCCAGTAAAGTTATAGCACTGGCATCTACTTGACAAGGTAAAAAGTTGCCCAGGTGTGCCATATTCACAAAAAATGTAATAAATCCATTCCAGCCGATTACCCACCCAAGCAACCTCTCTCAGTCAGCAGCAGAGTGATGGAAAGTATCATTGAAGGTGGTATCAAGCAGAGTTGGCCATGTGTGGTGATCAGATCTCCAGGCTTGTGCCCTGAGGTTATGTCTCCAGCACTGGTGTGATAACCTTTCACACCTTTTGTTTTCATTTCTGCATTTCTCTATTGATCAGAGGCATTTGGAATTGATATAATTGATATCAGAATCAGGTTTATTATCACCGGCATGTGACGTGAAATTTGTTAGCTTAGCAGCAGTGGTTCAATGCAATACCTAATCTAACAGAGAAAAAATATAATAATAATAAATAAAGTAAAACATAATAAATAAGCAAGTAAATCAATTATGTATATTGAATAGATTATTTAAAATGTGCAAAAACAGAAATACTGTATATTAAAAAAAAGTGAGGTAGTCTCCAAAGCTTCAAAATCCATTTAGGAATCGGATGGCAGAGGGGAAGAAGCTGTTCCTGAATCGCTGAGTGTGTGCCTTCAGGCTTTTGTATCTCCTACCTGATGGTAACAGTGAGAAAAGGGCTTGCCCTGGGTGCTGGAAGTCTTTAATAATGGACGCTGCCTTTCTGAGACACTGCTCCCTGAAGATGTCCTGGGCACTTTGTAGGCTAGTACCCAAGATGGAGCTGACTAGATTTACAGCCTTCTGCAGCTTCTTTCGGTCCTGTGCGGTAGCACCCCCGCCCCATACCAGTGATGCAGACTGTCAGAATGCTCTTCATGGTACAACTATAGAAGTTTTTAAGTGTATTTGTTGACATGCCAAATCACTTCAAACTCCTAATAAAATATAACCACTGTCTTGCCTTCTTTATGACTACATCAATATGTTGGGACCAGGTTAGATCTCAGAGATCTTAACACCCAGGAACTTGAAGCTGCTCACTCTCTCCACTTGTGATCCCTCTATGAGGATTGGTATGAGTTCCTTCGTCTTACCTTTCCTGAAGTCCACAATCAGCTCTTTCGTCTCACTGACGTTGAGTGCCAGGTTGTTGCTGCGGCACCATTCCACTAGCTGGCATATCTCACTCCTGTACGCCCCCTCGTCTCCACCTGAGATCCTACCAACAACGGTTGTATCGTCAGCAAATTTGTAGATGGTATTTGAGCTATGCCTAGCCACACAGTCATGTGTATACAGAGAGTAGAACAGAGGGTAAGCACACACCCCTGAGGTGCGCCAGTGTTGATCGTCAGTGAAGAGGGTAAGTTATTACCAATCCGCACAGACTGTAGTCTTCGGGTTAGGAAGTCAAGGATCCAATTACAGAAGTAAGTACAGAGGCCCAGGTTCTCCAACTTCTCAATCAGGATTGTGGGAATGATCGTATTAAATGCTGAGCTATAGTCAATGAACAGCATTCTGATGTAGGTCTTTGTGTTGTCTAGGTGGTCTAAAGCCGTGCGAAGAGCCATGGAGATTGCATCTACCATTCACCTATTGTGACAATAGGCAAATTGCAATGGGTCCAGGTCCTTGCTGAGGCAGGAGTTCAGTCTAGTCATAACCAACCTCTAATAGCATTTCATCACTAAAGAGAAATCACCAAAGAGAAAAAAAAGTAAATTCATTTATAAGCATCTCAAGCTACTAGAGGAAAATGAGCAGTTAACTGGCTGGTCATCGTAATGATAAAACACGTGAGATGCATCAGCTGCAGCTGAGGAGCCAGAGTTGAAGAGAATCTGTCCATAGGTCTCTTTAGTTACAGGGCAGTTCTGGACTCACCACTGAGTAGGAGGGGTGGTGGTAGTAGTAGAATTGCTAGTTGTAGGAGGGGAGATGTTAGTAGGTCAATAGTTTTGCCTGGTACTGCAGAGGCACAGAAAGCTGGATCAGGCTGACACGTGCACCATGAATGTTTCAATTTCTGCTTTCTGCTTAATCGACTGGAATGTCCTAATGTGTTTATGTAATAACATCGGTTTTGTTTGGTTTTCCTGTTAGTTCGTAAACATGACAATCCCAAAATTAGTAAGTGGTGCACTAGTGATTAAAGCATCTATTTTTAAAACATTTTAAAAGCCCTAGTTTCGCAGTCATTCATTGATTCTGTTTTAGTTACTATTCTATAGATTTGTTGAGTGTGCCTGAAAGAAAATGAATCTGAGGGTTGTATATGGTGACTTTGATCATAAAATTTACTTTGAATTTTGAAAACTTTGTTTTCTGCCATTTCCCAGTAGGTTTTAACCCATTTAACTTGTTAAAGGCTTGGATTTGTATTTTAAAGCAAACACTAATAAACTGATTTTAGATGAAAGTAAGAGCATTTTGAAGTACATGTGTATTTCCCAACCTTTATTTGTCATGTTATATATATTTCATTTATTAATCGTTATATGAAACATTTTCTTTCTGTTCCTTGACAAATGAATGCTTGTCCAGTGATGTGATTATGAAAAAAGGACATGTAATTATACATTCATTATGTGCAGTGTTTCATTATGAATTCAGATCACTCAGTTTGTAAATAATTTGCATCGTTTCTCAGGTTCCCCCGGAGCTACAGAACGAGGTACTGATGAGCTTGCTAGAGACAGATCCAGATGTTGTTGACTATTTGCTGCGGAGGAAAGCTTCACAGTCATCGTGAGTAGTACTTGCCATTGCAAGTGAACTCCCACTCGAGGCTAATAATTTCCTTCTGTCTTATCTGTGCTAAGCATTAATAAGCTAGACAAGAGAATGCATGATCAAGGGAACAGTGGTCAACCTAGTGCTGTTAAGTAAATATCAGGCCGTACTAAAAATGTGGTGTGTAAAAATTCCTCTACCCAGTATCTTGCTAGCAAATTTACAGTCACTGGGAGCAAGGTTGAGGCCCTAAGGGCAAGATTGCTCTCTCCGAGGGAAATGAGGGATTGCAATGTTCTGTGTCTTTCGGAGACATGGCTCACTCAAGACATGCTGGCCATGGTGTTCCTGCCCAAGGGGTTCTTGATCTACCAAATGAATCACTCTGCAGAACATGCAGGAAGGCAAGAGGTGAGAGTGTGTGTTGTGATAAACTCTTGGTGGTGCTCTGACATAGTGGTCTTGTCGTACTCTTGTTCCCCCAAGCTGGAACATCTAATGATTGAGTGCTGTCTGTTCTACTTACCAAGAGAGTTCTCCATGATCCTAACCACAGTTTACATACTGCTAAACACCAAAGTTAATCAAGCACTCGAGGTATTGAGTGCCATGATTGGCAAACAAGAAACAGTCTACTCAACACCATTCAAATCATTGTCAGCGACTTTAGTCAGGCTTGTTTGAAGAAATCTCTGCCCAGATATCATCAGTAAGTCACCTGCAGCACCAGGGGACCCAACACATTTGACCACTGTTATACTACGATTAGGAATGCCTACCCTTTGATCCCTAGACTACTTTTCGGGAAATCTGATCATCTGGTTGTCCTACTACCTCCATAGTGACAGAAACTGAAGAGCGAGTCTCCAGAGGTTAGAAAATGAGACAGTACATTGTGAAAGTAGTCGTGGGGGCTGAATACTTTTTCAAGGCACTGTATTGCACTCTAGTTACTTGCCTGGGCTATTCTGTCAGCAAATCCCAGTCCTGTCAACTCTGCCATCAAAAGGGACCAGGGTAGTAGTTGTCTGGGAATACCACCACATGCAGAACCCCTGAAGGCCGCACTCCACCTTGACCTGGAAATGTATCACCATTCCTGCATTATTAGTCAATCAAAACCTGTAGCTCGGCACGCAACAGCATTGTGGAAGTAACTTCAACAGAGGGGCTACTATGAGCAACATCATAAAACTTCAGCGTCATCCTAAAGAGGGCAGGAGGGGCCTAGGACTTAAGTTTCTTTTGTACGGGAGGGAAATACCAGCCAGGATTATTTGCTGAAACAGAACTGAAGTCCCAAACTTCTGACTGTGGGGCAAGAGTCCAACCACTGAATCATGGTTAATAACTTGATTTACTGTCTAATTAAACACTTTAAAACTCTAAGCATCCACTGTCCGACTATCCACAAATCTCAGTGGTTCGGCACCAGTCTCACTGGGTGATATTTTCTGACCAGGACTACCAAAGTCTTGAGTGTGCCAGTTTATGGGAATTTGTTTATGGGAGTCTATTTTGAACTCTTTGTAGTGAGCTGTGTGCACTTTAATAATCAGCTGTGATTATCTTTAACAGGAGTCCAGATCTGACAAGGGCAGAGATGTCCTATACTTTGGGAGGAAGACATTCATCGACTGACTCCAACAAGATGTCAAGTGGAGAAGTCTCACCTTATGACAATAATTCTCCAGTACTCACAGACAGGCTGTTAGTACAAAAGGCAGATGATCTCAGTCCTAGTTCCGACAAGCTTTATAAAGTTCCTGAACAATATGCTTTAGTTGGACACTTGAAATCCAAATCTAGGGACAGCTCTCCAGTGTCATGGCCTGAAAAAGGTAAGGGTTATATGATATATGCAGCTTTCACTCTTTAAAACTCTGCAATAATTATAACTTCAGAGATTGTAACAAAATTCTATGGTTTGTCTTGGAATTTAGTGTGGTGTTGGCTTCTTCCATGTTGTCATGGCATTGAATTGCAGCTTGTATAACTTTTGCACTGATTGATTGGCCTGAGCAATATCCAATCCATCAGGACAAGACTAAAAAACTATTTGCAGTCTGACAGCAGAACATTCACAATTATTAAAATGAAAACTGAGTAGTTAATCATTTCAGCCAAGTAAGGATCAAATTACTTGAACCCAGGATGATGTTCAATGGTACAGAAAATTGTAATGAAAACCTGAGATCAGTCTACTAAAATGCCATTGTTGTGACCAATATAATGCTGAAAAGTCCATTCTTAATGAAGATTATGACAACGTGCTCCTTTGCATTAAGAGGGGAAACTTGAAGGATGACATTCAAATGCCACAGCATCCCATGAAGCCAGATAATTTAATTGTCCCATGCTTTCAATAGCCACTCACATTCAAACATAACTGGCCATGTGCTTGCTACCAATACACTGGCTGCTTAAAATGTGACATTCATTATGTTACAGGCTGATAGGGAAAAAATGGGAAAATGAGGACATGAATGGGAAAAGCAAGTAATGGGTTTAGTCCCTAATTGTTTTGCTCAGTGTAGCATCTCTGTCGCTGGTGTTCACCATCATATCCTTATTGAGGAGATGATGAGACAATGGGGGTGCATAATTAGATACTCAGCAATCCACCTCTGTCTTAACATTGATTCAGCTTTTATGTTTCAATATCCAATTCAAAGACTTCAGGAAACTTGCATTCTTAGTTGATGTTATAAGTGGCCAGGTCTGCTATAGGTTTACCCATCCATAATATCTACTCAGTTTTATTTCTTTCTCCACACATACTGTCTGGTCTGCTGGTCATTTCCAACAGTCTTCCCTTGCGGTTTTAGTTCCCTGCAAATGCTTTGATCTGCTTTTATCTTTTTGTCAGTCTATCCTCATTAAATTGTTAATTGTGCCCTCACACTGTTCTCTGACCTACCTCTTCCCACCTACTTTCGGCAACTTAAAACTTCTCCATTTCTGATTAAGAGAGCGAATCTGCAACAGTAATTCCATTTCTCTTTCCACAAATGCTGCCTTGCCTGAGTATTTCCAGAATTTTATATTTTTACTTCTCTAACAGCAATGGTATTCTATCGCTACAGTGACTTATTTCAATGGAAGTATGATACATTTCCTGTTTCAATTAACATAGAACATTACACCACAGTACAGGCCCTTTGGCCCATAATGTTCTGCCAACCCTTTAGCCTACTCTAAGATCAATCTAACCCTTCGCTCCTACATAACACTCTGTTTTTCTATCATCTGTGTGCTTTTCTAAGTGTTTCTTAAATGCTCCTAATGTATCTGCCCTAGCAGAGCCTTCCATGCATACACCACCCTCTGTTCCTCTGACAACTCACCTGTACTTTCCCCCGGTCACCTTAAAGTTATTGCCCCTGGTATTAGTTATTTCTGCCTTGGAAAAAAGTCTCTGTCTTTCTACCCTTTCTATGCCTCTTATCATCTTGTACACCTCCATTAAGTCAACTTTCATCCTCCTTCATTCCAAAGAGAAAATCCTTAGCTTGCTCAAACTGTCTTCATAAGACATGCTCTCTAGTCTAGGCAACATCCTGGTAAATCTCAATACCCTTTCTAAAGCTTCCACGTCCTTCCTATCACATGGCAACCAGAACGGAGCAGAATATTCTAAGTGTGGTCTAACCGGGGTGTTATAGAGCTGTAACATTGCCATAGACCAGAAAGTATAGGAGCAGAATTAGGCTATTCAGCCCATCAAGCCCGCTCTGCCATTTCATCATGGCTGATCCAAAATTCCTCTCAACTCCAATCTTCCACTTTCTCCCCGTATCCCTTCACGCACTGAGCAATCAAGAATCTATCAACCTCTGTCTTAAATATACATAAAGACTTGGCCTTCACAGCTACCTGTGGGAAACAATTCCACAAATTCACCATTCTCTGGCTAAAGAAATTTGTCCTCATCTCCATTCTATAAAAGGATGCACTCTATTCTGATGCTGCGTCCTCTGGTCTTAGACTCTCCCACCATAGGAAACAACCTCTCCATATCCACTCTGTTAAGGTCTTTCACCTTTCGATAGGTTTCTATGAGGTCAACCCTCAAATTTCTGAATTCAAGTAAACACAGGCCCAGAGCCATCAAACGCTCTTCATATGATAAATGATTTAATTCTGGAATCACTTTTGTGAACCTCCTTTGAACCGTCTCCAATGTCAGCACATTATTTCTAAGATAAGGGGCCTAAAACTGCTCTCAGTATTCCAAGTGAGGCCTCACCAGTGCTTTATAAAGTCTCAACATTACATCCTTGCTTTAATATTCTAGTCCTCTTGAAATGAATGCTAACTTTGCATTTGCCTTTCTCACCACAGACACAACCTGCAAATTAACCTTTGGAGGATCCCGCACAAGGACTCCCAAATCCCTTTGTGTCTGTTTTTTTGTATTTTCTTTCCTTTCAGAAAATAGTCAACATTTCCGTTTCTTCTACCAAAGTGCATGACTATACACTTCCCAACAATGTATTTCATCTGCCACTTCTTTGCCCATTCTCCTAATCTTGTCTAATTCCTTCTTTAGTCTCTCTACTTCCTCAAAACTACCTGCCACTCCACCTATCTTCACATCATCTTAAAATTTTGCAACAAAGCTTTCAATTCCATCATCCAAATCATTGACATATAACGTAAAAAAAAAATAGACCCCTGTGGAACACCACAAGCCATTGGCAGCCAACGAGAAAAGGATCCCTTTATTCCCACTCTTTGCTTCTTGCTAATCAGTCACTGCTTTATCCATGCTAGAATCTTTTCTGTAATACCATGGGCTCGTACCTTGTTAAGCAGCCTCATGTGTGGCACCTTGTCAAGGAACTTCCGAAAGTCCAAGTACACAACATTAACCAATTCTCCTTTGTCTCTCCTGCTTGTTATATCTGTAAAGAATTCTAACAGATTAGTCAGGCAAGATTTTCCCTTGAGGAAACAATGCCGACTGTGGTCTATCTTATCATGTGCCTCCAAGTACTCTGACATCTCATCCTTGATAATTGACTCCAACATCTTCCCAGCCATTGTGATCAGACTAACAGGCTTATAGTTTCCTTTCTTCTGCCTCTCTCCCTTCTTAGAGTGCAGTGACATTTGCAATGTTCCAGTCTTTCAAAACTATTTTAGAATCTATTGATTGTTGAAAGATCATTACTAATGCTTCCACAATCTCTTCAGCCACCTCTTTCAGAACCCTAGGGTGTACACAATCTGGTCCAGGTGATTTATCTACTTTCAAACCTTTCAGTTTCCCAAGAACCTTCTCTCTAGCTATGGTAACTTCACACACTTCATGACCCCGACCCTGGAACTGCTAACATTCTGCTAGTGTCTTCCACAGTGAAGACTGATGGAAAATACTTAGTTTGTCTGCTATTTCATTGTACCCCGTTACTACCTCTCCAGCATCATTTTCCGGCGGTCAGATATCCACTCTTGCCTCTATTTTACATTTTATTTATCTGAAGAAACTTTTGGTATCCTCTTTAATATTATTGGCTAGTTTACTTTTGTATTCCATCTTTAATTACATTTTTAGTTGCCTTCTGTTGACTGTTAAAAGCTTCTCAATCTTCTATCATCCCACTAATTTTTGCTTTATTATATTCCCCTCTTTGACTTTTATGTTTGTTTTGACTTCTTTGTTTGCCACAGTTGTGTTATCTTGCCTTTAGAACACTGCTTCCTCTTTGCGATGTATATATCCTGTGCCTTCTGCATTGCTTCCAGAAATTTCAGCCTTTGCTGCTGTGCTGTCTTCCCTGCCAGTGTTCTTTTCCTATCAATTAAGACCAACTCATTTCTCATGCCTCTGTAATTCCCTTTACTCCCTTGTAATACAGATACATCTGACTCTCCAGTGACTCTCATGGTGAATTTGGTCATATTGTGATCACTTTCTCCTAAGGGTGCTTTTACCTTAAGCTCTCTAATCAATTCTGGTTCATCGCACAACACCCAATTGAGAATAGCTGATCCCCTTGTGGTCTCAATCATGAGCTGCTCTAAAAAAAACATTGTGGGCATTCCAGAAACTCCCCCTCCTGGAATCCAGCATAAACCTGATTTTCTCAATCTAGCTGCATATTGAAATCCCCCATGACTATTGTAACATTGCCCTTTTGATACGCATCTACTGTTGTAATTTGTAGACCATAATCTTACTACTGTTTGGGGTCTGTATATAGTTCCCATCAGGGTCTTTTTTACCCTTGCAGTTCCTTAGCTCCATCGACAATGATTCAAACCTTCCAACCTTATGTCACCTCTTTTTGATGATTTGATTTCATTTTTTACCAACAGAGAAACACCGCCCCCTCTGTCTTTCTGCCTGTCCTTTCGATACAATGTGTACCCTTGCACATTAAGCTCCCAGCTATCTTCTTTCAGCCATGGTACAGTGATACCTACAACATCATTCTGCCAATCGGGAACTGTGCTACGCTCATCTACCTTATTTCGTATACTGCGCATATACAAGTACGACACCTTCAGTCCTATATTCACCCTTTTCGATTTTGTCCACCTTTTACATTGCACCTCATCCAGCTGACTGCAATTTTGCACTATCAACAGCCTCTCCTCACTACACATTGCCTCTGTTTGTAAACCAGCTACCTCATCTTCAGCGCTATTATCCACCTTTCCTATGATACATCTTGTGCAGGACACTAGTCGCACCATGCTCAGCCTTTCAGTTCCTAACCTTGTCTGAGGTCTTACCAACATCTGTCTCCAAAACCTCTCCACTAACTGTTCCAGCGCTCTGCTTCTTATCCCCCTGCAACTCTAGTTTAACACCCCCCAGTCCAGGTGCAAATCGTCCCTTCTGTTCAGGCCCACCTTCCCTGGAAGGGAACTCAATGATCCAAAAATCTTCTGGCCTCTCTTCTACACCAACTCCTTAGCTACATACTAAACAGTGTATCTTCCTGTTTCTGGCCTCACTAGCACATGGCACGGGTAGCAATCCTGAGATCACAACCCTGGAGGTCCTGCCCTTTATCTTAGCACCTGACTCTTGGAACTCCCTATGCAGAACTTAATCACTCATCCTAATTGATACCTACAGGGACCGCGACTTCTGGCTATTCACCTTCCCACTTAAGAATGCTGAGGACTCGATCCAATATATCCTGGACCCTGGCACCCAGGAGGCAACATGCCAACCGGGAGTCTCCTTCTCGCCCACAGAACCTCTTGTCCATTCTCCTAACTATCGAATCCCCTATCACCACAGCTCGCCTCTTCTCTCCTCTTCCCTTCTGAGTCACAGAAGCAGACTCAGTGCCAGAGACCCAACCACTCTGATTTTCCTCATTTAGGTCATCCCCCTGACAGTATCTCAAGTGATATACCTGTTGTTGAGGGGTGATGGCCACAGGTGTATTCTGCACTGGCTCCTTAACCCTTTTCCCCTTCCTGACTGTCACCTGTGCCCTGTACCTTGCGTGTAACAACCTCTCTATATGTCCTATCTATCACCCCTTCAGCCTCCCAAATGATCTGGAGTTCATCCATTTCCAGCTCCAACTCCTTCACGTGGTTTGTTAGAAGCTGTGCTGGATGCACTTCTCACAGTTGTAGTTGTCAGGGGTACTGGAGGTCCCCCTGCCTTCCCACATCCCACGAGAGGAGCATTCTACTACCCTGCCTGGCACTTCTACTGTCCTACCTGAGCAGATACAAAAAAGGAAAGGGAAAATAACAGCTTTTCTTTTGTTTTCTCTGACTGAAGCCTCTTCACAGAAGCCTTGAAGAGCTAAAGGCTCAAGATCACCACCCTGACTCTGCCCACTCAGATGATGGCCCTTGCGCTTACCCCGCCTTCCTTTAATTTGCTGTTACTAATCAATCCCAAACACCAATTGGTCGCCGGTCAAAGCTCTTTTTGCTGTAGTGACCTGCTGCTGCCTTTTGTACTCGGGCAGTGGACCTGATTGAAGATCCCTCCTCCCAAAACTTCCAATGTCTGGATTGGCTGCTGGTCAAAGCCATTTTTACCTCGCGGCTCTTGAACTCAATCCTCAGACTCATGATGGCCAACAAATCATACGCCTTCTTAACAACCCTATCAACGTGCGCAGCATTTTTGAGGGATGTGGACATCAAGATTTCTCTGTTCTTCCACACTGCTAAGAATCATGCCTTTATATTCAACCTTGCAAGATAAAGCACTTAACTCTTTTCCAGGTTGAATTCCACCTGCATGTCCCAGCCCAGCTCTACATCCTGTTAATGTCCCTTTGCAATCTACATCTTTCTAACATCAACATGTTCAAGAATTTCAGCCTATCTTAGTGTCCTTTCAATAATTGCGGTCCCTTTCACTGGTGAATACTGAAGCGAAGTATTTATTTCACACCTCACCTACCTCCTGTGACTCCAGGCATATGTTTCCTCTACTATCTCTGATTGATCCTACACTCACTCTGGCCATCCTCCTGTTCTTTACATACAGCATGTGTTGGATGCATTAGGGTTTTTCTTAATCCTATTCGCCAAGGCCTTCTTATGGCTTACCGTGGTTTTCCTTTTTCTATTCTTCAGCTCCTTCCTGGCTACTTTGTTACTTTCTAGAGCCCTGTCTGATCCCTGCTTCCTAAAACTTAAGTAAACTTTTTTCTTCCTCTTGACGAGTTTTTCCACATCCTTTGTCAACCATGGTTCCTTCACCCTACCATCATATCCCTGCTTCAATGGGCAAAGCTATCCAGAACCCCATTCCAGTGCTCCCTAAACAACCTGCACATTTCCATTGTGCATTTCCCCGAGTACATCTAATCCCAGTTTATGCTCCCCAGTTCCTGCCTAATAGCATTATAATTTATCCTGCTCTTATCCCTCTCCAGGGCTATAGTAATGGTCAGGGACCTCTCCAACTGACAGATCTGATACTTGACCTATTAAGGTCAAATCTGAATCAATGGCAACCAGACTGAAAAATATAATAAAGAGTAAATTAATCAAGCAAACTAAAATGAGAAATATAATTTTAATTGCTGTTCTCAGCTATTGCAAATAGGACAATGGGATAGCTCTTTCAAAAGCGCGTGATGGAGAAAATATTTCCTTTACTGTATGATTTAACAGTTGAACACACACGACACTGAAGATGGATCAAAAGTAAATTGGGGGCATTTAGAGGCTGAGGCAGAGGTATGGCAGATACTTCTGTGTGTGACCTGAAACATCAACCATCCCTCTGTATCTCTGGATGCTGCCTAACCTGTTGAGTTGTTTCTTGACGTTATTCTGTGATACTCCATCTTTTGACAGGATTATTAGGGCCCTAGGTTAAATTCTGGAATTGACATGCAGAGCTGTGGCATTGTGGACCACAGATTGGCTGCGTTCCTCTCTAGGAGTTGAGAGTTGGGCCATTTTCATTTTGCAAGCATTCTTTATTTTAATACTGAACGTTTAAGTAACAACAATTTTGCATGTCATTGGAAAGAAACGATAATGTCTTGTATGGTTTTCTAGACTTGCAACAGTTTATGTTCCACAATAGCTGTTAAGTATGAGCTAATTGTAAAACCATGCACAACTAGCTTGGCAGCACATATTGTGTACTTCAGTGGAGAGAAAAACAATCCAAGCATTTCTGGATGTACTGAATAATCATCCCACAGAGGTTGCAAACAATTAAAATTGTGCTGAGACAGCTTGGATGACATTTTTGAATCTTACAAATTGGACTTCAATACAATATTTTAGTTATGTGTGCATGTTGTTTTTCTTAATTGGGCTCTGCCTATCTCCTGCTACAGTTGAAAACAAAAGCCCCTCCATTGATAAGTGCCAGTGTTATTCCCCATGGCCTGATTTCCTCATGCCAGCCCAGCTCAGCAGTAGGATTCCTGCCTTGGAGTCAGAAGCTGGAGAGTTCATGTTCCTTCTAAAGACCCAACCGCATAATCCAGGCTGAGAATCTAATGCATAACTCCCCCAGTGTTCTAGTCAATATTGCTAAAGCTTGGTTGTAAGGTCTTGCAGTGTGCAATATTTTCTATATTACAATATTGACTACACTTTGAAAGTACTTCAGTTACAGAGATAGTGGACACTGGTCAGAATAGTCCCGGCATTTGTTTATATCTGGCCTGACCAATGCTCCAGATACTCCAAGTATTATACAGGAAAAGACGTGTACCCATCAGCCCTTAGCCCCAGTCTTATATAAAGACAAACCCATACTCATCAGTACTACACGCAGTGTTACACAATTAAGCCTGCATCCATCTACACCTTCTCAATCCAAGTACTTGCCCAAATGCCTTTTAAATATTATAATTGTATCTGCCTTTGGCAGCTTGCTCCAGTCACCAACACCCTCTGTGGAAAAACCTACTCCATAGATCACCTTTAAGTTTCTCCCCTCTCACTTTAATCCTGTGTACTCTCAATCAGGCAACACACACAAAATGCTGGTGGAATGCAGCATCTATAGGAAGAAGCACAGTCGACGTTTCAGACCGAGATCCTTCGTCAGGACTAACTGAAAGAAAAGATAGAGGGGGAGGGGGAGATCCAAAATGATTGAAGGCAGAAGCGGGAGGGATAGAGCTAGGAGCTGGAAAGTTGATTGGCAAAAGGTATACAAGACTGGACAAGGGAGAGGATCATGGGATGGGAGGCCTAGGGGGAGGGGAGCACCAGAGGAAGATTTTGTGAGAAGGACAGAGGGAGAAAAAAGAGAAAGAAAGGGAAAAAAATAATAAATAATAAATAAGGGGTGGGGTAAGAAGGGGAGGAGGGGCATTAACGGAAGTTAGAGAAGTTAATGTTCATGCCATCAGGTTGGAAGCTACCCCGACGGAATAAAAGGTGGTGTTCCTCCAACCTGAGTGTGGCTTCATCTTGACAACACCCTCCTCTACTGTCACCCGTCCCATGATCCTCTCCCTTCTCCAGCCTTGTATCCCTTTTGCCAATCAACTTTCCAGCTCTTAGCTCCATCCCTCCCCCTCCTGTCTTCTTCTATCATTTCGGATCTCCCCCTCCCCCTCTATCTCTTCTTTCAGTTAGTCCTGACGAAGGGTCTGGGCCCAAAACGTTGACTGTGCTTCTTCATATAGATGCTGCCTGGCCTGCTGTGTTCCACCAGCATTTTGTGTGTGTTGCTTGAATTTCCTGCATCTGCAGTTTTCCTTGTGTTTACTCTCAACCTAGACTCCCTTGCCCTGGGACAAACCCTCTGGCTATCTTCCCTATCTAAGCACTCATAATTTAAAAAAATATCCATAGGTCACACCTCAGCCTCCTGTAGTCGAGTGAGAATACACTAAACCTATCTCATCTCACTTTGTAACTACAGTCGTCCATTCCTTTTCTTTGCTGTTGATTCAGTGCTGCCACATGTCATGACCAAAACTTTCATAGCCCTTCCCCATTCTCTTACCTATTTAGCTCTTGTGGCCCGAGGTTGTAAGGCAGATTGATCTGCGGAGGAGAAGAAAGGCTGTGAATGAGTTTTGCTGATTCTGGGTGGATGATAGAGCTGGCAATGTGCGCTGGGAGTGCAAGAGTTGTAAAAGGTCTAAATAAGTGAGAGTGAGATGGGGCTCGTGAGTTGCAGGCTTAGACCTGGATGTTTGGTGGATGTTGTTATCAGACGAGTGACATAGGGCTTTAGGCTATGGAGGCAGATGTTGAGATTGAAAATGAGTCTCTTGATCTTTAATCTCTTCCTTTGTTAATAGCCTTCGTACCAATGAAATTTTCTCTCCATTGACTGTCAAAGGCCATTGTAATTCTGAACATTAAACTTGCCTGTTAGGATTATGACCCTGGCTTCTCTAGTTTGTCCATATAATTGAAGGGTATTAGCATATTTTTATCACTATTCATGAATGAAGCAAGTATAACTCCATTGTAATAAACTTAAGACATAAGTATTGCTGAATTTGCCAAATGTAACTTTCCCTTAAAACTCTGCACTGAATTTCTTTGGTTACAGTGACTTTGGAAAGTTGACGCCTTATTCTTTCTTTTCATCCCTTAGGTTTATATGGCAATATTTACCAAAACAGCCCACTGCAGCAAAGACAGTGTTCTCTGTCCCAGGGGAACCTCTCAGTGGACTGGTCTGTGCCTCAGGCCTCTTCCACATTGTCTCTAGACAACACAAAGCTGCCTGTGCGAAGAACTCACACAACTGCAGGGGTACCTGAGTGCAGGGCTCACCCCCCAGTGAGTCGTGTCTGCAGTAGTCCACAAGTGGCAGGAAGTAAGAAAAATATTCAGCTGAGCCTGGAATCATTGTGCCTCAGACGTGACCAACGCTCCACAGCAAGTGCAGAAGAAATTTTTCAGAGAACCTCAGACACCTCTTTCTTACACAAGAAGCCGTGGCTAACCTGTTTCAAGCACGGGGACATCAATCGCAATGAGAGGCGGCCCCCTCCGCCCTACCCCGTTGAGCTGAGGCAAACCTCATCCAGTAACTCTGTTGCACATCAAGAACAAGCTTTGTCAAGACATCATAGATCTCAGCAAGGCTCAGCTCTGGCAGGAGAGCTGGAGGCAATGGTGCTTGAGCCGTCGACAGCCAAGCTCCACGAGCAGGACTTGGTTTCCCCCAGCAACGAGAACGAAGCGTGGTCCAAACAGTCAGATAATAAGAACAACTTAACAGAGCCTGAGTGGGTGGAGTGGCAAAGAGAGCGATGGCAAATCTGGGAGCTCCTGTCAACGGACAATGCAGATTCTCTTCCTGAAACTCTAGTATGATAGCTTGAGCTGCCCGAATGCAGGCCTTGTTTAGATATCATGTCATAATTTTTTAAAATCTAAATTTATCCTATCATGTACACAAAACATATTTTTATATTTGTGTGATATTTTTACTTTTTACTTTTCAGGTGTAAAAGTACACAGTCTTTAATATTCATGTAAAAGCCAGTGTGTCTGTCAGCACCTAAAACACAAGCATAGGACAATGCATTTGAATGTTGCTGTAGCATAAACTATACATGAAATATATAAATATCTATTCAGTGATTTATTTTCCAATGATTTGTATTTATATGTACATGTTTGGACCATTGTTATGTCTGAGAGGTTATGTTCAGAACCACATTCAGTGGGAGGGGATGGGGAGCAGGAGATTATCACCTGGACGTCAAGCACTTATCATGTTGCTAATAGCCAAAAGTAACAGAAGAGTGTCCCTGTTGTCTACCAACTTAAGGTAACTCCCTGCTGGTTAGTTTCTTCCAACCAGCAGGCAGTTACAGGAAATTCTTGTCAATTGACTAAATGAAATAGCCATCGCATTATCAAGTTTTGACAATTGTTGTCAATTTTCTTTTGAGGATACCATTTATTTTTCAGCTAACATGTCGCCCTCAAATAACAACCAGCATTCCCTTTAATCATGTAATATTTTATTGGTACTAAACCTACGTAGCACATCTTCAAGTAACTTCAGTTCCCTTCTCTGTGAGGAATGGTCCCCACTTGATCGAGATGGTTGTATTTTCAATATGTGATTATTGAAGGGTTAGTGAAAGACAATCCAACTCCAGCCCCAATGAAATGGAAATATTTTTGCCTGGCAGGAATTGAGAGATTATATATTTTAAATATGGGAAAATGATTAAGTATTTTTTCATGTATTCAAATGAGGGATTTGCATACAATGTACCTTTTAAAACAAGACTAAGTTACAAATTCATGCAATATCATGTGTTTTATTTTCAGAAAAAAATGTTTATTTTATAATATCGTATTTTATCTAGCTCAAAAACTGGGCGAGCTCATGAGAGGTAAATGAATAGATTACGTAGAGACAGTTGTGATGTATCATCTTACATTGTCTTAAACAGATCTATAGTCATCTACAGTGCCATTGAATTAAAAAAAGAACATTTAAAAGCAAGATTGATTCCTGAGTATTTCTGAATTTTGAGGACCAGTGCAGATTATTGGGATTGAATTGACTTTATTTCTTACATCCTTCACGTACATGAGGAGTAAAAATCTTTATGTTACGTCTCAGTCTGAATGTGCAAAGTGCAATTATAGTAATTTATAATAAATAGTATGTACAATAGGATAGTCAATATAGCTCAGAAATACAGTTGTATCAGCGTGAATTAATCAGTCTGATGGCCTGGTGGAAGAAGCTCTCCTGGAATCTGTTGGTCCTGGCTTTTATGCTGTGGTACCATTTCCTGCAAAGTAGCAGCTGGAACAGTTTGTGGCTGTGATAACCCGAGTCCCCAATGATCCTTTGGGCCCTTTTTACGCAGCCAGAAATGTAAATGAATAGAGGGAAGTTCACATCTACAGATGCACTGGGCTGTCCACACCACTCTCTGCAGAGTCCTGCGATTAAGGGAGGTACAGTTCCCATACCAGGCAGTGATGCAGCCAGTCAGGATGCTCTCAATTGTGCCCCTGTAGAAGGTTCTTAGGATTTGGGGGCCCATACCAAACTTCTTCAACTGACTGAGGTGAAAGGGGTGCTGTTGTGCTTTTTTCAGTACACACGTGAGATTCTTGGTGATATATATGCTGAGAAATTTAAAGCTGTTCACCCTCTCAACCCCAGATCCATTGATGTCAATAGGGGTCAACCTGTCCCCATTCCTCCTGTAGTCCACAGCCAGCTCTTTTATTTTTGCAACATTGAGGGAGAGATTGTTTTCTTGACACAGGGTGATGGCTTCTTCTCTGTAGGCTGCTTCATTATTATTTGAGATTTGGCCAATCAATGTGGTATCGTCAGCAAATTTAATTAGGTTGGAGCTGTAGATGGTGACACAGTCATGGGTATACAGAGAGTAAAGGAGGGGGCTTAGGACACAGCTCTGAGGGGCTCCTGTGTTGGGGGTCAGAGGTGAGTGATGTTTACGATGGTTTTAATGCAATCAGTTAATGAAACGTGAACAGCCCATTTAAGACCCTGTCCATTTTTATTAACAATGCTACTTCCATTGTTATTTTTTTAAGAGATTTAATGTTAAACAGGCCCTTCGATTTGTGGCAGAAATAATGTGTATTAATGATATTATGTATTGGAGGAGACATGTGTCAATATGATGAGGGTAGGTGGTTAGCTAACTGTATGATTTTGGTTCTGTGTTCTCCTTTGTCCTCGTCCAGATTTTGGTAAAGAGGGACATACGATCCTCATTGATGGCTTCAACTGTATGAGAAACTACCTTTACCTAAAGAAATGCAGCTTGCAGGTCTACAGAGGTGCTTGCATGTCATTAATCTCCTGTCCTCTGTTCTCTTCTCCATTTATTATTTCATATTTACACCAACAATGCCATGGTCCATCAACCCTCTCAGTCCCGTGACTAAATTAGCAGCCTGGTAGGGAATTATGATTGATTAATCATCATTTCCTACCACTTTAATATTAGAAACACTGATATTATACATATTAATAAATTATATGTTACCATGGCAGCACTTTAGTGTAACG
Source organism: Mobula hypostoma (assembly GCF_963921235.1). Lineage (NCBI taxonomy): Eukaryota > Metazoa > Chordata > Chondrichthyes > Myliobatiformes > Myliobatidae > Mobula > Mobula hypostoma. The sequence continues at coordinate 81,980,843 of NC_086102.1, forward strand.
ATTAGTGCAACACTTCACAGCCTCTGCGATCAGTGCTCGGAGCTCAGTATCCTGCAACAGTCTGTAAGGAGTTTGTACCTTCTCTCTGTGATCACATGGATCTCCAGTTTCCTTCCACGTTCCAAAGGCATATGGGTTGGGGTTAGTAAGCTGTGGGCATGCCATGCTGGTGCTGGAAGTGGACAATTGCAGGCTGCCCCCCTGGCACATCCTCAGACTGTGTTGGTCCGATGCAAATGGCGCATTTCACTCTCTGTTTGGATATTTCGATATACACGTGACAAATAAAGTTCATCTTTAACTCCTACCATTTAGCCCTCGTTCCCCTATCGGTAACTCCATCCACATTTCTTGTATATTTATTGGGATGACAAACACCCAGTTTTCCTCGCATTCAGCCTGCTGTACGTTGTGAAACTCTGGAATTTAGAGTCATAGAGAAGTATGGCACAGAAACAGGCCCTTCAGCCCATCTAGTCCATGCCGAACCATTTAAGTTGCCTAATCCCACTGACCTGCTCCAGGATGATAGCCCTCCACAAACCCAAACTGAGCTTCAAGCCCCACCTCCCCTCCCTCCCAACAACAGATACTTGCTTCTCTCTGTCACTGCTTGCTTTCATCAGTCTCACCATTTCCATCGATGAGGCACTTTTGGTCAGCAATGAAACCCTTGGAGGTGTAAGCCATTAACGACAGAATGTTTATAAGAGACAAAGTGGCTTTGGCTATAATTAAACATGTCAAGGTTCAATATTTTAACATGCAAGAAGTGGGTTATTGAGCTCAGGTGAGTCGGTAACATTTCAGAAATCTCTAAAGACCAATCCATTTCCAATTTGGTAATTTCCATGTTTTACAGGAATGGATCGAGATGGGTATCTAACTCATTCTCTGGAAGTAGGTTAGCTGCTAACATACTTTAATGAGGCTGAATGCCTCAGATTTAAACTGCTTATCTAGGTCTTGTGAAAGTTGGGAGCTGATGGGAAGTGTAGACTGTTCTTCGGAGAATGTATGTAGCTTTAATTGTAAGGTTGGAAGGAGTAAAGAGTATTTCCTATTGGTCACTTAGCTGCTTTACAGCCTCTCATCACCATAGAGAATTTGCCGACCAAACTTCCTTTCACATCATCTAATTTGTATAGCATTTCCAACAAGCTAAAATTTCAAATGCGGTTCACAAGAGTCAAAAGTTTGAATGAGTGCAAGTTTTGGAGCGTGTAAGGTGGGGTGACTAGCCCCAGAGGAGATGTACCTGGAAGGATTGAGAGTTCGAGCTGAGGATGGAGTGGAGGTAGGAAATGCTGCAGAAGTAGAAACAGGAGCCCAGAAATTCTTTGTATAAGAAGAATGGAAAACCAACAGATGGAGACCATAGACTCAAAGCTCAAAGTATATTTATTATCAAAGTATGTATGCAGTATACAACCCTGAGATTCATCTTTCCCACAGACAGACACAAAACAAAGAAATTCATGGAATCTGTTCAAAGGGCAAAAAAAATCAAACCCCCAATGTGCAAAAAAACAGAAGAAACTGCACAAACAGCAAAAATAAAGTGAAAGACACAGAATACAAAACACCAAATCACAAAGGTATTGAAAGAGTCCAGGTATGTTCAGTTCAGTTCAGTTCAATCCAGTGCTGTCTCTCTCACTATCAGTGCCAGCCCAACCAGATCAAAATCGCACAAAACAGCAACAAAGAAAAGGAGTGACTGCAGAGTCCAATCCACAAACCGCGTCGATTAAACTTACCCAAGACCCACTCTCCGGCAGGATCGAGCGAGAGAGGCTATTCATACACAGGCACCTTCCTTCGGGAACAGCGGGTGGGAGGGAGAGACCGGTTATATACAGGTAGACAGAATTGAACATCTACTTGCCTTCCGTTCTCGTCCTCATTGATTTCAAACTTTGCTCAATGATTTAATCAGCAAGATCAGCAAGAAATGGAGTCGATCAAGGGCTTGCACCCTGTCGCCAGGCCGCACACTTCGCTCGAAATCTCATCAAACCCCCTCAGAGCGCCAGATCACTTAATCGGCCTGAAAACGCACCACCAAAACATAGATCACAGGCTCCAATACATTTGAAAGAAAAAGATGAAGTGAAAAAAGTCATTTCGTGGACTGTCTGAAATATGTCACCTTGGGCGCGTCGTTTGCTAGCACCATCTACTTAGAACATACCCATAAGAGATAGAAGCAGAATTAGGCCATTCAGCCCATCAAGTCTGCTCTGCCATTCCATCATGGCTGATCCCAGATCCCACTCAACCCCTGCCTTCTCACCATATCCTTTGATGCCCTGACCGATCAGAGAACTATCAACTTCTGCCCTAAGTATGCCCACAGACTTGGCCTCCAATGCAGTCTGTGGCAGAGCATTCCACAGATTCACTACTCTCTGGCCAAAAAAAATCATACTTACCTCTGTTCTAAAAGGTCGCCCTTCAATTTTGAGGCTGTGCCCTAGTTCTCGATACCCCCACCAGAAGTAACATCCTCTCCACATCTACCCTATCTAGTCCTTTAAATATTCAGTAGGTTTCAATGAGATCCTCACGCCTTCTTCTAAATTTCAGTGCGTACAACCCCAGTGCTACTAAACACTCCTCACGTTAACCCCTTCATTTTCAGAGTCATCCTCGTGAACCTCCTCTGGACTCTGTCCAATGACAATACACCCTTTCTGAGATATGGGACTCAAAACTGTTGACGATACCACAACTGCAGCCTGACTTGTGTCTTATAAAGCCTCAGCATTAACTCCTTGCTTTTATATTCTATTCTCCTTGAAATAAATGCCAACATTGCATTTGCCTTCTTTACCACAGACTCAACCTGTAAATTAGCCATCTGGAAGTCTTGCACGAGGACTCCTAAGTCCCTCTGTATCTCTGATGTTTGAACCTTCTCCCCATTTAGATAACAGTCCACACTATTGTTTCTTTTAGCAAAATACATTATCATACATTTCCCAACACTGTATTCCATCTGCCACTTTCTTGTACATTCTTCCAATTTGTTTAACTCCTGCTGCAATCACATTGCTTCCTCAGCAGTACCTACTCCTCCACCTATCTTCATATCATCTGCAAACTCTTAACACAAAACCATCAATTCCATTATCCAAATCATTGACAAACATAGCAAAAAGTAGTGGTCCCAATACTGACCCCCAAGGAGCACCACTTGTTACTGGCAGCCAATCAGAAAAGGCCCCTTTATTCCCATTCGTTGCCTCCTGCCAGTCAGCCATTTCTCTATCCATGCCAGTATCTTTCCTGTAACGCCATAGGATTTGTGGCCCCTTATCAAATGTCTTCTGAAAATCTAAGTAAATGACATCCACTACCTCTTCTTTGCTTGTTACTTCCTCAATTAACTCTAACGGATTTGTCAGACAAGATTATCCTTTACAGAAACCATGCTGACTATGACTTATTTTATCATTAGTTTCTAAGAACCCTAAAACCTCATCCTTAATAATGGACTCCAACACTTTCCCAACCACTGAGGTTAGGCTAACTGGACTATAATTTACTCTCTTTTGTCTTCTTCTCTTCTTTAAGAATGGAGTGACATTTGCAATTTTTCAGCCCTCTGGGACCACGCCAGAATCAAGTGATTCTTGAAAAATCATGACCAATGCATCTGTTATCTCTTCAGTAACCTCTCTCAGGACTCTGGATGGTCCAGGTGACTTATTCAATTTAAGACCTTTGAGTTTGCCTGGCAGTTTTTCCTTTGTAATAGCAATGGCACTCACTCCTGCTCCCTGACTCTCATGTACTGTACCTTTGACATGCAGCTAGTGTCTTCCACAGTAAAGATTGATTTTCTAGTGGTCCAATATCAAATCTCACCTCCCTTTTATTCTTTATATTACTGAAAGAAACTTTTAGTATCCTGCTTTGTATTATTAGCTAGTTTGCCTTCACACTTCATCTTTTCCATTCTTATAGCTTCCAGCATTCAATAGGTTTCAATAAGATCCTCCATCATTATTCTAAATTCCAGTGAGTACTGGCCCAGAGCCATCAAACGCTCCTCCTATGACAAACCTAGCAATCCCGGAATCATTTTTGTTAACCTCCTTTGACTCCTCTCGGATGTCAGAACATCCTTTCTTAGATAAGTGGCCCATGCTCGTGCATGTACTGTACAAAGTGCTGCTCTTAATATGATCAGTAGCTCGGCTTGAGTACAAATAGATGCCCATCGTTAACTTTAAATTGGCTGCTGTTTTGTGACTTCACACCACCTTTGATCGATGCCCACTTTTAACCAGTCCTACTTGCAGTTACCAAGCTATATGATAGAGATCATTAGAGATAGTTGAAATATATTGATAATGTAGTGGAAAGAGAATGGTGCGCTTGAATTAAAGTCTAGATAGCTCAAAGTCCTGCCTGTCAGTTGACAAGAATAATCTTCTTCAAGAAAAGAAGCATTGGGAGACCACAGTGAAGGGTGTACCAGAGACCATCTCTTGAGTCCTTGAGGATTTTCATCTTTGAGGAACCTTGACTTACAGCCATTGCTACCAAGATAAAGAATTCTCTTTCCTCTCCATATGAGGAAGTGTGGCCTAGATAATGGGACAGAGATGTACACCCAACTTAATATTCACATCTTAAACTGTCTGGTATGGGAGCAAAGCTAAAACGTTCCTTCCAAGGTGTGTCCAACATGAGCAATATTGAGTTGTTTAAGTGAAACAAGTGGTACAAGTTGTCCCTGGGTTATGAACGCCAATATATAGACACTTGCGTGTGCAAACAGGCTCCCACAGTATTAAGTTCAAAAGTCTGGCTCCCATAAACATGTTTATTCCTAAGAACAGCAGAACTAATTTCCTCTCTCCACTTTTAGTAATTGTTCTCTCTTATCAGACGTCTGTATTTTTGATGCTATTCATTTTAATACAGAGAATGTACGAAATAGTCATAGGAATTGGCCATCTGGCCTGTCCAGGCTGCTCCACCAGGCTATAAGATCTTGTCTGATCTAGCTGTGGGCAGAGCTTACTGTATGGAGTGATTTTTGAGTATGTTGGTTCTTAAGGACAAAATTGAATTATGGATATCAGTTGAAAACAAAACCTGTTCATTTACTGAGGATGGCTCATATTCTATTGTGAATAGCAAATTGCAACACCTTACATTCTGTCTGGGTAGCCTCCAACCTGATGGCATGAATATTGATTTCTCCTTCCAGTAAACAAATTTCACACCACCCCCTTCCCCACTCTAACTTTTACCTCTTCTCACCTACCTATCACTTCCCCTATGACCCCTCCTCCTTCCCTTTCTTCTATGGTCCTCACCTATCAGGTTTCTTCTTCTCCAACCCTTGACCTTTCCCAGCCACCCGGCTTCACCTTTCACCTTTCAGCAAGCCTTCTTCCCCTCTCCACACCTCTTTATTATGGTATCATCCCCCTTCCTTTCCAGTCCTGAAGAAGGGTCTCAGCTTGAAATGTTGACTGTTTATTTATTTCCATAGATGCTGCCTGACCTGCTGAGTTCTTCCAGCATTTTGTGTATGTTGTTAACAACCAGTTCCCTAGTCTCCCTTTTGCCAGCAGAGGGCAATAGCGCATTGCTCAATAGCCTCACTGAACTACAAGTTCTATTCTATGCAACATTTCAACGCAGTCTCTCCTTCATACATTTACAGAATGGCAGGGAAAAGGGACCCTGCTCTGAAAGAAGAAAATGTTTAAGCAAACTTGAAATTCCATACATTCCAAAAATTCCATATTTGATGACTAATTATGGAAATATACTTAACATTTTTCAATTGTCCAGAAATCTGATAGTTGGGCATCTGGCACGCCGAGTGCAGGTTCCCATGTTCCCATTAACACACTGGGGCCCAGATACTCTTACTCTTTTTAATGCATCATTGCTCTAGTTCCTGCACTCATGTTAAACTGTCCGAGGCTCGGTTTCCTGCACTCCCTTGGTTGACTGGTAAACTTATTATACTTTTGAAAATCTAATTGAGTAGTGCCACAACAGTCACTCACCCAACATCAGCAAATCCAAAGAGAAAATTATCAACTACAGGAGGAAGAAGCCAGAAGTTCATCACCCAATCCTCATTAGGAGATCGGACGTGGAGAGGATCAGTAGCTTTAAACTCCTTGGCGCTATTATATCAGAGGATCTGTCCTGGTACCAGCACGTAAGTGCCGTTACAAGAAGACATGACAGTGCCTCTGCTTTCTTAGAAGTTTATGTAGATTTGCATGTCACCAAAAACTTTGACAAACTTCCATAGTTGCACAATGGAGAGTATTCTAACTGGTTGCATCACAGCCTGGTATGGAAAAGACTACAGAAAGTGGTGGAGACAGCTCAGTCGAGAGGCAAAACTCTGCCCACCATTGAGCACTTTTACATGGGGACTTATCACAAAAAAGCAGCATCCATCATCCAAGTTCCCAACATCCAAGCCATGTCTTCTTCCCTTATCTTACGTCAGCATACTGGTAAATCTCCTCTAAAGCTTCCACATCCTTCCTCTAATGAGCCGTCCAGAACTGAACATCATATTCCAAATATGGTCAGAGACGAACCTTATATTGCTGGAACATCACCTCGCAGTTCTTGAACTTAATCCCCTAACTAATGAAGGCCAGCACTTTGTTAACCACCCTATCAACTTGTCTGAAACTTGCACATAATCTGGACCCCAAGATCACTCTGTTCCTCCACACTGCTAAGAATCCTGCCATTAACTTCATGCTCCACCTTCAAGTTTGATCTTCCAAAGTGTATCTCTTCACACTTCTTTAGATTGAATTCCGTCTGCCAATTCCCCACCCAACCCAGTCTATATCCCGTTGTAACCCATGGTAACTTCCCTTATTACCCCCAACAACTCCAGCCCTCATGCAAACTGCAAACTTAATACTCACTCCTTCACTTCCTCTACTAAGTCATTTGTAGAAATCAGAAAGATCAAAGGTCCTAGAACCGATCGCTTCAGAACACGACTAGTCACCAACTTCCAGGGAAAATACACTCTATCTACAGCCACCTGCTGGCTTCTGAGGGCAAGCCATTCCTGAATCCATGCAGCCATTACCAATCATCAGACCACATCCCCCTGTAATTTTTCATAACCTTCTACACTATGCACAACACCGCTTATTTTAGCATCATCAGCAGACTTACCAACCATGCCTCGTACATTTACATCCTGATCGTTTACATATATTATAAATAGCAGAGATCCCAGCTCCAACCTCCGTGGCACACCACAAGACGCAGGCCTCCAGTCCAAGAAAAAATCCTTAATCATTACCCTCTGGAGAACATCTAGCCTGTTGATGTCCCTGACCATGTCAGAAATTGCAGATATACAACTTCAACATGTCATCCCATCTCCTGTACTCAATACTTTGATTTATGAAGGCCAATGTACCAAAATCTCTCTTTACGAACCTATCTACCTGCGATGCCACTTACAAGGAATGTTAGATTTGTCTTTCCAGGTCCCTTTGTTCTACTACACTCCTCAGTGGCCTACCATTCACTGTGTAAGTCTTACCCTGGTTTGTCCTCCCAAAGTGCAACACCACAGTCTTGTCAGCATTAAATTCCATCACCCATTTTTCAATCAATTTTCCCAGCTGGTCCAGATAATTTTTCAAGCTTTGATAGAAATTTTGCACTGCCCACTGAGTATCCAGTCTTGGTGTCATATGCAAATTTCCTGATCAGATTGACCATATATCATCTAAATCAGGGGTTCTTAACCTTTTTTTAAGCCATGGATCCCTTTTGCAGTTCAGTGAAGCCTATGGACCTCTTCTCAGAATAATGTATTTAAATATATAAAATAAAATACATAAGATTACAAAACTGATCAATTATATTGAAATACAGTTATCAAAATATAAAAGTCAAAATTGTTTACATGTGTGCTTCTTTATTAACACATTAAATAACAAGACTATACATTTAAAATATAGGCAAGGTAAAACTGAATTTTATTTTTTAAAGACATCAGTGTGTGAAGGCTTTTGTTGTTTAGCTTGAATAAGAGCATTAAACTGTGACGTGGCCTTTGACAAAGCAACACGCATACTGTATGTTGAGCATCCAATTGATTTCAATTTTTTGTTTTAATAGTTACAAGTGTGAAAATCCTGATTTGGGCAGATATGTTGTTGCAAATGGGATTAAAGCTTCCATAGCTCACTTTACAAGGCAAGGATAGGCCTCCCTCAAGGAGCACTAGAATTCTCTGAGGCTTTTTGAGTTAAACTCTAATTGTAGCAAGTTTTTGTCCTAAGACACTTCGGGACTTGTCTTCTTGAAAGCCAGTGAGCTTCTGTGTGACAGAGAAGCACTTCATATTCCATACCTATTTCTTAACAACATCTTTTAAAAATGCAGTTACTCAGAGACCTACTTCTAGTAAAGTTGATGACATTTATGGCTGTTGACAAAACTTTTTTCAGGATTGTTGGAAGAGTCTTTTTTGCCAGTGCATGTCTATGTAAAAAATAATGAGTGACAGTGATGTAGGGAGCTTCCTTTTTCATTAAAGTAGCTAAACCAGATGTATTACCAAGCACCACAGGAGCTCCATCTGTGCAAAGAGTATGTAGTTTTTCTCTCCAGTCAACGTTTTGTTTGGCAACAAAACTTTTTATCATTTCCAAAACATCGATGGCCTTTGCAGTTTCCAAAATGGACTCACAAAATAAGAATTCTTTGATAGCATCAGCATACACATAATGGACAAAAGCAAGGAGCTGACTACATTGAGAGAAATCTGTAGTTTCACCCAGTTGCATACAGAATGGTAAATGCAAGGCTGACAATTCCTCAATGACCTGTTTCAAAATGTTAAAAGAAATATCAGCTATTCTAGAGAGTTATTATTTGATAAGAGAACTGCTTCCAGTTCTTCTTCTGTTCCAGTCCATAAACGTGTTTGACTGTTTCCAAGGCACATGGTCAATCTGGTAAGCAACTTACATCAAAGTTGCTGGTGAATGCAGCAGGCCAGGCAGCATCTCTAGCAAGAGGTACAGTAGATGTTTCAGACCGAGACCCTTCGTCAGGACTAACTGAAAGAAGAGCTAGTAAGCAACTTTATAGGATGCTTCAGGAAAAGGTTTTTGTGAAATTGCAACTATCCCAACTTTTTCGAATTGAGTTTTCATCGCATGAAAATAATCCTGCAACTTCAGATGCATTTCAGAATGGATAGGCGTGAGGTGCACTTTCAGATTTGCTGACTTCATATTTCCATTTGTAAGAATTTTTCCGCACAGACAAACACTGTGACTTTGTGTCCTGTCAGGTCCATTAGTGCAAGCAAAACCACAGAATGCATAGATTTCACCATGCTTCCTTTTCTTCCACATTTCAACTTCAATTGTGTCTGCAAAAAATATGAAACAAATAAAGCTAAGTTAAATATTTGATTCAATTGACAGTTTTTGAAACTCAATATTTTTAATGGATTTTAAGTACTTTGTTTGATAAATCTGCAAAGAAATACATAATCTGTATGTTAAGTGAAGTGTACGATATTCAAGAAATTTGTGCGCCCAATAAGTAAAATAAGGCATGTTTTACCATTTATCCAAAGTTGTAACAGTTTTAATGGCTATAAGACTCTCCGATAGACACAGGATCACAGCAGTAGCCCGGCGGTGCGTCCTTCCTGGAATTTGGCGACTGTTGCGCATGGAGCTGCATGGCTTTCTGTGCCTTCCTAAAAATAATGGTTCTCATTTCTCACAGTTACTTTTAAGATGTGCAGTATTTTCACGGCATAATAATACACGGGCACCATTTGTAAAACATACTGCGTGGGCACGTCTTTACTTCATTACATAGAGAGTGGACACAAAGGAAACACAAGGAGAAAAACAAAAAATAAATTAAGAACCTCTGACACTCACAAGGCTGACAGCTCTGTGCATGACTTGTATCACTTTGCAATCTGTTAGCAACAGTAGATGTTACTTTAAACAACAAACTTCTGCAGTTATCCCAACCATCAGACGTGTTTGAAGTTGCCTGGTCTGCACTGGTAGCCTGCAAACCTGTCCATACTACAAAAGGCCATGCAGCCTTACGGCGTTAAGAATTCTCATTTGAACTGTTCAGTTCTGCAAAACTTCACCAAGCAATAAAAGTGACTCACCTCCTTCTACACATTGGTCAAAAAGCAATTGTAGATAGGGAATAATGGAAAGCAGCGTAGGTTGCTCACATGGGTCTCGCACGCGAGAGCATGTGACTTCACCGTTTGGTGGCTGAATACTACCAGGCACATGGCTGCCCGATAGTTGGCCAGCTGTCGCACACAGGCGTCTGCAGAAAGGAAAACTGCGATCACGTTCAATCTAGTAGCAGGTCTAATAACTACTGTATTAACGACCATAAGTACCTGTGATATTTATTGGGGACAATGCCACAGGTAATACTAATGCTACTGTGGTTTATTGCCTACATTAATAATTGAAGGAAATGTTAAAGTTCAGTTAGAGGTTAGCGACAATAAAGATGTAATCTTTTTCCCATCCAAGTTCACGGACTCACTGGAATCTATCCAAGCACCCCCGAGTGGTCTGTTGACCCCGGGCTGAGAACCTTTGATCTAAATCGTTAATATAGAGTAGATGACAAACAACAGTGGAGCCAGTAGATAGGGAATAATGGAAAGCAATCGATTCCTGCAGCACTCCACTAGTCACAGGCCCAGTCAGAAAGACACCCATCTATTGCCACTCTCTGGTTTCTCCTGTTGAGCCAATATTGAATCCAGTTTATTACTTCACCTTGAATGTCAAATGACTTTACCTCCTGGACTAGCCTCCCATGCGGGATTTTGTCAAAAGCCTTGCCAAATTCTGTGTAGACCAGCGGTCCCCAACCACCAGGCCGCGGACTGGTACCGGGCCACAAAGCATATGCTACCGGGCTGCGAGGAAACGATATGATTTGGTGATATGAGTCATCTGCACCTTTCCTCATTCCCTGTCACGTTCTGTTGAGCTTGAACGTACGCGAGGTCATTACGCACACATCATCCATGTCAACGTGGGAAGGAGATCAACTCCTCGAGCCTGCAAATGACAGTGGGCTGAAAAGTATGTTTGACATAACATCTCTGCTGGCATTCTGGATCAAAGCCAAGGCTGACTATCCTGAGATAGCCACGAAAGCACGGAAAATGTTGCTTCCATTTCCAACATATCTCTGCAATGAATGCAACGAAAACTAAATTGCAGAATAGACTGGACATAAGGAACCTCCTTCGAGTATCGCTGTCTCCCATCATCCCTCGATGGCACCGTCTTGTTGCAGGGAAACAAGCCCAGGGCTCCCACTGATTCAGTGATATTGGTGCGTTGCAATGATTTTATATGTTCATACGGGGAAAATATGCGCTGTGTGTTTAATATCCAAACGTTACTTAAAATGTTACGATGCTATTGACTTATAAGTGACTTATATAACCATATAACAATTACAGCACGGAAACAGGCCATCTCCACTCTTCTAGTCTGTGCTGAACGCTTGCTCTCACCTAATCCCACTGACCTGCACTCAGCCCATAACCCTCCATTCCTTTCCTGTCCATGAACCTATCCAGTTTTTCTTTAAATGATAATATCGAACCTGCTTCTGCCACTTCTACTGGAAGGTCGTTCAATACTTACTTCAAGCCCCCCTGTCCTCCCCTGATAATTGACTTATCACTGTATTCATGTGTGGAAAATATGCGCTGTGTGTTTAATATTAAATTCGTTAGATAAACCCTTTTAGAAACGAAATTGAGTGTATTAGTCGTGATTAACACCCCCCCGAACAGAATCGCCAAAAACGATTTGTAGGGAAAAAAATCGGCACGTACACGCATGCGCACTGGCACCCGCACAAGGCTTCATGATCATTGCTCGGGATAAACACAACGTATCTCACTGCTACTCTGGTCCATTGGCAACTCTAGCCCCACCCCCCCCCGCACCCCTCGGGGTCGGCCGGTCTGCAGTGCAAAAAAGGTTGGGGCCCCTGGTGTAGACAATATCCATTGTCCTTCTTTCATCAATTTTCTTGGTAACCCCCTCAAAAAATTCTATAAGATGGACATGAACTGCCACATGCAAAGCCATGTTGACTATAACTTTCTTTCTTTCTTTTTAAATCTTTTTATTGAATAAGTATACAAAAAGGTAAACCATATAGGCACTAATACACTGTTAGAATAAAATAAAATTACAGGAGATATTAATACAAAAAAATGATACAAACAATGTAACTTAAACATAACGTACCAAGGTAACATAATAGTATACTAATTTTTATATATATATATCAATACAGAAAAGGAAAAAAAACCCCCCCAAAAAAACCCACCGTGCAACTAACTAAAAGCAAAGCAAAGCAATGGGCTAACGTGAAACCAAACAGAGTTAAAAAACTTAAAATCACGTCCTCAATCCCGACCTCCATTAAAAACAGTAAAAAAAACAAGAAGGGTACATATTACATTAAATGAAAATATCGAATAAAAGATCTCCAGGTCTGTTCAAATTTAAATGAGGAGTCATAAAGATTGCTTCTAATTTTCTCCAAATTTTTCTCATTTAAATTTGAACAGACCTGGAGATCTTTTATTCGATATTTTCATTTAATGTAATATGTACCCTTCTTGTTTTTTTTTTACTGTTTTTAATGGAGGTCGGGATTGAGGACGTGATTTTAAGTTTTTTAACTCTGTTTGGTTTCACGTCATAATATCGTCTGAGAAAACCAAAAAAAGGTAGTTGGAACATTAAGCTCTTTCCAAAATTGTAAGATACATCTTTTCACCATTAAAGTAAGAAATGCAATCATTCTACGGGCTGAAGGAGAAAGATTACTGGAAATTTTAGGTAGTCCAAAGATAGCAGTAATAGGGTGAGGAGAGATATCTACATTCAATACCCTGGAGATAATATTAAAAATGTCTCTCCAAAAAGTTTCCAGAGTAGGACAAGACCAAAACATATAAGTTAAAGAGGCTATCTGCCCCGGACATCTATCACAAAAAGGATTAATATGAGAATAAAAGCGAGCTAATTTATCTTTGGACATATGTGCTCTATGAACAACTTTAAATTGAATTAGGGAATGTTTAGCACGGATAGAGGAAGTATTGACTAATTGTAAAATCTGCCCCCAGTCATCCACGGAAATGATAGACCCCAATTCCTGTTCCCAATCTACCCTAATCTTATCAAATGGAGCTTTCCTAAGTTTCATAATAATATTATAAATCATAGCCGATGCACCTTTCTGACATGGATTAAGGTTAATTATAGTATCTAAAATGTATGTAGGAGGAAGCATTGGAAAGGAAGGAAGTATAGTACTTAGGAAATTTCTAACTTGTAGATATCTAAAAAAATGTATTCTTGATAAATTATATTTATTAGATAATTGTTCAAAAGACATAAGGGAACCATCTAAAGATAAATCCAAAAACCGTGAAATACCCTTAGTCTTCCAAATTTGAAAAGCACGATCCGTAAAACAGGGAGGAAAAAATATGTTACCTAAAATAGGAATCGCTAACCCAAATTGGTTAAGATCAAAAAATTTTCTGAATTGAAACCAAATACGTAAGGTATATTTCACTACTGGGTTAGATACCTGATTGAGGCGTTTCAAATCAAAAGGAAGAGAGGAACCTAAAATAGAGCCAAGTGTATAACCCTGAACAGATTGTAATTCCAATGCTACCCATTTAGGAATGGATAGTATATCCTGGTCAAGTAACCAAAATTTCATATGTTGAATATTAATTGTCCAATAATAAAATCTAAAGTTAGGTAATGCTAAACCTCCATCTCTCTTAGCTTTCTGTAAATGTATTTTACCCAGTCTCGGGTTTTTATTTTGCCAAATAAATGAAGAAATTTTGGAGTCGACTTTATCAAAAAAAGATTTTGGAACAAAAATTGGTAATGCCTGAAATATATATAAAAATTTTGGCAAAAAAAATATCTTAACTGCATTAATACAACCAATCAAAGTTAAATATAAAGGAAACCATTTAGATGAAAGTTGAATAATATGGTCAATTAAGGATAAAAAGTTAATCTTAAATAAATCTTTGTATTTACAAGTAATTTTAATCCCAAGATATGAAAAATAATTATTAATCAATTTAAATGGAAAGTTATGATATAAGGGAAGTTGTTTCTTAATCGGGAAAAGTTCACTCTTACTAAGATTTAATTCATAACCTGAAAAAAGACCAAATTGTGCTAATAACTCTAAAACAGCCGGGATGGATTTTTGGGGATCAGAAATATATAAAAGTAAGTCATCAGCATAGAGTGATATTTTATGGGACTTTAAGCCCCGAGTTATCCCAGTAATATTTGGAGATTCTCGAATGGCAATTGCAAGAGGTTCTAATGCAATATCAAATAATAAAGGACTAAGAGGACAACCTTGTCGAGTACCTCGAAAAAGAGGGAAAAAAGGTGAGCTAGACTATAACTTAATCAGGCTCTGACATCCAAATACTTATATGTCTTGTTCCTTACCGGGCCTTCCAATAATTAACCCACAATTTACATCAGGCTTTAATTTTTTGGTTTATTCTGTGGAGATGGAGCAGTATTAGCTATCTTCCAGTCCCGTAGTAACTCATCTGTGAATAAGGACATTTTAAATATGTCCGCCAGGGTCCCTGCCATTGACCTCACTATCTATCTTGTTAAGATCTTGCACCCTATTGTTTACCTGCACTGCACTTACCCTGTAGCTGTCACACTATATTCTGCATTCTGTTAGTGGTTCAATGATCCATTTAATATCAGAGAGTGTATATAGTATACGACCTGAAATTGTTACTCTTTGCAGACAGCCACAAAACAGAAAAAAAACACAACAAAAGAATGACAAAAATGTAGGAACCCCAAAGCTCCCTCTCCCCTCCCAGCCACAAACAGCAGCAAAAGCGTCAACCCCCCTCCCCCCCTCACTTGCTCCAGCAAACGCACTGAACCCCTCCACCCCCACGCTGCACGGGCAACAGCAAAACCCCCAAAGACAGCATGATCTAGGGGCCACCCCAACACCTTGGTATCTCAGGCAGGCTGTCCCTCGCTAGCGAGGGAGAGAGAGATGGCTTCTTCAAGAGTGGGAGACCAGCAGCTCACTGTTTCGATGTTACAATCTTACGCGACACTTCTCCGGGTCTCCCAGCTCGAAGACAGAGAGAGAGAGAGAGCGAGAGAGCGAGAGAGAGAGAGAGAGAGAGAGAGAGAGAGCGAGAGAGAGAGAGAGCG
The DNA here is from genome assembly GCF_963921235.1 of Mobula hypostoma. Taxonomy (NCBI): domain Eukaryota; kingdom Metazoa; phylum Chordata; class Chondrichthyes; order Myliobatiformes; family Myliobatidae; genus Mobula; species Mobula hypostoma. The sequence continues at coordinate 81,996,178 of NC_086102.1, forward strand.
AGAGAGAGAGAGAAAGAGAGAGAGAGAGAGAGAGAAAGAGAGAGAGAGAGAATGAATCACTTGAGTGCAGGGGTCTTCTTCTGACAGCAACAGATGCCATCTGCTGTCTCCATGCTTCAGTCTCCTGCGGTGCTTCTTTTGGTGACAATGGCGAGGAACTGGGTCGACCACGGGAACGCACTCTGAAGAGATGTCTTGACACATGTCTTGACACATGTCTTTCAGGCCGTACCCGGAGGTATCGAAGTGCCAGACCACACAGCGAGTCTGAGAACCCACCGCCCGCAGAGAACCGTAGTTTGAGCTGCAGCTGTAGGTCACAGACTCCGACAGGACCCCAGCCACCTTGAAAAGACAAGAGAATCATGAGAAAAGAAGAATAAGCCCATTTTGCGGGTGAACAGGAAGAAGTCACGTAGGTCTGAAAAATGTCTGGCACCATCTTTTCTAGCTGCTCCCTCGTACCAACTCAATGCACTGTGTAATGATTTGATCTGTGTGAACAGTGTGCAGGACTTTTCAGGCTTTTCACTGGAATTGAGAAGAATGCTGGGAAAGCCCATTCACTGTACTCAGTACATGTAACAATATTAATAAACCAAGCCAAGCCAGTGTGTCAATTATGAATCCAATCAGCTATCTTTCTCTAGATCCAATGTGATCTAACCTGCCCTGAGGGATTTTGTTAAAGGTCTGGCTAGATCATAAGACCATAAGACACAGGAGCAGGATGAATCCATTCATCCCATCGAGTCTGCTCCACCATTCCATCATGGCTGATTGTGGATCCCACTCAACCCCATACACCTGCCTTCTCGTCACTCCCTTGATGCCCTGATCGATTAGGAAACTATCAACTTCCGCCTTAAGTATACCCATGGACTTTGCCACCACCGCAGTCTGTGGTAGAGCATTCCACAGATTCACTACGCTCTGGCTAAAAAAGTTCCTCCTTACCTCTGTTCTAAAAGGTTGCCGCTCAATTCTGAGGCTGTGCCCTCTAGTTCTGGATATCACCACCATAGGAAATATCCTCTCCACATCCACCCTACAGAGTCCTTTCCACATTCCACTGAGTACAGCCCCACTGCTGCCAAACGATCCTCATGTGTTAACCCCTTCATTCACAGGGTCATCCTTGTGAGCCTCCTCTGGTCTCGCTCCAATGACAACACACACTTTCTGAGGTATGGGGACCAAAACCTTTTAGAATACTCCAAGTACAGCCTGACTAGTGTCCTATAAAGCCTCAGCATTATCTCCCTGTTTTTATATTCTATTCTCCTTGAAATAAATGCCAACATTGCATTGGCCTTCTTTACCTCAGGTTCAACTTGTAAATTAACCCTCTGGGGGTCTTCCATTATGACTTCTAAGTCCCTCTGCACCCCTGATGTTTGAACCTTTTTCCCATTTAGATAATAGTCTGCACTATTGTTCCTTTTACCAAAATGCGTTGTCATACTTTTCCCAATGCCGTATTCCATCTGCCTCTTTTTTGCCCATTCTTCCAATTTGTCTAAATCCTGCTGCAATCACATTGTTTCCTCAGCACTACCTACCCCTCCATCCTATCTTCCTATCATCCCGCAAACTTTGCCAGAAAGCCATCAATTCTGTTATCCAAATTATTGACAAACAATGTGGAAAGTAACGGTCCCAATACTGATCCTTGAGGAACACAACTAGTCACTGGCAACCTCATGTGTGGCACCTTGTCAAATGCCTTCTGAAAATCCAAATAAATGACATCCACTGCCTCTTCTTTGTCCACCCTGCTTGTTACTTCCTCAAATACCTCTTACAGATTTGTCAGGCAAGATTCCCCTTCACAGAAATCATGCTAACTTTGACTTATTTTATCATTAGTCTCCAAGTACCCTGAAACCTCATCCTCAATAATAGACTTCAACACTTTCCCAATCACTGAGGTTAGGCTTACTGGCCTATAATTTCCTTTCTTTTGCCTTCCTCCCTTCTTAATGCATTTGTTACCTCTTCAGTAACCTCCCTCAGGACTCGGGAATGTAGTCCATCTAGTCCAGCTGACTTATCCAGCTTAAGACCTTGGAGTTTGCCTAGCACTTTTTCCTTTATAAGCACTCACTTCTGCTCCCTGACACTCACGGACCTCTGGCACACTGCTACTGCCTTCTACAGTGAAGACTGATGCAAAGTACCTATTAAGTTCATCTGCCATTTCTTTGTCCCCCATAACTACGTCACCAGCATCATTTTCCAGTAGTCCAATGTCAACCCTCACCTCTTGTTTACTCTTTATATTACTGAAAAAACTTTTAGTATACTGTTTTATACTAACTTGATTTGGCTAACAACGGATGATGCAATCCGGGGTATATTACGATCGAGGAACGTGTTTGCAGACTGGATATTGAATTTTTTATTGTTGGACTTCGGCCACATTCCACCGTGTTACAACACTTGGCGGCACGGGAGGTCGTTCCTGCCTGTGGCCATCCAACGTGCAGCTCCTCCTGTGGAGGGTCAGACATTCTGAGCCAATAGACTGGTCCTGGACTTATTTTCCATCTGGCATAGTTTGCATTTTGTTGTTTGATTGTTGGGGTTTTTTGTATTGCTATATTTACGCTCTATTCTTGGTTGGTGCGGCTGTAACGAAACCAAATTTCCCTGGGGATTAATAAAGTATATCTATCTATCTATCTATATTATAAACAAGGGAAAGTCTGCAGATGCTGGAAATCCGAGCAACACACACACACAAAATGCTCAGCAGGCCAGGCAGCACCTATGGAAAAAAGTACAGTTGATGTTTCAGACCAAAAAGCTTTTTTTCTTTAGTCCCGCTGAAGGGTTTTGTCCCGAAACGTTGACTGTACTTTTTTCCATTGATGCTGCCTGGCCTGCTGAGTTCCTCCAGCATTTTCTGTGTATTGCTTTATACTACAGGTTAGTTTTCCCTCATATTTCATCTTTTCCCTTGTTATAGTTTTTTTTAGTAGCCCTTTGCTGATTTTAAAAGTTTTCCAGTCATCCAACTTCCCATTCACTTTTGCTACCTTATATGCCCTTTCCTTAGCTTTTATGCAGTCCTTAACTTCCCTTGTCAGCCACGGTTGCTGATTCCTGCCATTTGAGAACTTCTTCTGTGGGTCATATCTATCCTGCACCTTGTGAACTATTCCCAGAAACTTCAGCCATCTCTGCTCTGCCGTCATCCCCACCAGTATCCTCCTCCAAACCACCTGGGGAAGCTCCACACTCATGCCTCTGTAATTCCCTTTATTCTATTGTGATACTGATAAATGTGACTTATGTTTCTCCCTTTCAAATTGCAGTATGAATTTAATCATATTATGATCGCTCTCTCCTCAGGGTTCCTTTACATTTAGCTCCCTAAAAGATCTGCGTTGTTACACAACTCCCAATCTAAGATAGCCTTTCCCTGAGTAGGCTCAAGCACAAGCTGCTCTAAAAAGCAACCTCGAAGGCATTCAACAAATTCCCTCTTTTACAATCCGACACCAACCTGATTCTTCCAATCCCCTTGCATATTGAAGTCCCCCATTACAATTGTGACATTACCCTTATTACATGCTTTTTCCAGCTCCATTTGAAATCTTAACCCCACATCTTGGCTACTATTTGGAGGCCTATATATGATTTCCATAGTGTTCTTTTTTACCCTTGTTGTTTCTTAACTCCACCCATAAAGGTTCAACATTCTCTGACCCTCTGTCACCCCTTTCTAAAGAAGTAATTCCATCTCTTACCAACAGAGCCACACCACCACCTATGCCTTCCTGCCTGTCCTTTCCATACAAAGTATATCCTTTGATGTTCAGCTACCAACAAAGGCCTTCTTTCAGTCACGACTCAGTGATGCCCCCAATGTCATACCAACCAATCTCTAATTGCTCCACAAGTTTGTCCACCTTATTCCAAATGTTATGCACTTTTAAATACAAGCACCTTCAGTCCTGCATTCTTCACTCTTTTTAATTTTGCTGCTGTGGTACAACTTAACTCATTGCTCTGTCTGCATTTGTACCCAATCACTGGCTTGTCCTTCCTTACATTCATGTTACACCCATCATATACTTTTAAACCTGCTGGCTCATCCTCAGCTCTACCGTCCTGGTTCCCATCTCCATGCCATATTAGTTTAAACCATTCCCAACAGCTCCAGCAATAGGGACGGCGCTAAGGTGGTGCTAGCTGGGGCTATAGCCCCAGCAGAAATTGCAATAGCACCACCATAGCACCACCGAGAAATTAATTGCAGCTGCTTTGCTTTCTCTGTATAGTTTTGAATACAGCTTTTTTCTCCAGTTGATCTAGTGAAACATCACCCCCAATTACCATAACACCCACGCAGCAATAAAGTTATAAACTCTGTCAGATCCACCCTACACTTCTGCTTATTCGTTCGTTGTCAATGTCTTGCCGTTGCTGTCCTCAGATCAGTTAAGCTGATCTAGGATCACTTAAGGTGGTGATGTCACTCACTCTCACTCACGCGAGAGATTGATAGTATACATCCAGGCGCAGATCTGTGGTCTCGCGAGACTAACGGATGCCACATGTGCACATATTGCTTTTACAAGTTAGCGTCGGCCTGGCACATGCATTATTTTAGCGGGCATGAAAAATGGATCGATTTTTTGTCAGAAAACGACCTCATCCAGAGGAATCAGTGGTGTCTCAGCCTGAGCATGTCTTAATTGAAAGTGACATGCAGAAAGAAGTAAGTGGGGATGAGGACAACAGCAGTTCATCGAAGGAGTGTGACAGTGAAGTAGAGGAACAAGAAATGGAGTGGAATTCGGAAGAGAACGTGGATGAAGCTGCTCTTAGTGCGAGTGGGAATACTGTTAGCGATGTTAGCCAGCAGCCTGAGGAAGGACTCTGTCGGCCAGCATTGAAAAAGTACCCTTCGCAACAGTTTGGCAATCAGCAAAGGAGTTTTATTCGTGGCTGGTTTGACCTGTACTCCTGGCTGGAATATTCAATCACAAAAGATGCTACATTCTGCTTCGCATGTGGGCATTTCCTGTGTGGAGGACATGGGTTCCATTCTGAGTCTACCTTCACTGTCACCGGTTACCGCAACTGGCGGAAAGCTACAACAGCTTTTAAAACCCACCATGCAAGTGCAGCTCATAAGTTGGCGATGGAGGCATGGGCCGAATTCAGATTGAGAAAACAAGACGGTTCAAGATTGGGAAATATGCTTGATAAAGGACGTGCAAAGATTGTCCAAGAAAATCGTGAGTATATGAGAGCAGTGGTTGAGTCTCTACGCTATACTGCGTGCCAAGGCATTGCCCAGCGAGGACACCGGGAGAATGATGGATCTGGCAATAGGGGAAACTTTGTTGAGTTGCTCAGTGGAATTGGGAAGTTTGATAAGACTGTAGCTAAAAAAATAGAGGACAATCCTGGAAATGCAAAAAACACACATCACGATATCCAAAATGCTATTATGGGTATTATGGCAGATATGGTCAGACGTCAAATAAGTGCAGAAATCAAGGAGGCTGGATATTTTGCCATTATGGTGGAAGAAAGTAAAGACTTGAGTAAAAAGGAGCAAATATCAGTGGTGGTGCGATATTTGAATAATGAAACAGTGCTTGAAGAATTCTTGCACTTCTCTCCAGCAGAAGGGTTGGACGCAGAGTCGCTTCTTAAAAGCATTGAACAGACACTCGCCCAGTGTGTTATTGATAAGAACACGTGTATAGGTCAGTATAGGTCCTCATGCGAACGGAGTTTCTCTTGCCTCAGACGCGTCAAAAACTACTTAAGGAATAGCAGTGGCGATGCTCGGAACAGCAACTTGGCCCTGTTGGCCATAAACAGCCGGAGGACCAAGGCACTTGATATCCAGAAAATCATTGATTCTATTGCCACCAATCACAACAACAGACGGATTGTGCTTTTCAGAAAACATTAATGGTGAGTGCAGTTGATTTTTTAAAAATTTGGGCCAAGACTAATGCTGATTATTGTTGTTATTCTTTTGTGGTGGATACCCCATAGTCCTTATGTTACCTGTAAATCCTAAAATATTACATTTACTGCTATTAAGCCTACTGGTTTTGCTTACACTTCCAAATGGTGATTCTGTTGATTTTTGTTTTAAATTCAATTAATTGAGGTATTGCATGGTCAGAGTATGATTTGTCCAACTCCTGGTAAAGCCTTGCATCTGTTTGCCTTATTTGACTTTAATAACAGTGTATCTTTTGGCATTGTTGTCTATGTAATGCAGTGGGTTCGTGTTGTGTTTTTCAGTTGAAAAGCACGCATTTGACGCTGATTGCGGGATTGGTGCGTAATTCACGTTGTCCGCTGTTGCTCGGATGCTCTGTTTGTTTTTTTTTGTTTATGCTCTGTGTAGCCCAGGTTGTCTCCGATGCTGTTGATACTGTAACAGTTCACTTCTGTATTAGATCTATCAATTGCTGTTACTTGTGAATCAACAGAGGCATTTATAGTAGGCACATAATGCTTGAAACTGACTTTTTAACGCCTCGTGTCTGGCCTTGCGAATACATATTACCATACAGAGCATCCCTCAGCACCATCACTGAATCATTTTGCCTCTCCGTAGAACCAGCAAGAAAAAATCTCTGGCACCGCCACTGTCCAGCAAACTTGCCTGCAAGAATATTGGTCTCCCTCGGATTCAAGTGCAACCCATCCCTTTTGTACAGGTCACACCTGCCCCAGAAGAGGTAACAATTATCTAGAAATCTGAATCCCTGCCAACCGCTCCAATTCGTCAGCCACAGATTTATTCTGCCACTTCATTCTGTTCCTATCCTCACTGTCATCCACTGCCCTCCCACCTGCCTCTTTGTTACCTCCTGAGAATACTGTAAAAGATTTGTCAGACACGAATTTCCACATAAAAAGCTGCCCTGAATTTCATGCTCTCCAACTATTGTTAGGAGGGTTGGCAAGTTATCTCAAAGTCGTGAGGATATGACTAAATTTGGTGGTGGGGGGAAGAACGTAACACCCTGGGAAAGATTTCACTGCTAATGTAATGGTTTCTCTGTAACAGCAGTGTTTGGGTCATGACTAGAAATAATGGAGTCTTTGGAATCTGCAGCATCCAGTGAAGGGAGTGTTTTTCTTTCTTGTGTGCCCGAAAGCGAGGAATTCGCGGGCTTTTGTTCAGCAAAAGTTGGAGAGAGAAGATGCCAGAACGGAGAGGTCATAGACTGCAGGATTGAGTGGACGTGGAATGGGGTCAGGAGTTGATGACGCGTGGGGGAAATCGATGGGGAACGAACGGACGGGAAAGTTTCATTAGACTGTTTCATTAAAATGGGCCCTTTTCTTTCAGTGTTTCTTTACTAACTCTCTAGTCAAATTAAGAATTATAAAGCTAAATTGTTTAATTGCATGTGGTGTACTGTTTGTTAATTTCAGGGTACTGATTTGTAACAGGGGAAAACATCACACAGCATCCACACAAACGAGATTTCACAAGTTTGGTGGGCCGGAGAGTGTCCCTCCCTAGACTAATGCAGCCCACCAAACCTGGGGATTACACAAGCAACACACACAAAGTGCTGGAGGAACTCAGCAGGCCAAGCTGCATCTATGGAAAAAAGTACTGTCAATGTATCAGGCCAAAACCCTTCGGCAGGACTGGAGAGAAAAAGCTGAGGAGTAGATTTGAAAGGTGGGGGGGGGTGGGGGTGAAGGGAGAGGGATGAAACTTGGAGGGGGAGGGATGAAGCAAAGAACTAAGAAGTTGATTGGTGAAAGAGACAGAAGGCCATGGAAGAAAAAAGAAGGGGAGTGGGGGAAGGAGCATCAGAGGGACGTGATGGGCAGGCAAGGAGATAACATGAGAGGGGGACAAGGGGATTGGAAATGGTGAGGGGTGGGGGTAGAGGCATTACTGGGTTTGAGAAATTGATGTTCATACCATCAGGTTGGAGGCTACACAAATGGAATACAAGGTGTTGTTTCTCCAACCTAAATGTGGCCTTATCCCTGCAGTGGAGGAGACCATGGATGGACATATCAGAATGGGAGTGGGAAGTGGAATTAAAATGGGTGACCACTGGGAGATCCCACATGTTCTGGTGGATGGAGCGTAGATGCTCGATGAAGCGGTCTCCCAATCTACGTCGGGTTTCATTGATATACAGGAGGCCATACCGTGAGCACCAAACACAGTATATAACCCCAGCAGACTCACAGGTGAAGTGTCGCCTCACCTGGAAGGACCGTTCGGGGCTTGGAACATAGATTGTTCCCCATTAAGAAACACCAGGCCATTGTCTCCCACACCATCACCAACCTTATTGACTCTGGGGATCTCCCATCCACTGCCACCAACCTCATAGTTCCCACACCCTGCACATCCCGTTTCTACCTCCTACTCAAAATCCACAAACCTGCTTGTCAGGTAGACCCATTGTTTCAGCTTGTTTCTGCCCCACTGAACTCATATCTGAATACTTCGACTCTGTTTTATACCCCCCCGGTTCAGTCCCTTCTCACCTAAATCCGTGACATCTCACATGCTCTTAATCTTTTCAATGTTTTCAGGTTCCCTGGCCCCATCATGTTACTTTTACTATGGATGTCCAGTCCCTATACAACTCCATCCCCCACCAGAAAGGCATCAAAGCTCTCTGTTTCCCAACCAGTTCCCCTCCACCACCACTCTCCTCCACCTAGCGGAACTTGTCCTCACTCTAAGTAATTTCTCCTTTGGGTCCTCCCACTTCCTTCAAACAAAAGGGATAGCCATGGCCACTCGCATGTGTCCCAGCTATGCCTGCCTGTTTGTTGGCCACGTGGAACAAATCTACGTCGTTCCAACCCTACACTGGTGACCGTCCCGCACATTTCCTATGCTACATCGACAACTGCATTGGTGTTGCTTCCTGCACCCATGCTGAACTTGTCAATTTTATCCACTTTGCCTCCAACTTCTACCCTGCCCTCAAATTCTCCTGGTCCATTCTGACACCTCCCTTCCTTTTCTTGATCTCAATGTCTCTATCTTTAGAGGCAGCCTATCCAATGGTGTCTATTATAAACCAAAGGACTTTCACAGCTACCTGGACTATACCTCGTCCCACCCTGCTACTTGTAAAAATGCCATCCCCTTCTCTCAATTCCTCCGTGTCCACCATATCTGCTCTCAGGATGACGCTTTTCATTTTAAAACAAAGGAGATATCCTCCTTTCTCAAAGAAAGAGGCCTCCCTTCCTCCATTATCAACGCTGCCCTCAACTGCATCTCTTTTATTTCACACATGTCTGCAATTACCCCATCCTCCCACCACACTACCAGGGACAGGGTTCCTCCTGTTTTCACCTACCACCCCCCCAACATCCGTGTCCAGCGCATAATTCTCCAAGACCTCCACCACCTCCAACTGGATCCCATCACCAAACACATTTTTCCCTTCCCCCCACTTTGTTTTCCACAGGGATTGCTCTCTACGTGACTCCCTTATCCAGTCATCCCTCCCCACTGATCTTCTCCTGGCACTTATCCTTGCAAGCGAACAGGTGATACACCTGCTCCTACACCACCTCCCTCACCACCATTCAGGGCTCCAAACAGTCCTTCTGGGTGAGGCGAAACCTCATCTGCAAGTCTGTTGGGGTCATCTACTGTGTTCGGTGCTCCTGGTTTTGCCTCCTGTATATCGGTGAGACCTGACATAGATTGGAAGACCGTTTTGCCGAGCATCTGCCAGGACAAGCGGGATCTCCCAGTGGCCACCCATTTTAATTCCACTTCCCATTCCCATTCCGATATGTCCATCTATGGCCTTCTCCACTGTTGGGATAAGGCCATGCTTAGATTGAAGGAATAACACCTTACATTCCGTTTGTGTAGCCTCCAATCTGACGGCATGAACATTGATTTCTCAAACTTTTAGTATGCTTCCCCCCCCACTTCACCATTTCCAATCCCTTGTCCCTCTCTCACATTATCCCCTTGCCCGCCCATTGCCTCCTTCTGATGGTCCTCCCTGCCCCTATTTTTTCTTTTTCTCATGTCCTCCCCCTCATCCCTCCCCCTCCAAGTTTCACCTATCGCCTGGTGTTTCTCTCTCCCCTCCCCTCACCTTCCAAATCTACTCCTCAGCCTTTTTTTCCCCAGTCCTGCTGAAAGGTTTCAGCCCGAAACGTCGACTGTGCTGTTTTCCAATGAAGCTCTCAATTGTGTACTGAAAGAATGGATTCATCAGCACTGGGTTGAACATATGCAGTTTAGCGGTATACTGATCATGATACAAGCAGAGATCTATCACGACAAACTGACAACTGAAGGTAATTGTGAATATTCAGCAGGCTGTTTGCAGGAATTTAAGAAAAGGCATGGTGTTATATTTTTAAAGATTTGTGGCCATGGTCATCTGCTGATCACAAAGCAGCAGAGAAATTCATTTAATGAGTTTGCCAAGATCATCACTGATGAAAAACTAACATGTTGAATGGCTGCATCAGTACATACGTGTGATGAACGCGTGTATGACAAGGAGTGCTTACTGGTAGCACTTAAGTTCAGAGCTGGGAATGATAGCAATGCCAAACAGCCACTGGCTGTCCATCTGGGCAGCCAAGGTAGTGAGTGACAGCTTACCTTTCTGATGGCTGAATGTGCACGTTACTGTTTCATGCACAAAATTATTACAATATTATGTAAAATTACCTTCAGGTTATTTGTATAAGCTGTGTATGTAATGTAAATAGATTTCCTGTTTAGACTTGGATCCCGTCCCCAAGGTATCTCATTATATAGTAGCTGCAAATATTCCAAAATCAGAAATCCGAAACACACTTGGCCCCAAACACTTTGGATAAGAGATTCTCACCTGTACAGTTTACGGCTTCACTGTGATGCTTATAGAAGTAGAACCGCAGCCGGCAAAATAAACCACCTGAGCCGGCTCCCAGGGCTGACAAAGATCACAGCCAGTGTGACTCAGCTGCCTTCATGGAAAATAGTAAATGTAGCCAACTGCAGGCCAATGGCCACTAGTTTTGTCCTGTGAAAAGTATGGAAGTGAGATATTACGTAAACAGGATAAAACAAACTTTGAAGGCATGTGGTTGAAGTGATTTGCTCAAAATAGGAAGTGTGGTCCTTAACAGAGTAACCAGATATAACCATATAACAATTACGGCATGGAAACAGGCCATCTCGGCGCTTCTAGTCCGTGCCGAACGCTTACTCTCACCTAGTCCCACCGACTTGCACTAGGTGCGGCATTGCTATTATGTGGTCAAGCACTAACAAAGTTACCCAACTAGATGATGTAGTTTTAACAAAAACTTATACTGGGTCTAAATCATTAATGTCCTGATTCTCTGGGCAGTGCCAGGAAATAAATGAGTGACACCAGACACCAGAGTGTGGACAGCATGCAGCTCTGACTGGGACCAATGGGTGTCAGAGAGCAAAGGGGCATTTTTTTTGTTATCCACTGTGGCAAAAGTCCGGATTTAAGTGATCCATGCAATCAAGTAGCAAGTAAGAAGGGAACAATGAAAATAGCTCTTCTGAAATAGAAATGAAATACTTCAAATAGAATTAGCCCAATGTTGGCATAAGACCAAATGTAGCATCAGCACTTGCCAGGTAGATGTCAGCATGTGCATTGTTTGGTATGTTAAGGATTGATTGTGCTAGAGAACATATACAGTTCACATCTGGACAGACTAGTGTGGGCCTGTTATTAATGACACACAAAATTCAGCCTCTCAATACCATGTACAATCAAAAATGGAAACCGATTACTGAAACAACGAGGCATGTACTTAATGTACCTCTTGTGCTTTCTTCATGTCCAAACTCTGTTGATTTGGTTCTCCTTGACTGCACTTCACCTTTCTAAAGTTTGAGTTCAAATGAAAATAATATAAAAGCAAGGATGTAATGCTGAGACTTTATGAGGTATTGCTCAGACCACACCTGGAGTATTGTGAGCAGTGTTGCATCCCATATCTTAGAAAGGATGTGCTGATATTGGAGAGGGTCCAGTGGACGTTTACAAGAATGATCCAGGGAAAGAAAAGGTTAAGGTATGAGGAGTGTTTGATGGGTCTTGGCCTGGACTTTAGAAGAATGTGAGGTGGGATCTCATTGAAACCCACCAAATACCAGAAGTCCTAGATAGGAGCGGACATGGAAGAGGATGTTTTCAATAGTGGGAAGAGCCTAGGACCAAACGGCATATCCTCAGTATAGAAAGATGTTCCTTTATAACCCACATGAGTGGAAATTTCTTTAGCTAGAGGATGGTGAGTCTGTGGAATTCCTTGCCACAGACAGCTGTGGAGGCGAAGTCATTGGGTATATTGGTTCTTGATTAGTTAGGGCATTGAAGGCTACAGGGAGAAATCAGGAGAAGGGAGTTGAGACAGAAAATACTGTAAATCAGCCTTGATCAAATGGCAGTGCAGACTCAATGGGCTGAATAGCCTAACTCTCCTCCCATGTCTTATGTTCTTCATGGGTTGTGATTTAACAATAACTTACAGAATCAAAGGTTCCTATAACATCATCGCTACACCACAAAGAGGACTTCACAATTGTTCTGCAAGTATGACCACGTTCAACCTTAATGGTGTAACAGCAACATGTTGGTAGGTTGTAGTATATAATTCCTACATGCCCAGCAGACTTTGATCATCTCTCTCTCTCCAATATAATGATTCCTTTGTTTATTTTCAATGCAGATCTAATTAGGTAATGGGAACTAAATCCTCAGTGATTTTTGAGTTATTTGATCCCTTGCTAAGGCAAAAAATCTCTTGTTGCTATAGCTCTGAAGACCATCCTAAACCACTTCGTATTTTGGAACAGTGGTTATCATTCTGACATGCCAGCCAACTTACAAAGAAAAAGATTAATAATCATATAATCTGTTTTAGTAGTGTTGGCTGAGTAAAACTAAGGTCCAATACACCAAGGTGTACCTTCCATTGCATTGTGGGATCTTTTGTCTTCAACCATTGCCAGTGCCACTATTTACTGTCTCTTCGTAAAGCTGAATTACCTGACGACAGACAATGTGCATTAGCTTTCAGTCCTAATAGCTTTGTATGAAGTAGTTAGCAAATTTGTATTATAACAAATGAGGGCATCAGTCAAATTGAAATCAATAAAAATAAATCATTAGCAGTGCCACTTAATGGGCATTCTCCTTGCAGACCACACACTTTGCGCTGGATAATGGACTACATTTTGTGGAGGAGTAATCCCTTATATTCCGTCTGGGTGGCCTCCAACCTGGTAGCATGAATATCGATTCCTTGAACTTCCAGTAATTGCACTCCCCACTTCCCCCCTTCACTATTCTCCATTCCTGTTTCTCTCTTTCACCTTATCTCCTTACCTGCCCATCACCTCCCTCTGGTGCTCCTCTCCCTTCCCTTTCTTCCATGGTCTTCTACCCACTCCTATCAGATTCCCTCTTCTCCAGTCCCTTATCTCTTTCACCAATCAACTTTGCTACTCTTTACTTCACCCCTCCCCCCTCCCGGTTTCACCTATCACCTACCACCTTGCACTTCTCCTTCCCATCCCCCATCTTCCTAATCTGATTTAACATTGCTTTGTTCAGTCCTGATGAAGGGTTTTGACTTGAAATGTCGACTTCTTCCATAGATGCAGCCTAGCCTGCTGAGTTCCTCTGGCATTTTGTGTGTGTTGCTTAGACTTACAGCATCTGCAGATTTTCTCTTGTTTGTAAATTTTCTGGAGTGCGATTTGAACCCAGAAATGCAGGAGTTCTCAGTGAACTGGCATTGTACTGTCAATATGGGAAGTAACTCAGAAAAGACTCAGTTAACTCAGCTAATACTCAAGGTGGTTAATCAAACCTCTGACCTTTGCTCTTGATAAGTTTCTGTCTCATGGAAGACCTGTGAGGAAGTGGCAGAGTTCAGATGCATCCCAGAATAGTTAGCCTGATAACCATCATTCCCATGATGCATCACAAAACCTGAGAATCACCAGAGAAGGAGGTGAAGCAATAAGGTTATTAAATATCTGCCTTAGTTTAGGATGGTGGTGAATATTGGCAGTTCAGGTTGAGGTGTTTGATGTTGCAGTGTTCTCTGAACTTGGCAATTAGCTTGCAGAAGTTTCATCAGAACTTGAGGTGACATCCTCAGTGCACAGTTGATGTTACTCTCTGGGAGTGCTTGCATTTATATAGACCCCCCTACGTTGCCTCAGAGCTGATTATCTACCCCGTTCAGCTGATCTTTGCCTGTGCCAGAGCCTCTATGGTATCCCAGTTAAAGCGGTGCCCTTCTCGGTCTTCGTGTACCGAGATAAGCAACAGTGGACCGTGTCTTCGTACTGTCAGCTGTGTTCCTGTAAACAAGTTGTACACGGAGCAGGCATGAGAATGTTTAGAAGTGTGGTTCTCTTCTGATAACTCTGTAAAGAATGATATCGAAATAGACGCCATGTATGAACCCCTAACAGCTGAAGAAATGCAAGCAAATAGAATTCAAAGATCAACTGAAGGGGTAGCCAGTAAGGACCGAGGCGAGCGAATGGGTCCTATATAAATGCGAGCACTCCAGAGAGAAACACCAGCAACTGCGCACTGAGGATATCATCTCGACTGGCGATGAAACACCTGCAAGCTAATTGCCAAGCTTGGCGAACACCACAACATCTGCTCTGGTTTTGAGTTCTACTGGACCGGAGGCAGGCCAGCCACATCCTCAAGGTGGTGCTGAAATGAAAGGTTCTCGCTTCACCCTGATCACATTTTGAGTGAGTACAATAAACCAGGTCTTGCACTGTCATGCAGCAACATGTGCAACCACTCCACTAACAGGCTCTCATTCTTTAACTATTTTTTCAGCTGCCGCGAGACAAGTGTTGTTGGATAAATGTTAATGAAGACATAGACAGTGTCTGTCTGTTTTACATAATAGGCAGGGAGATGACCAGCAATCCTATTTCAGATCTGCCTGTGAATGTGGGCCAGTTTCCAGTATCTGCAAATTCCTAGTTCATTATTCATTATTCTGATGAATTGGGTAGATCTGGCTCAAACATGACTCCAGGCTTCTGGACATAATGTCACTTCGTTATCTGCCCTGCCCTTGCTCTGACCTCTCTGTTCTTGGCCTCTTATCCTGCTCAAGCAAAGCTCAATGTGAAGAACTATGCCTCACATTTCACAAGTAATGACTCTTCAGCTTCCACTTCCATCTCCTTTAGACCAAACCCTCCTCCTCTCTCTGCCAACCTGTTTGCCTTTCATCTTCATTAGAATAGAATAGAACAATAGAAAACCTACAGCACAATACAGGCCTTTCAGCCCACAAAGTTCTGCCGAACGTGTCTCCACCTTAGAAATTACTAGGCTTACCCATAGCCCTCTATTTTTCTAAGCTCCATGTACCTATCCAAAAGACTCTTAAAAGACTCTATCATAATTAATTATTTTTGATATTTGATCTCTCCTGCTGTCCACTTTACTTGCCCATCTCCCCTTTCTACAAGTTAAAACATTTCAGTGCTAACATTTTCCTGTACTGATGATAAACCAGATGGGGGATGCAGGCACCTCTTCAATTTATTGTCAGCACAGAATAATCTGCAGATGCTGGGGTCAAAGCAACACTCACAACATGCTGGAGGAACTCAGCAGGTCGGGCAGCATCCGTGGAAAAGATCGGTCGACGTTTCGGGCTGGAACCCTTCGTCAGGGTTCCGACCCGCAACATCGACCGATCTTTTCCACGGATGCTGCCCGACCTGCTGAGTTCCTCCAGCGTGTTGTGAGTGTTTCAATTTATTGTCCATCTCTATCTGTCCTTGAAAAGGTGGTGCCAAGCCACATTCTTGAACCACTACATTTATTCTGGTGAAGGAACGCCCCTCGTTCATTTGGGAAGGACTTAACGGGGTTTACATCCAGTGGTAATGAAGGACCAGCAATATGCTTCCCAGTCAGGGTAGTGCAAGGCTTGAGGGAGAATCTGCAGATGTAGATGTTCGTCTGCTGCCCTTGTCTTTCTTGATGACAGAAATCATAAGTATGGCAGGTGCGGTCAGAAAACCCTAGCAAGTAACTGCAGTGTACACTGCCACTAGTCACCAAGAGAATAAGTATTTATGGTCCTGCACATATTTACCACGTTTTGTTGGGTGAAGTCTTTCACTGATTCTATTGTGCTTCTTGCAATTGCTGTGTATCTTCACAAGAAAATGGATCCCATGTTTGTATATGGTGACATATACGTACTTTGATAATAAATTTACTTTGAACTTTGAATTTTGTATTTCCAAAATCTTCCATTTTTTATTCCATTATTTCTCATCTGTTGTCACCAATCGCAAGTCTGCTAACTGAACGGTTTGCTAGACCACTCTAGAAGGCCCTGGTTGTGTGACCCAGGTCACATATAGGTCTGTCTACATAAAGGTGGAGGATTTCCATTCCTTTGGTGAGGAAATCTGAGATTTTACAACAATATATGAGCTTTATGTCCTGGGAGTTCTCCTTGGACATCCAAAATAAAAGTGCCGTCATACCAACTTGCTGAGTTTCCAGCAATGTAGTGACAATACAAAATTTCACTTCAATATCTTTTCTTCTTTCACACCTTTACAGTAACATCGTGTGCTTCCATGGATATTTGACAGAAGCCCCTCATGTCCACAACAAACAAAAATTTGGTTAATCCTATTTCTGTCACAAGGGGGCGATGATAGCAGACCCAAATGCAAGACACAGACACTGAAGTACTAGGAACTGGACTATGTTTATTAAGAATGCAAGGGAAGCCAAGGAACGAGGACAAAATGATAACGCAAAGGTAGATGAAGAATGACAAACCGGAAAACCTAGTCTTGAACTTGGGACTAGAACTTGACAGGGAACTCAGATCATGACTTGGAACTTGGGTCTTGGCTGGGACTTGGTACCTGGGTCTATACTTAGCTCTTGATTAGGACTCCGGCTTGGTTTGGAGCTTGACTCTCGACTTGGACTCAGAGCTTGACTCTTGACTTGGACTAGGGTCAGACTTGTCTTAGACACAGGACACGGAACACTGAGCTGGGGCTCCTCCTTGGACACAGAACATAGAGCCTGGACTCTTCCTGGACGCGGGCACACAAACTGAGACCATTCCTCCCTCAGGGTAACGGCAAACGGCCGGGCCTACCCAGCGGAGGAGGGAACAGCAGAGAGACAAAACCACACAATGATAGACTGATCTTTATCTTGACATGAAAAGACTCCAAGTAGCGGCAAGCCCTAGGCGTGGTCCAGAAGCTACAGACAGCGGCTCTAGTCTCACTCTGGCAGGTTAACCTGAGGGAGATTCCTCAGGTGCAGTATTGTCTATTACCTTACCAGCTCATTCAATTTGTAGGTGTAGAAAATCGGAGGGTCAGCTGAGTATATACCCTCTCTCTGCAAAGTCCAACAGTATGTTAGATATTCAATAGACCAAACCAAAATGAAAACAAAAGAACGTTCAAGGCAAGGCAGGGAAATGATAATGGGGAAACACAGTTCTAGGAAGGGTAGAAGACCATCTCAAAGGCAATGAACATACCTCAGAGCTCTGTGCAGTCCATCATGAAAAAGTAGAGAAAATATGAAACCACAGCCACACTGCCTTGGTCAGGCCGCCCCTTTAAACATAGTTGCTGGAGAAAAATGACATTTGTAAGGGAGGCTACTGTAATGCCAACAGTCAATCTTCGTGAGCTGCAGAGGGTTAGTGGCTGTAACTGGAGATGAAGATTTTCGTTCCACAATCTCTAAGGCCTTGCAAAAAAAGGATATTTATGGAAGAGTGGCAAGGAAGAAGCCTAAAAAAAACATATCCTTGCCTGTAAAGACTTTGCAAGGCTTCACTTAGAAGATACTGTAAAGACGTGGAAGAAGATCTTGTGGTTGGATGAAACTAAAGTGGAACTTTTTGGCCTCAACACTAAGCAGTACGTATGGCAATAATCCCTAATACTGTGCATCAGCCAGGTAACCCCATCCTTACTGTAAAGTATGGTGGAGGTAGCATCATGCCATGTGAAGGCTTTTCAGCAGCAGGGACTGGAAATCTAGTTATGACTGATGGGAAGATGAATGCTGCTAAATGCAGAGAGATCCTGGATTAGAAACCTGCTAGCCTCTGCCAGGAAGCTTACATAAGGGAAGAAGTTCATCTTTCAGCACAGCAACAACCTAAAGTACACTGCCAGAAAAACATGGAGTGGCTTCAAATGAAAAAAAATTGATGCCCTTGAGTGGCCCAGTCAGAGACTTGACCTTAACCTGAACAAACGTATCTGGCAAGACCACAAGATTGCTGTTCACTACTGCTCCCTAACTAACCTGGCACAGCTTGAGCAATTTTGCAAGGAGGAATGGACAAATCTTGCTCCATCATGTTGTACAAAGATAAAAGAGACTTATCCAAAAGACTGCTGGCTGTAAAAGCCGAGAGAGGTGGTTCTATTAAGTAATGAGCAAAGGGGTATGAATACTCGCTTAAATTGATGAAAATCCCTGGTTGTAATACTCATTTATGTGAACAATGGGTTGGGGACTACATGCTTTTACATGGCACTAAACCTCCAAAAAGCAATTAAGCAAGCAAGGTCAATAAATGAAAGTGGTATTGGTACCAAACTTAAAGAAAAAATTCAGCCAATTCAGAATCAGGTTTAATATCATCGTCATATGTTGTGAAATTTGTTGTCTTTGTGGCAGCAATACAATGCAATACATAATATTAGAGGGAAAGTTACAGCAAGTATATATATATTAAATTTGCGAGTGTCATTGGTGACGTACCAAATCTCCTGAAACTCCTAATGAAATGTAGCCACTGTTGTGCTTTCTTTGTAGCTGCTTTGATATGTGAAGGATCCTTAAAGCCAGATGCCTGGAAGAAGAGTAGTCCCGAAGACTGGAAGATTATGGAGAATCAGCAAAGAGTACAGAAAAAAATCTGTGAAAAGAAAGAAGAATTTTTAAAAATTAAAGTGGTTTGAAAAAGAGAAATGAGAGCAGAGTGTTGTAGATGGAAGATGCATAGGGGGAATACAATCACCACATGCATACTCCTACTGTGGCTATAACCATGCTATGCCATTCAAAATGGTGGATACTCCTTTTCAATTTCCCGTTTCCATGTGACACATGAAAAGTAAAGTGGGTGAAGCTTGTTCTATTTCCAGGAAAGCACAGGAAGCTCCGTGAATTTGAGTTTCACATGCCGGGTATCATTCTGAGCTCATTCTGAGGCATGATGAGAGTCGGAGGCTCCTCAAACTCATTCCTATAGTGCCACAGAACGGTTACAGCATAGGAGCAGGCCACTTGTCCCATCAAGATGGAAAAGTAATATGGCTGATCCAACTACCCTCTCCCCTCGGCCCTGCAAGGATACTTAGTCGGCTCTCTTTGGAAGACAGCAATTGAACTTGCCTCTTCAAAAGATGTGCTGTGCAAGCTATTTTTCCACATGTCGCTTTCAGATTTTTTGCTAATCAGCGTCATTCTATGATCCTGGTTTTTGAGGCCACCCAGTGACAGAAGTTTCACTCAACATCTGAATGCACACTTTCTGTCCCCTTCGTCATTTTAGGTACTTTTCAGAGAGCTCCTCACAGTCTCCTGTGTTCCACCAGTCATGACTGTTCTGACTGTCTCCTGAGGGAGTCAGAGCTCGATTTTTCGATTCAGTGGTCACAGTTCCCCACTGGCAGCATCAAAGGAAGCTACAAACTCAATATTCAGGTGTGGTCCCATTTGTGTGTACATTTAAAGCAAATCAAGTCACAATGAATAAAAGACCTTTCAGTCACCCCAGTCTGCAGGAAGCTATACACAATAATGCAGGGTGTTTATTTATCACACCTGTGAGTTAATTGAAGCCGAAATTCCTTACTTCTTATGTTCAGTCTCAGGGGCAGTCTGAAACATGGAAGGCAGTTGCCAACACACAGAACTTGCAAATTCCATACAGATGAGCTGGCTGCCTCATACCAGGCAGTTTAAATGTTCTTCAAAGTTCTGACCCTCTAAATCAGCCACTGAGGCTCAATGGACAGCACATTCATTGGGCAGACAGGTGGACACTGGTTTAAGTCACACTCATGAAATCTGAGTGCAGAAATCCCGGCAGAGCTAATTACAAAGCCCCCTACTGCTGGTGGTTTTATCTTCAGCGCCATTGTTGGTGGCTCAGGGTGGAACTTGCACCTGACCTGTGTTTGACTCTAGACTACCACGTTTCTCATAGTATGTAATGTTTCTCCTCTGACTCAGTGCAGGATTCAGCACTTTGATGACTGATACTTGGATTTCCTTCCATGTGTCTGGTCAAGTGGCTTCCTCTTGAGCTTTACGTTTGCCTGTCTGTTCCATGCAGATTTCACCAATGTGCCCAGCACAAATCTGAACATCTGCCTGTCCACATACTACCTGCATACAGGCAGAGGCTAAGGAGCAAGGCACCAGAGGCAAGGATAACAAAGAGGTAGACACAGGAGGCAGAGGAACGGCTGTGAGACTGCTTTGAGTCAGCAGACAGAATGAATACGCCACGATTGTCATGAACTTTATGAAGACACTTATGGATGAGTGTGCAGCCACAAAATCACTCAGAGTATCCCCCGACCAGAAGCCCTGGATGAACGAAGGACTCTGCAAACTGCTGAAGTCTGGAATGGTGATGTTCAAGTCTGGCACACAAGATAGTATAAGAGGTCTGGCTATGACCTCTGGAAAGCCACCTCACGTTCGAAGTGGCAATTCCGGACGAAACTTGACACACAGAAGGACACTGGACGGTGCGGCAGGTCTTGAATGCCATGACCTACAAAACCAAACCGTAACGTAATATAAATGACAGCAAGCTTTTACTCCCAGATGAGCTTAGTGCCTTTGATGTTGGCTTTGGCACCTTCACAAAATCCTATGGCCCCGGGCGACCTTTTGATTTCAGTCTCTGAGGCTGATGTCATAAGGTCAAAAATGGGGATGTTTGATGATGAGTGCAAAGTTTTCTATTTGCAACTCCTCAGCGAATGGAACAGACCATGCCTGCATGCAGCAAGACTTAGGTGACATTCAGGCATGGGGAATAAGTGGCAAGTATGATTGCTGCCAAGTAATAACCTCCATTACCTATCTACCTGCCCAAGACAGTCAATGGCATTACTATGTGCTCTATGACTCTAAGACTCTATCACCAAGTCTCCCACAACCAATGCTCGGGGGTTCAGAATTGACCAGAAACTCAATTGGACCAGCCACATAAATGTTGTGGCCACTGGAGAAGATCAAAGGTAATTACTAGCACCATAGGCCCCTCCGATTCTGTGATTTGATTGCTTATCCAGATACCTCTTAAATGCTGACAGAGTAGCTGCCTTTACCACATCAAACATTAGTAGTTAGGATTGCAAGCACTCTCAGAATAAAGAGTCATCCTTAGATCCCCCATGCTTCTTATTCTCATCATCAATCCATGTCCACCGGTCTGGAGTTAGTGCAGCAGATTTGATCATGTCATGGTAAACGTGGTTCGATGAACCGGGAGTTGGACCTGCTTCAGAATACTCATCATTGCAGAAGAAGTGAATATGTCTGAGAAACAGGCCAGGATGTGGCAGACCATCTCTTCCTAATCAAGCTTTTCACTCTGTGAACCTTATAGCTTTTCCTTTGGCTGAAAGCTACTGTATTGTTGCATAAAGGACTCCACCCAGCACCAGCTAAAAGCTGCAGAAAAGCTCAAGCAATCAAACGGGACATTACTAACACGGAGCTTGAAGCTGTTCCTATGAAATGCTAGAATATAACAGCATAAAGTCTGCTCTATGCAACTTTATGTACTTTATTATATTTGCATAATTCAATAATCAGACATGGCTACGTGTGGTTAAATGATGGACACAAGCCTTGGACTAATGCTATCTACCATGTGAATATTTCCAACAGCTAAAGTAAGCTGGCATCACCTGCAGTAGGCTAAAAAATCATAACTCCTCCACAAACGTTCGTGCTTTATTTGAACCAAACCAAATCTGGCTTTTATTGATCTATGTCTCCTTTTGTAGACACAAAATAATCTGCAGATGCTGTTGTCAAAGGAACACTCAGAATGCGCTGGAGGAACTCAGCAGGTCAGTCAGCATAGGTAGTCTCCAGCCCCTTGGTATGAACATAGAATTCTCCAACTTCCGGTAATTCCCTCCCCATCCCTTCCTCTATCCCTATTTCACATCATCTCCCTCATAGTTCCGCCTCCTTCTACTACTTCGCATTGTTCTCCTGCCAATCACCTCCCTGCTTCCCCTCCCCCACCCCTTTGTCTTTCAAATTACTGTTTTTTTCAACGACCAGCATTCTTCAAACCCTCCCCAAAGTTCTTCCTTCAGTCCTGACAAAGGGTTTCGGCCCAAAACGTCGACTAATCTTTTCAACTGATGCTGACTGACCTGCTGAGTTCCTCCAGCGCTTCTGAGTGTTCCTTTTGTAGAACTAGGTTCATTCCAAGTCACTAATTCACGCTGAAAAAAAACAACATGATGTTCCAAATTATTCTGGTTGGAATCAGAGAATCTTACAAAGTAAAAAGAAGCCAATTAGCCCATTGTACCTGTTTTCTCTGAATGTGCTAGCCAATTACTTTCTAACTACAATACAAATCAAAGCAATTTCAAGCTCAAAGTAGATATATGATCAAAGAACATATGTATCACCATATACTACCTTGAGATTAATTTCTTGCAGGTATTTGCAAGATAAATAAATACTATAGAATCTAAAAAATATATACATAAGTAAAGACGGGCAAAGAACCAATGTGCAAAGGAAGACAAACAGTGCAAGAAAAAAAGTACTGAGACATGAATTGTGGAGTCCTTGAAAGTGAGCTTGTAGGTCAGATAATCAGTTTGGAGTTGTGCACAATGAAGTTATCTACACCAGCTCAGGAGCTTGATGGTTGTAGGGTACTAACTCTTCCTGGACCGGATGGTGTCATATCTAAGACTTCTGTACCTCCTGCCTGATAGTAGTGTAGAGAAAAGAGCATGGCCTGGACGGTGGGCGTCTTTGATGCTGGATGCTGCTTTCTTGTGGCAGAGCTCCACGTAACTGTACTTGCTGGTTAAGAGGGCTTTGTCTGTGATGACAATGAGAGCTTTGAGCTGGGCTGTATCCATCACTTTCTGTAGTCTTTTTTTGTTCCTGGTGTTTCCATACCAGGCCATGATGCAGCCAACTAGGATACTCTCCACTGTGCATCTATAGAAGCTTATCAACGTTTTTGGTGACATGCTTAATCTATGCAAACTTCTAAGAAAGTAGAAATTCTGTTTATGCCTTCTTTGTGATGGCAGTTACATGCTGTCGCAGGACAGACCATCTGATATGTTAATGCCAAGGAATTTAAAGCTGCTGACCCTTTCCATCTCTGATCTCCTTTTGGATCTCCAGCTTATTTCTCCTAATAGTGTTGAATGCTGAGGTGTAGTCAATGAAGAGCGTCCTGTGTATACATCTTCATTGTCTAGGTATACCAGAGCGGAGTGAAGAGCCAGTGATTTAGCCAATCTGATCTGCATTGACTCGGGACAAGGCAATTCCATTTGCCAAGTTCTTACCTCTTACTTTTCTTCTCAACTCACAATGCTTTGCTCTCATGGACCTCATTAATCCCTCTCCCCAGCTCTTTCCTTTTAGTGATGAAAACCTGATACTTTTGCTTTGAAAGTGACTGCTGAATTTACTTCAGACGAAGATTCAGACTGTGAGCACACCAATTCAATGCATTAAATGAAAAGAAAGTCTCTAATACCCAATTACTTTTTTTGCTGATGATTTAGTATCTATAATTCAGTTGCTGACCTCCCAGCCAATGAGAACTTCTTCTCCTTCATTGGACCAAACAGGATGTTTATTTTCTCTCCTCACTCTCCTGTGCTTTTCTCTTCAGTGTTACTGAAGCGCTGCTTCACACAGAGCACCAAACAGCCTTGCAGGTGCAAAATGGGCATGTAATAAGCATAATCACTCCTGAACTGTATACAGTTCATGTAATTACGCACTTGGGAGGGAAATACAGCTGTACTTACTGTTTACAAAATTCTTCTGTCACATAACTGTTATGATATTGCAGTTGATTTAACAGAAATTATCACCACTGAGCACTCAATACTTTGGGTTACTCTGCTTCTAGATTTTCTCATGAATATATTACTAAAAACTGTTTGGCCTCTGATGTACCAAAAGAGTTTAAAAGATGATTTATCAAGTAACAAACAGGAATATGATAGTAGGATTCCCCGGCAACATATAGCAATAGTTATCATTGCTGTGAGCTCTGTAACAAAAAAAAGGCACTCAAGGTACAGTCTCACCTGACAGAATTTTCATGGCTGCATTGCATTTTCCAAGAGACACTTGGTGAGATGATAGCACTCAGCTTTGCTTCTTGAATAACAACTTCCTTTCCTGCAGAATTCCACCATCCCGGTCTCTGGAATGTCAGAAGCATGTAGCATGCATGCTTGTTGTGAGCCTGATTTTACAGCCAGTTGCTTCAATGACCTGGAGACACTGATGATAATAAGGAGATCTGGCTTTTCTCTCCTCTGTGCCTAGCAGAGTTTTACTTTTCTAATGCTATGGCATATTTATTATGTACAGGCTATTCTAATCCGAGTAGGCAGCTTTACTTACACAATCACATGCAGAGATTGTGTGCTGAACGGGCTAATGCATAATTTACTTGTATTGCGAATGACTGAAAACCCTAATATGCCCCGGAGAATTCCTGGAGGTTTTTTAAATTTCTCTCAGAGGCTACAATTAGAGAAAAGAGGCATGCATTCTGTCAAAAGTGACTAATGATTAGAGTGCAGGACGGACTGATTACTTATGTCGTGAGTTTTAGCATTTAATGGGCTGGAAATTGGATCATACTTTGTGTGTGTGCAAATCAGGAATGTCTAGTCCCATGTGTGAATATTGTGCAAGCTCTAATTCCACTCTGGCAGGCCATCACCTGTCTTTTTCACTCAGTTATTTCGGTAGAAATTTGAACTCACAACTGAAAATGGTGATAAAATACAAGCTGATTAGGTGAGGTGCAGTGATGGTATTTGTTTTCTTCTTCATTTTTCCACTTTTTTCTCCCTCAGAGGACACGATCGATGTACAGAGGAAGCTTGGGGTCCAAGTCTATAGCTCCCTGAAAATCACTACACATGTTGATAGGGCAGTAAAGAAAGCATAGGCTATGCTTGCCCTTTCTTAGTTGAGGCATTACGTTCAAGAATCGAGAAGTTGCATTGTGGCTTTGTGAAACTCCAGTTAAGCCTCATCTGAATATTGCAACCTATTCTGGTTGCCCCATTGTAGGAAGCACGTGGAAGCTTTAGAGTTGGTGCAGAATTAGACAGCAAGTGCTGTAAGCAGAGATTTGATAAATTGAAGTTGTTTCTCTGGGATAGCAGAGGCTGAGGGGAGAGCTGGAAGATTATGAGACTCATAGGGAGAGTGTACAGGGAGTATCTTTTTGCCGGGGTTAAAAAGTGTAATGTTCTATGTTCTGTAAAGGATGAAATGGGGCAGCCAGGTGGGCAGTGTTTGTCAGTCAGGAACATCTGGTCTCATATGTGAGTACCATGCAACCTCGAATTGCACACTCGTAGGCATCACCTGTCATTTTCACTCAGTTATCTCTGCAGGAATGTGAGCTGCACAGCTGAAACTCCTGCTGTTCCTCTGTCTGCTCCCGGTGTACGGCCTCGAGGTTCTGAACGCTGTTCCAAATAGCTCAAAAGCTGAAAGGTGGGCTGACAAGTGCCTGCCCAGGTTCATTTGTGAAGTTGGTTTGCATTGTGCATTGCAGATCATTAAAGGGTGATCTAAAAGCAAAATAGAAAGCACGAGTTGCTGGAAACTCCTTGCAGGTCAGTCGGTGTCTGTGAAGGGAGAACCAGAGCTGACGTTCAGGAGGTTGAGCTGTTATGGAAATGTGCAGCAGAAAGGTCTTTGACTTGAAATTCTGAGGTGTAAAAGGCACATGGACTTTGGATGTGGAAGGAACCGGTGATCGAGAAAGAAATGCTGTTCATAATTTGCTGTCTGCTAACTGAATAGTCAAAGGGAAATAAGGGGAGCCCCGAGGTAATTTTTTTGGACTTTCCCACTGGTTTGTGACTTCCTCAGTGATCACATCAGTGATGAGTTTTGTGTTTTGCAAATAGTGGTCTAGAAATTCACTGGAAGAAACTGGAGTTGTGCAACAAAAAAGCAGGTTAGCATGGGATAGATTAATTTGGTGCATATTGCTAAGTGCTAAGTTCCTGTTGGAAAACTTACCTCCTTTCTTTTTGGAGAAATTTCTGTCCTTCCTTGCACTTTTCTTTAAACACAACATTTCCTCATATGGGAATAGTACAACATGCAGGCTTTGTCAGAAGTGAGATTTTCCACATTTTTCATATTTACTCACAGAAAAGTCAGGTTTTACTCAGTCCAATTCTCCGAAACCATGTTATTTAACGAGCCGACACTCAGACAGCTCTAACTTGAAATACAATGTAATATCTTCCTGTGCTGCTTGGCGACTGTGTTCAATCTCAGACTCCTGACCTTTGTGTCAATCCATCCTGCTGATGGATCTCACAGCTGGCTGCTCACTGCTACAGGTGGGATTAGTGGAGGGGAATTCAACCTGCTTCTGGAGCACGCACAGAGAGTGGGCATGAGCATCTACCTACACTGTAGATCGTTCAGTCAGAGATTGCATTCCTGTTGTTATGGAGACCTTCCTGGCAAACACCTACCTGGAACACCTGGCTGTAGCCCAGTAGAAACTCCAATTCTGCCTTTGCATGAAAAGAAAGACTCATGCAGGCACTATTTTATGCCAGACTCTCAAGTCCTCTGTGAGCCTGAGAGCAATCTTCTCCTTTCGTTCTTTCCGTCCATTCAGTAATAACACCCTCCTGTGGCTGGCGTGCCGCCTGTATTGAGGTATGCACCTTTAAGAG
The DNA here is from genome assembly GCF_963921235.1 of Mobula hypostoma. Classification (NCBI taxonomy): domain Eukaryota; kingdom Metazoa; phylum Chordata; class Chondrichthyes; order Myliobatiformes; family Myliobatidae; genus Mobula; species Mobula hypostoma. The sequence continues at coordinate 82,023,227 of NC_086102.1, forward strand.
CTGACTGCAAAGAACACTCTTCTACATGCTGAAAACTATGATGAAGTTCAATATGTCAGCAGGGAATGCAGTGCTGACACTGAGTGCCATTAGGCAGGGAAATACAACACTGCTTTGAATTTTACAATGGAAAGTTTTGATCACTGTATGAATTTCATGAAGAACATTCAGATAATCCATCATCCCATTTTGTGCCAGACAAACAACACAGAATAATTACTGGCACAATATATCTGCTTTAGGCTTTTTTATTCCTGCTTGTGACTACCTGATCAGAAGTGGCATAGTGGCAGCACATTCACTCTTTATAAAGGTCATAAGTTCAAGTTCCTCTCCAGCAGCTTGAGCAGATAATCGCGACTGACACTGACCTGGTGTTGAGGGAGTGCTGCTTTGTCAGAGGTGCCAAGGACTGGCTGGTTCTCTCAGGATGATGTGAAATATTCCATTGCACTTGTTCAGACAAGAACGTGGGAGTTCTCCCCAGAATCCTTCGATGGTCATAGGTCACACACTGGCTTCCCTTATTTATTCGTAGGATCAGTCTGAGTGTGAAATTGGCTACAACTCTGACTGCCCTTTGGAAGTCTGTCATTGGCTGTTGGGTGTTTTAGGACATGCTGGGATCATGTGGGATCATGAGAGGGGTGGAGGTAGTGTGGCCCATTGTTCTTTTCAGTTGCTTGTGAGGAAAACAAAGGATCACAGGGAGACCACAGCAGATGACACCAAGGATGACACCTTGGCCTAGGATCCAAAAGTGTAAATGGCTCTTGGGGAGGTCACCTCCATAAGTGTCTCAGATAATACTACTAACCAATGGGATTCAGGGCAAAATAAGCCTGTGACCTGTTATTTTCATCTCTGATCATTTTCTGCTCTGCTTTACCCTGTGCTTTGTGCCTTTTATTATTAGTCAGCTTAGTGATGTTGGCCATGTTGAGGTTTTGTGTGTGCCTCCTCTCGGTGACCAGTGGGTTATGGAAGAATTATCAGGTAAAATGAGCGTAGCACAAGGAACTAACCTTCTGCTTGGTTTTCTCCTCCTTCAACCAGGCAAGCACTCCACCTCAATGTGTAGTCGTTCTTCGAACCTGATTGAAATCAAGAGCTTGTCACGTTAGCAGGGTGGGCACAGGGTTCTCTATTCAACACTGTCAGGTACAGTTTATTGTTAAGGGGTCATCACTCATTTGTAGCAGCAAGAATATTCATTGTGCTGGGCTCCTGTCTCCTGTTTGCTAATCCTGTTTTCTAAACACACCTGTCACTTGAAAAATCAAAAACAGTTGTTAAGTGAACTTCTGAGTAACAGTCCATAAGATCTTCAGATATAGGAGTAGAATTAGGCCGTTTCGCCTATCGAGTCTGCAAATGGTACCGCAGCATAAAAGCCAGGACCAACAGGCTACAGGGCAGCTTCTTTCTACAAGCCATGAGACTCATAAATTCACATGTCTGTACATTGTGATGGAGTCATAACGCAAAGATTTTTATTCCCTCATGTTGTGGGATGGATGTAAGATTTAAATAAATTCAAATTCAAATTCAAATTCAAATTCATCACGGTTGATCTATTTTTCCTCTCAGACCCAGTCTCCTACCTTCCCTCCGTATCCCATCATGCCCTGACTAATCAAGAACATATCAACTCTCCCTTAAATATACATAAAGACCTGGCCTCTACGGCTGCCTGAAGCAATGAATTCCACAGATTCACCATTCTCTGGTTAAGTGGAGGAGGAGAAGATGGCGGCGCAACGGCAGCGCGTGTGGCCACTTTAGTGGTGATGTCTGTTATCTGTCAAGTAGGGGACCTTGCACAATAATGATTTGATGGCGACGGACATGAGAGTACGGAGGAACATCTGGAAAACTTCTGAAATGCCCGCATCGCTGCCGCTGCTACTGTGTGGTAACCGGAGTCTCTAGAGCAGAAGGCCCCGAAATCCTCGGCTTTGGGTGTTTCAGCGGCCAGGGCGAGGTCGAAGGCGCTCGGCAGAGGATGGCGTTCAGGAGGCTGTATTGGAGAGGCTGGTCGGAAGCTCGAAGTTTTCGGACAGATAGACTCAGTGTCGGCTGTGGTCGGCTGCGTCCAAGGCATCGGCAAGTTGACAGTGCCTGGAGCTTTATGGCAGGGAGTTTCTCCCTTTTGCCACCGCTATCGGGGACTCGGGAGTTGATCGACTTGGGGACTTTTGAGACTTCATTTACCGTGCCCATGGTTTGCTCTTCATCAAATTATGGTATTGCTTTGCACTGCTGTAACTATATGTTATAATTAGGTGGTTCTGTCAGTGTTAGTCTTTGGTTTGTCCTGTTTTCTGTGATATCATTGTATCATTTCTTAATGCATGTATGCATTTCTAAATGACAATAAAAGAGGACTGAGTGTTCTCATAATCCAAAAAAAAAGAATTTCCTCCTTATCTCTGTTCTAAAGGACACCCCACTATTCAGAGTCTGTGACCTCTGGTCTTAGACACTCCCACCACAGGAAACATCCTCTCCACATCCATTCTATCAAGGCCTTTCATCATTCAAGAGGTTTCAATCAGAACACCCCTCATTCTTCTGAATTCCAGTGAATACAAGCTAAAGCCATCAAACGCTCTTCATATGACAAGCCATTCAATCATAGAATCACTTTCGTGAACCTCCTTTAAGCCCTTTCCAGTTTCAGCACATCCCTTCTAAGATAAGGGGCCCAAAACTGCTCACTATACTCCAAGTGGGGCCTCAACATATAAAATCTCAACATTATACCCTTGTTTTTATATTCTATTCCTCTTGAAATGAATACTAACATTGCATTTGCTTTCCTCACCACAGACTCAACCTACAAAATAATCTTTAGGAATTCCTGCACAGGGACTGTCAAATCCTTTTGCACCTCAGCATTTTGTATTTTCTTTCCATTAGAAAATAGTCAGCCCTTTCAATTCTTCTACCAAAGTCCATGACCGTACACTCCCCGTGACTGTATTCCATCTGCCACTTCTTTGCCCATTCTCCTTAACTGTCTAAGCTCTTCCGTAGCTTCCTTATTTCCTCAAAATTACCTGCCTTCCACCTATCTTCATATCGTTTGCAAATTTTGCAACAGCCATCAATTCCATCATCCATGTCATTAACATATTATATAAAAAGAGTCTGTCCCAACACAGACCCCTGTGGAACACCACTAGTCATCAGCAGTCAGCCAGAAAAAGCACCCCTTTCCCCCACTCTTTGCCTCCTGCCAATCAGCTACTGCTTTATCCATGCTGGAATCTTTCCTGTAGTACCATGGGCTCATAGCTTGATAAGCAGCCTCATGTGTGGCACCTTGTCAAAGGCCTTCTGAAAATCCAAGTACACAACATCAACCAATTCTCCTTTGTCTATCCTGCCTGTTATTTCTTTAAAGAATTCCAGCAGATTTGTTAGGCCAGATTTTCCCTTGAGGAAACCATATTGACTACAGTCTATTTTATCATGTGCCTCCAAGTACCCTAACATCTCATCCTTGATAAACGACTCCAACACCTTCCCAACCGCTGAGGTCAGACTAACTGGCCTATAGTTTCCTTTCTTCTGCCTTGCTCCCTTCCTGAAGAGTGCAGTGACAGTTGCAATTTTCCAGTCTTCCAGAACCGTTCCAGAATCTAGTGGTTCTTGAAGGTTCATTACTAATGCCTCCACAATCTCGTCAGCCACCTCTTTCAGAACCCTAGGGTTCATACTGACTGGTCCAGGTGAGTTTTCTACCTTCAGCTCTTTCAGTTTTCCAAGACCCTTCTCTCTAGTTATGGTAACTTCACACCTCATGATCCCTGACACTTGGAATGTCCACAATACTGCATGTGTCTTCCACAGTGAAGACTGATGCAAAATACTTAGTCAGTTTGTCCACCATTTTCTTGTCCCTCATTACTACCTCTCCACCCTTGCTTTCAGTGGTCTGACATCCACTCTTACCTTTCTTTAACAGTTTATGTATCTGAAGAAACTTTTGGCACCCTCTTTAAGATTATTGGCTAGCTTGCTTTTGTATTCCATCTTTACCTTCTTAATGACTTTTTAGTTACCTTCTGTTCCTTAGCTCTATCCACAACGATTTAACACTTCCGACTCTATGTCACCTCTTTCTAATGATTTAATTTCATTTTTTACAAAAAGAGCTGCGTCAGTCCCTCTGCCTTCCGGTCCATCCTATTGATATAATATGTATCTGTGGACATTAAGCTCCCAGCTATAATCTTCTTTCAGCCACGATTCAGTGATGCCTACGGATATTTGCCAATCTGTAACTGTGCTACACGTTGATCGACCTTATTCCACATACTGCGCGTGTTCAAATACAACACCTTAAGCCCTGTATTCACCTTTTCCAATTTTGCTTGCTTTTACATTGCAACTCATCATGTTGACTGCAGTCTTGCCCCATAATCAGCCGCTCCTTGATAGGAGTCTCACTGCCCATTGCCTCAGTTTGTAAGCCATCTACCGTATCTTTCGCATATATCACACCATTTTCCATCGCACTGCCAATTTAGATTAACCCACTGAACAAATCTAGCTAACCTGCCTGTAAGGATATTGGACCCCTTCGATTTCATGTGTAATCCGTTCCTTTAGTACAGGTCATACCTTCCCCAGAAGAGAACCCGATGATCCATAAGCAGTTGTTTGACGTCTAGTGGTAAGTGGAAGTTCTTAAAATGTAAATGGTAGGCAGTAATCAGTTTGAAGTTAGAATAAAGTATTCTCTACAGAGCAGCTTTGCAAACAAGCTCTGTAGTTCATAGACACTGTCTGGAAAGCAGGCGTTAGCTCACAATATCTGCTTTATTACTGCTCGAGAGTAGAGTGAGGCAATGAGCTGTTTTAAACAGATAAGTTGACTCAAAGTTGCTTAGTTCAGGGAAGCTTGCAGATAGATGGATAATATCATTTATCATAACAACAACTGACGTGTTTATAGTTGAGAAATTAGCTTCACAGCATTAATTGTGGAACTATAACTCCAAATAAGGTACTTAGCAAAGTATGAGAGACCTGTGCTGATCAGCTGGCTGGAGTGTTCACCGATATCTTCAACCTCTCACTTCGGCCCTCTAAGGTACCCACCTGCTTCAAGCAGACTTCAATTATACTGGTGCCTAAGAAGAACATGGTAATCTGCCTCAATGACTATCGTCCAGTAGCACTTACAATGACAGTGAAAAAAGGCTTTGGAAGGTTGGTTATGAAACATATCAGCTCCTGCCTGAGAAGCAGCTTGAATCCACTACAATTTGCTTACTGGTACAACAGGTCCACAGCAGATGCCATTTCATTGGCTCTTCACTCAACCCTAGAACGTCTGGACAGCAAAGATGCAGACATCAGGATGCTCTTTTATCAACTACAGCTTGGCATTCAACACTATCATCCATCAAAACTAATCAATAAGCTTCAAGACCTTGGCCTCAATGCCTCCTTGTGCAATTGGATCCTCAATTTCCTCACTTGCAGACCCCAGTCAGTTCAGATTGGCAAGAATATCTCCTCCACGATCTCCATCAGCGTAGGTGCACAAGGCTGTGTGCCTAGACCCCTACTTAACTTGCTTCATATTTTTGACTGTGAGGCTAACCACAGCTCCAAAACCATTTTTAAATTACTGACGACATCTGTCCTAGGCCGAGTCAAAACTGGCGACAAATCAGCATATAGGAGGGAGATTGAAAATCTGGCTGTATGGTGCCACAACAACAACCTCTTACTCAGTGTCACCAAGACCAAGGAGCTGATTATTAACTTCAGGAGGAGGAAAGAGTACATTTATGAGCCAGTCTGCACTGGGGGATCAGAGATGGAGAGGGTCAGCAATTTTAAATTCTTCATTTCAGAAGATTTACCCTGGGCCCAGTACATATGTGCAATTATGAAGAAAGCACAGCAGTGCCTCTACTTCCTTAGAAGTCTGCAAAGATTTGGCATGACATTCAAAACTTAAACAAACTTCTATAGATGTGTGGTAGAAAGTGTATTAAATGGTTGCAACACAGCCTGCTGTGGAAACACCAATACACTTAAATGGAAAATCCTACAAAAAGTAATTGATACGATGGCTAAAGCCCTCCCACCACCAAGTAAATTTACATGAAACACTGTTGCAGGAAAGCAAGGACCCCCACCATCCAGGCCATGCTCTATTCTTGCTGCTGCCATCAGGAAGGAGGTACAGGGGCCTTCGGATCCACAGCACCATGTTCAGGAACAGTTATTACCCTCAACCATCAGGCTCTGAAGCCGAGGGGATAACGTACTTTGAATTTTGAACATTGAAAAGGTGTTTTTAGACCGTTAGTGTCAAAAGTTTATCTGAGGAAATATATGCATTCAAAGCTACCCAAGTGGCTGAAAGAGGTACGAACGTAGAGAGCAGCTCAGAGTCAGGGTTATTAGCAATGGGGCAATGAACATCAAGAAGCATGAAGAACTGGAATCCATTCCTCCAGCTTCAGTTTCTGCACCAGGTGATTTGTTCCTCTGCATTGTGAGTAGGTCTTTATAGTTGATCAATTTGGAAATCCTTTTTCCTTTGTGTCTTAGAAAATTCTTTATGCTCTGTGCTTTATCCTTTGAATTTAAGAAACCCTTTGTACTTGTTGCTTTGGAGATGGTTTGTGACTTGGAAATGTTGAAGATAAAATTCAAAGGAAAGTTCAAAATAAATTTACGATCAAATTATATGTTACCATATACACCCCTAGGATTCAATTTCTTGTGGGCATGCTCAATAAAACTATCATAGAATAATAGCCATAATAGAATCAATGAAAGACCACGCCAACTTGGACATTCAACCCATGTGCAAAAGACAAAAAAACTGCTGAAAGAAAGAAATAATAATAATAATAAATAAACAAATAAATAAATAAACAATAATTATCGAGAACATGAGATGAAGAGTCCGTGAAAGTGAGTAAATAAGTTATGGAAACATTTCAGTGATGGGCAAGTGAAATTGAGAGAAGTTATCCTCTTTGGCTCAAGAGCCTGATGGTTGAATGGTACTAACTGTTCCTGAACCTGGAGGTTTGAGTCCTGAGGCTCCTGTACCTTCTTGCTGATGGTAGCAGTGAGAAGAAAGCATGCCCTGGATGGTGGGAGTCCCTGACAGATGATGCTTTCCTGTGACAATGCTTCATGTAGATGTGCTCAATGGTGGAGAAGGGTTTACCCGTGATGTACTGGGACGTATCCACTACTTTTTGTAGGATTTTCCGTTCAAGGGCATTGGTGTTTCCATACCAGGCTGATAAAAGGCCTCTGAGAGTTTGAAATGTGTCTTAAGAGTGCTTTGTGAACTTAAACATACATCACTGAAAATAAATGAACTTTGTTTTAAGCTATTTTGTTAGCTGGGGATATTCTCTCGTTGGTAGGGAGAGGGGATCCACTGTTTGAATAGAGGATATTGGCAGCTAAACTCACCACGGAGGATAAACAGGGAAGTAAACTAGTCTTTGAAGATTGGGTAGTTACAGTATAATCTCCCTTTAGTGACAGTACCAGTAGCTTTTTAAATCAGATAGAGCTTACGGTCTTTGAGTTTAGAACTTTGCACTCAGCAAACCCAATATTATCACATAAGTTAAGGATAATCAGTAACGTATACACAAACTGCCCCATTTGTTTCATGACAGGCACCACCTTTCACAAAAAAATATTCTTTTGCTCAGGTCAACTATTACTATCATTTGAGCCCAGAGATTAAATTACTGATTTACAGATCCTTCAATGCGTCTGCTGTCTGTGTGATGTATACTTTTGGAATGATTGGGGTGGTTGTCATGACAAGTGCTGGCTACAATGCTTGTATATGAATCACTTGTGATGTGATTCATACTGAAGGATTATTGTCGACAGAGTACTTGGTGTTCACTTATTAAGTGATGGGCAGATTTTATTAGCCAGTTATACAAATCAATACTTTGTAAAATGCCCTCCTCCTGGCTGGAAGGTGAAGGGTTAATTCTCAACCCGGTCATCATAGTGTGTTGGAAACCGGAGCTTTGGATCAGAATTCTGTGTTGACATGCAATGAAAGGTAAGTGCGAGACAGAGAACCCACAAATACATACTTTATAAACTGCTCTGGAGATGATTATGACAAAGAAATTGTTTGTCTCACATAGTTGTCAAATTGTTAATTAGCCCGTGAGTTCCCCCACTACCTCCCCTATATTTCAAAGAAAGAATTAGGAAGATATGAAAAATAATGTGTTATTACACTTCAGCAAAACCAAAATAAAATTCAAAGTAAATTTATTATCAAGGTACTGTATGCATATGTAACCATAATCTACCCTGAGACTCATTTTCCTGCAGGCATTCACAGTAGATTAAAGAAATACATTAGAATCAATGAAAAACCACACACAACCACACAAGCAACCAAGTTGCAAAAGAAGACGAACTGTGAAAATACAAAAATAATAATAATAATAATAATAATACTGAGAACATGAGTTGTAGAGTCCTTGAAAATGAGTCCATAAATTGTGTATAGAATAATATGAATTCACAGCTATACAGGAAGCTGTTGCATCTTCATCATGTGCCTGACATTAAAATTCAGTGTAGTGAGAGTTCCCTACATTGCAAAAGGAACTAAATATTTTTACCAGAAGAATGCATGCCAGTATTGTACATATACAAACACATTGCTGTGTAATCTTACACTTGTATCACCCAATCTGTTGAGAAAGATTGTTGATGAGAATGTACCAACTACAGCATTCTTACCTTAAGAGTAGAGTCTTTGTGTGCAGGATGAATGTTTTAAGACAGAGTGAAATGAAGAAATACTGTATAGCAACAACTAAAAAGATAACAATGGCTCAAGGTGCATTCAGTGGGCACACAACAGATGAAAATATTTTCTTCCCTGTCAATTAGGAAGCTTTTTTGCCAAATTTGTAATGGCATTTTTTTCTAAGTAACGGGGAAGAATTTTTCTCCTTAGTTTCTAACTTTGATTTCTGATGATCACATTGGTAAAGCCAATGTATTTTCTTCTGTTCACATCAAGACAGAATTAAGACCCTAAGAGCTAAGATATAGGAGCAGAATTAGGCCATTTGGCCCATCAAGTCCGCTCCGTCATTTCATCATGGCTGATCCAATTTTCTTCTCAGCCTCAATCTCCTGCCTTCTCCCTGTATCCCTTCAAGAATCTATCAACCTCTGCTTTAAATATATATAAAGCCTCGGCCTCCAAGCTTCCTGTGGAAAAGAATTCCAAGATGCACCACTCTCTGGTTAAAGAAATTCATCTTCGTCTCCATTCTAAAAGGATGATCCTCTAATCTGAGGCTGTGTCCTATGGACTTAGACTCTTCCACCACAGGAAACATCCTTTCCACATCCACTCTATCATGGCATTTCAACATTTGATAGGTTTCAATGAGGTCACCCCTCATTCTTCTTAATTCCAATGAACTCAGGCCCAGAGCCATCAGACATTCTTCATATGACAAGCCTTTCAATCCTTTGAACCCTTTCCAGTTTCAGCAGATCCATTCTAAGATAAGGGGCCCAAAACTGCATACAATATTCCGTGAGGCCTCACCAGTGCTTTATAATGTTTTAACATTACATCTGTGCCTTTATATTCTGGTCCTTTTTAAATAAATGCTAACGTTGCATTTGCCTTCCTCACCACAGACTCAACCTGCAAATTAACCTTTATGGAATCTTGCACAAGGACTCTCAAGTCCCTTTGCATCTCGGTTCTTTTGCATTTAGAAAAAAGTCAAACCCTTTCATTTCTTTTACTAAAGTACATAGCCGTACATTTTCTGACACTGTATTTCATCTGCTATTTCTTTGCCCATTCTCCTGATCCGTCTAAGACATTCAGTAGCCTCTCTGCTTCCTCAAACCACCTCCCCCTCCACCTATCTTCATAGCATCTGCAAACTTTGCAACAAAGCCATCAATTCCATTATCCAAATCATCGACATATAACGTCAGACTAACTGGCCTGTAGTTTCCTTTCTTCTGCTTCCCTCCTTTCTTGATGAGTGAAGTGATATTTGCAATTTTCCAGTCTTCCGGAACCTTTCCAAATTCTAGTGATTCCTGAAAGATTATTTTCCCCTGACACCTGGAACGTCCACCATACTGCTAGTGTCTTCCATGGTGAAGACTGATGCAAAATGTCTCTTGCAAAAACGCCATCCCCTTCTCGCAATTCCTCCGTCTCCGCCGCATCTGCTCTCAGGATGAGGCTTTTCATTCTAGGACGAGGGAGATGTCTTCATTTTTTAAAGAAAGGGGCTTCCCTTCCTCCACTATCAACTCTGCTCTTAAACGCATCTCCTCCATTTCACGTACATCTGCTCTCACTCCATCCTCCCACCACCCCACTAGGAATAGGGTTCCCCTGGTCCTCACCTACCACCCCACCAGCCTCTGGGTCCAACATATTATTCTCCGTAACTTCCGCCACCCCCAACGGGATCCCACCACTAAGCACATCTTTCCCTCCCCCCCCTCTCTGCATTCCGCAGGGATCGCTCCCTACACAACTCCCTTGTCCATTCGTCCCCCCCATCCCTCCCCACTGATCTCCCTCCTGGCACTTATCCGTGTAAGCGGAACAAGTGCTACACATGCCCTTACACTTCCTCCCTTACCACCATTCAGGGCCCCAAACAGTCCTTCCAGGTGAGGCATCACTTCACCTGTGAGTCGACTGGGGTGATATACTGCGTCCGGTGCTCCTGATGTGGCCTTTTATATATTGGTGAGACCCGACGCAGACTGGGAGACCGCTTTGCTGAACATCTACGCTCTGTCCGCCAGAGAAAGCAGGATCTCCCAGTGGCCACACATTTTAATTCCACATCCCATTCCCATTCTGACATGTCTATCCACGGCCTCCTCTACTGTAAAGATGAAGCCACTCTCAGGTTGGAGGAACAACACCTTATATTCCGTCTGGGTAGCCTCCAACCTGATGGCATGAACATTGACTTCTCTAACTTCCGCTAGGCCCCACCTCCCCCTCGTACCCCAGCTGTTACTCAGTTTTATGCACACATTCTTTCTCTCACTCTCCTTTTTCTCCCTCTGTCCCTCTGAATATACCTCTTGCCCATCCTCTGGGTCACCCCCCCCGTCTTTCTCCCTAGGCCTCCTGTCCCATGATCCTCTCGTATCCCCTTTTTCCCACTCACCTGTCCAGCTCTCGGCTCTATCCCTCCCCCTCCTGTCTTCTCCTATCATTTTGCATCTCCCCCTCCCCCTCCAGCTTTCAAATCTCTTACTCTCTCTTCCTTCAGTTAGTCCTGACGAAGGGTCTCGGCCTGAAACGTCGACTGCGCCTCTTCCTAGAGATGCTGACTGGCCTGCTGCGTTCACCAGCAACTTTGATGTATGTTGCTTGAATTTCCAGCATCTGCAGAATTCCTGTTGTTTGCAAAATACTTATTCAGTTCATCCGCTATTTTGTTGTCCCCCATTACTACCTCTCCAGCATCATTTTCCAGCAGTCCGATATCCATTTTTATTTACACTTTATGTATCTGAAGAAACTGTTGGCATCCTCTTTAATATTATTGGGTAGTTTACTTTTGTATTAAAGGCAATTCATATTTCATTTCATTTATCTCAGGTGGTGCCTTGTTCCAATTAAGAGAGATCACCAAGAGTCCTTCAAACCCATTTTCAAAATTGACCAATTACAAAGGGATATCCCAAAGGGGTCCATTATCTTGGAAGTGTATTGCATGTTGTTGCACACAGAAGATTTTAATATTCCACCCATTATAACCCTGGAACAATAAATCTAAATATTTAGTGAGAGCTTAAGGTCATCATGGTACATTGAAAATCCAATTCCATTTCTTTTCTTCTTCTGGTAGAGAGGCTTTCAATGTTAACCATATTTGGTTTGAGAAACTGCAAAATCACCTGGAACACATGTTGCAAACTGTTCCCAAGTCACTTTAATGCTTTCAGGATGGACATTTTAAAATAAAGCAGTTCTCCCTCACTAGCATTAGAAACTTGATAGAATTAAGTGGCCCATTCATGTTTTCATGGAATCATAGAGTCATACAACACAGGAAAGTGCCAAACTTTTTGTTCATCAGTACTAATCCCATTGGCTCACATTGACACTGCATCTCTCCCTATTTAATTGTCTCTCTAAATGTTGCTTGAACAGAGTAAAATTGTACACAATTACACCACTTTCTCTGGCAACATTTTCCAGATATCAACCATGCTCTTTTTTAAAAAAAACATGCCTCTCAGATCCTCTTTAGATCTCCTTCCTCTCACCTTAAACCCACTGTATATCCTCTTGTTTGATAACTCTACCATAAGAATAAGATTTTGACTGTTTACCATGTCTCTGCAGTGCATAATCTTACATTCTTCTCACCTCAGACTCTTTCACTCTACAGGAAACAAACCCTGTCCATCCAAACTCTCCCTGTAACTAAAATTCATTCTCATTTCTCAATGAAACTCTCCCTCATTTCTTTCATAATTAAAATGCATTGTATTCTCACCGAAACTGAGGGGAAAAAGTCACTTCTTTGTATGAATCTGTGGCCCTCAAAAAATGAGCCTCATAGCTATTCTTTGAAATAATCAGGGTCTTTGATGGCGCTGAGCACTACACCCTCCATGATGATGGTTCAGGCACAGTTGCCTGTTGATCTCGGGGGGGTGGGGAGTCACAGGTCAGTAGTGCACCAATTCATTAGAAATAAAGCTGCTGATAGCTTTCCTGAATTCCTGGCGTTTCAGCAGAAGTTGCAGGGTTAGGGGTGGACGATCAATGACACTCAGAAAGTAATTACCAGCAGTAATTTTAAATTGATGAACTGCATTGACTTGAAAGCCCAAATTGAAGATTCCTGATTTTAATGTCCTCTCTCCCCCACTTAAGGTGGGAATGTGAAGTAAAAGCTGTCACTATTCCCTCTAACCCTGCAGTCTCTGCAAATTTACTTTCAGCAGGTGAACTGCATTAAAGATGTAGCCCACGCGCAATGTAGTCGTCAAGACTGGATCTATCATTTTACTTATCTGCCTCCTGTCAGGCAAACCAACTGGGAGCCTGTGCTGAGCTGTTAGCTCATGAAGGGGTGACCTTATTTATACCGGCAAGTTTTATCAGGTGGGATTCCAGGCATTTTACTGTTATGTTGGAATTTCCCTTGAAGGTTAAGGATGCCTGGTTGCCTGGTTTGTTAATACTGCAGGCCAAGTGGCCTGTGGAGGTGTGCCTGGCACCAGCAGCTTCTCCAGATTCTCAGCAAGACCTTTGGTGACTGGCTTAGGACACTTTTTCTCCAAAACCCAGGATAAATAAATTTTTGCCCCGGTACTGTATTATATCAACGACATATTCCAACTCAAGCTGATTGTTGCTTTTAGATTGTGTAGATGTAAGCCGCAAAAATCAATTTTCATCTCTGTGCAATATTCCAAAGTTATTGATTTGCTCAAACAGCATACTACACTCTCTCCAAGAGTAATTTTGCTGACAGGTCAGAAAATAGAAAAAGAAAATTATTTATTTACCAGAAGCGAATGCAGTTTCAATATATTAGGACATGCCAGGCAACCCTCCAAGTGTATATTCAGGAAATGTCATCAGTGTTGATGGACTTGTGAGTTATAGCCCTGCCTTTGTCTTAAGACAAAGATTCAACATAGTGTTATAGTACAATATCATACCTGGTTAGGCTCAGCAGCAGTTAACAGATGGATCAGCCATGATTTAACTGTGCAACAGACTGGGCTAGAGAAACTAGTTGTGCAACTCTTGTTTATTTTGGTCATTGACTTCAGGAAAGGAGGTGCTGCATATGCTCCTGTTTACATTAACGGTGCTGAAGTTGAGAGGGTTAGCTTTAGATTTCTTGGAGCGAACTTCACAAATAGCCTGTCCTTGTCCATACACATTGGCTCTATGGCCTAGAAAGTTCACCAGCATCTCTACTTGCTCATGAGTCTAGACAAATTTGGTTGTTCCCTTTGCCCTTACCAATTTTTATCAACGTACCACAGAAAGCATCCTATCCAGATGTTATTGCATGAATGAAGTCACTGGAGAGAAGTACTGGCAAACATGAAGCAGACTCTTTATTCAACAAAGTGAGATACAACAGGCATCAGATGGAGAGCCCTTTGGTTGAAAAAGGTCTGCTTGGCCCAGCCCTACACATCATTTTATGTGCTAAAGATCAAAGTAAGATTCAGGACAATTCAAACAAATCCATATTTACAATGCTTTGTTTGAACTACACACCACTTCCGTATCTCCCTTCTTTGTACCCATACTAAAGACACCAAATATACACAAATAGTGAATTTAAATCAGTATTGTCTGTTCTTCCATTTAACTGTGGTGTCTTCCAATTAACTTGGTCTTAGGAACCTATTGTTCAGAGTTGCATTTTAGATTTAATCTTCAATGCATATTCAGATCTGAAAGTTGGTTGCTGAAGTCAATATTTGCTTTATGTCCTAACCTCAAAATGCCCTAACAGTCCCTCATCTTGGCCGTCCGGGACAAAATAAATTGCTCCAGTGAAGCCCAGCGTTAAAGAGGATCTTCTTAAATCGGGCAGCAGAAATGCCCTGTTTCAGAACCCTCCCAATTCCTCTATGTGTATCTACATCTACCCTATCTTCCTTAACGGCTACCTACAAAGTGACTGTTCCAGAAATTTAAATAACAGTCTTTAGAAATGCAACTTCATTTGTACACCTGTTGGCTCTTTCCCTGCTGGCCGATTGCAGCTTAATCACATTCCTCATCTTGACCCTTTCATTCTCTGGCAGCTAAAACTCTCTCTTTCCAGGGGCACCACCAAGGTAATTGTATCAGGCTCACATGCCCTCTCATCGATGTAAAGGAAGGGGTTGGGGTGGTCTCTATTTGAATGACTGCAAGGGCCTCTTCTCAGTGGCACCCCCTTCTGAACTGTCCAGCCAATCATTAGCCTGACGGTAGAAAGGGCCCAATTCATTTGTATTCACTCCCCATTCAGGCAGGGGGTGACTGCCTTCAGATGCGGTGTGCAATCTGTTATGTTATCAAAGTTGTGGAACCTGCTGTCTCTGCTTTAACTTAAATCCCCCCCCATCTATTTTCCTCAAAATCTTTTCTGTTTTATGCTATTCAATAATCAGCTACTTTCAGCAACCAGCCTTCATTACAGAATACTGTCACCATTACGCTTTAGCATGGGTCTGACATGCTCTTGGTGCCTTCTGCCTTTATGTTTGCTATGTGTGTGTTTCCATCAGCTGTGGTCAGTTGGTGTTCATCTCTTAGGTTCTCTATAACTACATGGTTACTGGGTACACTTGATTCCCCGCTCTGATCTGTGGGGGTGAAAAGAAGTTGAGTCGTACAGTTTAACCTGAGTCCAGTGTTTCCATTGGCTGCCTCATCGACTCTGCACAAAGACCCAAGTGTCATTTATTAAAGGTACCATCTGTGGTCCTATCCATCTAGGAGAAAAACCCGCCTTTTCAGGTGGCATCCTCATCATGGCTTGGTCACCCAGCTGTGGGAGGACTATCTCCCTTCCCTCCAGCTCTCTCTGATCAGCAAAGGGCTGCTGTTGCTTTGCTCGGTCCTTCACATCTCCTGTAATCTTACTAAATTGGCAGTTGTAGTTTCTTTCAGTACGCTTGTAATTTCTGTGGCATCTTGTTCCCCGCTGCCCTCCTCACACTGATGTCTACCCACTTGTTCCCTTTCTGCTCCTTACTAACCCCTTTCTGGTGAGTCTTTACTGTGATCACCTCAGGCAGTTGCTCTAGTTCTAAAAGCTCCTGACCATGCCTGATTCCTACCTTTGGGACTTCCTGATATGATTCCCGCGCATTGCCCTGTCTCGTCTCCCTGCTTCAAGCTGCTGTCTCTCTGTGGCTCATGTTTAATGCTTTTCAGGTCAAACATGTTTGCTGTCCCTGTCTTGTCCATGTTAATTCTCCTTTTCCTGAGTCTATGATTTCACCTTCCTTCTTCAGTGTTTCTATTCCCAAAATAGTACCTTCATAGTTTGGGCACACCCAGAAATCTACAGGAAGTTTCACTGCTCAGTCTCAAGTACCTGGGCTGACCTCTCTTTGCCTTCACTGTTTCACCTCCTGCGCTGGTAATGTAAATCACCTCTCCAGTCGTAGAACAATTATCGATACGGATGATCCTTTGCTCACTAACATTTCACATTGCTGGCTTCCTAATAAACCTCTTGTGTACATTTGTGGATGACCATCACTGCCAACAGAGGCTGCTGTGAGCTGTTTGTCTGACCTCACCAACTCTATAATCTGGTCAGCAGCTAAATCAGAAAGAGAGACGCTTTGGACTACATAGAAACATAGGAACATAGAAAGCATACAGCATAGTACAGGCCCTTTGGCCCACAAAGCTGTGCTGAACATGTCCCTACCTTAGAACTACCCAGGCTTTCCCCATAGTCCTCTATTTTTCTGAGCTCCATGTAGCCATCCAGGAGTCTTTTAAAAGACCCTGTTGTTTCCGTCTCCACCACCACCACTGGCAGCCCATTCCACGTACTCACCACTCTCCGGGAAAAAATACTTACCCCTGATATCTCCTCTGTACCTACTTCCAAGCACCTTAAAACTATGCCCTCTCGTGCTAGCCATTTCAGCCCTGGGGAAAAGCCTCTGACTATCCACATGATCAATGCCTGGCGTCATCTTATACACCTCTATCAGGTCACCTCTCATCCTCCGTCACTCCAAGGAGAAAAGGCCGAGTTCACTCAACCTATTCTCATAAGGCATGCTCCCCAATCCAGGCAACATCCCTGTAAATCTCCTCTGCACCCTTTCTATGGTTTCATAGAAACATAGAAACATAGAAAATAGGTGCAGGAGTAGGCCATTCAGCCCTTCGAGCCTGCACTGCCATTTATTATGATCATGGCTGATCATCCAACTCAGAACCCCGCCCCAGCCTTCCCTCCATACCCCCTGACCCCCGTAGCCACAAGGGCCATATCTAACTCCCTCTTAAATATAGCCAATGAACTGGCCTCAACTGTTTCCTGTGGCAGAGAATTCCACAGATTCACCACTCTCTGTGTGAAGAAGTTTTTCCTAATCACGGTCCTAAAAGGCTTCCCCTCTATCCTCAAACTGTGGCCCCTCGTTTTGGACTTCCCCAACATCGGGAACAATCTTCCTGCATCTAGCCTGTCCAATCCCTTTAGGATCTTATACGTTTCAATCAGATCCCCCCTCAATCTTCTAAATTCCAACGAGTACAAGCCCAATTCATCCAGTCTTTCTTCATATGAAAGTCCTGCCATCCCAGGAATCAATCTGGTGAACCTTCTTTGTACTCCCTCTATGGCAAGGATGTCTTTCCTCAGATTAGGGGACCAAAACTGCATACAATACTCCAGGTGCGGTCTCACCAAGGCCTTGTACAACTGCAGTAGTACCTCCCTGCTCCTGTACTCGAATCCTCTCGCTATGAATGCCAGCATACCATTCGCTTTTTTCACCACCTGCTGTACCTGCATGCCCACTTTCAATGACTGGTGTATAATGACACCCAGGTCTCGTTGCACCTCCCCTTTTCCTAATCGGCCACCATTCAGATAATAATCTGTTTTCCTATTTTTGCCACCAAAGTGGATAACTTCACATTTATCCACATTAAATTGCATCTGCCATGAATTTGCCCACTCACCCAACCTATCCAAGTCACCCTGCATCCTCTTAGCATCCTCCTCACAGCTAACACTGCCACCCAGCTTCGTGTCATCCGCAAACTTGGAGATGCTGCATTTAATTCCCTCATCCAAGTCATTAATATATATTGTAAACAACTGGGGTCCCAGCACTGAGCCTTGCGGTACCCCACTAGTCACCGCCTGCCATTCTGAAAAGGTCCCGTTTATTCCCACTCTTTGCTTCCTGTCTGCTAACCAATTCTCCACCCACACCAATACCTTACCCCCAATACCGTGTGCTTTAAGTTTGCACACTAATCTCCTGTGTGGGACCTTGTCAAAAGCCTTTTGAAAATCCAAATATACCACATCCACTGGTTCTCCCCTATCCACTCTACTAGTTACATCCTCAAAAAATTCTATGAGATTCGTCAGACATGATTTTCCTTTCACAAATCCATGCTGACTTTGTCCGATCATTTCACCGCTTTCCAAATGTGCTGTTATCACATCCTTGATAACGGACTCCAGCAGTTTGCCCACCACCGACGTTAGGCTAACCGGTCTATAATTCCCCAGTTTTTCTCTCCCTCCTTTTTTAAAAAGTGGGGTTACATTAGCCACCCTCCAATCCTCAGGAACTAGTCCAGAATCTAACGAGTTTTGAAAAATTATCACTAATGCATCCACTATTTCTTGGGCTACTTCCTTAAGCACTCTAGGATGCAGACCATCTGGCCCTGGGGATTTACCTGCCTTCAATCCCTTCAATTTACCTAACACCACTTCCCTACTAACATGTATATCGCTCAGTTCCTCCATCTCACTGGACCCTCTGTCCCCTACTATTTCTGGAAGATTATTTATGTCTTCCTTAGTGAAGACAGAACCAAAGTAATTATTCAATTGGTCTGCCATGTCCTTGCTCCCCATAATCAATTCACCTGTTTCTGTCTGCAGGGGACCTACATTTGTCTTTACCAGTCTTTTCCTTTTTACATATCTATAAAAGCTTTTACAGTCCGTTTTTATGTTCCCTGCCAGGTTTCTCTCATAATCTTTTTTCCTCTTCCTAATTAAGCCCTTTGTCCTCCTCTGCTGGACTCTGAATTTCTCCCAGTCCTCAGGTGAGCCACTTTCTCTGGCTAATTTGTATGCTTCTTCTTTGGAATTGATACTATCCCTAATTTCTCTTGTCAGCCACGGGTGCACTACCTTCCTTGATTTATTCTTTTGCCAAACTGGGATGAACAATTGTTGTAGTTCATCCATGCAACCTTTAAATGCTTGCCATTGCATATCCACCGTCAATCCTTTAAGCGTCATTTGCCAGTCTATCTTAGCTAATTCACGTCTCATACCTTCAAAGTTACCCCTCTTTAAGTTCAGAACCTTTGTTTCTGAATTAACTATGTCACTCTCCATCTTAATGAAGAATTCCACCATATTATGGTCACTCTTACCCAAGGGGCCTCTCACGACAAGATTGCTAATTAATCCTTCCTCATTGCTCAAAACCCTTCCACATCCTTCCTGTAGTGAGGCGACCAGATCTGAGCACAGTACTCCAAGTGGGGTCTGGCCAGGGTCCTATATAACTGCAACATCACTTCTACCTACTTTGGTGAGTGATTTTTACACTTCCCGTTTTTCAGAACACTGCCTCCAACCATGGCCTGAGAAGCCACAGCTGTAACAAATCATCTCCTTTACCCTCCCTCGTCTATTCCAGCCACTCCTGGCTATATCAGCACACGAAGCAAAATCTGTGACATCACGGCAGCCACATTCGCTACAGCCACTTCATGATTTCTCTTACTCTTCCTCTGGTCTATCTCACTGGCCCATGAAACTGTCGCAGAGTAGGTTGACCCCACCGCTATCCCCAAACCTGAAACTTCCTGGAGGGCTGAACTCAGACCTTCCTTCAGCATTTTCCGAAAGATTGGGTTATCCCTTCCTGGATAATCTAACCGGGAATACTCCTCGTACACTTGAAATTTACATTCAGCATAATCCATCGCTGTCTCATCATCTCTTTGAATCACTGCCATTATCGTTCCCCAGTTAATCTTACCTCCCCCAGTTGCTGCCTCATTTCCCCTTTAAAATTCAATATCTCTCTTCTTTGCTGGCATTCCCGGTAGTTGCCCATGTACCATCCGCACCCTCTAGGCCATACTTTTCCATTTATTCCTCGAGCACTTTGCTTTTACCAATACATGTATATATTTAGGGTGCAGCTGGTGAATTTCAACCATTTCCCTGAGCTTGTGCCAGAATTCTGAATTCCCACATGTAACTTTAAGTGAGAGCAACTCTGACAAAATGCTCTGTTTCTCCCGAAGGTGAAGGGCTTATGAATGGTCGTAACAGAGTCAAGGACTGGCATCAGTTCTCGACCTGACGTTGCCTGACCTCTATAGGTGCCATCCTGACAGATACATCCGGTAAAACCTCAAATTCAAACAAATCCATATTTACAATGCTGCCTTTGTACTACATACCACAATTCCATATTCAAGACCAAAAGACAATAAGCGAAGGAGCAGAATTAGGCCATTCAATCGTGGGCTGATCCATTTCTTCTAGTCATTCCCACTCCCCTGCCTTCTCCCCATACCCTTTGATGCCCTGGCTAATCAAGAACCTATCGATCTCTGCCTTAAATGCACCCAGTGACTTGGCCTCCACAGCCACTAGTGGAAACAAATTCCACAGATTTACCACCCTCTGACTAAAATAACTTCTCAGCATCTCTGTTCTAAATAGATGTTCTTCAGTCCTGAAGTTGTACCCTCTTGTCCTAGACTTCCGTACCAAGGGAAATAACATTGCCAAATCTAATCTTTCAGGCCTTTTAACATTCGGAATGTTTCTATGAGATCCCCCCCTCATTCTCCTGAACCCCAGGGAATACAGCCCAAGAGCTGCCAGACATTCCTCAAACGATAACTCTTTCATTCCTGGAATCATTTTCGGGAATCCTCTCTGAACCCGCTCCAATGTCAGTATATCTTTTCTAAAATAAGGAACCCAAAACTGCATACACTGCTCTAAGTGCGGTCTCATGAGTGCCTTATAGAGTCTCAACATCACATCCCTGCTCTTATACTCCATACCTCTAGAAATGAGTGCCATGAAGATCTCTGGAAGATTGCCCACATGTCACAATGGAAGACCGAAGTTAAAGGGGGTTGACAGCTCCCTGTTGCAGACGTAAAGTACAGTAACACTCTGTTCCAGCTTATCAATGTGTGTGCCTCACCAGTGCTGAGTGAATAGCTGCCTGTCATACACCATCTCCCACCACTGCTGGTGACACCACTAACAGCCGTTCTGGCTGGCGACTTCAACTGCATCTAATGTGACAATCTGGCGGTACCGACAGGAGATGGAACAGCAGCTCCAGATTCCTAATGGAAATAGTTAATTCTGCAAACAGGAGACAGAAGAGAGACTGCAGATGCTAGAAATCTGAAGCAACACACACAAAACACTGGAGGAACTCAGCAGGTCAGGCAGTATCCAAGGAGAGAAAGGAGCAGTCGACATTTTGGGTCGCGACCCTTCATCAGCACTGGAAAGAAAAAGAGCAGGAAAGTTTTGCGACACCTTTAACACCCTTGCATATCTGCAACCCACTTGGACCAGGAGGAGCATGGTTATGGTTATTGAACCAGGAGTATGGTTCCAGATAGACATACTCTTCATATTAAAAGCAGTCACATCAGATTGACCAATGTCATGTTAGTGTTCCTCCCTGACCCACTGCCTCCTGAAGGACCAGGAGGCAGGCAGGAGGACATGGCAGTTAAATGTCTAGCTGCTGACCCCAGAGAATGTTGAGGAACTGAAGAGAGTTTACATAGGTTAGAGAATCCCGAAGCCCCTTCTTTGCTTCTTTACATCACATGTGGGATGCAAGCAAGGAGAACCTTAAAAGGTTCCTTCATCCTTAAAGGTATTTAGAAAGCAAGGCAGAGTCAGAAGGAATTGTGTGGACTTCAAAAACACTTACAGCAACTTCTGCCGTTGAGTGGGATGGATGTGAGAGAAGAACTACAACGGTGCAGGATATGTATATATATAGGCCAGACCCTCCAGCCCACCAGTATCATCTGACAACCTGCCCCGATGCCGACTCGGTGATACTGCCACTTTGAGGCTCAGTCCTCGCATATAGAAGCACAAATAGAATGATAGCAAAAACATAACCAGACAAATATATACGAATTTAGTCCAGACCCCTCAGTCCAATTGAAATCTTCTGTCAAGCGCAACTGCTCTGCGCTGCCTCCGATAGAGTGCAATGGCTCAGACGCCTCTCCCCCTGTGGCTGAAATGAAGCGATGCCACAGTTTGAGGTCCAAGTCCATTGAGTGCCGCAAGAACAAATCTGCCGTTGACCACAGCAGAGCTTGTGTTCCGCCAAGCAGAACTCTGGGAGGGCAACATCAACTCCATTCTGTCCGCCGCACCACACCGCACCGGGGAAGCTTCATCGCCTCACTCCAGCTGCTGTAAACAGGCAACACCATGGCTCCAGGCTCAGTCCTCACTGCATCTGCGCCCAGAGAGCTCCCCCATCATCTGACCCGCTCTCATCCAATAAATCAGTGAATTGAACTTGCATGTACCCGATTAACAATGTCCAAATGGGTCTTACAATCACAAGAAAAGCAACCATGATGGCTGCTTGCTATTTGACTGTAAGCCTCCATCGACTCAGGCGGCAGCACGTTACACTGCTCCTTCATTTTCTCCGCTAACGAGCAAGTCGCTGATGGTGCAGACCTGCAGTCCTTTGAGTTCTGAATGTACAGCAGCAACCTGTGATTATTAGAAGGACATTTAAGTAGAATGGTAGCACCTTTTGTTGACCCCGCAGAAACCATTGCGACCAGTCACACCGCCATCTTCCCAGAAAATGCCTTATCCTGAATACCAAGTGATCAATTTATTACCTTATCCTAAATACCTAGTGTCTGAACCTTCTTGACAAGCCTCCCATGTGGGACTTTCTCAAAGGCCTTGCTAAAGTCCATGTAGATAACATCCACTGCCTTCCCTTCATCAACTTTCTTGGTAACGTCCTCAAAAAAACTATGTAAGATTGGTTAGAAATGACCTTCCACATACAAAGCCATACTGATTATTCCTAGATTTCAGGATTTCGGAAAAGGGAAGTCAGGGAACACACACCAGTCTTCACCGAGGGCTCACCAGTGGAAAGTGTGAGCAGCTTCAAGTTCTTGCGTGTCAGCGTCTCGGGGGATCTGTCCTGGGCCAAATATATTGATGCAGTCATGATGAAGGCACACGGGTGGCTCAGCTTCATTAGGAGTTTGATGAGATTTGGTATGTTCCCAACGATTCAAGCAAACTTCTGCAGATGTATGGTGGAGAGCATCCTGACTAGTCTTATCACCGCCTGGTATGGAGGCTCCAATGCACAGGACTGAAAGGAGCTGCAGAGGGCTGTATACTCAAATAGATCCATCATGGGCACAACCCTCCCCACCACTGAGGACGTCATCAAAAAGCAGTGATCCAAGAAGGTGGTTTCCATCATTAAGAGCCCTCACCATCCAGGACATGTCCTCTTCTCATTACTACCAGGTACAGAAGGCTGAAGATGCACATTCAAAGTTTTAGGAAAAGCTCCTACCCTTCCACCATCAGATTAATGAATAGTCTTTGAATCCATGAACACTGCCTCACTATTCTTCTTTTGTACTGTTTCGTTATTGTATTTCTGGCCAGCTGGTGGCACAATGGCATCAGCGCCGGACTCCGGAGCGAAGGCTCCCGAGTTCGAATCCAACTAGGGCCACCTCCCCAAGCACGCTTTCCATCCGTGCTGAGCTGAGCGTCAAGCTAGCCACTCAGCCTTGTACAAAAAAAACAAGGGTCGAGTCAGGAATGTTCATATCGTGACCCGGTTAATCCGAAAGGAGACCAATGCTGACACCACGCGCCAGAAAAGAATGGCTAACTGCCTGGTGCGACACACTAAAAAAAATTGTATTTCTTAGGTAACTTCTAGTAATTTTTTTAATGTCTTCCGTTATACTGGTGGCACAAAGCAAAACATTTCACCATTTCTATCAGTGATGATAAACCTGATTCTGATTCTGTGAGATCGGAGCACTATGGATATTCTGGGGTGATCTCTAAGCTGATTGTCTAAGCCAACTGCCAGAATGCCTCTTCACTAGATCTGACCAAAAACTACCAAGACCTCACTTAGCTGTGGTGAAAGGGGCCCTCACAGTCAGATCTTTCCTGTACAGATAATATATAACCCCCAATGCATGCTGCTCTTGGGACGGCTGCCATGGGGAAAAGTCACCCATCTCCTTTCAAACTGTGGATTTGCAGAGAGGGTGTGGAGACAGATGCAAGGTCCTTGTCCTGGTTCATCCCCCAGCAGCTTTGTCACAGAGGACTCTCTGATCTGTGGGTAGCTCTCAAGGGTCCTCACCGAGACAAGCACCAAATGCCACCGGGAGATTATCGGCTTAGTTTGGTCTGCCGGAATTCTCCAGCTCGACGGGACATCTGTAAGGGGGTGCTGACAACAGGCACAGCCCAGGCTTCAGGAGTACGAACTGACAGATCCACAGCAACTCGGCGCAGCTAACACAGATGTTCTGTGGGGATGGACCACCGTTGGGGGCCTGCTTTCACACATGGAGTAGCAGATTTGGGTGGGGGAGCCTCTCGTACAATCAAAAAGGCATAACACACCAAGGGCCACACAAGTGGCATGGGGTTGTTTGGTTTTTTTTTGCTGAATGTGTTGACATTGAATATATAATTGTTTTACTCTGCTTCTTCCATTGTATATACCTTTTATTATGAATAACACATGTTTTTGAAATAATAATAAAGCTTGTCATGTTGAATAAAAACTTTTATATCATCAACTTCAGTGTGTCTCCAGTAACTAGGATCATAATCACAACACAGCACCCCATGGAAATCAGCCACCTCTCCATAGACTCTGTCTACACATCTCGCTGCTTCAGTAAAACAGCCAGCACAATCAAAGATCCCAACTAGCCCTTCTTTTTCCTTCTCCCAACAGACAGAAGATACAAAAGCCTGAAAGCATGTACCACCAGGCTCAAGGCTGGCTTCTAACCGAGGGCACTGGACCACTGCTATACTACGATAGAGTGCCTACTGTCACATGCCCAGCGTGCATTTTGGGAAATCTGATCACTTGGCTGTCCTCCTGCTACCTGCAAACAGGCAGGAGTTAAAGAGCAAAGCTTCAGAGATTAGGACAGAAAAGAGGTGGTCATGGGAGGTAGAAGAACAGCCGCAGGACTGACTTCAGTCAGTGGACTGAGTTTTGTTCACGGACTTGTCTGTGGATCTGAATGAATACACCATAGTTGTCACAGACTGTATGAAAACAGTTGCAGACAAGTGTTTCCTCACAAAATCATTCAGAGTTCTCTCCAGTCAGAAGCCCTGGATGAATCATGATATCTGCAGTCTGCTGAGAGCCAGATCAGAAGCATTCAGGTCTGGTGTCCAAGTAAGTTACAAGAGGTTCAAGTACGATCTCCAGAAATCCATCTCGTGGGCAAAGGGGGAATTCAGGACTAAACCAGAAATAAACGAAAGATGCTTGACAGTTGTGGCAGGACTTGGATACTCTCACCTCTTATAAAGTTAAATCAAGTTACATAGGCAACAACAGGCTTCACTTCCACATGAGCTCCATGCTCACTTGAGCATCAAAACATGGCGGAATCAACAAAAACTCCCAGAGCCCAAGATGATCCAGTGATCTCAGTCTCTGAGACCCACAAGCATGCAGCCTTCAGGAGGATGAACCCATGAAAAGCATCTGACCCAGAGGGGTTACCTGGCCAAGAACTAAAGATCCTTGCTGATCAGCTGGCTGGAGTGTTCACAGAAATCTTTAACCTCTCGCTTCAGCAGTCCGAGGTACCCGCCTGCTTCAAGCAGTCTTCAATTATACTGGTGCCCAAGAAGAGGGGAAGCAACTTGGATCTACTCCAGTTTGCCTACTGGAGCAACAGGTCCACAGCAGATGCTGCCTCCTTGGCGCTTCACTCAACCCTGAAGCATCTGGCCAGCAAGAATACATACATCAGAGTGCTTTTTATCAGCTCGGCATTCAATACCATCAACCCCTCAAAAGTAATCAATAGGCTCCAAGTCCTTGACTTCAATATTTCCTTGTGTGATTGGATTTTTGATCTCCTCACTTGCAGACCCCAGTCAGTTCGGATAGGCATCAACAATCTCCATCAGCACAGGTACACCACTAAGCTGCGTGCTTAGCCCTCTGCTTTACTCACTTTACGCTTGTGACTGCGTGGCTAAATACAGCTCCGATACCATATTCAAGTGGCTGATGACACCACTCTGGTAGGCCAGATCAAAGGTGGTGATGAATCAACATGTAAGAGGGCGATGAAAATCTGGCTGAGTGGTGCCATAAAAACAACCTCTTACTCAAAGGGGCTGATTATTGACTTCAGGAGTTAAAAAACCAGAGGTCCATAAGCCAGTTCTCGTTGGAGGATCAGAGATGGAGAGGGTCGGCAACCTCAAGTTCTTCTGTGATATTATTCCGGAGGACCTGTCCTGGATCCACCATATAAGTGCAGTTATGAAGAATCCTCTACTTCCTTAGGATTTTGTTGAAGATTTGGCATGACATCTAAAACTTTGACAAACTATTATGAGTGGGGGAGAGTATATTGACTGGCTGCATCATAGCCCAGTATGGAACCTCCAATGCCCTTGAGTGGAAAATCCTATAAAAGGTAATGGATGCAGCCCCGCACATTGTAGGCAAGGCTCTCCCCACCAGTAAGATGATCTACATGAAAAGCTTTTGCATGAAAGCTGCACCCATCATCAGGGACCCACCCCATGCTCTCTTCTCACTGCTGGCATCAGGGAGGTGGTACAGGAGCCTCAGGACTCACACCACCAGGTTCAGGAACAGTTATTACCCCTTAACTATCAGGCTGTTGAACCAGAGGAGATAACTTCACTCAACTTCACTCGGCTCATCACTGAACTTTTCGGGCAGCCTATAGATCCTCTTTAAGGACTCTTCATCTCATGTTATCAATATCTATAGCTTATTTATTTATTGTTATTACATCCTGTTTACATTTGCACAATTTGTTGTCCTTTGCACACTGGTTGAATGCCCAAGTTGGGCGGTCTTCCATTGATTCTGTTATGGTTATTATTCTATTATGGATTTGCTGAGTATGCCAGCAAGAAAATGAACTTCAGGATTAAAAATGGCGACATATATGCACTTTGATAGTAAATTTACTTTTAACCTATTGAATGGTTCCCTGTATGATAAAATTTGACTCTTGACCTCAACCTACCTTGTTATAACTTTGTACCTTATAGTCCAGCTGCACTGAACTTTCTCTGTAACTGTAACACGTTATTCTGCACTCTGTTATTGTCTTACCTCGCACTGCCCCAGTGTACCGTTGCTATGGATTGATCGCTGAGATTGGTAAAATCATTTCAGGACAATTATTTGAAATGGCACCAGAGAGCAATTTCTCCCAGCCCATCAGAGTAACAGTTAAATTCTTCCTCTTCTAATATCTCTACTTTCTTTTTCAAGGTGGCAGTGATCTACAGCAGCACTCAAACTGCACAGTGACGTGTTCCTGTCCTTAGAGCTCACCACATTTCGATACATCGAGGTTCGGCCTGAAGTCGGGCGCCTTTGGGATGCAACCTTGCGTGGCCCTTGTGGACATGAATCCTTGCTAGTGTCGCGAACTGAAGCACAGTGGGAGCCAGAGCATTGGGACAGCAAGAGCGGCTGCT
This sequence comes from Mobula hypostoma, assembly GCF_963921235.1. Taxonomy (NCBI): domain Eukaryota; kingdom Metazoa; phylum Chordata; class Chondrichthyes; order Myliobatiformes; family Myliobatidae; genus Mobula; species Mobula hypostoma. The sequence continues at coordinate 82,050,817 of NC_086102.1, forward strand.
GGAGATCTCTGCACTCGGGCGATCACTATCTCTCTCGCCCCCGATGGTGAGTGAGAGTTTGCTGCCGATTCTTGAGTCGAGGAACTCGAAATAAAAAGCGACGCTTCAGACTGTGACTGTAACATTCGAAACAACGATTCTCCCTTCTCACTGTGGAAGAAATGATATCTGTGTCTCCCTTGTTATTGAGAGAGAGAGTCTGAGGGATGTCGAATTGTTGAAATGAACGGTTAGTTTATGATGTACTGTAGACCATGGATTTTCTTTGGTTGGGGGCATGGTGGGTGGTGGGAATGCGGTTACTTTCTTCTAGAATAAGTGGGGGGAGGGGAGGATTGTTACTGGTTGTGTGTGGGAGGGGGTAGGGGGTTTGGGGTTCTTATGTTTTTTTCTGTCATTCGTTCTTCGGAGTTTTCCTCCTGTTTCGAGGATGTCTGCGACGAGTAAGGATTTCAGGTTGTATACTGTATCCATTCTCTGATACTAAATGGAACCATTAAACCATTGGTATGTCAGACTGCACATTGGTGCATGTGGCAACAATAAATCTTTTTACCAAATTCCTAATTTACAGCTGCTTTTAAAAAGAGGCAATCCCCCAGGTGTTTTAGGATCACAAGGGATAGAAGTTGCCATTGGCTTTATTTTTTTAAAAAATCACTTAACACATCCAATCCAGATGAAATGTCTTGACCTGAAATGTCAGCTGTCTATTTCTCTCCTCTGAGTGCCCTTTCTCTCTCAATATGAAGTGAGATCTGAGTTACTACGTTGGCTGAGTGATAAAAATAAATGAGGAAATCCTGAGGCGTTCTCCTCTTCATTGTTAATTCTATTACCTCCACAGGTGAATGGAGATGGGTCCTCAGTTCCGGCAACACAACAGCGCACCGTCAGTACTGCAGCAGGGCCAGTTGTCATTGTGCTCAGGGATACGACTGGAACCGTCCATTCCAAAAGCACGGTGCCCCCAGCTGCGTGGCATCTGATACAGTTGATTGCACTTGAATGAAGCTTATTAAAAACATCGTATCATTTGCCCCTGAGCAACAGTTTCGTAGACACTTTATCTTCTATTAGACTACTGATCTCCTTCAGGGTGTTTGCCTTCTCCTTGAGTGAGATAGCCTGGCCCATTATGGAGGAGACTTTACGTCAACAGTGATTCATAACAACTATGCCAGGGACAGGATGATTGATCGGGTTTTCATAAACCGTCTATCAGCACCTTTCAAACCGGGCATTTTTATCCTGATGAATAGTTTTAATCTAGTTCTCAGAGCACCCAGTAATAGATCCAACAGTAACAAGACCATAAAAGAAATATAGCCTTTTGTTGTAAACACAGATTTGATATTGTTTGTTTTTACTTAAGAAAAGACTAAAACAGACAGACTAGTTAAATCATCAAAATTATACCATTCAGTTTGATCAGCAGAATAACTGTAAATAGTTTTGGATTAGCCGGAGCTGTTCTTCCCCTTGCATTCCTTTTTTCCCCTCACCCACTCTCCTACCCCTCCCTGTGCTACAATAGTTTAGAACAACCATTAACCTCAAAGTACATTTCTACATGCTGTATCAGAATTTTCAAATGCAATTTCGTTGTAAGTGCAAAAGCATTAAATCTGTGGCTAGATGAATCAGAAATAGCGGACAGATTTCCTGATAACAACCAGTATCAGGGAGAATATCTCTGCATGATGACAGACAAAGCGGTAAAGAATGTTACATGTAAAACAAGGGATGGAAGATTGTCTTCCGGAGAATAGAATTACAAGTTAATGCTGTCGATTCCGCAAACTCCAAAATTGAAGAAAATAACTGCTTGTTTGTGATTGGGATTGATGGTATAAAAATAAAGTCATGGCCACACAATATTTTTAGGAGGGTGTTAGGAGACGAAACTGTGAAAATGTTAAGCAAAGTTCAAAGTAAATTTATTATCGAAGTACATATACATAACCATATACAACCTTGAGATTCATTTTCTTGCAGGCATTCTCACTAAACCTGTAACAAGGTAGACTGAAGTCAAGAGTCGTTTTTATCATACAGGGGAACATTCAATTGTCATATTAAAAGTAAATTTACATTCAAAGCAAATGTGTTATCAAAGTATATATATGTCACCATATACAACCCTGAGATTTATTTTCTTCCGGGCATACTCAATAAATCCATAACAAGGTTAATAGTCAATTTTATCATACATGGAACCATTCAATTGTCATATTTCAGCAGGTTAAAAAGTAAATTTATTATCAATGTTCATATGCGTCACTATATACTTACCTGCTGTTCCTTTTTTAGGGATTATCTAATCAATCCATAATAGGATAATAACCATAACAGAATCAGTGGAAGACCACACCAACTTGGATGTTCAGCCAGTGTTCAAAAGACAACAAATTGTGTAAATACAAAAAGAAAGAAATAATATTAATAAATAAATAAGTAATGAGTATCTAGAAAATAAGATGAGTCCTTGAAAGTGAGTCCATAGGTTGTGGGAGCACCTCAATATGGGGCAAGTGAAGTTGAGTGAAATTATCCCCACTGGTTCAAGAACCTGATGGTTCCACGTCTTTAACTTAAACAAGTCAACCATCTCAGTGAAAAAGCAGAATGATGGTTTTAAGTGTTAACCTCTATGTGCCATCTTCGAGTAGGCAACTTAAAATAATCAGCATGATACATGATATTCTGAAGTATAGCAGAATGATAGGCTTTTGATGTGGCTGGATTACACTGCCCTATTCCCCAGAAATTACATTGAGGTCTCTAAAAATTAATCCAATGATATCTACATTCATTCTGTGAATGGAATTAACAGAAAAGGATCTATTAGCTTTTAATTTATGAACTCATGTATTTCGAGGAATATTTGAGAAAAGCTGTCTCTAGCTTCAGGGTTCTAAAGAGTCATTTGGCTTCCTTTTGGAATTGCTATGTGCCATTGTCCATTACTTATAACATTATTCCCTTCCCTGTAAATTAGTAAGTTCAGAGACAGATCAAGAGGCCATGCTCACACTATGGCGATCTTGTTCTTCTTTTTCGAAACGATTCCAGTTTGCATTTACTTCATGCTATTAATGCGTGGTGCTACACCAACAGTACAAACGCAACAGGCTCACAAGCAGATATTAGTTCAAATAATCAAAGGGATTATGTTGGTGAGACTTAGGGAAGGAATTACAGGACTTAAGATAGTTGAAGTATGATTGCCAATGGTGGAGTGATGAAAATCAAGATTGCATTGAAGGTTAGAATTGGAATAATACACAAGGAAACAGAGCTGGAGAAGAGAAAAAAATAAATTCCAGATTTTATCAGACTGTGAACCAGCACTGATTCTAATCACAAGCAAGCTGTTTAAACAGGTTGTTTTGTGAGTTAAAATTGAACATGAAGAGTACAGAACAGGCGGGCTTTTTGGCCCATCATGTCTGTACTGACCATGATGCCACTTTAAACTAATCCCATCTGCCTGCAAATCTCTATTCCCTGCCTGTTCTTATATCAGTCATAATGGCTCTTAAATGTTGCCATTATACCTGCTTCTATCATTTCCCCTGTCACTGTGCTTCAGTCATCTACTTCTCTCTGTGTAAAATAAAAAACTCACCTCACAAATCGCCTTTAAACTTTCCCTTTCCCACCATAGAACTCGACTCTATAGTGAATGACGTGTGATATAGGGATCTGGCAGGACTGAAGTTTACAGAGAGTAGCAGATGGGTCACAGGGAAGGTATGTATCGGAGAGGCTGATCTTTGTGACAAAGAATGACTGAGGTTTTCAACAGAAGAATGGCTGCGGGAAGAGCTGCGTAGAGTGGCAGCAGCCCAAATCACCTCTGGTAGAGTGTTGGGTGAAGGAAACAGGTTGCCTCATGCATTTCTAGGCATGGAAAGGAAGAGGAGTGAAGAGAGCCAGTAGTAATTCTGCCTCACGGTTCCAGTGACTCCAGGTCAGTCCTGACCTCTAGTGCTGTCTCTGTGGAGTTTTCATTGTCTCTTGGCGATCACGTACAGTAGTCGCTCCAGTTCTGTCCCATATTCCAAAGTTGTGTAGGTTGGTAGGTTAATTGGCCTTTGTAGGTTGCCCCTACTGTCAAGCTGAATGGTAGGATACAGATGGATAGATGGGAGAGAATAAAATAGGATTATGTGAATAGGTGCTTGATGGTCAATATAGAGTTGAAATGCAAAGAGCCTGGTTCTGTAATGTATGGTTCCATGTTTCCTGCTATATTCCAGTTCATGCTAACTCGAGCATGAACTGGTAGAGGCTGCTAATGAAGACAAGCAGCATGGAGAAGGTTGGCGCCTAGTCAACAAGATCAGCAGACGGAAGAAGTCCCCATCAGATCAAGTAAGTGGTAAAACAGCAGAGGACCGTGTCCAGACATGGTTTACCCACTTTAAGAACCTACTGGGAAGCCCTCCAATGATAGCGGAAGAAGAAGAGGACATACCAATGATACTAACACAAGTCAACATCAATGATGGCCCATTCACCATTGAGGAACTGAAGAAGTCCAAATACGCACTCAAACAGGGCAGGAGCACTGGACCAGATGGGATACTACCAGATGTCCTGAAGAACTGCGACCTGGACGACATCCTGCTGGACATATGTAACATGGCACTGATGAAAGGCGACAAACCAGAACAGTGGTCACTCTCAAACATTATCCCAGTCCCCAAGTCTGGATCCTTCACGAAGACAGATAACTACCGCGGTATCAGCTTGACTTGCATCTTAGCAAAGCTATACAATTGGACGATTTTGAACAGGATTCGCACCGCCATTGACCCTAAGCTAAGGTTCAATCAGAATGGTTTTCGGCAGAAGTGCACAACAGTAAACAACCTACCAGCCGTGCTTACTTACATCGATTTTCACAAAGCTTTTGACTCCATTCACTGAGGTAAAATGCTGAAGATCCTGAAAGCTTACGGAGTGCCAGACCATCTACTGAGAGCAATAGGGTCCAGCTGTACCAAAACCATGGCGAAAGTTGTATCACCAGATGGAGAAACAGCAGTGTTCGAGCTCCTAGCTGGTGTGCTGCAAGGAGACACTCTGGCACCCAACATCTTTATAATCGTCCTTGATTACGCTCTACGACAAGCTACCAAAGATCATGACAAGCTTGGTTTTACCATAAAACCAGGACAAACCAAAAGGGTCAGACCAGTTACACTCACAGATCTCGATTTTGCAGATGACATAGTCCTGCTCTCTGACCAGATGGAGGAAGCACAGCAGCTACTGACAAAAGTGGAAATTGAATGCAATAAAGTTGGACTTCACCTAAATGCTAAAAAGATAGAGTACATGGCGTTTAACTGCGACAAAGGTACTCTTAAGACCATAAAGAATGATACCATTAAGAAAGACTTTGACTTCAAGCACTTCGGATCAAGATTGATGAGTTTGGAGAAGGACATAAAGATATGGAAGGCGCTGGCGTGGAGGGCTATGAATGACATGAAGGAAATCTGGAAGTTGAGCCTGACCAGAGGGCTTAAAAAGAGGATCTTCATAGCAGTCATAGAGTCCATTCTCACATATGGATGCGAGACGTGGACACCCACCAAGACTATGCGAAAGTCTCTAGATGGTTGTTATACATGAATGCTCCGGTTGGCTCTTAACGTGAGTTGGCAACAGCACATGACGAACGTCGAGCTCTACGACGACCTACTGATGCTCACCACTAAAATCGAGGCGAGAAGACTGCAACCAGCGGGGAACTGTCTATGCCACCCCGAGCTACCTGCCAGCCTAGTCATCATATGGGAGCTCAAGCATGGGAGGATGAACCCTGGGCGCCCTCCCAAGACTATGGTCAACACGCTCCTAGAAGACAGTGGTGCAGCTAATGTAGATGAACTGAACACACTGATGAGGGAGAATCCCTCATCGTGCCCGATGCCGGCCCCCTAGGCCTGACTCGATGTAGTAGTAGTAGTCGCTAACTCTACCAATATTATTAGTCAATGAACATCATTTTGTTTCCATTTCTTTCTCAGGAGACTCGAAGCATATTCAGGGACAAATAACATCGGCAGCTGGTGCACGAAGCTGCCATTAGCTCCATCTGTCCCCTTCTTTGAAAATCTTCCCCATTGTTATCTTGTCTTCGCTGAAAAATTGGACAATTATCTCGGGAAATAAGGTTTTGGGGAGGAAATTATCCTGGTTAAAGAAAGAAACTTGAAAGCCAGAATGGTGGCATTCAGGGGAATGGGAAGGTGTCAAGTTTTAACTGTGCTTGGTGTTCTCCAAGTGGATCAGTGTTAAACAATGAGGATTCTTCTTTTACAGGAAGCGAGTAGTTATATAGGGGCATTATCACCTCACGCTTTCACTCTAAGGTACACCAAGTCCCAAAGTACAAATTGAGAATACTGCAAGCAATTAGTAGGCCAGACAGCGTTTGTGGAAAGAGAAACAGAGTTAATCTTTTGGATGGAAAACCCTTTGAAAGAATCGGGAAAGCGAGAAAAAAGCAGTGTCAGCCATATTTTCAAATAATCCCTACGCTGGGTAATTGTCAACTCCAAGATGGTGCTGGTGATATACGGTGACATTTTTCGGGCAGCTCACAAAACTACTATTGCGGCAATCTGCAGCCACTAATTTCCCTCTAAGAAATGAACTTTTGAATTGTCTAAACAAACTAACTATTTTATGATCTCCTGAAGGATTCAGCAAATTTGACCCTCAGGAATGCAGGTGTAGCACCTTGAAGCAGACGAAGGTCGGCCATCAGCAAAAGAGACAGCACTGGGGTGGACTTCAAGCCAGATTAAAGTGTTGAGGCCGGAGAGCAGGAACAGAACTGGTGATCAGCCCCACTACTCTGTGCGAGCCAAGATCCCCCAAGTGAGCCCTTTTCTGTCTGCCTGTGTTTGACCCATCTCCCTCTCTTCTTGCTACTCCCATTGGGTTGCAGGTAAAGGAGTCTGGGGTCCCTCACCACCAGGTTCAGGAACAGTTGTTGCCCAACGGTTTCAGGGCTCCTGGACTGGCAAGGATGACTTCATTCAACTCAGTGCTGAACTACGAGGGGTGATTGATAAGTTCGTGGCCTAAGGTAGAAGGAGATGAGTTATTAACTTCAAACTTTCTGCATAATCACTCAAAGAGTTGAATTGCATGTGCATGTAACGAGAGCTGTATAACTCATCTCCTTCTACCTTAAGCCACAAACTTATCAATTACCCCTGCTGTAGACACTTTCTGGAGGTCCAAGATCTGTATGCTCCATGACCGCTGGACTAAGTGTGTAAATGTGGGAGGGGACTACGTTGAAAAATAAATGTGCTAGGTTTTCTAAAATTGACTCCTTCTACATTAGGCCACGAATTTATCAATCACCCCTCATATCTCCACAGCCCATAGACTCAGTTTCAGGGACTCTGCCTTTGTTATGTATGTTTTTTATGGAATCTATCATAGTTCTTTATTTTGCTGCGAGTGCCTGCCAGAAAATTAATCTTAAATTATATATGGTATACATACTTTGATAATAAATTTACTTCGAACTTTAACTACTATTCACAGGTGTTTTGCTTGAAAATATGAATCTCTCTGTGGAAATGAATTAAATATATCTTTACTGACCCTGCAGTCATCGGCCACAGTCACAAAACATCATTATGCTCTACTTGGTAACAAGTTACTTAAGGGTGATGTTAAGCTACTCAAAAGCTTGTTCATTTTCCTGGATTAAGGTTTAACAATTTGAATTCTGATTTTTGCGGCACTGTGAATAATGCAGCTATAAAAGCTTACTTGCCTTCCAAGTGCCCTCCAGGGAGGAATCTTGCCCTCACACAACCTGGTTTACATTGACTCAAGTTGATTCTTAATAGCCTTCTGAAGTATTTTGCAAGCCTCTTAAATATGTCAAAGGTGGGCAGTTTTGGATGGTCAATAAATACTGATCTTTTCAAAGATTCAAGAAGAGAACTAATGTCCAATATTTTTTTAAAAAGTAATCAGACCAAGTAATTTAGTTACAGCGGGTGTTCTTGAGTTTATCGGCAGAACACACACACACACACACACACACACACACACACACACACAGACACTCTGATTGCACAGTGAAAAAGTACAGGTGTGTAAATTACACAGTTAAACTCATTTATCTTTCACTATCTGGTTCAGTTATCTTGCGACCTTTAATGTGCTGACTCTTTATGATATATACGTTACCCTTTCAGATGTCATTTGCCATTAAGTGCCGTAACATTTCTTCCCCTCTTGATGGTCTTTCAAGTGTCTAAAGATTTACCTGATGACCTTGTGAGGCTAAGCAAATACTAACCTGTAAATTCCATCCCATAAATACGTTAGTCCAACCATGACATGGCTGCTAGGTAAACAGCATAACTAACCTGCCTGCACGCAGTTGTGTAACACACCTTAGCAGCTTTGAAGCCAGATTTGAATGAATATGTGATTTGAAATTCACCTACAGGAGCCAGGTTTTAATTTGTAGTATTTTCACTTAAAGGTCTAAATCAAAATTTCCACTCCTTTTCTGCAAATGAATCAACATCTCAGCAGTTTCTGTCGTACCTTCTTTACCCATTCAAGATCCCAGTCTCATGCTCCTATGAGGAACCTCCTGAATCACACGTAGCTGACTGCTTGGTGGCTGGAACAAGTATTTGAAGTGTCCCTTTTCTTGATGTCCCAGAGGCATTTGCCGTGTCAAAGGGCACTGTGTCTTTGAAGCATTGGTTGTGGAGCCATAAGGGGATGGCTTTGCTCTCACTCCCTGTGAAGTAATACCCGTCTCGTCGCCAGGCAGCCTAAATGGCCAGGTCAGAGGGATCAGCTTGTTGCCGTTACTTTAATGTCTTAAAGCCCTGGGAGAGTTTCCTGTTCCGTGCCTGTCAGGAAATACCACTGATTTTCTTATAAACTCTTCTGGCTGGAGTTCTGATATTTACTGACTGCCCATTACGCCACTGGCATTTAGGACAGTAATGAAGCTCCTGTTGGTGTTCAGGGCTTCCTTCATCATATCAGTAGCTTCCTCTTGGTTTTCACTACTGTCGGTCAAGAAAGTCCAGGGAGGAGACTCAAGAATATTGTTACACTCAGATGTAGAAGGATTCTTCATTGCTGTTTCCATAACAATTTTGTTTTACCAGTCAGGGTTGTTAGCCCTGAGTTGAACCCCCTGAACCTGGAGAACCGGTGGACCACTCTTGGGATAGATGTACCCTTTGACCTTTTTGGCATGGGTGATCCTACCAAGAGCCAAAGCATAAAGCCAGCGGGATAGCTCTCTGAGTTATTCACGCACACAAACCTCCAGACCCTATAACAAGGTTGTGGTCCTCTTGGAGGTGGAGTTCTGATGCTGTAGGGATTTCTTGAGTTTACATAGCCTCTAGGGTTTTCTACTGATTGGCATAAATCTTTCCTTTAGCTAATCCAGGTGTTGAACTCTTTAAAACCTACCTGTCATTCAACCACATGCTTCAAAACTACCTCCATTGACTGTGGCTGCAGTTGATGGACGTTTGAATTGGTGCCCTTTTGAGGACAGAAGCATTGAGATCAGACCCATTCTGCCTTTTTTCCCTTTGTGGAATATTGGCATTGTTTTTCTCTTTTAAAGTTCGAAGTCAATTTTATTACCGAAGTACACATATTTCACCATATACAACACTGAGATTCACTTCTTTCATTCAAGATCTTGATGTTCAGCAGCACTGAATGACTCAGCTGACATCTTGTAGTGCCCAGTCTGCCATTTGAGTAGCTATCCACTTCTTCAATGTTTTCAGTGCTACAAAAGATGGAGTAGCTGCTTTATCTGAAAATTGCCTCGTAGAAATAGATAAGTGAGTGCAAAGTTGGTTATATTTTCCCACCTCCTACTTGCAAGCTGAAGCTCATCTACCACACACATCCTACATACCTTTCTACCTATCATTAACCCGCATCTCCATCTGTACTGTAAATAGTTACAGCCTTTTAAATATGACACTCAAACTTTGTTTCTCTCTTCCCTAGTGATATTAGATTATAAGAACACGCAGTCCTCTTTTATTGTCATTTAGAAATGCATACATGCATTAAGAAATGATACAATGTTTCTCCGGAGTGATATCACAGAAAACAGGACAAACCAAAGACTAACACTGACAGAACCATATAATTATAACATATAGTTACAGCAGTGCAAAGCAATACCATAATTTCATGAAGAACAAACCATGGGCACGGTAAAAAAAGTCTCAAAAGTCCCCGAGTCGATCGACTCCCGAGTCTCTGATAGTGGCGGCAAAAGGGAGAACTCCCTGCCATAAACCTCCAGGCACCGTCAACTTGCTGATGCCTTGGAAGCAGCCGACCACAGCCGACACTGAGTCCATCCGTTCGAAAACTTCGAGTCTCCAGCCAGCCCCTCCGATACAGCCTCCCGAGCGCCAACCTCTGCCGAGCGCCTTCGACCTCGCCCCGGCCGCTGAAACAAGCAAGGCCGAGGTCGGAGATTCCGGTTACCATTCAGTAGCAGCAGCGGCGAAGCAGGCATTTCAGAAGTTTTCCAGATGTTCCTCTGTACTCTCACGTCTGTCTCCATCAAATCAGGATTGTGCACGGTCCCCTACTTGACAGATAACAGATATTCATCACCAGAAAGGCCGCGCTTGCTGCCGTCGCGCCGCCATCTTCTCCTTCTCTCTAATAGTGATATTAAATGCTAAATTAAAAGTTATGTCCAGAATGTGGAGGTGGAGTTTTCTTGATGTTGGTTCTTCGACTTTTTATCTTCTGTCTTGCTAGTCTGAGGTTCTTCCTTTCTTTGAAGGACTGTGTTCATGTTTTTTCAGAATGGGAGTTGAACCATACCATTCTGACTAGGCCTCACAGATGATATTGTAAAAGGTTCACATACCTAATTCTAATACAATTTTGAGTTCAAAGATGCACTTGAAGCACCTGGTTAAAACTAAAACTAATGCAAATACATCAGTAATCTAACAATTGTGCAATTTAAATCAAGTTTTCAGTTTTTTCATACATTCCCCTTGTCTTTGTTAGGGCGGTATTTTTAAATATTGATTTTTCTTTCTCCATGTTGGTCACTAGAAATGTGATTGTAAATCTGACCTATGAAGCAGAGGAAAATTAATCTACTTAAACTAAATAAGTAGGAGGACCTCCAGTCTTTTTTTTAATGGAAGCATAATTGATAGCAAAAGCAAACTAGATTTCCCACAAAAGCAATGATATTGAAGATGTCTGTTTGACTGACTAGCTCAAGTACACAATGCCACAGCCCTATACCACTGTGCGACATTAAGTCTACAAGAGTTTATCATATGAGGTCATGAAGCCTTTATTCAGAGCCATGATGTGCCACACCTAGTCAGCGACCTTTGTGTTCCTGTGAGGTAATGTCAAAGCCTTTGATTGCTTGCTGATTTTCTGCTGGAAACACAGCAGGTGGACTAGACAGATAAAAGCTATTTTTTAATAAATATTATACTTCTTTTGCTGATGTGTGACCATATAGTATTTTTAAAAGAATAAAACTGATTGTCATCATATTTCAGGTCCATAAATTTACTCTGAATTGCACTCTGCTACACTGATGGTTTTAATTTGTGATTATTGTCTATCAGTATTATGAAAAATGCTTTAGAGTTATCTGCTGTGACCTTTCACAAACTGAACTTTCCTGAAGCAACCTGATTTACAAGCTGTCAACAAAATTGTGGGGAAGTCTGTGTTTCAAGTAATGCTCTCTGTTGTAAGGAAGGAGACGTGTGATACACTTTGCAGAATTAACCTTCATGAACATTAAGAGATAATTAAGTATAGCATTCTGTTTGTTAAGATGTGATTTTTACTGAGGAATCTGAGCACAGCGTCCAGGCTCATATTCTGGAGAAGTACTGAGCAAGTGGGATATTGCAGGCCGGGGTGCCATTTGTATAAGACACATGACATTTCTTGAAGAACGGGAGAGAGTTGTCTCGGCGCCCTTACCACCATTCACCCTTAACCAATCTCATAAAAACATTATCTGCCCATTAATACATGATTGCTTGTGAGAGCCCGCTGAGCACAAATTGACAGTAGAGTTTCGATTACGATGAGAATTAAATTCCAAGAGTGTATGTCCTTGTCTGTAAATATGTTTGGAACATGACTTCATGTAAGGCACCGCCACAGTTTGTACGTTCTTCCCATGACCGCGTAGGTTTCCTCCGGGTGCTGCATTTTCCTCCCACAGTCCCAAGACGTACCTGTTGGTAGGTTAGTGGGTCAGCGTAAATTGTCCCGTGATTATGCTAGGATAAAATCGGGGGATTGCTGGGCAGAGTGGCTCATGGGGCACGAAAGGCTTGTATCTCAATTTAAAAAATCCAAGTTTCAAAGGAGGAAACACTGAAGGTCACAACCTGCCATCGCTAAATCTTTTAATATTTGTAGGAACAATACAGCTCAGAAATTTGTTTAAAATATGTCCGTTGTTATCCCTACTTCATGCTGGTATTAAAGCACCATTGATGTTTGTCCCTTGGCCTCAGGCCCAGCTGTAGTTCCCCAGTGTTCTGTTTAATCTCAGTTATCACAGAACTAGGTTTGATTTCATCAATGCAGAAACAACAGAAGCTTCACAGGTTACTTTAATGATCATTTTTTTCAGTGTCATTTCCAAGACCATAAACCATAGACTATAAGATCTGACGAAGGGTCTCGGCCTGAAACGTCGACTGCACCTCTTCCCATAGATGCTGCTTGGCCTGCTGCGTTCACCAGCAACTTTGATGTATGTTGCTTGAATTTCCAGCATCTGCAGAATTCCTGTTGTTTGACCATACGATCTACTAGCACAATTAGGCTATTCAACCCCTTGAGTCTGCCCTACCATTTTATCATGGTTGATCCATTTCTCTCTCAACCCCATTCTCCTGCCTTCACTCCTAACCTTTCCCAGTCTGACTAATCGAAAATCTATCAGTCTCCATCTGAAATACGCCCAATGACTTGGTTCCACTGCTGCCTGTGGCAATGAATTCCATAGATTCACTACCCTCCAGCGAAAGAAATTTCTCCTTATCTCCGTTCTAAATAGGCGTTCCTCTATTCTCAGACTGTGCCCTCTGGTCCTAGATTCCTCTCCACATCCACTCTACCTAGGCCTTTCAACATTCGATAGGTTTCAATGAGATCCCCCCTCATTCTTCTACCTTCCAGCGAGTAAAGGCCCAACTCCATCAATCACGCCTTTCCAAGGAAAGCATCCGGTCCAGACAGATCACCTGGATGAGTACTGAAGACCTGGGCTGGCCAGATGGCTGGTGTGATAATGGATATCTTCAACCTCTCACTCCAGCAGTGTGTGGCACCCCCCTGCTTCAGGCAGGCTTCAATCGTACTGGTGTCCAAAAAGAGCATGGCAACCTGTCTCAATGACCATTACCCAGTGGCACTTACACCCACTGGTGATGAAGTGTTTTGAGAGGCTGGTGTTGAAGCAATCCGTTCCTGTCTGAGTGGCCACTTGGATCTGCTCCATTTTGCCTACTGAAGCAACAGATCTACAGCAGATGCCATCTCATTGGCTCTTCACACAACTCTGGAACATCTAAACAGCAAAGATGCATACATCAGGATGCCCTTTATAGATTATAACTCAGTATTTAAAATCATCAGCCCCTCAAAACTCCAAGTCCTGGGCCTCTATACCCTCTTATGCAATTGGATCCTGGATTTCCTCATTTGTAAGCCCCAGTCAGTTCAGATTAGCAAAAACATCTCCTCCACAATCTCATTCAGCACAGGAGCACCACAGAGATGTGTGCTTAGTCTCCTGCTCTATAAGACCATAAGTCAAAGGAGCAGAATTAGGCCATTTGGCCCATCGAGTCTGCTCTACCATTCAATGATGGCTGATCCTTTTTCCCCCTCCTCAGCCACAGTCCCTGGCCTTCTCCCCATAACCTTTGATGCCATGTTTTATATTCATCACCATTTTGATTTTGTCCCATCTTACTCCGCAACTAATCTCTCTGACAACAATTAGTCATAGTCATAGAGGTGTGAAGTCATAGTCACAGAAAAGAACAGCACAGAAACAGGCCCATCGACCCATCCAGTCCATACTGATACCACTTAAACTACCTACTCCCATTGACCTGCACTGGGACCGTAGTCGTCCATACCCCTACCATCCATGCACCTATCCAAACTTATGTTTAACATCAAAATCGAACTCGCATGGACAACTTGTGCTGGCAAGTCATTTCACACCCCCATGAGCCTCTGAGGGAAGATGTTTCCCCTCATGTTCTCCTTAAACTTCTCATGTTTCAGCCTTACTCCATGACCTCAGGTTGTAGTCCCAGCCCTGAGTGGAAAAAGCTTGCTTGCGTTTACCCTATCTATACCCCTCATAATTTTGTATACCTCTATCAAATTTTCTCTCACTCTTCTACAATCTAAAGAATACAGTCCTAACCTATTCAATCTTTCCTTAACTCTGGTCCTCCAGACCCAGCAACATCCTTGTAAATTTTCTCTGCACTCTTTCAAACTTGTTTACATCTTTCCTCTAGCTAGGTGACCAAAACTGCACACGGTATTCCAAATTAGGCCTCATAAAAGTCTTATACAACTTCTGTATAACATCCTATCTTCTGTACTCAATACATTGATTTATGAAGGCCAATGAGCCAAAAGCTTTTACAACCCTATCTCCCTATCTACCTGTGGCATCACTTCCAATGAATTATGTACCTGTATTCCTAAATCCCTTTGTTCTACCATACTCCTCAGTGCCCAACCATTCCATTGTGTAAGACCTACCCTGGTTGATCCAAATGAAGTGAAAAACCTTGCACTTGTTTGCATTAAATTCCATCTGCCATTTTTCAGCCCATTTTTCCAGCTGATGCTGATCCCACTGCAAGCCATGATAGCTTTCCTCGCTACCCTCAACCTTGGTGTCATCTGCAAATGTCTTGATCCAGTTAACCACATTATCATCCACAGCATTAATATAAATGACAAACATCAAAGGACCCAACACTCATCCCTGTGGCACACCACTAGTCACAGGCCTCCAGTCAGAAAGACAATCCTCTTTTACCACTCTCTTGTTTCTCTCTCAAAGCCAATGTCTAATCTATTTTCTACCTCATCCTGAATGTTAAGGGACTGAACCTTCTTGTCCAGCCTTCCATGCAGGACCTTGTCAAGTGTCATGTGGACAACATATACTGCCTGACCTTCATCCACTTTCCTGGTAACTTCCTCGAAAACGCTATAAGATTGGTTGGACATGACCTACCACTCACAAAACCATGCTGACTATCCTTAATCAGTCCATGTCTATCCAATTACTTACTGTTATTATTCAGTCCCTTAGAATATCTTTCAATAACTTTCCCACAACTGATGTCAGACCTACTGGCCCATTATTTCCTGGATTCTGTTTAGAGCCTTGCTTAAACAATGGAACAATATTGGCTATCCTCCAATCCTCTGGTACCTCTCCTGTCACTAAGGCTGTTTTAAATATCTCTGTTAGGGCCCTGGCAAATTCTACACTTTTTCTACACTCTTTCTACAGAAGTGGAAAGAGTGAGCAATTTCAAGTTCCTGGTGTCAATATCTCTGAGGGTATATCCTGGAACTAGCATATCAATGCAGCTACAAAGAAGGCATGACAGCAGCTACATTTCATTAAGAGTTTGAGGAGATATGTCATGTCGCCAAAGACACTCGCAAATTTATCAGAACATAAGAACATAAGCAATAGGAGCAGGAGTAGACCTTCTGGCCCGTCAAGTCTGCTCCGCCATTTAATAAGATCATGGCTGATCTGACCATGGACTCATCTCCACCCACCTGCCCTTTCCCCATAACTCTTAATTCCTCTACTATGCAATAATCTCTACAACCTTGTCCTAAATATGTTTACTGAGGTAGCCTCCACTGCTTCATTGGGCATAGAACTACACAGATTCACCACTCTCTGTAGAGCATTCTAACTGGTTGCATCAGCGTCTGGAATGGAGGAGGGTGACTACTGCAGAGGATTGGAAGAAGCTGCAGAAAGTTGTAAACTTAATCAGCTCCATCATGGGCACTAGACTTCATAGATTTCAGGACGTTTCAAGGAGCAAAGGCCCAAAAAGGTTGTATCCACCATTGAGCATGCCCGTCACCCAGGACATGCCCTCTTCTGATTGCTACCATCAGGGAGGAGGTACAGAAGACTTAAGGCACACACTCAACGATTCAGGAACAACTTCTTCCCCTCTGCCATCTGATTTCTGAATGGACATTCAATCCACTACTTTTTTATTTTTATTTTTGCACTACCTATTTATCTGTTTTATATATATATATATATATACACACACACTGTAATTCATAATTTTTTTCTATTTTATATTCATTTGTACTGCTGCCACAAAGACCACAAATTTCACTGCTTATGCTGGTGATATTAAAGCTGATTCTGATTTTGATTCTGAGCCTGTACATCTTTGGAATGTGGGAGGAAACCAGAGTACTTGGAAGAAACTTACACAGTCATGGGGAGAATGTATAAAATACTTACCGACAGCAAGAAAAAATCTGCAGATGCTGGATATCCAAGAAACAAGGGACTATGATTTTGTAGCCATTACAGAGTGTTGGATAACTCAGGGGCAGGAATGGGTGCTGAGTGTGCTGGGCTTTAGAGGTTTCAAAAGGGACAGGGAGGGAGGAAAAAGAGGTGGGAGAGTGGCACTGCTAATCAGGGATAGCATCACAGCTGCAGAAAAGGAGGACGTCATGGAGGGATTGTCTACCTTGTCAGTGTGGGTGGAAGTCAGAAACAGGAAGAGGGCAATAACTCTGCTGGGTGTTTTTTATAAATCCCCCTATAGTAACAGGGCCATCGAGGAGCAGATATGGGGGGCAGATTCTGGAAAAGTGCAATAATAGGGTTGTTGTGATGAGTGATTTTAACTTTCCTAATATTGACTGGCATCTCCCTAGAGTGAGGGGTTTAGATGGGGTGGAGTTTGTTAGGTGTGTTCAGGAAGGTTTCCTGATGCAATATGTAGATAAGCCAACCAGAGGAGAGGCTGTACTTGATCTAGTATTGGGAAATGAACCTGATCAGGTATCAGATCTCTCAGTGGGAGAGCATTTTGGAGGTAGTGATCAGAATGCTATTTCCTTTACCAGAGCGCTGGAGAGGGATAGGAGCAGACAATTTGGGAAAACATTTACTTGGGGTAGGGGGAAATATGATGCTAATTGGCAGGACCTTGGGAACATAAACTGGGAGCAGATGTTCTCAAGGAAATACACACCAGAAATGTAGCATAGGTTCAGGGAATATTTGCATGGCATTCTGTATAAGTACTGTATGTTCCATTGAGGCAGGGAAAGGATGAACAATGTGAGAATAAGACCAATCAGGAGTGAGTGCGGAAACGTGTGCATGGAGTCGGAGGGGGTAGCGGAGGTACTTAATGAATATTTTGCTTCAGTATTCACCAGTGAATAGGACCTTGGCAATTGTGGGGATAACTTAAAGTGGACTGAAACGTTTGAGTGTATAGGCATTAAGAAAGAGGATGTGCTGGAGCTTTTGAAAGGTATTAAGTTAGATAAGTCGCCGAAACCAGTCGGGATATACCCCAGGCTACTGTGGGAAGTGCAGGAGGAGATCGCTGAGCCTCTGGCAATGATCTTTGCATCATCAATGGGGATGGGGAAAGTACCAGAGGATTGGAGAGTTGCAAATGTTGTTCTCTTGTTCAAGAAAGAGAATAGAGATAACCCAGGAAATTATAGATCAGTGAGTCTTACTTCAGTGGTGGGCAAGTTGTTCGAGAAGATCCTGAGAGGCAGGATTTATGAGCAATTGGAGAGACATAATCTGATTGGGGATAGTCAGCATGGCTTTGTTAAGTGCAAGTCATGCCTTATGAACCTGACTGAATCTTTTGAGGATGTTTCAAAACACATTGATGAAGGTAGAGCAGTGGATGTAGTGTAAATGGATTTCAGTAAGACTTTTGATAAGGTTCCCCATGGGAGGCTCATTCAGAAAGTAATGAGGCATGGGATCCAAGGAGACTTTGCTTTGTGGATCCAGAATTGGCTTGGCCACAGAAGGCAAAGCGTGGTTGTAGACGGTTCGTATTCAGCATGGGGG